>NW_026889813.1:668750-1337500 GCF_033153115.1 Saccostrea echinata | reverse complement strand
AAAACCATTTGGGTTCAGAGCGTCAGCCGTCACTTCCGGTCGTCACAGGAAGTGATCAAAGAAATCAAAATTTTAATTTTTCTTTTTTAAATTAAAACTTGCATCACTTTATTGCATCTCTTTCACTGTTTTGAAATATGTTAGATTCCACCGAAATCAAAAACGTCAACTTCCGGTTTTAGGAGATAAACTACGTTATTTTTATATTTAACTTTCTCATAAATATTGCTTATCGATAAAGTACTTGAAATAATTATATGCATGTTGTAGATACTGCAAATGTCTAGAGAAAAGTCAGAGATTTTTCTAAAATTCACTTCCGGTCCTTGTCTACCTGTCCTCAAAATTAGAATCTGTTCTCAAGATACGGCTCGGCAACAGTAAACGACTGAAATCTAAAACTTTCAGGACTGATAGAAGGTCATCACTTTATTTGAATCGTGAGAAAATCTTGTATCGCCGTTACTTCCGGTCGTGACAGGACGTGATGCAAAAAAGCGAATTGTTAATAATTAGCACGTTGGATTTTCACGTTGACGACCAGGGTTAAATCTCCAGAGTGTCTGAATTTCTTTTATCACTTTTTCAGCTTGAATTTTCGTTTTGTTTTCAGAATCGGACGGAAGACCTCTCATTGCTCGCAATGAGTTTCTAGTTAAGGTCTTCCGTCTTCACGGAAGACCTTATAGTGATTCTACTGTTTCTTATTAGGTCTTCCGTTTTCAACGGAAGACCTATAGTGATTCTACTGTTTCTTATTATTATTATTCTTATTTTTTTGACTTTCTAATTTTGTGCACGCGATTTCTCGAAGACTATTGGATGGATTTACATGAAATTTTCAGGATAGATGTATCGGAACATGAACTTGATCTATCTGAGAGAAAATTTGGAAATTCGCTTCCGGTGCCAAGTGAAAGACCATTTTCTGAATTCAAAATGACATTTTGTCCGCGGATAATCTCAGGAACGGTAAAAGATATCAATGTGAAACTTTCAGGGATTATAGATCGTGATAAGTACAAGCCAGGTCGCTCCTTTTCGTTCGTCGTCGGCACTTCCGGTGGTCACAGGAAGTGATTAAAGAAATCTTCAAATTTCAACTTTCTTTTTTAAAATAAATACTTATATCACATTATTGCATCTCTTTTGTAGTTTCGAAATATGTTGGTCCCACCGGAAACAAAAACGTCTACTTCCGGTTATAAGAGAAAAACGACATAATTTGAGCATTTTTCTTTCCCGTTAATATCTTTTGTAGATAAAGTATTTGAAATGAATTTTAAATATGTTATTCAGACTGCAATTGTCTAGGGTAACGTCAAATATCTTTGTAAAACTCACTTCCGGTCGCGTGTTTTTCGGTCCTGAAATTGAGAATTTGACTGAGCAAGATCTCGGAAACAGTAAGAGATTAAGACACCAAACTTATATGAGCAACAGACCATAAGATTTAGGCAAAACAGTTTGGGTTCATAGCGTCAGCCGTCACTTCCGGTCGTCACAGGAAGTGATCAAAGAAATCGAAAATTTCAACTTTTCTTCTTTTAATTTAAAATTGCATCACTTTATTGCATCTTTTTCCCAGATTCCAAAGATTTTGGTCCCACCGGAAACAAAAAACGACAACTTCCGGTTATAAGAGAAAAACTAAATAATTTGAGTATTTTACTTTCCCATAAGTATTCTTTATAGATAAAGTATTTGAAATGAATTTTAAATATGTTATTCAGACTGCAAATGTGTAGAGTAACCTTAAATATCTTTCAAAAATTCACTTCCGGTCGCGTGTTTTCCTGTCCTCAAAATGAGAAGTTGTCTGAACGAGATCTCAAAAACTGGTAAAAGATTAAAACACCAAACTTTTATGAGTAATAAACCTTGAGGAGTGGGCGAAACCATTTGGGTTAAACGCATCAGTCGTCACTTCCGCTTGTAACAGGAAGTGATCAAAGAAATGACATATTTTAACTTTTCTTTTTTAAATTAAAACTTGCATCACTTTATTGCAATATTACTCGGAAACAGTAAACGACTAAAGTCTAAAACTTTCAGGACTGATAGTCAGTCATCAGTTTATTTAAATCGTGAAAAAATCTTGTATCGCCATTACTTCCGGTCGTGACAGGAAGTGATGCAAAAAATGTGAATGGTTAATGGTTAGCATGTTGGATTTTCACGCTGATGACCAAGGTAAAATCCCCCCAGAGTGTCTTAATTTCTCTTATCACTTTTTCAGCTTGAATTTTCATTATTTTTTTTTAGAATTGGACGGAAGACCTCTCATTGCTCGCAATGAGTTTCTAGTTATTATTATTTTTCCGCCCATCTAATTTTGTGCACGCGATTTCTCATAGACTACTGGATGGAATTTAATGTTATTTTATCCGAGAGATTTTTTGGAAAATCACTTCCGGTGCCAAGTTACCGACCATTTTCTGAATTTTAAAAGACATTTTGTCCGCAACTAATCTCAAGAACGGTAAAAGATATCAATGTGAAACTTTCAGGGATTATAGATCGTGATAAATCCTAGCCGGGACATGACCTTTCGTTCGTCGTCAGTACTTCCGGTCGTTACCGTATGCGAATTTAAAAAAATTGAATTTTCTAACTTTTTTGTTTTTCAATATTTTTCTTTGATATTAGTAGAGTTAATAGAGGCATTTCCAAAAAGGTTTAATATATAATTTGTTTAAAAATTGATAAATCCAAACTCTAGATATTCGCATTTTAAAATTTGAAGCGGGTCCAAAATGGCGACTGTCTCCGTAAACTCCGACGAGCAGGTCGGTACTCGGAGCTCCTCGGGTGGCTGGTACCTCGCACACTAACCTCAAACGTCAACGGTGTTCTATTATTTCGGGTTTAATCCCGATTATGTCTGAATTTTCTTTCTCATTTTTTACCTTTAATTTACGTTTTCATCTTTATAAATGATTTTTTTTTTCCTGTGTGAATCCTGCGCTATTTGCATTTGTTTTGAATAAATCCTGAAAAATCCTTGCATTTTTGAAGTACCCATGTTATATTTTACGGACATTGGCAAGTTAAACAAAAAGCACGTGTACTTCCTTCAACGGGTAGAATCATCTATACAGCAAGAAAGAAAAGTAGTAATGACTTTGTTGTACATTGTATTCAGGAGACAAAGAGCCAACAGGTCGTCATTTACCATAGTTATGCTCAGTATGCTGGGAAGGGCAAAGATTTGACATATATGCTGAAAGGTAGACCGACTGAGATCAGTTTCTAGGTTGTATGAAGGAAGCAGCATTTAGTAACTACTAATAAAAATTGAAATAAATCCATGCCAATATTTTTATGACAATGTGTTTCAATCAATTCAGTCAATTACATGATAGAACCAGTCTGACTCTCTTGACTCTCATGGATAATATGTAATTATAGCTGTTAAGGGAAGTAACTCAAAAATAGAGATCGGTGCCGGTATGTCCTTGTCTTGTTTCTATATTTACATTTTTAGCTAAAATATCTAGAAGTCATAGGAAATGAAAATAGATAATATATATAAAACAAAAACCATATGAAATAAGTGAGTTTTGGAGAAATATTATGGCGAAAAATTATGTAGGTCCCTTTTATCAACATTTTACATAGGAAATGCATTGAGAATTGCAAAAACACTGATTTGACAAAATCTAAAAAAAAAAAAAAAAAAAAAAAAAAAAAAAAAAAAAAAAGTTGGCTTGGTAGGTTAAACAATCCAGAATGTAGTCTGTTTATTACAATTAAAACTACTCTCAAGAGTTCTTGAAAAATTCTATACGAGAAGTTGTCTAAGCAAGAACTCGAAAACGGTAAGACACCAAACTTATATGAGCAACAGTCCTTAAGATGTAGGCAAAACCATTTGGGTTCAGAGCGTCAGCCGTCACTTCCAGTCGTCACAGGAAGTGATAAAAGAAATAGAAAATTTCAACTTTTCTTTTTTTAATTAAAATTGCATCACTTTATTGCACCTTTTTCGCAGATTCGAAAGATGTTGGTCCCACCGGAAACAAAATCTACAATTTCCGGTTATATGAGATAAACTAAATAATTTGAGCATTTTACTTTCCCATAAATATTCTTTATAGATAAAGTATTTGAAATGAATTTTAAAATCAGAGTGCAAATGTCTAGAGTAACCTTGAAAACGTCAACTTCCGGTTTAAGGAAATAGCACGTTGGATTTTCACGCTGACGACCAGGGTTAAATTTCCTGAGTGTCTGAATTTCTTTTATCACTTTTTCAGCTTGAATTCTCGTTTTTATTTTCAGAATCGGACGGAAGACCTCTCATTGCTCGCAATGAGTTTCTAGTTGTTATTTTTCTTTTTTTTGTATGTGAATCTCGCGCAGTCGCATTGTACATATAGAGATTAGCAAGTATTTGATTTATTACAGTGAAACGTATTATAATAAATACAAACACGAGGCCTATATGACAACTGTAAACTGATAATATACGATTATACAAGTATCAAGTTCAATTTTTTTTGTTTAACAAAAGCTGTCTGTGTATAAACTAAATGCAACCTTTTGCTACGTTTTGCAAATGAAAATTTTATAAAATATTAACAAATATTGTAGTAAAATTGCACATGTAAATATACAGTGTATTTACTATGACCTTACACCCACCCGTTTCCAAGACTTCAGGTTGTTAAAAATCACAAAATACTGGAACTTAATCTTCACTTTTGTGAAAACTTCTAATTAAAATTAGATCCATTACACTCCTGTATTTTGTTATATGTCGCTGTAAGGATCTAATTTTAATCAGTTTAAAGCAATATGAGCTGCATTTTTTGAGAATTTTATTTTGCTGTTAAAATGTGATTTTATGATAAATCTGTATGTAACTTAAATCTTTCTGATCAATTAGACTAAAATAAAGTATTAAATTGTTTCAGAAATATTTCTGTAGAGTGGAATGTATAGCATTATATAAGAAAAAATTCATATTATACAGGACGACAATAATGTAATTTTGCTTTAATCAAAGCTTAAAATTAGTTCTTCCATTGCTAATATAAAAAATAAAAGGTATATAAAGTTTCTTTTTGCGTCATTGAAATAGTTAATTACAATATTGCAACTTAGATTTCCGACATCAAAATTGCAGCTCATATTGCTTTAATTGGATTGGTGAAAACTTACGGCGCAAATTGGAGCTCAGTAGCGACAATATTTCCAAAATCGCCCAATACGCTGAATGTGTAATATCTTCAACAATCACCGAAGTCGCGTGGCGCAGTGGTTAGAGCGTTTGCTCCAGAGTCGCGGAGTAAGGAGTTGATCCTTACGTCGCCGGTTCGAATCCCACTGTGGGACGTGGAGACCGGTCCTTTGGATGAGACCGTATAAACCGAGGTCCCTTGTCGCAGTAGGTGCTGGTCAGAATTTTGGAATCTTTATTAAATGAATTCAAATCTTCTTTTTTTCTGATTACCTAGGGTGTGTATGACCGTGACTTAAGAAGGCTGGGGGGTTGTGGCCATTTTCAGACTATATTGATCTTCTTTAGAAGAAGAGCTCCATATAAAGATATACAAAAATCATCAAATTTTAAAACTAAAATTTATGAAATTTTTCTTTGCCAAATGAAAGTTGGCAGCTTAAGATATCATATCTAAAAAATTAAGTTATATCTGATGGTTAATTTGTTGACCCCCCAGCCTCCTTAACATTATGCCTTATAAATTAAGGTCATATCACAATATCATATTGTGGTGAATAGGGGACACAATTTGGAAAGGGGGATATATCCTCCACCCCTCCACCCCCCCCACCCCAAAAAAGATTCTTGATCTTTCTTTCGTTTCGAAACTTTATGTAAATTAAAGTGTTTTTTTTTTTCCAGATTACCTCAAGACATTGAGTTATTTAATATGACATTTGGTGTCAAGCTCAGGTCCAGACTGTTTGGATACTGCGGCTTTGAAATGCTTCGAACTACAGATAACTACTGGTTATAACAGTTTCATATATACATGTACCATATGAATTCACAGTTAAAACAGGGTTGCAGTATATGGTCCCTTGAGTACATTACTTTTCCGTCATAAGACCCTTCCGGTGAAACCAGAATGGACTATAAATAGGTTTCCTCAGCGTCTGTCTGTCTGTTATATTTGGTAAAGGTAAAAGAAGTACTAATACTTCATTTAATTTTGAAGGTGTTCCATTGGAAATTGTTGAAAATTTTAAATATTTAGGAGTAACATTTAGTAAAAGTGGATCTTTCAATTTGAATATTAAGGAAATGTATGAAAAAGCTATAAAAGCATTGTATGGTGTTCTTAGAAAATGTGGAAAACATAATCTTTCAATCGATTGTAAATTAAATATGTTTGATAAAATAGTGAAACCAATTTTGTTATACGGTTGTGAAATATGGGGATTTTGTAATATCACTCTTGTTAAAAGACCCCATTTAATTTTGTAAACATATATTAAATCTTAGGGCTTCCACACCAAATTTTATGGTATATAGAGAACTTGGTAGATATCCTTTATCTATTAATGTCAAAACTCGTATGATTTCTTTGTGGGCAAAACTTGTTGTATCACAAGGTACTAAAATGTCATCAAAATTATTATGTGTTGAAAAATTATAATACTCCATGGTGCAATGCTGTTAAAAATATTTTGAATGATTGTGGACTTGCTTATGTATGGCAACAAAACTGTTAATATTACATGTACATGGTTAAAGAAAAAGGTGCAAAATGTTCTTGTAGATCAATTTAAACGATTGTGGTATAGTGACTTGTATATTTCACCAAAAAGTCTTAATTATAAATTGTTTTAAAAATCCATTAACTTTTGAGAAATACTTTTTGGATTTATACCTTCTAAACTTTCTATGAAATATTGTATTTTTAGAACTGGAAATGCTAGCTTCCAATTGAGACAGGAAGATGGTATAATATTGCAAGAGAAAACAGAATTTGTCACTTGTGTCCCTATAAGGAAATAGGAGATGATTTTCATTATTTATTTAAATGCAATGACCCATACATTACATGGCCGTAGGAACCGGGGGGGGGGGCACGGGGGGCCGTGCCCCCCCCCCATAATTTTGCCGATATACAGTTTACTATAGAAAACATAGCTACTATATGCTTGTGCCCCCTCAATTAAAACGTTTAATGACTTTTTTTTTTGCTTGTCAAAGAATTTTTGGTAGTTGATAGTGCCCGCTCAACTGATAATGTGTAGCTGTGCCCCCCCCCCCCCAACTGAAATTGCTCCCTACGAGCCTGCATTAAGAATCCTAGACTTAAATGTTTGCCCAAGTATTATTATACAAATCCTAATATTTTTAAGTTCGAACAATTATTATATTTAAACAGCAAAGATCAACTGATTAAATTGTGTAAATTTATTGGGATTATAATTGAGAGAGTTGGCTCTCTTGGTTTATGACACTGTTGTTTTTTCAATGTTTTTCTTTTTCTCACACATGCTTTATTGTAAATGTTTCATGTTTGTAATATCCTCTCTATACTGTTAGTTTATGGGATTACACTATTGTCTATTGTCTGTCTGTCTGTCCGTCTAGCTGCCCCTCTGTTAACATGATTATAATCTTCAAATGCTTTTAAGTACATATTTTATGCTACCATAAAAGGCAAAATAATTTTTAATACTACTGGATAACTAAAATCGAAGTAAAATATTTATAACATAGTCTGGTTCCCGTCCCGCCACTCCGTTTTCACTTCGTTTTGGGATCCCCAAAACGAAGTGAAAACGGAGTGGCGGGGGCTGGAACCATCCCCAAAACGAAGTGAAAACGGAGTGGTGGGGGCGGGAACCAGACTATTTATAACATCGAGGGAAATCCTGTGTTATTCATGGAAACATATCTTCCTGTTTGGAATTTTTGTCATCAACTGCATATGCTACATGTAGCTGACATTGATTAGTATTTCTACTAACGAGCGAGTTTTACTTTCTGTTTAACTTTTTTTGTTTGATTCTGTTGAGGGAGGTAAGTTCTATCGATCGAATCAAAATTAAAAGGAAAATATGCTTCTTTGCAAATTATGAGAATAGACATATTATTCATAAATCATTTTTGAATTAAGAGTGTCAGTGGAAAAAATGACAGATTCCCAGAAATGTAAGTTAACAATCGATATCGCTGCTTTCAATGCAATGTTGTTGTTTTTTTTAAATTGATTTGTAACACATTTTCTGCTTATTGACAAATACTGCTACAATTTTGTGACACTGCTATGAAAACATCTTACACTGCCTTCGTAAGCTTTGCTTGAATCAACAAATACAGATATATATGAAAAAAAATACTTCAGTTCTGTAGCTTCTGTAAAATGCAAATTTTGATTTAAAGAAATAATAATATTTCAGCTCGACTTCTCGATAAATTACTGTTTAAAATGACATTTAAAAAAGAACTACCTACGCAATGATCTATGCTTCTTTTCAAATAAACTGTATTTTCTAAAGTAAAACTAATTCTTTCGTGCCCCTTTTGTCTCGTAAAAATGGTATTGAATTACACGACCGAACTGTAGACTTCATTTTCTTTTCAAAAACACAATCAATCTAGGTTTTTCCTAAGTTATTAAATTCCGTAGTTTTTTGTGTACATAGACATACATTATACTTTATTTACATTCTAAAAATAGTTTTAGCGTAGTTAAACATATGCATGTTGAATCAAAGCAGGGTATCTCCTTCGACGTCGAATTTAACATAATGAAAAAATATTTTAAAAGATATGTCTTCCCATAAATTTTATTTAAAATAAAAAAATAGGTGTTATGACTATTTAATAGTCATAACATCAAACTTTCTATTTTAATAAAAAAAATTGTGGGAAGATAATATGTACAGTTTTTACTATAAACTAGACGTTGGGATATCCCATTCACAAATTATTCCCCTGGCCATCACTATATGCCCTTGGCTCCATGACCTTTGATTTTTTCAAAAGTGACATGAAACCAAGATAATGAAAACATATAGATATCCAGTGTTAAAATACTTGATTGGAATTAATTCAATACCTTTCATGTCACCTTTCTTTTGACATTGTGACAATATTCTCTTCTTGCTTCTTTAAAACTTCTCTCCCCCCCCCCTTTCTCTCTCTCTCTGTTGATGTAAAGTTAGCATTCTCTTAAATAAACAGAAAATCGCTTCCTTAAAAGTAGTTAATAAACTAGAATATATATATTTTTCTTTTAAATGTCAGTCTGTATTACTATATCTGTCTGCCTGTACTGAAGTTTTCTTTTTTAAAAACTGCATGCTTAATAAGAAATGTACTCACCTAAACTACTGTATTGGTTTAGTTTTATTCCATTTCATGCTTGTCTTCTTAACAAACCCTCGAACATTTTCTGAAAATGTCTTTCTTTATAAGGTGTCATTAAATTTGCTTTTATTGTACTTTTCTTTTATTTTCTCGGAAATAACATGTACAAATCCTATGAACGCTTTCATTATTTGTTTTAAGACTGTAAAACATTGTCATGGATAGTTTGCCATTTTTGAATTCTAATAAAACCAGGTTGATAGTTTTTCGCTTTGTTTGTTTGGTTTTGGAGGTATCTTTAAGACCTACCGGTATATTTGTTTGATTTCTTTTTTAAAATTTCTTTTGTGTTTGGGTGTGTATGTATGTGCTTTTACTTGTGTCGCCTGCAGAACGTACCTATACTTAAGGGTCACTTTGTTTGTCTCCCTCTCTGCCGAACCACTTTTGGCATAAATACTGCTTGGCACAAGGGCTTGTGTAATACTAGGATAAATGATGACCCTAAAGAAGATGGGTGAACAAGGCGTGCAGAATGCCTATAGCTTCAGATATTGAAAAAATCAAATTCAATTTGTGAATAAGTATTTAAAGTAAAGTTCTCAATATTGAAATTTATGAAATTAAGTTCAACAAAACTTTTCTGAGAAAAAAAAGATCTCGAAAAAGATTATTCTTTTATTAAAAAATAAAATGGTATTCGTGGGATTCGAACCCTAGCAATAAAAATCCGCAGTATCATATCGCTTTGAGGCTAACACGCTAACCACTACGCTACACAGCTCCTGACGAATTGTGGCATTTAAAACTTGTTTGTGATATGACCCTTGACTTAATGGACTTCAAGTATTTCTCGGAAAGATGCGAATGCTTTGCCATAAAACTGTACTTTTAAGGTATAGTGGGTCTTTGCTCCATGTTTTTGTAAAATAAAAAATGTCTATTTTAATGCAAACTTTCAAGAATAATTTTCAAAAAAATGGAGCGAAGACCCACTTTTATCGAAAAAATTTGTTAAAGTATGAGAAAATGGTCCTTTTCGTCCTCTTTAGTGTGTATATGCTATTTCATAGGCAAATAACTTCAGTCTTTGTGAGATTTTTGTAAATTGTAGGGATTTTACATAAAATATACTTTAATACTAGATGAAATATCAAAGAAAATTTTGATATAATTGAGAGTTTATTTTTCACTTCATGTTTGTCGCACTATAGGCACTTCGCCCGCCTTGTTCACCCATCTTCTTTGGCCTTCACTGATCCCTTCAAAATTAATATTTCATAATGATACAAATCATATATCAAAATCTACAAGGCTGTGATATTTAGCATGTGCAATAAACTTTCAAAAATGACCAATTGAACGTAGGTTGTCGACCTTGTGACCTTTGGTCATCATCTGAAATCTACTTACTGTTCGCCCTTAAAATTATTGTTATACCATTGTATATAATTGATATTTGGCATGGAGAAAGACCTTTATTCAAGAACTTGACTCACAGATCTTGACCTTGAGCCTTACCATTTGACTATTTTCCCTTGTTTAGTACCCAGGATATCGAGTTTTAAAGCATGTTAATGGACTTTTCAAAAAAGGACTAGGCAAATTTTGTCCTTTTCCTTTTCAAGCTTTCTTTTAGAAAAGTATGTTTCAATTTCCCTCACTTGTTGTAAGAAAGCTTTTATCATAACCTAAATGTTGCTGTTGAAGGCAACACAGGCGTTTCTTGTAAAACCTGCTTAAGTTTTGCGATGAAATACAACTGTGGATATCATGTTCCATTTAGTGTTCATAAAGCTACTTTTTTGGGGAAAATATTGATTCTAAAGAATGACATTTAGTTAACGATGGTTATTTTCTTATCGTAAAACTATTTTTTGAATAATGTCGATTCTAAAGAATGACATTTAGTTAACGATGATTATTTTTTTTTCAGATTTGACATCTTGGGATTTGAAAAGACTACAGGAAAAGTGTGAGAAATTTATAAAGACCTCGGGCTCTAATAAGTTTTTATCATAACCTAAATGTTGCTGTTGAAGGCAACGCAGGTGTTACTTGTAAAACCTGCCTAAGTTATGCGATGAAATAAACTGTGGATATCATGTTCCATTTAGTGTTCATAAAGCTACTTTTTTTTATGAAAATATTGATTTTAAAGATTGACATGTAGTTCACGATGGTTATTTTCTTTTCGTAACACTTTTTTTGGATAATATCGATTCTAAAGAATGACATTTAGTTAACGATGATTATTTTTTTTTCTCAGATTTGACATCTTGGGATTTGAAAAGACTACAGGACAAATGTGTGAATTTTATAAAGACCTCAGACTCTAATAAGTTTTTACGTCTCAGGTACATGTGGAGAGACAAACCTTTTCAATACTGGGAAAATATCTTTGATGTAGAAGATGGGGAAATGGTTCCTTACACCAAAGATTTTAATGGGGATCAAAAATCCGCCCTAAATGGAAACATTGACGGTCTGTTTTTTGGTTGCGGGCTATACAGCAAAAACGGAAAACCACCATGGTTCTCGTATTTTGGTAATCGTAGACTCTATATTTTGTCAACAGCCATTTTCAGGAAGTCCATGCGTCTGTATTTTGCCGACTTTTATTGTCATACAAAAAATCACTTTGCAACTTTGGTCCTTACAAAACCAAACTCTGAGCAAGATGAATTCTGTCGAGAACACAATCTACCGGCGTTAAATATAAATAATAATCCATTTCTGAAAATCCAAACAACAAATGGCGAGGATGAAGTTTTTGTTACAGTGGGCGTTAGAGTGGAAGTGTTGTATACAGAAACAATCGACCTGAATGAGGTTATCAGCAATGGGACTGGTCGATTTGTGTGGGTGAAACCACGTGGTCGTGGACAAAGTCGACCAAAAGGTATCCCGAAAAACCCGTCCTGTCAAATTTGCAACCTATAATTCCATTTAAAGGAAATTCCTGCTGTTCAAGATTATTTCAACTTGATTCTCCAATTTATTATTATTTTTTTTACTTAAATTAACAACTGTCCGAATCTTTAAAAAGATATAAGCAAATGCAATTAATTAATAAGTAAAACTGATAAGTCCTCCTACAAATTATTGCACTTTTGTCTCAAATCTCGTTATAGGTAATAGTTTTATGTAAGATGTAGTCATTTTCTGCTTGAAAAGCAGGGGTATTTAGTAATGGGGGTGCCCATCCATATGTCTGTCCGTCTGTTATGCTTGGGGGTACTCATTTCTTATCCGCAAACCATTCCAAACCACTGAATAAAATGAGACTTTTCACGGAATGTTTATTTCACAGTCCCATTGTGCACCTGATATTTTACGTTTTGTTGAGACAGATAATTGGAGTTTTTTGTAGCAAAACATGAACACTGCCATCCTTTTTCTTTCTATAATGTTGGGGGTACCAATCTCTTATCCGCAACTCATCCCATATCACCGAATACAATTTCATGAGACTTTCCACAGAATTTTTACTACATTATGCCATTGTGACCTACTAATTTACTTTGTGATCAGAAACATGTAGGGGCTTTCTTATAGCAAAACATGGACTTTGTCATCATACTTCAATATGGGAGCGGGGGTATCATTTTGGGAGCTAATTGCTCAAAGTACCTCTAGTTTTTAGCTCACCTGAGCCGAAGGCTCAAGTGAGCTTTTCTGATCAAAATTTGTCCGTTGTCTGTCGTCGTTGTCGTCGGCGTTGTTGTCGTTGTAAACTTTTCACAATTTCATCTTCTTCTCCAGAACTACTGGGCCAATTTCAACCAAACTTGGCACAGAGTATCCTTGGGTGAAGGGGATTCAAGTTTGTTCAAATGAAGGGCCATACCTTCTTCCAAGGGGAGATAATCATGAATTCATGAAAAATTAATGGCATCATTTAAAAATCTTCTTCTCAAGAACCACTGTGCTTGAAAATATGAAACTTATGTAGAAGCATCCTCAGGTAGTGTAGATTCAAGTTTGTTCAAATCATGACCCCCGGAGGTAGGGTGGGGCCACAATGGGCGATCAAAGTTTTACATAGGAACATATAGGAAAACTCTTTAAAAATCTTCTTCTCAAGAACAGCAAAGCCATGATTGGTCATATTTATATGGAAGCATCCTCAGTTAGTGTAGATTCAAGTTTGTTCAAATCATGACCCCCGGGGGTAGGGTGGGGCCACAATGGGCGATCAAAGTTTTACATAGGAATATATAGGAAAACTCTTTAAAAATCTTCTTCTCAAGAACAGCAAAGCCATGATTGGTCATATTTATATGGAAGCATCCTCAGATAGTGTAGATTCAAGTTTGTTCAAATCAATGCCCCCGGGGGTAGGGTGGGGCCACAATGGGCGATCAAAGTTTTACATAGGAACATATAGGAAAACTCTTTAAAAATCTTCTTCTCAAGAACAGCAAAGCCATGATTGGTCATATTTATATGGAAGCATCCTCAGTTAGTGTAGATTCAAGTTTGATCAAATCAATACCCCCGGGGGTAGGGTGGGGCCTCAATGGGCGATCAAAGTTTTACATAGAAATATGTAGGAAAATTCTTTAAAAATCTTCTTCTCAAGAACAACAAAGCCATGAATGGTTATATTTATATGGAAGCATCCTCAGGTAGTGTAGATTCAAGTTTATTCCAATCATGACACCCGGGGGTAGGGTGGGGCCACAATGGACGATCCAAGTTTTAAATAAGAATACATAGGAAAAATCTGTAAAAATCTTGTTCACAAGAACAACAAAGCCATGATTGGTCATATTTACATGGAAGCATCCTCAAGTAGTGCAGGTTCAAGTTTGTTCCAATCATCACCCCGAGGGTAAGGTGGAGCCACAATGGGTGATTAAAGTTTTACATAAAATACATAGGAAAAATTTGTAAAAATCTTTTTCTCAAGAACAACAAAGCCATGATTGTTTTTTTTATGGGTGCATCCTCAGGTAGTGTAGATTCAAGTTTGTTTAAATCATGCCCCCCAGGGGTAGGGTGGAGCCACAATGGGCGATCAAAGTTTTACATAGCTATACATAGGAAAAAGCAAGCCTTTTAAAATCTTCTTCTGAAGAACAGCAAAGCAATAATTAGTCATATTTAAATACAAGCATCCTCAGGTAATGTAGATTCAAATTTTGTTCAAATCATGACCCCCAAGGAGAATAGAGGGGCCATGACAGGGGATCATAGTTATACAAAGGAATACAAATGATATATCAATAAAAATTGTCTTCCTAAGAACAGCATAGCCATTATTTGTCATATTAATTCAAAAGCATCCCTTTGAAGTATAGATTCAAGTTCAAATTAACCCCCCCCCCCCCTCGAACCACTTTTATATCAAAACTTTTCAAGACTGAACTGATTTCTGCTTTTTCCTAGCCAGAGTGCTCAGGTGAGCGATGTGGCCCTTGGGCCTCTTGTACAATATATGTTTTATTGTGAAACTTCAGATTTGTTGATTCAAATGAATTCCAACTAGCATGGGACATGTAGATTTTGTGACTATCAAGTAATTAATGATGACTTCTACTAGGTCAACTCTGTTGTGTACAAAATGTAATTTACAGGTAAGTATGGAAAGAGGGGGTCAATGGCCAGCCCGTAAAGGGAGGTAAACCTACCTCTTTCAGAAAAAAAAAATATTGGAGAAAATGCTCTTAAATGAAAACACATGATACTACTACACTTAGAATTTAAAAAACTGAAGGGAAAAAAACTCCTTTAATTTTTCAATAAAATTCTTTGAATCTGAGGTTCTGGTATTGTAATTATATAGTCAAAATAAACATCATTATATTGTCAATTATTATTGAACAATTAAAACATAAGGCAAAATATTTTGTGTATAGCAAAACCTGAAAAAAAACTTTTTTTCTCATTCATTTACACATAATCTTTCCCTTTTTCGTTTTTCATTGGGAAAGGTTATCTATATTGATTGATTATATTTTTTTAAATGACCAACTTAAGACACGTGTGCATATTATCACTGGATTTTCATGTGAGCAGTACTTAAATTTTTCCATGCTGTTTACTTTTCATTGTTTATTGTGGTTTGCAATTTTTAACTTCAGATTTAATTTAAGCTTGAAGAGTCTTGAGGTCATAAAAGAAACAATAGTATGAACATGTCTCAAGCCTTTATACTTCTAGGTATAAATACACATTTGGTCAGTGATATTGAAATTCAGGCATCCCCATATAGTGTGGATTTCATTCACTTAGTACAATATAAGATCATAATATTTCATGTCAGGAAAGATAAAAAAAGTTTTTTTTAAATTTGAAGAGCTGGTCCAAGATGGCTCAGGTGAGCGATGTGGCCCATGGGCCTCTTGTTTTTTTTATTGGCAACGTCATCTAATAGTTAATGTTATATATATTGCTTTATCATCAGTGCCATGGGTTTGGTTTAAGTCACGAAATAGATTGTTTAAATCATGATATATGTTATCTGCATAGACATGTTTTTATATAATGTTATCAATGTTATGTATCCTTTGTTACATGTATACTCATTAAACGTACTGTTATTCTAAACAAATCGGAGAACTTCTTTGTCTCTTGATGAAAACTCAGGTTGGTCCAATGCCAGTTTTTACTTCTTTAAAATTTTATTTTACTATGTATATTTTAAAAATCCAAGATACTAAGTTGAAAATTTTAGTTATCATCTTTGAAAATCGAAATTCTATGTAGAACATCCAAAACTATCTTGTATATTTAGTATATCCGTAACAACTTTGTATCTGGAAATTTTTTTAAAAAGATGCTATTTTTGAGATAGTTTCTTGAATTTCAAGAAAAGTATCTTCATTTTTTTTGTCTTAAATTTGTAAGGTTCAAAATTAATCGACTTAGGTCACATAAAAAATCTGAACATACACTATAATGAACTTCGATCGCACATCGCAGATCAATGTTGTGTAGATGCTATCGACTGCAAGTGATGTTTTTTTATTTGGTCAAAGAAATGGTTAACAGGACATGCCACTTACCTATGTCAACATGTCACTCATCTATATCGACAAGTCACTTGTCGATATCAACATGTCACTCATATATGTCGACGTGTTACTCATCTATGCCAACATGCCACTTATTTATGACGACATAGAACTTGCCCTCGCCGAGATGACTCTTACTTTATGCTCCTCATCTTTGTGAACATGTCACATATCTATGTCTACACACAACTTATGTGTGCTGAATTACCATTAATCCATGCAAAGTCACGTATATATGTCGACATGTCATTAATCTATGTCGATATGACACTTATCTATGTCGACATGCCACTTATATCTGTTGATATGACATACTTCTTATCTATGTTAATATGCCACCACTCTATTTTGACATGCTACTGATCTATGTTGATATGCGACTTACCTATGCCAATATGTCAATTATCTTTGCCTTTCCACTTATCTATGTCGACATGCCAATAATCTATGTTGATATGTCACCCATGTATGCAAAGATGTCACTCATCGATATCCACATTCTACTGATCTATGTTGACATGCCACCTATTTATGTCAACATCCACTTATCTATCTCAGCATATTTTTGTCAGGATGCCTCTCATCTATGTCGACATCTACTGATCTTTATTGATATGCCACCTATATATGTCTATATGCCTTTTATCTATGTTTACATGTCATTAATCTGTCGACACATCACTTACCAGTAACTTTGAAAATTAACCATCCTTTCGGTAAAATCAAAGGAAAATTAGAATATGGTTGGTATGAGGGCTTAATGCTTCGTCATACACAACTTGAAATTAGCAAGCCTGAAGCAAGAGTATTGATGTTAAACAAGCCTGTCGTGACGTTTTTACTTCCAATTGCTTGAAAATACCATAAATAAGTTGAAGCTATTTGACAAAGGTTTTCAAATTTACAATGTTGATGAGAGTGGAATTAACATTGTGCACACACCAGCAAAGATCATACATATAGGACTGAAGGGCATTCGAGCTATTCACAACAAGAGAATTGAAGATCCGAAGGAGAAAATGCAGTTAACTGCGCCATGCAGTGCTTCAGAATCGTACATCCCTCCCAATTATTTTTAATGGACATCGGTTTAGTTTCTAATGCCCTCCTGGCACACAATCTTCTACAAGTAAGTCTTCATTCATTGAGAGAGAGAGAGAGAGAGAGAGCATTTTGAGAACTGGTTAAAATATCATTTCATGAATATCTTCCTTCGCATCAGCCAGTCCTACTGTATATGGATGGTCACTCTTCTCATATAAGTTTGGAAATACTGAAGCTGGCCAAGAAACACGATATTAATATTCTCTTCCCTCCTCCTTATACAACCAACGAACTTCAGCCTCTTGACAAGTGCTTATTTAAACCACTGAAAACAGAGTATAATAAAGCTTGCATGCAGTTCTTAAAAGAAAATCCAGGGCGGATAATAACAAGATACAAGTGTGATACGTCTGTGGACTATTCAAAGAGACAGGACTATTCACAGGACCTATCACAAAGTCTGCACGATGCTCAGTGCCTTTAGCGCCTTTCGTGCCACATGAATTTTCCCATTTAAGCTCTCAGCAATACCCGAAGAGGTGTTTGGACCATCCATAGTTTCACAATTACCAAATCCAGAAGGCGACCGAATTCAGACCTTTCTTTAAGGAGGGATTCTTCTCATATTTCTTATATTTAAAATAAATGAAATTTTCATAGATTCAAGAAGACAATATCACTAAGTGATGGCATCGATTTGATTAAATTTGACCGTTTTGTTTTAGAAGCAAGGTCAGGTCAAGGTCATTATCTTTTCCCTTGACAATGAGAATAAAAAAAAATACTGTTGCCAGTCACGTGATGCCTGCTTCTATTTCAAAAGATAAAATGTTTTTCTTTTTGCATAAAAAGATGTTACCATATAGGGTCTATCAGATGATACAACCAAACTGACATAAATAATTTAACTAAAATAGATATTAGCTAATCCGAATTTCCTCTATTTTTCTTAAATTTTTATGGAATATTAGTTATTATTACATGCTTCGTATATTTAAATTTTTCTTATTTTCACCTATGGTAAAGTAGTCATATAAAGATACAAAATGATACAAAAACAAAAAGATTTGACCGTTTACTTAATAGAGAGAGAAAAAAAACCCATTTCTACTGATTTTTTGCTAAAATCTGTACTTAGATTAGAAGCTTTCAAAAGCTAACAAGATTGTAGTTTGTTTTAAAATCATTTTTACTTGATATATTTTAAAATTTTAGTTCATAATTATTAATTTTAGTTACAATAAGAAATTTCTTTAAGTTTCTGATTATTTAAAAAATTTAATTACATTTATTGTTTTGTAATAATTTTGAAAAGCAGGAGAGAAGATATTTTCATACGCCGCCGTTCCTCCAAAAATATAGTCCCTGCTAGATTTCAAATTCAGTTTACCATTTCTATTATAAGTTGTACAGTTATGAAGAGGAAAGAAAAATAGGATCTTTTAAATCCCTTACATCTAAATATTTAAGACATATATATTTAGATATAAGCAAAAGTACTTTGGGATATTTCATTTAGTCAGAATCCCTCCTTAAGTAACAACAAGTTTGACCTTTCGACCTTGACCTTTGAGTTTGTCCTACTTTTGAAAAACTTGAACCTTGGTAATAACTTTTGAAAGGTTGAAGCTAGGGCTTTTAAATTTCCCTTGTATATTCATTTTCACATAATTTGAAAAAAATTAACCTTGAACGTTGCTTCAAGGGCTTTCATATTTCACTTATGCATTCCTTGTGACAAGACCTTTCCTTCGGTAACCATTATTTTTTGTCCTCATGACATTGAACCTGGAGTATGACCTACTTTCTGAAGACTTTAATCTTGGCCTAGAGGTGCTATACAGGGGGCATCAGTGTTTCACAAACACGTTTTTTTTGTTTTCATGGACACCGAGAAGGCATATAATTACAAGAGCACTTAGTCCTGTAACCATGTTCTCTGGGATCAGGTCTCAGGTAGGGCTAATTTGATAATACATTGAAATTACATTAAACTTTTGAAAATCTTCC
Source organism: Saccostrea echinata (assembly GCF_033153115.1). Lineage (NCBI taxonomy): Eukaryota > Metazoa > Mollusca > Bivalvia > Ostreida > Ostreidae > Saccostrea > Saccostrea echinata. The sequence goes on along the minus strand of NW_026889813.1, from coordinate 1,318,126 downwards.
TATAGTCACTTTAACCTTGTAGACAATTGTGAAATTAATGTTTCCCAGGTTCTGGATTCAAGCCTCTATAGATTGGGAGTATTAATTTTCGTTTGTTGGAGAGATAAATTTCTTTAATGGACATAGACATCTATAAGAAAAAATGTTTGCGTGATTTTAACTGGCAGTCAACCCTCTATAAATAAAATTCTGGGTTCCCGATTCAATCAAGGTTAAGACTAGAGCTGATAATATAATTATCACACATATACAATCTTTATTTATTGACATCTATCAAGCAAACTGTTTGCAAAATTATAATTTAGCCCTGTAAAAAAAACTCAAGTTGATGAAAAGTCAGTCATTATTGAAATTTTTAAAATCCTTTTTCCTGGTCATTTAGCAGGTAAGTTGTGTATGCCATTATACAAATTATTTTGAAAAAATGTATTCTCAAGGTTCAGACTTCAGGGCGGGACTAAATTAATATTATATTTGAAAAAGGCATTTTAAATTTCTAAAATCTTAACTCCCAAGTATCTAAGAACATCGTAGATATAAAATAAAATAATAATTTACCAATTTGTCAGAGTCATCTACAGAGTCCCGGTCCTAGATGGGACAGAATCTATCATAATCTGAGAAATTCACTTGATCCCCAAGACCCATGTGTCTATTGTATAGACTACCAGATATCAGGTAGATGACATTAAAACTGCATGAAGTGAATCATAGCAAATAATAAAAGAATGTAACGTGAGAACGCTCAAAGCGATATTATAATATAAAAAAAATTAGGCTCGGTTACAATTAAAGTCCCTCTTTCTAGATCCATAGCTTACACCAAAAGCCAGGATTTTAGCTATACGCCTTGGAAAAGATCCAAATAAAAGTACCCGTTTCATAACCGACATTGATACTTACTATGTGCATATATCCTACAGAGTCCGTCATATTTGTGTACAATTTTTATACTGCATAAAAGCAACGATCACGATCATATTATATACAGTGTATATTTTTTGCCTATTAGTAAATATATTTTGGAGAACAAACATGGCGGAATCCTTCTGTTATGATGATGATTTAAGTAAGCCTAGCACAAGCAGAGAAGATTTAGAGAATTTTCGAAATTCCAGTATTATTGTGAAATGGGGATAGCCTCTTGCTCTTATCACTGCACATCACAGAGTTGCAAAAAGGAAATTATGAAGTCTAGAATTATGAAAGGGAATTATAAAGAGTCTCCTCAACTGGCACCATTGGCTGCAAACACAAACTTGAGAGGAATCTGGTTCGTAATGGCTTTAGAAGACAGAGGGCTGCCCAGTAAATCCTCGTACGGAACTCAGAGGATTGAAATAACTGTCTCGGTAATGATGAATTACACGGAAAACCCCTCGCTGGACAGCGACGTAAAAATGATGATGATGATAATAAAGACTCAGCACAGACAAAATTATCTTTCTTCGAAAAAAGGCGTTTGAGACGAAAAACTGCAAAAGCCAGTAAGGGAAAACCCCAAGAGACGGTCTTCAGGGATTCCACGTTAGACTCTAAAGACGATCTGTTTTTATTTTTTGAGTGCTCATATGCATACAATGGGAAAACACGGTACATCAGGTTTATTATAGTTCGGTCTTCGGACCCAAATTTACCATGGTGTGAACAGAATCTACATAAAGTGGACTTACACTCCAATCCTTTCTTTAAATGGGCAGATAACAAACTATTATCTGCCAAGAATGATGGATCGGAATTTTGGGTTGAGGTACTGGTTGTAGGAGACATTGTACTTGATAAATTAACAGAGAAGCCAGTCTGGGATGTGGTTGGCAAAGGGAGACGGGAGGGAGGAGAGCCTGAGATACTGTAGTATGTGTTCTGTAGATTTAAATATATGTACATATTGACGGACTTTAGAGGGCAACACGTGATGATTGTGACACGATTGCGGTGTTTTTCTTTGAAGTTTGCTGTTCTGTATTAGCAATACAGAACGGAAATACAGTGGGCGGAGCTACTTTCCGTTCTGTATTAGCCCTGTATACTGTCTTGTATTTGCCAACTGTTCTGTATCTAAAATACAGCACGGTAGTAAATGCTGATTTTTTTCCTATTATAAATTTGAAGAAATATTTCCTTAGGAATGTAAAATGTCAAAATTTCTCAACCACTTTTAAAAAAAAATTATTCCACACAGAATCTACACGTTATTTCGATCCAAACGAAAAGGAAAATTCGCAATTATGGAAAACATCCTATGTTGGAGAAATTCCTGAAAACCTGTTTGCTTTCCCTGCTTTTTGTGTCCCCCTCACTTGTAAAGCCAATGGGTTCGAGGATGCAGCATACATTACGTGAAATTCGCACTCCCCCTCCCCCAATTTTCCACTCTTCTCGTGCAAACTCATTGAAGTCCATTTTTCAGGGTTTTTTTTTTTTAATTTCATCTTAAATCCTTATCACTGACGACTGCCGCACATCTCTTTCACTTCGTTTTTAATGTCACATTTCAATAAGAAAATAAAAATCCGTAACATCAAAGTCCATCGAAAAACTGTCTGTATCGCCTGTATGTATATCTATAGTTTAACTGAGATTTTAAGACCCCTGAAATAAATTAGGATCACTCTCCATCTACAACAAGGTTAAATCGTCCACCTTATCAATTAATACTGACTTCGAGTCTGTTACGTCTACCCCGTTGTCAAAACTAATCTGACTAAATCTTGCGTTGTCCGTGGAAATATATATACTGCGGATGTATACTCCCCGTCGAGGCCTCATCTACAGAAAGAACAAACGAACTCTGACGGAAGTTTGGATGCTGCACAGGAATGAAGTGGGCGGTGCTTTTTTTTTTTTTTGATTGATCGAGTCACAAATCATTTAGAGAACTCGACAGGTTCTGTATCGTAGATACAAATTTGGGGGTGGAGACTCGTGCTACGCACTCGTCCACCCCAAATTTGTATCTATGATACAGTACCTGTCTCGTTCTCTAAAAAATACTTAATGCTGCATATTACTTTTATTGTATTCAACTGTATATAAGAAATAAGTAGTTTAAAATTTTTATTTGTTTATCTTTTATGCCTTATCTTAATTAAATTTAAAGTTCATCTAAGTGTTTTAGAAATATATTGAAGAAACGTGTTAGAAAGTTAAACCGCAATAATTGAACTATGTACAGTATCCTTCCGTTTTCACTCAATCGGAGGTAATAAGAGAATTAGAAAAACTACAAAAACAATATGTTATGGTACCAGCAGACAAGGCTTGTAACATTATCGTATTTGTTCGTAAGGCTCATTATTATACAGTATTTTAGAAGAACTCGTTTTTAATTAAACGTCTGGAAATCTAACTTATACTCACAGTTCACTTTCTAAGGATGAAAATCTTCAAAATCACATTTCAGTGTTTAATACTTTTAACATTCCAATCAACAAATGTGAGTTCGATCAACCCTACCTATACTGGATTCCAAAAGTTCATAAAAATCCTGACAAAAAGAAGATACTTCGCTGGGTCCAGTAGGTGCTCTACCAAGCCCCTATCTATACTCCTTACAAAAATATTAATTGCTGTAATGGAGAAACTATAGACACACTATGCTACAACATATTATAGAGGTGGCTAAATCAGATGTGGATTCTCAAAACTCCAAAGAATTCCAATATTTTTCAAAAGTCACCAATATGAAAACGTACGACTTTTCTACATTTTATACAACCATTCCTCGCGATAAATAAAAAATAGGTTTTTGATATCATAGAAAACTACTTCAATAAAAGTCGGAAAATTTTGTATCTTGTGATTGGTCATCAACAAAATTAACTTGTTAGAAATTGCTATGACCCTAAACACAGGTACTCTGAAGTTGATATTAAAAAGATGCTGGAGTTCCTCATCGAAAACATTTATGTAATCTTCATGGACCACAGGTCTTCCAACAAACTGTTGGAATTTCGATGGACCCTAATTGTGCTCTTTTATTAGCAGTAGTAATGGGTTACTGGACAGTCACAGTCAATGACGTCACACCCAGGTCAATAAAGAGGTCACAGTCACTAAAGGCACGTGTTGAAACATAAACCCAGGTCACCTGATAAGGTCAGGATTAGCAGTCACGTGTTGAAACATAGTCACAGTCATCACAGTCACTAAAGGTCACACCCAAAAAGGTCAACAAAGAGGTCACAGTCATTCTATACACGTGAGTACCAGTCACGTGTTTTAAAAAAACATCAACCTTATATCTTTTAGTGTATACACGTGTCAGTCACAGTCACAACGTGACACGCTTATACCAAATGGTATAAGACATGTATAAAAATTCCTTTTAAAGAAATGCCTAAATAAAATAAATAAATTTTGAAATTAAATTTTTTTTATTTTTTACAACATAGTTATATATACATATATATGTATATTTATTTCCTTTTCTAACTACAATGTCCATATGTCCATTTATAATTAAATTTTATTTACAAGCAAATCAAAAAAATAATCAATATTAATCACAACTCTTTAATATCAAAGACGGGCTCCGTTATTAAATTTCACTTACATCTTTTTTTAAATAATCCTTTATGTAAACTAAAAAAAACATTTTCCCGTGATTTTTGTCAGTTGATCGATCGAATTACCGAACTTAAAAAACAAACTTAAGAATAGTAAAATACTTTTAGGGATGCCTTTAAATTGTTCAACAATACATTTACATCAATTACATGATTACGGTACAATGTTTGACTCACAGTGCCAACATAATTCTAGAGATGTGGTTCTGAAGTAAAGACAATATACAGTTAATTCTATTTAAAATAATTTTTTTTATCCTTAATTTTGAAATAATATTCAAAAATGCAACTATCAGATATACGGGTTACATGGAAGTGTGAAAACAAATTAATTGTCTTTGTTCTTTCATGCGTTAAGTCCAGCAAGGGTCTAGGCGATAATAAATTATTGATTATGCAAGGTGAATCAATACTAAGTGCCCTAATTAAGAGATTTTGAAGTGCTCTGCCTTAAAAATTGAAAGAGGGTAGATTTGTTTGATTAAACTTTCAGTTATGTTCCGATTTTCTTATCATCACAGATCTTACTGTGTCGCAAAATTTTTTACTGTGTTGCACGCATAAAATCTGAATCGTTACTATGTCGGAGAAAATTTTACTGTGTCGGGACCGACACAGTAAAACAGCTCATGGAGAACCCTGATGTCCTATGGAAATTAGAATGTGTTCCGTGTTTGTCTGGAACCTACCCAAAACAAAGAATATCAACTCCGATCCCGCATTCTCCCCGGCGAAGACATGATTATTTATCAACCATTATAAATACTTTCAACAAATGCTGATGCAATTCATACTACAATCATGAAGCAAAGAGTGCGGAAGCACATTGCTCTCCTCCGGTTTCTGTTGTACATGTATATAGACACTGCTCAGCAGAAACACATTATCAAATCCTTAACCGATGACCAATGCGACGTAATCAGTGAAACAGCCCTCAATATTTACACCGGGACATACCCCTTGACAAAACTGTACACAAAACAACTTACACCTTACAAACCATTCATTCGGATGTTAGGATGCCGTGAAACAAGTTCAAAACGGAAACGACAGATATTATCAAAACACGTGCAGTTACTGTCTCTTATGCTAAAACCGATTGTTCAACATTTCAATAAACGAAATGGCAAAAGAAATGATATTAATACCGAAACTAAAATACGAACACCTGAGAAGATTACAGAATAATGACGAATGAGTTCAAAATGACATCTCTAATCATGAAGACAAGGAGACCAAAGACAAGTCTCTCAACCTGTACAAAAACCCTCAAGAAGCAACTCCAGCACAGGGAATGAAATGCATGACTTACAATCAGGAGGTGCTTATATCAGCAAGATCAAAACAGTATCCGGACCTCCAGGCCTTTCCAGAACAAAACGAAAACGTCAGAAAAACATTCCTTGGCTTACATTGTAATTGTATAACAAAATAAATCTATCTTTTGTATTCAACATTTTATTGCATACAAATTTTTCTAATAAAATTTACAAGAAATGACAGCAATATGTTGTTTATTTTCCACTACTTAAAATCCAAATGGCAAGGTGTCTAAATTTGATAACAGTTTACGTTTGGTATATACCATTTGATAGTTTTTATTTTCTTTACGATTAAGCAATTTTCTTTTTCTTTTGTCTCGTGATATTTTGCAAGAATTGTGAATTTCAATTTGTTTATTGTTTGACGTAAAAATGATGTCTTGTATGGCCTCGAAGTTGATCAATTTTGAATTCATCCAATTCAAAGTAAAACCCCGAACTTTACATTCCTCTTTACCAGACAGGGTGCGATAAGCATAATTTTTGGGGCCTCCGGATAAAAATTCGATAATGTGACCATCTTCAGGTCTGATTTCATTCGTCATTTCCCCCAAATAACTACCAATGGGGAGGTAATTCAAGTCATCCCACTTATCGGTCTTGAAAATGACACTATCCGTATCAATGTACAACACCTTATCACCCAACACATCCAACACGCTATACAACTTTAAACAAGCCCACATCGTGGTAAATGAAGCCAAAAATATGTTGGTTTTTCGATCGAAGGGTGTAAACAGAGGGTGTTCATTCCATTCTAATTGTACTGTGTCCTTTGATACAATGTGAAAATTGTCCGGGATTTTTGTTGGATCAGATAAAATGCGGAAAAAGACCTCGGCTTCACTCTCATGAATAAACATCTTAGACTGTTTCATATTTAACCTCTGACCAAATTTTCCCCAGAAGCTGTTTAGACACAATTTGGCTAGACACCGCAAACCGGGGGTTTTCTGAATCTTATGGTATTCTAACGTAATGCCTTCTTTTTCTTGGTATTCTCTAATGTATTTGACTTTTGTCTCCTCCGAGTCACACTCAGTAGGAAAGCCCGAAGCCTCTTGCTTGATTTTTAAGAATGTATTTACATATTGAGCAAAAAGACCCCCCGTGCCCAATACCCTGTCATATTGGGATGACTGCTCAAAATGATTTGATATCCTTTTGAAATTGCCATTTGGATTTCTGGTGTACACCACGTATCCGTAATGGATCTTTCATGTATTGAACAATGACATTCATTTTGATTTTCAGTTCAGCACATTTTTTTACACTGGGGAAATTTTAGTTTTTGATTGGATAAATACGGGAGACAGGTGTGGTACAATCCACGCGGTGGTGGTACGGTCACCTTTGCCACTCCGAAATATTCAGACAAGTCCTTGAAATCCTCTGTGATGATGGTCGGGTGACCCACGGGGTATATCCAGTACTTATTCGTCCAAGGATAGAGACTCGTAAAATCATAATATTCGATCGTTTCATTCTCAGTGGCTTTATAATGCAGCTTCATGGCATTTGTCCGTCCACCGAAAAAACTGTCACGTGGATCAATTCTATCTTGAAGAATCTAAGGTGGAGACGAATTGTCTTAATGCTGGATTTTTCTTTAACTGGTAGTCAAAGTCATGCTCCCATATAATGACCAGATCATAACCCAGTGCTTTCAGTTCTCTTTCCCGTCGTTTGGTCATGCCTTATAATTCATGAATCGACTGGTTCGTAGATGGGTGCTTTATGGTAAACCGGTCGTGGTTAAAACACGATAAGCAACCGTGATAGGCACAGCTATAAAACAGAAGAAAAAAAAACTATAGTCCCCTCCGGGACTAAAAAGCATTACATAGTTTACCACCGCGCGGCCGCCCCTCCCTATTTAGGGGCACATAGAATCAAATACATTTTTTTTCTCATATAATATTAACCCGTAGAACTCGTAAATGATGCCTTTTCAGTTCTCTTTTTCTACGAACCCATCGCATCTGTAGTTGGTGCCAGGTATACGGTATTCTCCCTTGTTGAGCGCATGCTGAATAAAGATTGGTTTTCCCCTGTGTTTACTTTTCTCCATGAGCCACTCTAACCATTGGATTGAGACTTTGCTGTAATTATCTCTAACGGTGTATCCGGTTGAAGGGACAATGGCAATGAGTTGTAAATGTTTGTCTCCCGACTCGTAGGTTATCATGTTTTTTCAAGTCGGACAATGACATCCATCTGTGGTTTAAGTACAAACTCTGTACCCCTTCCTTGCAGTGGATGTCATGCCAAGTACACTCCGAATCTTGAATGATTTCAACCTTTTTTTCCTCACTCAGAAAGAGAGTCTTGAAGATCCCCATACATACACTCGCTATTGTGACGTAGTCAAACGGATCAACACCGTGTGTGGCGGACATTTCTTCCGTGCCGTCTGGATGCACCATACGAGTTTCTATTGTAGTGGCCTTAATCATTAGATCCCTAAATGCCATACACCCCCGCCTCAAGATATCGACATCAGAACGACAGTATTGCAATATTTCTTCTTGGAAATGGAACTATTCATGATCTTTAGTTTTGTGCCAAGTGGCAAGCTTTTTTCTCTCAGAGGCGGACATGTAATCATAACCATAATAGTACAACTCAGGATAAGGACCCACGTAGGTTTGATTCTCTCTCGTGTTAAATAAATGTGGAAAAATTACCTTTCTTGAGTTCTTCTAATCCAAACGCGTCTGGAATTTTAGCTAGTTTCATGGGAATAAAATTCAAGGAATCCAGAAATGTCAAATTCAATTTTTTGCTTATATGCATATACATGATCTTCGAGCCATTATACATAATTTTGTCTGGACGAATTGAATGTCAGTTGATCAGACACTCTAAAATAGGGTAACAATCAAAGCTCTTGGAATTGTGAGCTAAAAAGATCGTATCCCTACAGTACTTGATAAAGTAAGAGCAAAATTGTTCCGCTGCATCATCTCCACGAAATACCCTTTCCCTATATCCACACGTACCAGGACAGGGTGGATGTAAAAAGCGTGATTTTTCCATCTGAGAACATTGTTCGCATCGTATTCCACAATTATTGCACGTTGAATCTTTTTCCAGTTCTTTATTTTCACAGACATGACAACAGGATTGCATGACGGCGAAGTTAACTTTGTGTTGGGGTAGACCGCAAGATGCATCCTGACAGTTCTGACATAGCTTACAACTAGCACACCAGTGTTCTTTTCTTACACACTGATGACGTCTGATAGAAGGAGGGTTATACCCTTGATCACAATTAAAAATATCATCCTGGCGTGTTTCAAAGTCATAGAAAACAAACTTTTTTTTTCCTTTTGTTAAGTGTAGATTGATGAGCTCTTTGAAAGCAGAGGTGTTGTCCAATAAAATCCTCCTTGCAATATGGACATTGCCATTCATGACAAACGTGTTGATGGGGTGTTCGCTTGTGGTGCTGTAAAGTAATTCTACACTTTTTACATTGGTAAAATAGCTCACAAGGTGCGAGAACTTGATCTGTAGGGGTCTTTTTGTGTCGTTCAAAGCAAGCCTGTGATCTACATATCCTCCCACAAGATCGACAACCCAGCTGGTTTTCAGTCTCGAGACAATCATGTCTTAAACATACATCACAATAGGTGGAGCATTTGTGTCTGTGTTTGTCGGTGTATGATTTCAGACAAGTATGACAGAAATAAGACCCCTGGAAAAACCTTTGTATGTTGGCAATGCCGTGCCAATGTTTTTCCTCGTCTATCTCCACATGGTACAAGTAGAGGTTGGTTTTGTGAGTGCTCTCCCTTACTCTGACAAATTTGTTCCCAACTCGCGACGAGACAACGTTTATGTTCACACCTAAGAATGTCTCAAACGGGTTAATGTCATTTAACCCTAAATACCTGTGTGTGGGTACACCTGCCATGTGACATAACTCCAGTGCCATTTTAGTTTGCATTTTCCTCCTACTCTTCTTCAGAATATTATCATTATACGTTTGGGAGACAGTTTCGTATTTCAGTGCTAATTCAAAGGTTGTCCCCGACTCATTTGCTATTAAAGCACCCCATGTATTAGAATTGACTTTCTTTTTTTTTTTTTTTTACATGTTTTTAAAAAGCAAAGCCCAATAGCAATGGCCATGCAGAGATTATTGTCGTTCTGCACTTCAAAGATTGAATATTTTCTCATCAAACTACATGTGTATTTCTAGATCCAATTAGTCTGGTAATGGGTAATTTATTTCCACCCCCACCCTTTGGCATATCAATGGATCCAATAGTCACATTCAGGTCACCGTCTACCGGAACGTCTTCATTTGAATTTAAGACTTTATTGACCTCGGACATCACCGTGTCGGCATTTAAATCCTCCCACTTTCGTAGGGAGACCACTATAGCATTATTCAATTTGGGATGTTGAATTACAACTCTGCCTAAATCAGAGTCGTCTCCCTTGGCTTCTACCAGCACGTCATCAAACATGTCATGTACCTTGTCATAAATATCTATCAATTTCTCACCGGCCCACTGCTCATTAAATTTTAGTTTGAAAGTCGTTTCTGTGGCAGTGTTCTTCTTAAATGTTCGTGAGTCTTTCTTCCAAATGTAGTATGGTTTTTCTCCTTCAGAGATTGTTTGTCCACCTTCTTGCTGTACAGTACTGGTGGAAGGTTGTTCCTGGAGTTTACTGGTCATCGATTGTCCACCTCCATGTTGCACATCACTGGTGGAAGGTTGTACCTGAAGTTTTTGTCGTTTTAAAGGGGGGTCGTCTTCTATCGTCTCCAAGACTTCCCTCCATAAAAGGTCTATATGATTTTCCATAATTCCTTAAGGCGATTTTCCACTTCCTCGTGACCGGTAAGACCATGAATTGAGGCAAATAGATTTACAGTTTCAGCATCAGTTAAGGAAGCTAAAATCTCCTTTAGATGGTTATTTTCTGTCATTTTCTTAAAAAACAAAAGAAAAATGAAGGTTATAAAAGACAGGGAAAAATCTCTTTAAAAAAGTATCTTTCTTTTTAAAATGGACTAGTAAGTTAAAACAACTAGCAATGCAGAGTAAAAGTTTTTTTATTAACATACTTTGAACATACAAATCAAAAATAAATGTATACACCATCCTTTTGGTACTCGTATAATCAATAACAAAAAAACTGGATATAATTATGAAGTTGTAAAAAACACAGTCACAGATATTTACACCAGGTGTCTTTAACACAATTACAATTCTATTAAAAAAAAGTTCTATACTCATGTAACATAAAAACATTTACATACTGAAGAAAAAATAACATATTTTTTAAAAATGTTAATGAAACTTTTTCAATCATTTTTTTTTTTACCCTTATACTAATTTTATATGCTATTTTAATGATGTTACAGTACAGGTTTGTAAAGACTGGATAAAAAGAATCATCTTAAAAAGAAAAGATGATAAAAAGGCTTGTGTATAATAAACTAACTAGTAACAAGTGAAAACTATATCACTTAACAGTCATCGCAAATCTACATGGTTGAAAATGATATCGTAGACATAAAATTGATTTTCTTTGATGTAATAGTTTTGATAGAAGAGTTAGTAACCACTTTTTTTGTTTTACTGAATAAAAAAATCACCATCAAAACAAAAGATGACAAAATCTAATCTATAATACACTAACTACTACAAAAGAAAAATGTATCACTTAAAAAACCGAAAAGTGAAACAGTAGATGATAGCTTTTTTTTTACACAAATAAAAAAGCTTGTGTATAATAAACTAACTAATAACAAGTGAAACTATATCACTTAACAGTCATCGCAAATGTACATGGTTGAAAATGATATCGTATACATAAAAATGATTTTCTTTGATGTAATAGTTTGTTCAAAGAGTTAGTAACCACTTTTTTGTTTTACTGAATAAAAAAAATCACCATGCATCAAAACAAAAGATGACAAAATCTAATCTATAATACACTAACTACTAAAAAAAAAAAAAAGAAAAATGTATCACTTAAAAAAACGAAAAGTGAAACAGTAGATGATAACTCTTTTTTTACACAAATACTACACTATAAAAAAAACACTCAAAACATTTACACCGATTAAAAAAAGGAGGGTTACATCTATTGAGTAATATTTTAAACACATTAATTTTTAGCACATTAACGAACACGTTAAAAAACTTTGTTTTCATGGAATGTACTTTTGTAAATTTAAAAGAACAATTAATGCTCTGTCAAAAATATTTGTTTTCCCTATGGAATGTACTTGTAAAATAACATTAACAATTTTTTTTAATATGGAATGTTAATTTTAATCTGGTAAAAGAAAATTAAAGGATACAGTATAAAAAAAGTTTTCTAAAATTTGAGTTACAGAATAAAAAAAGATTTCTAAAATGTGTGCGTGTGCAACAATTTTAGAAAATTACAACAACAAAAAGCAATAAGAAAAGTATTTTAACAAGAAAAGAAGTTTTAAACAGCCCCACTTTCTGTAAATAGCTGAAAGATAAATCACATTAACATGATAAAGTTAAAAGGGACTTTCATGAAATAACTTCTTGGACCTTAAGCGGTAACTTATTGGTGATTCAGGTAGAAAGTAATTTTTAAAAAAAAGAAAATAATGTTCGGTTTTGGTTGTTTGTATAGTTCTCCACCGACTCCGGTTTTAAACACAAGAAAACGAAAACTAGAGGAGGCAGAAGATTCCATTGAGGTGGCGGTTAAAAGAAGAAAACTTGAGGACTATAACACGGATAAAAATAAAGCGCTGATGATGTTAAGGTATTTTATCTATTATTATATTATGTGTTGATTATTATAGTATTATGTTTATATATATATACATATATATTTTATGGATCTTGAATGAGAACCTTTTTTACGATTCTTCTCTCTCATCGTGATTTTGTTGTTTTTTTGTACAGAGAGGCTAATCCAGAAAAAATAAAACAACTAGAAAAAAGGATGGTTACGACATCAACATCACCTGACACACCCTCCAGACGAATACCTCTTAGACCGTTTAATGATCTACTGTTGGAGGCATCATTAGAGGGTAAAGAATCTATTGAGTGTTCAGCGGTGACATCATCTTTTGACGCCCCCACCAGAGGAATCTCTTTAGCGCCGTTTAATGACGTACTGACGGAGGCATCATTAGACGGTCGAGATTCTATTGTGTGACGGAAGTTTCATTTGGAGATGTGTGCTCGAATGTTGTGTCCGATTGAGCCTAAATATTCTGCACCTTTGACAGAGGAATTCACGGGGGCATATCTTACGACGTTAAACGAGTTGGTTGACAGTATGCGGGTAGATTTACTGCAAAGTGCAATGCTTTTAGATTATATAAAGGATTATCTAAAAAAAAAAAATGGAAACCCATTATGATTTGAAATAAGCAGATATCCTCTCATGGAGGAAGGATTTACTTTAATGTCCAATGTTTTTTTTTTTATATTTGCTTGTTAATAAAATTTAATCATAAATGGACATATGGACATTGTAGTTAGAAGAGGAAATAAATATACATATATATGTATTTATTACTATGTTGTAAAAAATAAAAAAAAATTCAATTTCAAAATTTATTTGTTTTATTTAGGTATTTCTTTAAAAGGAATTTAAAAGTGAAAGTATTCGGAGTATACATGAAAAACTTACTTACAGGTAGCTGTTTCCATGGATTTCTACATATGTATGCATTCGTAGACTTGTGAGGGTTTTTTTTTTTTTTTTTGGCGAATGTGTTTTACATCATTTTTATACATGTCTTATACCATTTGGTATAAGCGTGTCACGTTGTGACTGTGACTGACACGTGTATACACTAAAAGATATAAGGTTGATGTTTTTTTTAAAACACATGACTGTTATCACGTGTATAGAATGACTGTGACCTCTTTGTTGACCTTTTTGGGTGTGACCTTTAGTGACTGTGATGACTGTGACTATGTTTCAACACGTGACTGCTAATCCTGACCTTATCAGGTGACCTGGGTTTATGTTTGAACACGTGCCTTTAGTGACTGTGACCTCTTTATTGACCTGGGTGTGACGTCATTGACTGTGACTGTCCAGTAACCCATTACTACTATTAACCGACCTATTTTTTTTATTCCTGTGAATCAGAATTTATTCAAAAACTTCTACATGAGAAGAAAACACTTGCTGTAACCACAAGTTTAAAAGAGGTGTTTGATGACAAGGTTGGGGTCTCAACGTTTCATTCTCGTACATTTGTCTGACGAACACTGAACGAACACTCAATTTTAAACGCAATATAACAGCAGTACATGTGTTTAGATCTGTTATACCTATTTGGATATTTTACTAGAGAAAGACACTAATGGCAAAAAACAACAAAACTTAATGATAAACATGATAACTTACAGAACGATCTACATGTATACTGAAAGGAAAAAGAAACGCAGGGTAACATAATATGCGAAAAGTTTTTGGCTGTATGGCCAATTTTTACGAGATATCTTGGTAACTGTGCACTTAAATCGGTGTTCAGAACTACTCAACCGTGAAATATATGACGTAGCGTAGGGAAAGTGGTAAAAAGCCAAAAACACGTGCATACTGATGATGACAGTTTTGTCAACACATCATGTTAAACCACTTGATGCTCTGAAGATATACACATCGTTGTTCGATATTTAAAGAGAATTTTTTGTAATCATGATATGGCTGACGGTTATTGCAATGCCTAAGTAAAGAAAAAGGAAAGAACAGGTTACTGTGCAGTTTGTTGTAAATTTTTTCACCATAGAACGTCTTATCCGTCTTCAGAGAGGGACTGGAAAGGTTTCCAATCAACCGTGACAATGACGTTGGCGCGTATGATTGGGCTTTTTATACTGCCAGCTGTGTAATCGAATCCCTACTTACGACCACTGAAACCACTATTAATACAGTCGGCAACCATAATCGTTACATTTACACCAAAAACTATAAGAAACCCATTGCGCGATTTTGGTTTGTGAGATCCTCAACTTTGCGTCAGTGTTCCTCTCGTGTGCACGTTAATTTTTCAGTTTGTTGTTAACCAATTAACCCACTCGACTGGTGTCCGTACAATACATTTCTTTTTCTCCAGTCGAACATCTGTGGGACTAACTGGACGGTAGGGTTTAAAGGAATACCCAAGCTACTCTCGACCAGCTAAGCGCTGCGTTGTCGAAAGTGTTGAATAATATCCCCAAGAGAAAGGCAGAGAAGAATTAAGGTTGTGACAGATGCGCGAGGGAGGCATAATAGGACATAATGAGAATTTTCGATTTTCACTTTTGGGGGTACCGTCATTTGAGTTTCATAACTCGTAAATTATCGGTCAAAATCAAATGACATTTTGCTTTCTTGTTGATGAAAGATGAATTTAAAATTTATTTAAAATGTGATAACAATGGTGGAAAATACGTTCGAAAATATAACATTAAATCACTTCAAAAGTTTACCCTGTGTTTCTTTTTCCTTTCAGTACATATAAAAATTATACAACACAACAATCATAGAGAACATATGCTTTCATTTACGTTACTTTTTATAAAATAGTAACAGTCGAAATTAAAATGTAATTTTTTCTCAATCACTTAAATTAAATCTACACAGGAACTACACGATATTCAGTACCAAATGAAAATGGCATGGACATCCTATGCTGTATTGGATAAATCCCTTAAAACGTGTTGCCATTCGTTGCATAGCTTTTACGCGTCTCCTTCAGACTGATTTGATACGGATCACCTCCTGCAAGTAGAGGACGGATCCAGCAATTCTCGAGAAGACGATTTCTGTATAATGAAGGGAATATGGGCGATCCAAGATCTTGCAAAGTTCAAAGAACAGCTTCAGTTTCGTTTGTAATTGTATCCATGTCAAAAAAAAAAAAGAAAACTGGCGTTCTTTAGGCCCCTCAAATATTTTCAAACATTACAGAGCACATCACAACGTATGTTATCTTTAATCAAGACAAAGTCCCACACTAAGCTACTAACCTAATAGTGTCCTAGATGCAACATTAATGCAATTTTGGTCCAGGTAGGGCTTGCAGTTTCTTGGGAATGGACTTGTTCTAAAAACTTTAAATTGGTCATTCATCCAGAAAATGCAGGTCATATTTAGCATACAAAGTAAGTCTGATAGTGTGCATCCCTTGATGCATCATCCATACATGTTTGGTCCAGGTAAACCTTATAGTTACTTGAGAATGGACATAAAAAATTTAAAAAAAAAATTAAGCCTTGTCACTCTTCCGGAAAGCTTGTCAGATTCAGCATTCGCATCTCTAGATGAATCATTAATGCAAGTTTGTTCTATGAAGGGTTTAAAATAAAACTAGAATGAAGCTGCTTCAAAATTAACCCTTATCTTATCATGTCCAGCATCCAAAGCAACCCTGGTAGTGTGCATCCCTAGATGCATCAAAGAACAAAGTTTGTCCAGTTAGGGCTGAATTTACAATGGAATGTACCTGCTCCAAAAACTAATCTAATTAAAATTAGATCTTGATCCGCCCCAGCTAGATCTAATGAAAACCCACAGGAGCAATCTAGTCGGAGCGGATCAAAGATCAGATTTTATATTGATTGCTCCAAAACTTTAACCTGGTCACGCATTTGAAAAATGTAGATCCTAAGCAAGCCCGAGAGAGTTCATCTTTTGATGCATTATCCATGCAACTTTGGTCTAGGTAAGGCTTGATGTTACTCTTGAATGAAACCTGTTCCAGGACTTTAACCTGGTCATTCATCCAAAAAATATAGGTCAATTCCACCATCCGAAGAAAATTCGATTGTGCAACCCTACTGAAAATTCCATGCAAGTGTGGTTCAGATGCTGAACCAGTAGTTCTTGAAAAGAAGATTATAAAAGTTTTTTTTCTCTAAATATTCTATTATAAACTTTGATCATCTCTTGTAGCCACACCCTTCCTCCGAGGGACATGCTCTGAATGAAACTGAATCTACACTTCATAATGAAGCTTTCACACAAGTTTCAACTTTTCTGACACAGTGGTTCTTGAGAAGATTTTTAAAAGATGTCACTAAATTTTCACTTATTTTTAGTACTTCCCTTGAAAGAGGGCATTGCCCTTCATTTGAACCAATTATCCAACTTCTTCTCTAGAACCGCTGAACCAATTTCAACCAAATTTGGCATATAGCATCTATGGGTGAAAAGGAATAAAAATTGTGAATATCATGGTCCCTGCCCCCCCCCCCCCCTGTGGCCTGAGTGGTGGGGCTAAAACCACCAAAATTAATGTAATCTTAAAAAATCTTCCTCTTTACTCCTGGACATCAAGCAATCAGACTGTTGGCATGATTGTAATAAGCATTCGGTCCTCTACCAAAATTGTGAAATTCATGGCCCCAGGGTCAGGGGTTCTGGTGCTAGGGTGGGGCTATCTAGATCATATTGTGAAAGTGCATTATTTCTTTGAAAATCTTCTTCTCTGCTCCTGGGTTTTATTTAAACAAACTAAATGCATGGTTATGGTGCACAAGGATGCCTTTTCCAAAATTTTGAATTTCATGGCCCCTGGGTCAGGGATTCTGGTGTTATGGCGGGGCTCTATTGATTATATAGTGAAAATGCATTAATTCTTTAAAAAATCTTCTTCTTTGCTCCTGGGTATTATTTAAACCATCTAAGTGCATGGATATGATAATCAATGATGCCTTTTCCAGAATTGTGAACTTCATGACCCTTGGGTCAGGGGTTCTGGTGTTAGGGTGGGGCTCTATAGATTATATAGTGGAAATGCATTAATTTTTCGAAAATCCTCCTCTCCACTCCTGGGTATTATTTAAACAAATTAAGTGCATGGTTATGATAACCAATGATGCCTTTTCCAAAATTGTGAGATTGATGGCCCCAAGGTTGGGGGGTGGGGGACTCTATTGATTATATAGTGAAAAGCATAATTTCTTCGAAAATATTCTTTTCTGCTCCAGATTATAAAGCAAAGAAACTAAGTGTATAGTTATGATAGACAAGAGTGCTTCTACCAGAATTGTGAGTTTCATGGCCCCTAGGTCAGATGTTCTGGTGTCTGGGCGGGTGAAAATGCATTATTTCTGTTAAATAATCCTGTCTGCTCCTTAGTGTTGAGCAGATGAACAAAGTGCAAAAGTTATGATGAACAACTGTGCTTCTTGCAATTTTTAAAACTTGTGGTTCAAGGTTTTGGTGTTGTTGTTTTTTTTGTTTTTTTTTTGGGGGGGGGGGGGGGGCTTTAAGGCTAGTATATTGATAATATAGTGGAAAATGTGTTAATTCTCTGAAAATCTTCAACTAAGTGCATACTGAGTTGTTATGATGATGACGGTACCTCTACCAAATTTGTGAATTTCATGACCCTGGGACATTGGTTTTAGTGTTAGGGTAGGGCTGTGTTGAATCTGTAGTGAAAATGCATTATTTCTTTGCAATTTTCTCTGCTCCTTGGCATATCGAAGACAAACAGAAAAAAGGTTTTAAAGGTTTTAAAAGGCAAGGATATTTTTACCAGATTTTTGAACATCAGGATCATTTGGTCAAGTGTTCTGGTCCTGGCCAAGGCTCTATTATTTTGTATTCTACTGAGAGAAGTGTTTCTCCTTTGCCATTTACTTTTGATAATTAATCACTGTAAATAATGTATTTGAAAGTTAAAAGAATAAGAGAATTATGCCAAAAAAAACTATAATACAAAAAAGGTACTTTCATAGTTTTAATGATCAGGTAGACTTGTAAATAATAAATAAATAAAAATGAGATAAAAATAACTTACTATTTATGTTCTTCAAAAACCCAGAGAGGCCAATATGAGAGGTCATAATATGGGGTAAAAAGTAGTACAGAAGAACTATAACAGTTTGTTGATAGTCTGCATGGTGATAGTGATAAATGGGGAATAGTTAAGAATTTAATTTATGAGTTGTTACTGAATACTTGACTATTTCATTGATCCTGATCATCATATTTCACTTGCTTTTGGGCAACAAAGCTTCATCTATCAGTTTATTTTATACACTATGGATCCTCTCAATTTTTGTATTATACTCAGGTGACCATTAAGGCCCTTGGGCCTCTTACTTTAATATAGAGTCACAAAAACCACAACCTGAATGTTTCGTCTCTTTACCAGGCAGTGGTATCTTGTCCTTTGAAGATTGATTGATTATTTAACGCCGAGTCGGCAATATTTCAACCATATTTCGGCGAATGAAATGATTTTTTAAAAAATTTAATACCGTTGGATAAAGCACATATTACGTTTTCTAGGAATGACATAATTTAAATTATTCGTGAGGGGCAATTGATGCAATTGTTTTGAATTATTCAAAGTCTTCCATGAAAAATGTATTTTTCCAATGTAACAGCTTTTATTGGTCCTACATCTTACTTATTGCACGCCATCCTCCATTTTGGTCCCGAGGTAGGATCTAGCACTAGTAGTCCTGTCTCGTACTCAAAGAATTGTGGTCCCCTCTTTCGGTGTCTTAGTAGTTTGGATGCCATTATTTATGGCATGTTGTATCTGTCTTGTTTGTGTGTCCTTCAAACTTCTAGCTCAAAGTCATGAAGTCAAAAAAGATATACCTCTCTGAAAGGTGTTGACTTAGGTAATGTAAAGGTAAAATATTAAAGCCCTATCTTCTCTCATTCAAAAGATCTTACGAATGTAAAAAAAAAATTTAAAAAGACTATAGGTTAAACTGCGAAAGCGAGGAACAACAATCGGATTTACTGCATTACACGGAAAAAACAGTTGATATGCATATTAAATGTGTCCTGAAAGGCTATCTGATAGCACATAAACTAAATTATCTAACCTAGGTTTACAATTACAGTTCCTCTTTCAAAAGCTACAGCTTACACTGAAAGCAAGAACATTCATAGTCATACCTGGATTTTTATGAACAAACATGGCGGAATCGGCCCCTAAAGTTGATGGATTTAGTGAGTTTTGCACAGGAAATAAACACTTAGAAAAAGTTTGGGAAAAACTTTTGAAAATCCAGGAATTTTATGAAATGGACACAGTCTCTCATTTTTTTCATTGTACTTCCAAAAGTTGCAAAAATGAAATTCTACATTCTAGGATGTTGAGAGGAGAGATAACAGAGTCTCCTGAGCTGGCACCATTGGCAGCAAACACAAACTTGAAAGGAGTCTGGTTCGTACTGGCTTTAGAAGAGAGAGAGCTTCCCAAAATATCCCCTTACGGAACACAGAGGATTAGAATACCTGCATCAGTAATGATGAATTACATGGTAAACACATCGCTGGACGACGACGATGATAATAATGACCCATCTCGGACAAAATCAGACAATGAAGACAATCTGTTTTTATTTTTTGAGAGCTCGTATACATACAATGGGAAAACCCAGTACGTCAGGCTCCTTTTAGTTCGGTCTACTGACCCAAATTTACACTGGTGTAAACAAAACTTACACGAAGTGAATTTATATGACAATCCTTTTTTTCAATGGTCAGATGACAAGCTTTTATCTTCCAAGAATCACGGAACAAATTTGTGGGTAGAGATACTCGTCGTAAGAGACATTGTACTTGATAAATTAACAGAGAATCCTGTCTGGGATGTGGTTAAAAAAGGGAGACGGGAAGGAGGAGAACCTGACATACTGTAGGATGTGTTCTATAGATTCCAGTGTAATACTGAAAGACTTAAGAAAGGCATAACTTAATGATTTATGATGAAAGTTATTTTGTATTCAACTGTATAAATGAAATACATGATGTAGTTTGAAAATTTTATTTTTTCTATGATTGATGCAAGTGACCAAATGATAAAGACTTCAAATGGTTCTCCTATTGGATATTCTGTGAAACTCCTATTGTCAACAAAAGTTGTTGTGGGCCTGTATCGTTGCTACTGCTGAGTCTGTCATACTGGGTACGTGAATTCTTCTTTATTTTATTGAACACGGATTTTTTAAAAACACCCTCTCCGTCCAACTTGACTTAGATTTTAAAGCCTTTTACAGCCCTCTGCAGTCTGTGATGGTGATAACGCAGCTTCAGATCTGAACATTTTGAATGATAAGGGACTCTGACAACAGACATGTCAATTTGTGAACTGTTCTGACATGGATACGGATGCTGCACATGACTTCCACTGGATTGATAGACAGGGATCATTCTTAGACATACTATTGCCATATGAAAGCTGATGGCATGACATAGTGACGAAAACAATCAACCAGGTCCCCAACAGCTATGTTTTAAGTTACCGTTTAAAATGTCGGCAATCAACGAACATGATGGAACATTTTGAATTGCTTAATCTTGCAAGAAAGACAAACTATTGCTTGATTTCGCCTTTTATTGCTAAATTGCAGTGTTGGCAAAATCCGTTACTCTTGGCTTTATGAAGAAAAACCAATAGAGGTCAAACGATACTGACAATGCAGGTTTTTAACCAGATATAGGTTTTTAATAACGCTCTATAAATTTTGTACAACACCATGAACATTGTCTACTATAAAATCAGGTAGGACAAGCAGTGGTTGTAGAAATTATCAGGGTTAGTGATGAACATAAGTTTAAACAGAAAAAAACCCATCAAGTTATGCAAGAAATAATGCCCCTTTATCAAAATTTACCACAGAGGACTTAAACAAATTTCTTTTGCGCTATTATAGCATAATTTTTTTTTTTTAATAATTTTTGAAAATTGTCAAATACCTTTGCTATGACTACTAGTACATGATCTTAACCCACTCCCTCGATCTTTCAGTCATTGGTATGGTTGTCTATCTGTCTGATGTCCAATTGTACGTCTGTCTATCATCACAAGGTTTATTCTAGACAATAACTTTGGAACCGTATATTGCAATGAATTCAAATTAAGTTTGTTATGTCCATTATATAAAGGTGTGTTTTGATCCTGCTTAAGTTCATTATTACAGGTTTATGCCAATGGGCAATGAGATAGTGAAATACTGTCCAAACCATATTCTTTGATTAAAACGAGTTCAAACTTGAATATGTTATAGCTGATGACCCAAAAATATGTCTTAAACTTTACTCAAGGACACGGTAATTTCATCAAAGGACATGTAGAGATAGCTAGAGGCTTGATTGGTTAAAGGGGAAATTAAAGTTTATGACCAGAAAAAAAAATAGAGATTTTTTTTTAATTCATTCTAGAAAAGAGTCTAAAATTATGACCCTAACCCGCTCTTGCTATCTCATTGCCCACTGAACTTGTAAATTATGCATACCCATGGCTCATCGGCAGCATCATGCTGTTAAAAGTTCAAATTTATTTGTTCAAGGGTTCAATATTTACAGCCCAGAGAATACTTCACTAGCTTGTTGCCCATGGAACATGACCTTTCTTCGAAATAGATGAGTGATCTTCACTCAAGGTCAAATCTGAATGGTTAGTGTCAATGTGCAATGAGATAATGAAATGGTGCCTGGTTATAACTTATATGTGTGGAACCTTCGGAATGTAATCAAAATTTTAGTTTGTTTGAATTTCAATTAAATCGTGTCTATACAAGAACGCTATCTCTTGGTTAGAATTGGTTCATACCTTAGTATGTTGTTGCTGGTGACTGAAAGATTGATTGAGTTCTTGACTTACACCCTTTTCTCAAAAGGTTAAGGTCTTTTGGCAATGAAATGTTACAATTGTGTCTTGTTCAAAGGAGATGGGCGAACATAGCGTGCACAAAGCCTATAGCTTCAGATATATAAAAATCATGTTCAATTTGTGAATTTAGTATTTAGAGTAAAGTTCTCATTATTGAAATTTATGAAATTATGATAAACAAAACTTTTCTGAGGAAAATTTTCTTGGCAAAATTTATTCTTTTATTTAAAAAATAATGTAATATTCGTGGAGTTCGAACCCTAGCAATAAAAACCCTGAGTATCATTTTCTTTCTAGACTAGCACGCTAACCACTAGATTACACAAGTCCTGATGAAGATTGGCATTTAAATCATGGTTGTGATATGACCCTTGACTTAATGGACTTCAAGAATTTCTCGAAAAGATGCAAATTTTATGTCATAAAAGTATATTTTTAAGGTATAGTGGGTCTTTGCTCCATATTTTTGGTAACCAAAAAATGTATATTTTTATGCAAATTTTGAGGATTAACTTCCAAAAAAGTGGAGCGAAGACCCACTCATATCGAAAAATAATGATACAGTATGAGAAAATGACTCTTTTTGCCCGCTTTGTTGTGTTTATAATATTTCATAGGCAAATAATTTCAATCTTTGAGGGATTTTTGCAAATTGTAGAGATTTTACATAAAACAAGAGGCCCAAGGGCCTTAACGGTCACCTGAGTACAATACAATAATTTAGAGGATCCATAGAGTATTAAAATGAAATGAAAGGTGAAGCTTTGTTGCCCAAAAGCAAGAAAAATAGGGTGATCAGGATCAACAAAATAATTAGTCTACTATTCATTAACAGTTCATAAATTATGTTCTAATCTGTTCCCCATTTATCACTTTCACCATACAGTATATTAACAAACTATCAGTGCTTTTGTACTATTTTAATTCCTTGTTGTAATCTCTTACATTGGCCTCTCTTGGTCTTTGATGAACATTTAATAAGACAAGTTATTTTTGTCTCATTTTTATTTATCTATTTCTTACAAGTCCACATGATCATTAAAACTATGAAAATACTTTTTGTATTATACAATAAAAATTCTTGCATAATTCTCTTATTCTATTAATTTTTCAAGTACATTATTTACAGTGATTAATTATCAAAAGTAAATGGCAAAGGGGAATAACTCCTCTCAGTAGAATGCAAATTAATTGAGCCCTGGCTAGGACCAGAACACTTGACCAAATGGTACAGATGTTCAAAAATCTGGTAAAAATACCCTTCCTTGTTACAACTTTTACACTTTTTGCCTCTGATATGCCCAAGTGCAGAGAAGATTTTTAAAGAAATAATGCATTTTCACTACAGATTCACTATATTATCAATAGAGCCCCTCTCCCCCCCCCCCCCCCCCTTCACCACCGAGAAACACCAGAGACTCTCACCCTAGGACCAGAAGTTTCAAGTTTGCTCATCAATGTAATCACTTTGTTTAACTGCTTAACATTAAGGAGCAGACAGGATTATTTAATAGAATTAATGCATTTTCACTACATTATCAACAGCCCCACCCTTATACCAGCACATCTGACCCAGGGGTCATGCAATTCACTACTCTGGAAGAAGCACTCTTGCTCATCATAACTACATAACTGTATACTTAGCTTCTTTGCTTTTTAACCAGGAGCAGAAAAGAATATTTTCAAAGAAATTTTGATTTTTCACTATATAATCAATAGAGCCCCCCCCCCCCACCTTTTGACCAGATCCCTTGACCCTGGGGCCACGAAATTCACAATTTTAGAAGAGGCATCCTTGCGTATCATAACAATGTACTTAGTTTGTTTAAATAGTACCCAGGGGCAGAGAAGAAGATTTTCAAAGAAATAATTCACCTTCACTGTAGGAGCTATATAGCCCCACCCAAGCACCAGAACCCCTGTCCCTGGGGCCATGAATTTCACAATTTTGGAAGAGGTGTCCTTGCTTATCATAACAATGTACTTAGTTTGTTTAAATAATACCCAGAAGCAGAGAAGAAGATTTTTAAAGCATTAATGCATTTTCACTATATAATAAATAGAGCCCCGCCCTAACATGAGAACCCCTGACCCAAGGGCCATGAAATTCACAATTTTGGTAGAGTCACTCTTGCTTATCATAACTATGTATTTAATTTGTTTCAATAATACCCAGGAGTAGAGAAGAAGATTTTCAAAGAAATAATGCACTTTCACTATATGATCTATATAGCCCCGTCCTAGCACCAAAGCCCCTAATCCTGGAGCTATGAATTTCACAATTTTGGTAGAGTCACTCTTGCTTATCATAACTATGTATTTAATTTGTTTCAATAATACCAAGGAGTAGAGAAGAAGATTTTTAAAGAAATAATGCACTTTCACTATATGATCTATATTCCCTCCACCCCCCCCCCCCCCAGCACCAGAACCCCTGACCCTGGGGCCTTGAATTTCACAATTTTGGTAGAGTCACCCTTGCTTATCATAACTCTGTATCTAATTTGTTTAAATAATACCCAGGAGTAGAGAAGAAGATTTTCAAAGAAATAATGCACTTTCACTATACGATCTAAATAGCCCCACCCTAGCACCAGAACCCCTGACCCTGGGGTCATGAATTTCACAATTTTGGTAGAGTCACCCTTGCTTATCATAACTATTTATTCAATTTGTTTCAATAATACCCAGGAGTAGAGAAGAAGATTTTCAAAGAAATAATGCACTTTCACTATATGATCTATATAGCCCCGCCCTAGCACCAGAACCCCTGACCCTGGGGCCATGAATTTCAGAATTTTGGTAGAGGGCTCAATGCTTATTACAATCATGTCAACAGTTTGACTGCTCGATGTCCAGGGGTAAAGAAGAAGATTTTTAAAGATTGCATTAATTTTGATGGTTTTAGCCCCACCCCTCAGGCCCCAAGGGGGCAGGGACCATGAAATTCACAAATTTTGTTCCCCTTCACACATAGATGCCATATGCAAAAATTGGTTGAAATTGGTTCAGCGGTTTCAGAGAAGAAGCTGAAAATGTTCAAATGTTAACACACGACGGACGATGCACGACGACGGACGAAAACAGATAGCAATAGGTCACCTGAGTGACTCAGGTGACCTAAAAATTTTATGTTAGATGAAATATCAAGGAAATTTTTGATATAATCGAAATTTAATGTTTCACCTTCATGTTTGTCACACTATAGATTTGGTACAGGTAGGCCTTTACTTTACTTGGGATTTAACCTGCTCAAAAATCTTTAACTTGGTCACTCATCCAGAAAATGTAGGTCATATCCAGCATCCAAACAAGGTAGTGTGGATCTTTAGATGCATCATCCGTAAAAATCTTGTCCAGACAGGGCTTGAATTTACTCTGGAATATACCTATCCCTAAAACTTTAACCTGGTCACTCATTTGGAAAATGTAGGTCAGATCCAGCACCCGAAGCAAGTCTGAGAGTGTTCATCCCTTGATGTATTATCCATGCAACTTTGGTCTAGATAAGGCTTTTACGTTACACTGGTGTATCATCCATGCAAGTTTGGTTCAAGTAGGCCTTATATTTTCTTGGTAACGGCCCTGCTCCAAAAACTTTAACCTTGTCGTTCTTCCGGAAAATATAGGTCAGATTCAGCATCTCAAGCGAGTCCAGTAGTGTGCATCAATAAATGATTTTCAATTAATGCAAGTTTGGTCAGCATAGGGTTTATAGTTCCTAGAATGACATCTGCTTCAAAATCTTTAACTTGGTCGATCATCGGCTGATAATATAGGTCAAATCCAGCATCCGAAGCAAGTCTGGTAGTGTGCATCCTTAGGTGTATCATTGTGCAAGTTTGGTCAACATAGGGTTTTCAATCACTATAGAATGAACCTGCTCCAAAAACTTTAACCGGGTTACTTATCCGGAAAATGTATGTCTGATCCAGCATCCGAAGCAAGGCTGGTAGTGTACATCATTAGATGTAGCATCTATGCAAGTATGGTCGATATATGGTTTACAGTTACTTGGAAATGATACCTGCTCCAAAAACTTTAATCTGCGCAAACCACGGCCAAAACGTACGATCCTCTCCCATTCCTAAGAAGGTTATGAGCTTACTCCGGGCCGCGGCTTGATACATAAAGGTGAAGAAAACGAACAGTAATCAATCTCATAAATCCAGTAAACAAAAAGAATCGTCACAGAACAGGGCAAAAACATGGAACCCTAGAAATAGCAGAGGTGAGATCAGGTGCCCACAAACAGATAAGCTGCCTTTAATCTGGGTTGTTGAATTCCTTGTAACATCAAATTATTTGTCATAGCTTGTCTTGGTTTAAAAATTAATCAGTTTTCAGAGCATGCTCTTTCGTACTGAATCCCATGGGAGATATTATACAATTATTGCTGGTTTTTGAGGTCAATACGATGATTTAGACACCTGAGGAGTACAATATTCACAGAGCCCGAAGGGCGAGGTGAATATTGTACTTCGAAGGTGGCTACATCATCGTATTGACCGAAAAAACAGCAATAATTGTTTTATTATATGATTCAATGATTAAATGACACATACTCATTAAGCAATCCGTGCCATCTTACTTGTTCACATCTACTGAAGTACTAGCAAACTACTTACATACTGAGAGAATACTAATTACTAACTTTCATTACTAACATAATGAGAGAAACGGGCTTCAAAAAACAGTAAGTGGTATTATTTTGGAATTTTTAATTCCAGTTTAGGTGAAATGTAGAAAAAATAAATGTCAGGCAAATATATAGGATTGATGTTGAAAAGGGGGGCATTAATATTAAAAGGAAATAAAATTGACAACTTACCTGAAAACAAATCTTTGACTACCCCCCCCCCCCCCCAAAAAAAAGGGGAAAGAAGAATTCGCCCAAATCAAAATTTTATTTGGTGGGATGTAAAGATCCATAAACTTTTCGAGGGGAGGGGCTTTCATTGAAAATTTTTGCCCTTAAAATTTAAATTAAAACTTAACATTCTCAAAAGGTGGGGAAAGGGGCAGGCCTGCCGCAACCCCCCCCCCCTCCGACCCCTCACCCAAGAATCGATGTGCCTTAATGTTATGTTCATATGAGTGGATGTCAGGTGCGAGTGAAATAACTTTCCAAAACTATTTTCGTCGATTTGGAATTTCCCTAACTATTTTTGGTCCAATGTAAAATAAATAATTCCTTATATTGACCTGGAAGATCACGTGCAGGTCAATATACCGTAGTATTTTTCCTACATTGTTGGCTCTCAGCCAATTAGAGAGATTGGAATTATTCAATCATATAATAAACACATCATATACAGGTGATATTGGAATATTGCTATATAAATAACGGAAGTTGACGATGGAAAAGCTGAAGTCACCTTGTTTATCATATTAGTTGGCCATTATCGTCAGTAAAACATCCAAATACGAAACATATGTGACATACTCTGTAGTGCTTTTCGACTTCACTGGGATATATCGGGACACAACCTTAAATTAGCTTTGTTTTGAATTATTCAGCGAATACATATTGTACTGGCAAAATTACTGAGGGGGCACACCTGTAAATTTATATTGGCTTCCTTTTCTTTTGTGAAATATATAATATACTGTCAAAATTATTGAGGAGGCACACCTATAAATTATCTTCAATTTCTTTTTTAAAGTATATGCAAAATTATTGCCCCAAACACCGATTTTTACGGGCCTATTTAGATCATTGTGGCAAGACAAAAAAAGACACCTGAAATCATATTTAAGACGTATTTCATGTAAAATTTTCTGCAACTCCCATTTCATTACTTTCAAAATATATTGGAGTTTTCTATATCCCCACTGACCTAAATGTAATCCTGTTTAAAAAATGTGAAAATTTAAAGAACTTACATGAAATGAAAAGATTTTATTCTATGCACCATAATAACACTAATACATGTATTTCAGTCATTGTTCAGTTCTGTTATTTTGACCATTACACAAAATATGCAGCCAACTGGGCCATTTTGTCCTTGGGCTTAGGTCTGCCTCTTCCTCGTCCCCTCCCCCTTCCCCCTCTACCTCTGCCCCGCCCACCCCCTGGTCTTCTGCGACGCATGATAGCATGATGTTTCTCCACCAGGTTTTTCAATATAGAGTCACAAAATACACAACCTGAATGTTTCGTCTCTTTACTAGGCAGTGGTGTCTTGTCCTGTGAAGAAAATAATTTAAAAATCAAACACTGTTCAATAATATTGGCTTGGAATCTTTTTCTTTCGATTTTCTAATAATCTAAATTTTACTATATTTCTATTTCTGAATGATGTTTAGTATTTGAAATACTATTTTACCAGTATTTTAACTTTGCATGTTCAATATCAGGTAATTTGTTTGCTAGTCTACATAGTAATAAAATGAAATAAGCCACTGATTGCTTTCTCACCTTATTGAAATCCACATCTACAATGTGAGCCCCGCAATCATCACAGATCTCCTCAGAAACACTCACTTTGTGGGCATTCTCAAATATGTTTATTACCACCTGACACCTGCAATCAAATTATCAATATCAGTGGTTTGGACTAATTTCTTGCAATATGTGGGGGAACAATCATTTTCAAATATAGTTTTATAGAACAAAATGTAGTATAAAAGTCATATTTCACAGGTTTTGCATGAAATGCATGAACTTGAAAGATTTATTGTCCACTGAATCCACTGAATCTGAGTTAGTGTTAAAGCAAGAGAACATGCATTATACATAATGGTTTTAAAAAGATGTACAATGGAAACAAACATTGGTGCAATTGTTTTGACTTATTCAAATTCTTCCATAGAAAAGTATTTTTCCAATGTAACAGCTTTTATTGGTCCTAAAATCTCACTTATTGCACGCCATCCTCCATTTTGGTCCCGAGGTGGGATCCAGTACCAGTATGCCTGTCTCACATTCTACACACTCACAGACCCCGTGCTGGGCCAGGGCATGTTGACACGTGGGGTGGGTACACTGGTTACAACCGAACTGTTTACGCATGTCAGGGAACGGAGGATTGTTGTAGCAATAGGGACATAGGGGGAAACTCTGAAATTCAGATTTATCTGTATATCATGTTATTCTTTATAATTTCAATATTTATATACATTTCCCCCCTTCATTTTCAAGATAAAATTGCTTGGTCAAAATTTAAACATACTTTGTCATATTCTGATATATACATGTATAGAAGTGCATTGTTTTTATTTTCACATTTCTTGTGAATAATACACTCAAATATTTTTTTCTAAACTTCACAAGACATCTTGGTTTTCGAACAATATTTATTCAAGAATTGAGAGTCGTGTTTAAAACTTCAATAGTAACTTTCTGATTTTGCATTTAGTAGAAAATCTGCAAAAGAGGCACAATCTTAACCCAAATAGTGATCTTCTTTAAATTACAGTACCTTGCCTTTGGCTCCAGTTGTCCACAAAACTAATTCAAAGTCATCAAGTGGGCATTTGAGTTCTTTGTATAACTTGATACTACCATTCTGAGGCAATGAGAAGGTCTCATCACAATTGGAGCAGTGAAGTCTACTTGGTTTGGCTTGTACATATTTCATGAAACGCCTGCATTTTCCACATCTAAAATGAAGAAATTATGTATATTGTGTAATTATGCTTTCAAATGAAATCACTTGCATAAAAACAATTTTAAAAAATTAACTTATTCAATTATTACTTTTTCAGTCAAACACTCAACAATATTTTTGAAACTGTTTTTTTCTGATTTTATTATGAAAGAAATTAAAATAAAGTAATGTTTAAACTATACTTCATAATTTCAATATCTTGACAAGCGTGATAACCTAGAGAGTGGTTTTCCAGTCGCTGCAAGTGGAGAGAAGCTAACTTCAAACAATTCATCCATCCCACTGATGTTCTCCACAAAGAATTTAAATTTAAGGCAGAAAATGTTCAAGGCATGCTTTAGGACATCTTCATAATAGGCTTTTCCTAAAGCAATCAGATTCAGTTGTTTTTCCACTGCAGATCTCATGGTGGGTAATACTAGCTCAACATCAATCTGGAAGTTTGGGTTTTCAATTCATTGAAACAATTAAAGTTAGAGAAAAATTTGCACAATTTTTATATTAATTAACCACATGAATTAATTAATAGGTGATGATCACTCAATGAGTGACTAAGTACATTTAAGAAAACAAAACCTATACTGTATAAAAAATTGAAGTGAATAAAGCAGACAAACGGATGACCTTTGAAATTTTCACCTTGATATCACTTCTTTGTGGTTAATACATACATGTGATATGTACCGCCGGTACGCAAAATGTACAGGTTTTTCGAGCCCATTCATCGTTTACCGCGGGGACACCAAAATTCACGGAATATGAAAATTTGTACAGTATTTTGAATTTCTCACTAAATGTCGCCATTTTCCTCTCATTCTCGCTCGTGAGACACTGGAAAACGTCACCTGTGTTTGACACTTGACCTTCTGATAATTGTGAAATGTACACAAACCATCGCGTGCGAAGGTGTGAACTGCCAATTGGGATAATTATCTTGCTATAAATCCGTATCAAGATACCCCTTTAGGTAGCTTTATTTTTAAAGGGGTACTTAATTATAACTGTTAATGTTTCGTAACTTGTTTGAAAAAAATTAGGCCAACTTCTTAAGTTCATATACATGACTTAATATACATGAAACTGACCCAGATCTTCGTAGGTATAAAATATACGATGTTTATTACCATGACTACGCTGAAATAAAGGATATAGTTTTAAGTTTTTATGTGCTGAAATTTATGTATAAATTTTTATTTGCTACTGTTATTTAGCATTGATGATATATATATCGGTAATATGAGCAAGATGTAAATTGGAGACATTGACTCTCATGTTAATACTATATAAAGCTGGCAAACAAACTATCGTCTAAACTAGCTTAATTTATAGTCGATTCATAAGAACATTGTGATTATAAAACACAATATATGAAATTTTAAAGCATTCAAATCTCCATTACAACTTTTAAAATAAGACATTTGCAACAATATATATTTGTAGGTTTAGAAATAAGGTGCCTTATCATCAGAATTTAAGCGATATTTTATACCGTTTTTTGATAGGCAGTGTACAGTTTTTTCACCCAAATTCCAGTTTTTTTTATGGCTCCTGTACAGTTTTGTGGTCTTTGACTTATCACATGTATGTTAATATACAATGCTAAATGAAAAATCCAGTTACAAAACTTACTGTAAAACATACAAAAAACTTTGACAGATGTCTATTTATCAAGTATTGTATACAGGAAAATTTTTGTCCCCCCTTGAGGCAAATGAGTATTTAAAAGGGTGAAATCAAAGAAGACAGAGCCCTTTTTTTTAACACAACTGGTCTTGGCAATTTAAAAATGAGGCAAAATCATTTACAAGAATGATAGAGCAAAAATAAGACAGGCAAAAAATAACCATGTATATAACATTTTTTCTATGACTTCTGACCTTTTGGTACCCATGCACTAAGACAATGCCCAGAGTGGTGGGCTGTAGTCTCCTCCCACTAGTGACAGTGACATAGTTCCTCTCGCTGATGTTGTTGATGTGGACAGGGATACTGGCGTCTGTTCCAATGCCATGTTTCTCCATTAGAGAAATCAGCTCGGCCTCCGTCAGATAATCAGGAGGATTCGTGTGTTTCTCCACCATCTTCACCTAAACGACAACAGCAGATTAACGACAAGACATATACCTGCTCATCATTTTTTATCCTAAATATCAATATAACTATCTTGTGATTCAGATTACTATTTTACATATTTTTGATAGTACTACTAAACAAAATTTCCATGATGTTTTAAAATTTCACAAATCAATGCTTCTGATGTTACTTTGGGACTATTTTTAGTCAACCAAAAGGTTAATAGTACATAAGAGTTTGTATACAAAGGGATATACATGTAAGAAAAAAAATTCCACATACAGTAGCTAGCATAATTAACTCCTACATTGTATGTAAAAATTTTTGTTTACAGGATTGGACCCTCAATGTAACAATTTATTACAATACTAGTAAATAAATGTACATGTATTTATTTATCATAAACTGTAAATTCCCTGATAATGTTTACCTCTGCTATGTCATAGTCAGTGTTCTTTTTGAACTCCGGCATTAACCACTCATCCTCCAGTGATTTCCAGGTCATAATGGCTGTGAACCCTGGGTCAGTGACCCTATAACCTGTACAGCTGAACTTCTCGGCCCCGATCTCAAAGTACGCTGTAGTTTGTAAGTATTTACAGTCTGGGGATATCTGCAAGATAAAAGTTCACGTCAATATCACTTAAAACTATGGTAGATTACTCCAATGGACTTGCTAGCTTTCTCTGATTTATCTCTCTTTAGAAGGAGAAAACCATGCATCTACACAAACTTGGTTTCCATTAATTTACGTGTGCCTTTGTTTAAAGTTTGATTGCCTTTGTTTAAGTTTGGTCACCTTTATTTGAAGCTTGGTTGCATTTGTTTAAAGTTTGGTTTCATTTCTTTTAAGTTTGGTTATGCATTTGTTTAAAGTTTGGTTGAAATTATTCCCTGGATCAGTAGATGAAAATATAAAAAAAGATTTACACCATACAGAATGAAGGAGTCAGAACACACTTTGATTTGAAAATCACCCTATACCATTAGTCCATGTCTGCTATTATCAATCAAATCTAGACATACTGTAATTTAAATTTAGTAAAGAATTTCTTTTAAACAGAATTGATGATTCCTCTTTTACAAAACCATGGACAAACTTACAGTAGCTATAAAGTATCTTGTGATGAAGTCATACAATCTCCAGGCATCATGGCCTAACTCTGCCTCTGTAGCTGGTTTCATTGGAGTTATAGGAGGGTGATCTCCAGCATCAGAACCCTTCCTATAAATATCATAGGTTTTTCCTCACTAAATATAATCTTTAATGACAAGGAATTTAAAAAAAATCAGAGTTTATAACAATATGTATTTGAAGGAATATTAGAGAAAACAAAAATCTTTTCAGGATAATTACAGAGTTAATGTCCTTGACATCTTGAACAGGTTCATTTACCAACAGGTGTCAGGTGACAGTGTCAACACAATTAGCATCTGTATCTTGTTTTATCATCAGTTTCTAGAGTATTCAGTAACTTACTTTGGTTTTTGTATTCCCTCCCTCAGTAATGTCTGTACATAGTCTCCCCATACCGAGCTTGATGACTGCTGCCTTAGTGTGCCACTGAAAAATCAAAATACCATACTGAGACATAACTCAACAACTGAACTGAGGTTAGGTTTATTGAGTGCTGACTTACTGAGTTCAAGACAGAAATTGTTTAGATGTCACAAACTACATATTGTACAAGTGTAGAGTCAAACTCTGACCATTAATTTTAATTAACTGTAATTTTAATTACAGTTAAAAATTGCTTTCATTCCAATACAGTTCAGCCTGGGTGGTCTGGATGCCAATAATCATGGGGCTTCACCTTCCAGATGAAATATGTGGGGAACAGAGTTTACATTTATATATATACCAAATATAAAAGGATGTTTCAGTAATTCAGATGATTCATTAATGATTTGGTTGGGAAGTCAATTGTCCGGATTAACAAAGCTTGAATGTACATGTCCATAGTACTTTATTAATGAAAATCTAACTTTGTGAAGTTTTGAACAAAAATGAGAGACACTCTTCAATTTTTAATCTCAGATCTGGTCAATATCATCGTTTGGATATGGATTCCTTTGCATTAATTAAACCAAGAAGTTCAGATGAAAGTCCTCTAAACTTGCTTTTATTTTGTTGATTTCTTGACAGTTGTTAAAGAATAGACTTACACTAGATCAAAGTTCTCTGGGTACTGTGTTGTCTCTGTTCTGGGGTAACTGATGTAGCCTTGTACATATAATTTCTCTGCAATCTGCATAGCATACTGGGGCCCCATACCTGTAAAGAACAATATAAAGTTGTTTTTTTTTTTTAATTTAAAAAGCTTGGTTTCTTTTCACTTCGTATTAATCAGCATAAATTTTGTCCTGAAAACAGGAATGTCTCTTTAAATTCATTGATTTTATTATAAAAGAAAGAAAAGGGAGAAAAAAAAAAAGTTTTACTGGCTTATAAAAAAACCAAACAAATAAATCATGAATTTTTAAAAAAAATTTAATGATATTCTACATGAATCATATTCAAATTGGTGGCAAGAGATTATTGAAACTTGATGAGTTTTAATCTTGCTTTTAAACTTAGGGTACATGTGAGAATACTGAACCTACCAAGACCTGAACTTGCTGCCCTCAACATTTCCACAGTGTTCAAAGCCTGAGGTCTCGATTTTGACTTAACATCCTGAGTCACTTTTAGAACCCTGAAAAATTTGACAGATGTAGCAAAGGAATTATTGTTGACTAAGAAGCTATACATGTACATGTGACACATTTTATGTTATGTATAGAATTGAGGAAAGGGAGGAGAGGAAATAGTTTTGCTACAGGAAGCTTTGACTTAATAACAAAACTGAAATAAGTTCTCAATGCATGAGGCTTTCATAAAGCTTGCATACTTCTCTATTTATACTTCACTTTGTCATTCTCCAATCTTCTCAATCCAGTTACAGGTTCACAGTAAGTTCCCAACCCCAATCTAACTTTTTTTCCAAACTTATAAGTGATGCCTTTATCATTAGTGTTACACTTACCTGGCTGAGTCTGATGATTTGATCATGTTAACACACATCCGGGCCACCTCCTTACCTGGCTGAGTCTGATGACTTGATCATGTTAACAAACATCTGGGCCACCTACTTACCTGGCTGAGTCTGATGATTTGATCATGTTAACAAACATCTGTGCCACCTCCTTATCAAACACCCTCACTCTCTCCCAGTCAATGTCCACTGTTCTCCCCTCTGGTAATGTCAACTGTTAAGAACAGTTCTCTTGATAAGAATATTATCATAGTATTATTTCATTATAAACCACACTTAATTTCTAATATTAATTTAAATTACATAGATCCATCTTATGGCTCTATAAAAATACCTGTGTATATAGTTTAACAAATTTTTAAGAAAAACAATAATAGGAACTAGCATTGTCCTGATAGGACTAATATCCCTATGGGGCTAAGTTAAAAACTTTAAGAAGAACTCTGCCAGCCTGATAAAACTTATAACGCAAATTCCAAAGGCCTGAATCTTGGCCTGAATAGGCGTGAAAACCTGTATTTGTGATGTGTACAAAGAATATTACCATCCACAGTCCAAGCATTAAAATGTCCCTTCTGA
The DNA here is from genome assembly GCF_033153115.1 of Saccostrea echinata. NCBI lineage: Eukaryota > Metazoa > Mollusca > Bivalvia > Ostreida > Ostreidae > Saccostrea > Saccostrea echinata. The sequence continues at coordinate 1,282,321 of NW_026889813.1, read as the reverse complement.
ACTCTGTGACCTTGGCCTTGTCTAAATGACCTTTGTTCAGAGTCAACATACTCTGCAATCATAATTAACCCTGAAGGCAGGCATAGTTTATAGTTATTCATTATAAATTATGCTATGGACAAGAAATTTACACTAACATCCAGTGACCTTGACCTTGTCCAATGATCAGGGTTGTTACATACACTCTGATCACAAGCTACCTTGGGTCACATATACAAGTTGTAATCTACTAATTTTTTTTCCACTTCAAAGTTATGACCAAAATAAGAATTTATATTTCTAAAACCAGTGTCCTTGACCTTGTCCAAATAACCTTGAGTTAAGGTCAGAATATATCCTCAAGTCACAAATAGCCTTTGTTTCATGTATCAGATTCTAATGTTTCTCCATTTAAAAGTTATGGCTATAACAATAATTTAATAATTTTGTACCTGTGACCTTGAAGCTTGACTTTGCCAGAATGACCCTGGTAAAGTATCAAGTATGAGTCTCTAAAACTTCTGTGTTTCAATGTTTTGTCCAGACAATAATTTCAACTCCTCTTTTTTCTGCCAATGAAGTTATTGTAGAATAAAATCTTAAAATATTCCGAATTTAATTTTTGAATTTAGACAAATCAATCAGAAAAATACCAAGTACACAAGTTCAAATGGTAAATATAAGTCTTTACAGTTTGTCAGAACAATATTTAACAGTTTTAGAGATAATCTCTGAACAATATATTCTACAGACAGACATATTGATTCCAATATACCCACCTAAACTTAGCTTGCAGAGATATGATTAGGGTTTGTAACAAGAAAGTATTTTATTTGCATACACATTTAAGAATGTAAGTTTTGATTGTCAGTTGACCAAAGTATTGACCACACTACAGTCATGTACAATGAGAACTTACCTTCACTTGAATGACCCAGTAAGGTTCTGGTTTAAAGGATTGTATTTTATCATGTCTGTCCACACAGAACCCAAGGGTGGGAGTCTGACAGGGACCATAGGATATCAGGGTACTGTCCAAGTCCCCATACTTTCCCTTAAAATCAAGTCAATAAATCAAACATTTCTCTTAATTGAAAACAAAACAAAAAGCAAATAATTATCAATAAATGCATTTGTAATAATAATCTATGTAATAAACAAGTGGTGTGTGCTAAAATATTGTACATTCAGTGATGGTGGGCAGCACAAATAAACTACGTTTAGTCTCCATGTCTTACAGTACTAATTTTAGCAGAACTCCTTACCCTTTCTCATTAGTGTACTAATTCATGGTCTCTACCAAAACATGAATTCCCATGTATATTATGAATGCACACACTTAACACAAACACCTACAGCACTAATTCATGCAGTACTGTGTCCACACAACCTAAAGATATGTTTAATTCTGAGTACCCTATAAGAACTTCGCATACAGTAAGTTCAATGTTTTAAAAGAGTTTGTCAAACCTGGAAATACTTTGTCTGAAAGCGAGTGAAAGCACATCCAATTCTGAGGTCTAACTCTTGTCTGGCATCCACTGACAATGCCTCATTCTTGTTTGGAGTGATCAGGCTAGACATGGCACTTTTAATATCCTTGTCTGTGATCGCGCTAAATTTTGCTCTGTACACCGACTTAAAAAAATAGATATCTTTCTACAACAGCAGCAACAGAGATAAATACTCAGAGCATAAATATTATACATAAGCTTAATTATTAAAAGTGGGTTGAAAGAAAAATTTTACATTTGTGGTATTTTTAAGTACATTAATAATAAAAGAGTCAGTATAAATACAGAAAAAAAAATTCTTCGAATAAAATTACGTGTATTTAAAACCTGTATTGGGACAAAACAACATTTACCTGTCCTGAAACTCGATTCATGCTTGCTTTAACACAGTCAATCACTTCAAAACAAATGTTTTCCCCCTCTTTATCGCAGTCAAGCCATAAGACCAAGTAATCTGAGCCTCTAGCCTACAGCATATAGATTTATAGTAATTAAGCTATGATGTTACTTAATAAAAAAACAATAAACATTAAAAAACACACATTGCTTAAATTGAAAAAGGATTTATCATGTACATTTACCTCTTTTTCTAAGAAACTTGGCATGCGCAACTTTTCTGTTGCCTCTTTCTTTGTGGTTGGTGCAGTAAACAATTCTACCTGTATAAAAGACGATGAATAAAAAAGTCTGTTCATCATCAGATTTTTTCTTAATCTTGAGAATTATAAGCATGATAAGTGTACCTTTGAAAGCTTTTTCATTATTTTTGTCGTAGGGTGGATATACCTTGAGGGGGGAGGGTGTATAATGGAACTCAAATTCATCCCCTTAGCCTAAGATTTTCAGTCAGTGCTATATAAATGACAATTGACATAGTGCACCAATTAAAAAGGCAGGCCCAAGAGTGAAGACAGGACTAGATGGAAGGATATTGTGAAATATGAAGAGAACAGACAGTATTCAATCTCCAAAGTCCAAGGAAACAATACAAATTTGGAGCAGAGCAAACATGGACCTCTAAATTTAGAGGTGGGATCAGGTGCCATGTAGGAGTGAGCATTCCATGCTGACCGGTCTCTCCCGTCGTGTGCTCCTTGTCATAGATATGGCAAGAAATTAGTGCTGACTTTCACCTATGTTCAATTGTAACCCTGTTACAAGACTATTTAATCCAGTAACATAGGTTACATATATCTCTCAATTAAAGATGGTGGTCATTTAAATCCAAAAGGGGTCTTAAAATTTTTAGGTTACACTGGTTACAACTATATTCCATTGGTGATAATCGGTTACAATGGTTACAGATCATCTAAAACCAAAAGGGGTCTTTATTTTTAGGTTACACTGGTTACAACTATATTCCTTTGGTGACAATCGGTTACAATGGTTACAGATCATCTGAAACTGAAAGGGGTCTTTATTTTTAGGTTACACTGGTTACAACTATATTCCTTTGGTGACAATCGGTTAAAATGGTTACAGATCATCTAAAACCTAATGGGATCTTTATTTTCAGGTTACACTGGTTACAACTATATTCCATTGGTGACAATCGGTTACAATGGTTACAGATCATCTGAAACCGAAAGGGGTCTTTATTTTTAGGTTACACTGGTTACAACTATATTCTTTTGGTGACAAATCATATAAAATCCAAGTGGGAACTTGTAGATACAGATGTAACCACTGTAACCAGTGTAACCAATTAATAACTGAATAAATGAAAAATGCTGACCTGTTCAGCAGAAGCTGTGTTACTGGTTACAAATGAAGATAAGAACTAATCACTTTGTACATGTTGTAACCACTGTAACCAGTGTAACCCTGTAACCTTTGTAACCAGTGTAACCAATGAAAAACTGAATAAATGCTCCTCAGTGTAAAGGCTATGTAACCTGTGTTACTGGTTACAATTGAACATAGGTGAAAGTCAGCACTAAATTCTTGCCATATATGCCTTGTCATGATCAGAAGAAAAAAAAGGAAAAATCTGTAGACAGTAGCCTATGATATGAGTGGCCTATGCTTCTTCATGGAGCAAACGGCTTATAAGCAATTAAGCTAAGCATGGTAAATTACATGTTTGTTTTGCCTTGGAATAGAACAACACTCTTCACTAGATAATAGATCCACATGCCTGCCCTCAATATTTCTTTGGACGGTGAGTAGTATACTTTGGACGGCAATATGGTGGCAGAAAAAAATCATGCTAGTGTTATTTACACTTTTAAAAGAAATTAATAAATTTTCATCTTTACCACTTGGTAATGCTGCAATTAAATTTAATGTAGCCACCCCTTTTCAGTGACATAATCAGTAAACAACATTATCATTGAGAGATGGAGACTTGCACAGATGAGATAATCATTATAAACATGTTTAAGTCGTAATGTTAGGTTTGTTAACTGTAATTGATCCTAAACAAAGCAAAACACTTATTACATATGCTACTGACTGTCCACAGAAATATATTGGGTTGTTTCAAGCCTCATTTTGGGCTTAACCCCCACCCCCCTTCCCGAAAATTTACAATCTAGATTCAAATTTTTGATTATTTCAGTGATACATACAGGGTCGACTCTATCCCAGCTGTTGTATTTTCCAATAAAGTCCAGACCAAACACATGTCCACACACCGATGTCACTTTATATGAAACCGTCTCCCCTGTCGGGGGGAATCTTCCCTTGTATTCGTGAATTGAACAAGCTCCATTAAATCCCTTTCTGGTACTCATCTGTCCTCCAGATAAAATCTTCGCGATGGACTGGGCCAAAGACGGTTTTTCGGCAACCATGAAAACCGTCTTCATGATGCACTATATATGTTTTAGCCGACCGTCAGATCTAACAGAAGACGGCTCATTAAATTCTGAAGAAATTCGAGTTACATTCGAGTTCTAGATAATTTGAACTTAAAATGTTTCCGTTTATAGATTTACAAATTAAACAATATATTTCTTATTCAAAACTTGCAGAAAAATTGTTTGTGTGAATAATTATATCAGAATATTTTCAGTTTTCTCATTAACAGCGCCCACCTACGTAACTTTGGCACTGCTGTTCTTCATCAGATCCCCCCCCCCTTGTAAAACTTATTGTGGCCCCACCCTATCCCAGGGATCATGATTGGAACAATTTAGAATATACGCTACCCCAGGATGCTTCCAAATAAGTTTTAGCTTTTCTGGCCCAGTGGATCTGGAGATCAATATTTTTAAAGATTTTTTCATTACATCTTAATGTAAAATTTTGATTCTCCATTGTGGCCCTTCCCTACCCCTTTGGGCCATGATTTGAACAATTTAGAATCTACACTACCTCAGGAAACTTCCATATAAGTTTCAGCCTTTCTGGCCCAGTGATTTTTGTGAGGATTTCTTAGTGACACCACTTTTTCTTGATTATCTCCCCTTGTAAGGGGGCTTGGCCCTTCATTTTAACAATTTAAACTCCCCTTCACCCAATCATGTTTTGTATCAACTTTGGTTAAAAGTGGCCCCATGGTTCTTGAGATTAAGAAGTTGAAAATGTGAAAAGTTTACAGACAGACGAACAGACAACAGGTGATCAGAAAAGCTCATTGGGCTTTCAATTCAGGTGAGCTAAAACACTGATATTTGTTTAAATTTATTATGTTATTCATGTCTCTGATAATATCTAGGTCATGAAATGTATTGTATTAACTGTGTTTCACCATAAAAAAAATTGATAAGTTGATGTTGATTGATTTGTGATACAAGTACATGATTTTAGTATCTCAGCACCCTCATCAGAAGACAGCTCCCCATGAAAGATGCTCAAGGCATTTAAGCAATCTTACTAACATATTGACTTGCAGGCATCTAAAGTGTAATTTTCATGCATAATCTGACACTGACACATCAACATGATGGGCAGATGTAATAAACCTTAATTGGAATTAAAAAAAAAACACACACTCAATTCTGAAAGATGTGCCACAAACATTACAGAGGTATTATGTCAGGAAGTTGATCTTTTCTTCTTGACCCGAGGTCAACATGATGGGAGGGTGCCGAATCGTCAACATGATGGGAGGGTGCAGAATCTAAAAAGAAGCTACCTACCAAAATGAAAGTCATGTCAAAAACACTTCAAAACTCACGTCTAAACTTCAAAATTTGTGAATTCATTACTTATCTATGTATAAAACTAGGGAAGGGGGATCCAGGGAAAATCCTTAATCTTATCACTGATTTATGTTACATAAAATAATTATATAAGCATAATAAATCAGCCTCAAATACACAGTACCAAAACAACACAATTAGTGCTGAAAGCTCTGTTCTTTATTACCTAATGCTGTAACCATTAGTATCAAAGCAGGAATTAAAACAACAGTCAGTAAAAGTAAACATAATTACTATAAAAAACATAACTCATAAATCAAACTTGTAGACATACATGTATGGTAGATCTAGCTTAAAAATGGATAATTTCTTTATTTGTTTCATAAATTATTAGACATAAATAATGGAATTGGGTAAATCATGGCACTCAAACATGAACTTAAAAATATAATTAAAAAAATTGTCAACCAAGGATCATATATACATGTATGTATCAAAAATCATATACGATTACAGCATAATAAATGTTTTAATTAGAGATCTACCCTCTATTGCACAATATGTCTATATCTCTTTGATCAACACCATTACAAGTAAAACACACTGATATTCTTAAGGAGTAATTTAAAAATACATACAAAATTAGGGAGAAAAAGTGGGGAAAATATAAAAAGAGAGAAAGAAAAGCTTAAAAAGAAAAATGGAAATACATATCTGTCTGTTCAGTTGAACAATGATACCCAAATAACTTGAATGACTAAATACAGTTGTAAGATATCCATTTAAATGTATTTCCTTAACCTGAGGTTAAAAAATCCTATACATGTATTACAGAAACACATTTCTCTCTTCATCACTGACATTGCATTGTGCCACCTCAAAAATGCTAAAATAAAAATCTGCTGATAATTTTACAGCCATTTTGATTACTTCTGATGTTACAGAGACTAAGATATACATGTGCATTTTAATGTTCTCGATAAAAATGCTTTTTATGTTTGATTAAAAATGTCACCGGACACTGGATTTTTGCATGGCAAGTATACATTTCTAGAAAATCCTACCAGCTACATGGGTATCTTGACTTCAGCCACTTGTCAGATGTGTATCCTCACATCTTTCACAGAGACAAGAGGATATGAGTCAGACATTTGTTTTAAAATGGCTACATGTTAATCTATAGTGAAGCATATTAAAACTGTGTAACAAAAAGTGACCAATCTTTAAAACATTTTACACAACAGATAAATAGAATCAAACTAATATAATCTAACAATTAAAATATTCACATATCAAATTTTCCTAAAGAAAGAATGCAAAAAAATTAAAGGTAAATGCAAAAAAAAAAAACAATTCAAAAAGTGTTCCCTAATAATTTGTACACAAAGTACCAACACTCAAAAAAAGACAATAAATCTATAAAACTAAATATATAACAGCATGAACAACATATAAAGAAAAATGCTTTAACATTCCTTTTGATATGGTACAGAATTATGTGTATAATATGATTGCTATAGCATTTTGGTTTCAAAGTTTTGAAGGAGATTTCTGACTCAGTACCAATATAATTACATAAAAATGTACTGTATATGTTATGAAATCTGATTCCTTATTCCTGATAAATTAATAATTTAAATTTTGATGACCAAAGTACATCTATATTATGAAAATTGGTGTTGTTAATCTGATATTCCAAGTTTCTTCTTGATAAATGCCGACATAATTCTTTGAGGACGTTGTTGCCATTCCTCCATTACATCATGTGGGGTAGAGATTTGGTCCCCTTTCAATCTGTCTAGGAGTGTCACACACAGTACAGCACCTACAATTATAATGGACATATAAGTGAGCATTATTTATGTAAAGTTAAACACAGATAATCAAAATTTACAAAGTTCACCTCACCAGATGTAATACATATCTGGGTTGTCTCACAAATGACTGATCAATGAGACACCAAAATTAGTTCAATCAAATAGTGTTTCAAACATCCAGTAATTACAACATCTGAAATATGACTGAAGTATGTATGCACTTCAAGACACTTGATCATCTCCATAGTTTGGTGCTAGGTGCATGGCTTACACATGTAGGGCTAGGAATAGACCTGCTCCAAAAGCTTACATGGCCCCTCACCAGAAAATAAGGGTTACTCAGAGTTAGCATCCAAGATATGCTTGGTCATACACATATACAGATGCATCATCCATGCAAGTTTGGTCTTTGGGTGGCTTCTAGAGTTTAAGTTAATTAGAATGCACTTGTTCCAAAACTTGTTCACTTATCCAGTAAAAATAATACAAACATAATTCAAAGTAGAGTTTGTACTATGTATACTTTGTTGAATCATCAATGCAAGTTTGGTCCGTTTTCAAGTACCTTTAAGATACTTGGGAAAGGATCTGCCCCACACATTTTAACCTGGTCACTTGTAAAGAAATTAAAGTTTAGACTCAGCTTCAAAGAAAGACTGGTAGTAAGCAACTCTTATTGTATCATCCATGCAACTTGGTCTGGGTAGACCCTTTTAATAGATACTTGTAAACTGGACCTACTTCAAAAAAAAAAGCCTAAAATGCCTATGATGACATTGACAGTTTATATTAAGCATAAGCTCATCTTAGCTTCCTTGAAGTGAGCTAAATATTCAAAGTGAGCCAAAAATTCTTACTTTTGACACCTGCCCTGTGGCACATGGCAGCAAAACACAATGATTCCATTTCAATATTGGCAATTCCCTTTCCATGAGCTCGTTTGAGAAAATTCATCTTATCCTCCTCAGTGAAGTCACAAAATGCTCCATCCAACCTGCCCTGACCTTGAAAAGTAAAAAAAAAAGATATTATTTAAAAGGAGTATTCAAAAAGAAGTTTAACAAAATAAAATGGTTCATTGAAACGTCTTGCATATTATAACTTCAATGATTACTATAAACTGAGCAGTTTGTTGCAAACAGTAGACTTTAGAGCTAATGGTAGACTTTAAGCCTCATTCATAAAGTGATTGAAATAGTTCAGACATTGCCAAAGTTTCTGTTTTTGTTTAGCAAGTCTTATCCACACAAGAGCTTTACAAGTAACACAGAACAGTAAATCTTTTATTTTGCATGTATTTGTATAAAGTTTGCCAATGGCTTTAGCCTTATCTATCACTATTGTCCTAGGTAATGCTATATACAGTCAATTTATTCTATGAAATTTAAACATACATATACAATAATACAACATATACTACCTTCATAGAAGTCATATGTACACATAGTTTTTCCTAGCACTGTCTCGCATCCTATAGATTTAGCTACATCTAAGAGTTCATTGTTCAACATAGGACACAGAAAAGCAGGGAACTGATTAATCAATCCCAGAATTGCCTGCAATCAGATAAAAAAGTATGTGAAATGAACTGCTAAAATTTTATGTAATCTAAATATATATATCTCCCTCATATAATTTACAATAAATAAACAGATATAGGTATCTTTCTTGACTCTGTGGAATTGAAGAAAAATATTTTGAAATGACTCCTATTTTTGCAATTTCCTAATTACAAATACCTCTCCTTAAAAGAGGCATGACTTTGTATTCATTATTATTCCAATTCCCTTTATCCAAGGACGCTATGTGGAAAAAAGCCCCTTGCCTCAGGTGAGCTAAAAAAAAAATTATGTTCACCAGTATGAAGAACCATAAAGTACATACCACTTCCATATATGGTCGTAGAAGGCCATCTACAGCAGCCTCAGATATAACAACTGTACCAGGCTCCAGGCCTGAAAATGAGTAATAAATCTATAATGAATTGGATGTAATTATTCCAGACTTCAAACTTCAGAAATCTACATAACTTCATACCAGTGTTTATAACTACTGTAGATCATCAAATTTTTAAGACAAGTTTTTTTTCATGAATCATGTATATGGTATTTATAAGCGAGACAAAATTTTCATGAATGCTGGTTATTGCTGTAGCTATCCTAGGCTAATAAAAATATGCGAATAAAAAAACTGATTTACAGTATTCACTCTTTTCCAGGTTCAAAGCGTAAGGGTAGTTTATAAATCTATATATGGTACACTGGATATTGAAACATTACAATTTACTTAAAAGACATTCACACTGTCACTTTCCACTTCAACAATATTAAGAGAAAATATTATTTAAAAGCAGGTTGAATAAATCTTCAGGGAATTCACTACTGAATATATACTTATATTTATTTTCAAAACAAAATATCATCTGCAGATTTAGAAAAAGCTATAATTTTAAAAACATCCAATACAAATATTTTCTTATAACTACATGCATAATATGTGTCCCTTAGGGAAGAAAATGATTTCCATCTCTTCATACTGCTTTAAAGCAAAACAAAAAAAGCATAAACAAGTTACAAAACTTTGTAATTTTATTTTATTTACTGAAGTAAAAATTTAAAAATCCTACCAAGTCCACCACTGGTTCCCAACCTGAAGAAGATGACCTCTCCGGGGTCACATCCTGCATGATTCAGCAGTTTTAGGATTTCATGGATCAGTATGGACAAGGAGGGGATTCCCATCCCATGCTAAAATATATGTCTTAAAATAATTCACAAACATTTCACATTCTGTATTAAAATTTGGTCATACATACGCATAATTTACATAATCATTTATGCTACAGTTCACAGTCAGTGACAATACTTATTTCACTTAAAGAAACCATTCAAAAAAAAAAAATTAATGTACAGATGGATATCAACAAAATTATGCATCCTGATGTATTGATGAAATCTGTTCTACATCTGTACAAACTTCAATTAAATCAAGCTAAAATTTTGAAAATGATTTACAGTAGGACAAACAGATGAACAAACAATGGACATGCTACCAATGCTAAGCTCTTCTGGTCATCAATCAGTTGAGGTAAAAAAGTGAAACTATAAATGTTTCAGCACATTAATCCACTTACACTAACTGAGAGAACAGGGCCCACTTTATATAACACATATCGATCTGATCCTCTAGATATATTCTCTAATGTTTGACCAGCAACCATTTTGTATTTCAATTCATCCACCATGTAAAATGCAAATGCCTTCATACGACTTGGTGACCCTCCAAAGCAAACAAACTGAAAGAACAAGAATACAATAATTGCTCTACTTGATAAAAAACAAAGATGTTATTGTTTGATGCACTCAACCCTGATGAAACAATTTAAGATTCATTGACCATCTTATAAGAGAGATAACTCTAACTGAGATTAATGACTATTATTTCCTTAAAGATATTGTCACACAGATTCCCATTTCAATTATAATTCAGATTTCTTTTGGATAATCATTTTTATTGAAGCTAAGTTTTATATGAGTAAAAAAAACAGGGATGATACACCTTAAAAAAAAAAAGCATTTGGTCCAGGTGAGCTAAAAATGGAATAAGGACAAACAAATTCTACTTACTCTAACATCCTTAAACATGTCTTTTAAATCATGATGTTCTGTATCCAACGCTAAATGATAAAGATAGTCCTCCTTCATGGTTGCCAGATTGGCATTTCTTACAAAGCTAGGCTTTGGACTTGGAGGAGGTTCCATGCTAAAACCATTATTAAGTTCAGAAACTTGAGAAAACATTTTTTAAACATGAAGGAATAAGTTGATTAAAAATCAGAGTTTATCCATCATGGAGTACCATAGCCTACAGACACCTTGTTACTAAATTTTGCTGGAATTAAGAACAAAAAATGCCCTGGACAAAGAAAAATGAAGCGATCAGATTTTAATACAGAATTGAGTAAGGATGCAGGATCAGGCTTAATTTTTTCAAAAATATTTTATTAGGCAATGGAAAAGAGAAAAAGATTAAATTCTAAAAAAGATTAATTTCATATGAAAGATGCAGAAATTTCAAAAGAATTTCTTAAATTTCAATCAGGAATAGATAGATGATAGCTTAAGTATTAGAGGTATGTTGACAGATGGTAAATGCCATATCGTTGACATGTTGAGTGATCCCTAACATTGTATTGCTGAGGAATAAGTTGGACTGAGGTGCAGGAAATATTCAATCTCAAATTAGCAGTATAACATATGGTAGATCACCAAATTTATGCAACACTTTCTTCGCAAGATAGTTATTTGGCATTTAAAAGCGAGAAAAAATTTTCATAAATTTTGATTATTGTTGTACATGTTGTATATAATTTAATATTTATACAGTACTTAACAGTACACTGCAGATTAATGAATTAACTATATAGCTATGTGCTGCAAGATCTGGGCCTTTTTTTCCATCAGAATGATATACATCTTTGCAGCTACACAGATACAGCAAACACGCTTATGAAGAATTCAAGCTTATAAAGAAGTGATATTTATTTCCTGTAATTTTAAAACATATTATGAACTTTTAAAATGATTATACAAATTACATGTATATAAGGAATCAAAATTGTTGGTCTACAAAACTTAAATTAGCCATGAGTATGCATTTACTCCATTAGTTTAATGAATCGAGAGTTGTATTCCCCTGGTTAGAATAATCTAACTGTGTCTCGGGACAAACTCTCACCGGGTCCGTAGGACATAATTAGTTTTTAACAGTTTAACGATTGAACGTTCTATCAAGCATTCCCCTCCCCCTTTCCAAAATTAATTGAATAAAAATTTTAAACATCTTACTTTGTGATATCCATGTCATTTTGATCCATAGCTCAAACGTTCCACGGATATAAGGTCGTCGAAGGTTGAAGAATTTCACAGAGCATGCAATTAAAATCACTAAACAGAACAGAAATTCAATATAGCAAGCACTTCCGAGGCAATTAGGAATAGAAAACAAACAGGAAATTAAGGTAAATGTGTGTGAACATGTGTTCCAAAAATTTCACTCTTAAAAATTTCGTGTCATACTGCACTTCCCTGAACTCACCTTAATTTATTAGGAAAATGATAATTTATCCGTACAGTCTACTTTCGTTTTCGAGAAATAAGACACAAAACCGGATGCAAGTCGGAAATCGGATATCCGAAACATTTGTATAGATTTCTCTGTCATAAACAGATAATTATTCAAATGGTACAGAATAATAAAAATACTCACTTATTGATAGCTACAGCCTTTATCATCGGGTCAGATCCAGCTGGAGCGTGTTGGAAATAGGTGTGTGTTTGTGTGGGGTTGGGGGGGGGGGGGTTCAGTTCAATATCATACATGTGACAAGTATGTATATACAGAGAGAGAGAGAGAGAGAGAGAGAGAGAGAGAGAGAGAGAGAGAGAGAGAGAGAGATATTTCCTTTTTTCCATCTTCAAAAAAAGAGAAAATTCTAAATTAAGCAAAGAAACATAATGTTATTAAAATCATTTTTCATGATGGCATATTTCTGCCCCCCCCCCTCCCCTTACATGCATGACTAATTAAGTTTGCATGCGTTCAGCTTTTGGACAATTAATTCAATAAGTTACCCGCCGTAGCTATTCATGCTGGAAAAAATACTAGAGATATTATGAACAATGAACTCACAAAATGATACTGATATATAACGTTACATTCCGTTATATTAGACAATCCACCGTGTAAAAAAATGGCATAACAATTAGTATGAAAAACGTCACGTAGCATTCAACCTAATGATAAGGTCATTGTATCGACTATATAACCTGCGAAATGTACTTGACTTCAAACGAGACTGTTGATATCCTTGTTTCATCAACTTGTTTGTCAATAGCTTGCCTTGTTTTAGAAATTGTTCGTACTTTGAGCATGCTCTCGTGTATCGAATCAACTGAGAGACATAAACCCCCTACTTTTCTAGTAAAAATCCAAATATGAAACAGATATGTCATATTCGGTGGTATCTTTAATTTCAAGTTTACTTGGATATATCGAGTCGATATATAAATGGAAGTAACTATCATTAATCGATAATACGTTGTTGATATACCTAAATGTCGAGTTGAAGGCCACAGCAAGTGTTTTCTTCTCATGTACAAGTTTCTGAACAAATTTTGCTTCATATGAATACCAGTTGAGACTAATAATTATCATTGACCTCAGTCCAAATAATGTTGATCAAACATGGATGACGGTAATACTAGGGATACAAACTATCCTTCACTATTTGGTGATGCTGCATATATGACTCCTACTTTCTGGATAGGGGATCCTGTAGATGCTTTTGGAGTCAATTACCAGGTGATAAGGAGTCCTACGGTATATCTTTATACCACAAGTCATGCTTTCAACTAAACTGCATAATGTTTTGCCAATAAGGATCATAGTATTAAACATTTTTGGAATACTGCATAATTGGATAAATAAACCTGTTAGACATGAAAAAGTGGATACACTTCTTAAAATGACCAACATCACTAAGGATAGACAAGGTATCACACTTAGCCTTGGGTGCTGCGTGTACTGGAACATTTAGTATAAATCCTACACTGGCTATATTTTCTAGACGAGTGATGTAGTTAAAACTTCTGAAAGAGGTTCTAGTATATTTTCAAGTGATTATGCTCAACAATCTGTTTCAGACGCTACATGAGATACACTTTATCCAGTCGAATCTGCATTGCATTGCAACCTTTTATGAACCAAATTGTTTTGTTTTTGTTTTTTAACCTCAATTTTTACTCAGACGCCGTTTTATTATAATTATTATTCCTGACATTAGCTTCTACTTGTACAGATTTAATAAATTTCCCTTCAAAGAAGTGGGAGGGTGTGGACATATTTCATAGAAGTATTAACGTATGAATTATTGAACATTGTGAGAACTGCCTCTCTTTAATTTTTTCATCTTGTTTCAAAAGTACAACTCATTAATTGTGATAATTGAGTTTAGGAACTGCAGTCAATGGCGAGGGACAACAGTTTAAAGGATCCCATAATTGTGTCAAATGTTTTATTATTGACCACTTTTTTTTACCTTGAATTCGGAGAACATCTTTTATATATATATATATATATATATATATATATATATATATATATATATATATATATATATATATATATATATATATATATATATATATATATATATATACTGTCTTTCGGTTGAATTCAAATTCAGTCTGTGGGATAACACATCAACAATGAGTTATGAGTTTCTATAGTAATGGAAAAATAACACAAAGGTTTAGGAAATTACTTTTAAAAAATAAAAATAAATTCAATATAGATATAAAAATGAAATAAATTAAAAACAAATGAATAAAAAAATACATTTTAAAAAATATATTATTCTGCCATTCATATATCTATATTTCTTAAACATTAATTCCTAAAAAGTTTCCTCATTCTCTCCAGAAATCCAGTTCTCTCTGTTTTGTTCTTTATTTCTGTCTTTTTCTTCTGATTTTTCTTCTTCTGAAAAGATATGTGTTAAAAATTGAACTACAGATATATTTTTAATAAAACAGTAAATGAACCACATCAAGGCACAAATTTCAAAAGTGGGATACAGTGAAACAAATTTGTACTCACAGTTAAACATGCATATGATGTTCCACAGAGGAATCTGTACCAGAAAGGCTGTCTTTCCTGGGTATAAATGTAATTAAAGTCATCCTCAGTATCAAAATTTCTCTCCTTCTTCTTTCCTTTCATTCTTTTTTCCTTCAATGTTTCCATTATTTCCTCTTTCGTTGTCTCTGTTTCCTCCTCTTCTTTTTGTTCCTCTAAATTTTCCTCCTTCCCTATATTTGTGTTTGATTTTTCCTTTTGTTTTTCTGCCTCTGACATCAGTATCCTCTTTGCTATGTTTGATTTTCCCTCATTTTCTTTATCTGCAGTATCAATTTTCTTTTCTACATCAGCTTTCTCCACCTGTTTTCCAGCTTCTGAAGTCTCTATATTCCTTTTATCTGACTTTTCCTTCCATCCCTCCTCTGATGGCTCTATCTTATTTCCTTTATCTGACTTTTCCTTCCTTTCCTCCTCTGATGGCTCTATCTTATTTCCTTTATCTGACTTTTCCTTCCTTTCCTCCTCTGACATCTCTATCTTATTTCCTTTGTCTGACTTTTCCTTCCATCCCTCCTCTGATGGCTCTATCTTATTTCCTTTATCTGGCTTTTCCTTCCTTTCCTCCTCTGACATCTCTATCTTATTTCCTTTGTCTGACTTTTCCTTCCATCCCTCCTCTGATGGCTCTATCTTATTTCCTTTATCTGACTTTTCCTTCCTTTCCTCCTCTGACATCTCTGTCTTATTTCCTTTGTCTGACTTTTCCTTCCATTCCTCCTCTGATGGCTCTATCTTATTTCCTTTATATGACTTTTCCTTCCCTTCCTCCTCTGATGGCTCTATCCTCTTTCCTACATCTGATTTCTTCTCTTTCTCTGTTTCTGTTATTTCTATCTCCTTATTTGTGTCTGATTTCCCCTCTTCTGTGTCTCCCTTTAAAGTGTCCATCTTATTTTCTGTACCTGATTTTTCTTCCTTCTTATCTACATCTGATGTATATATCTTGTTTTCGTTGTGTGACTTTTTCTTCTTTCTTGAGTACACCTGATGTGTCTATCTTCTTTTCTGTATGTGATTTCTCTTCTTCTTTGTCTAGACCTGATATGTCTATCTTCTTTTCTGCATCTGAATCGTATCGTTGCTTGATTTCATCTGATGTGCCTATTTTCTTTTTTCTTTTTGACATTCCTTCTGCCTCCACCTCCTCTGTTGTCTCCATTTTCTTTTCTGTCTCAGAATTAACCACATTTTTTTCTGCCCCAGCTATCTCTTTTTTTTATTTTCATAATTTTGTCTGCCTCTGGTTTTTCCTCCTCTTTCTCTGCTTTAGGTTCCTCCTTTTCTGTCTCTGACTTTTCCAGCCTTTGTTCAGCCTCTAATTTGTCTTTCTTTTCCTTTGCTACTGATTTCATCACTACTTTGTCTGTCTTTGATTTCTCCTCCTTACTTTCAACTGTTTTTAGTTTGCTTTTGTCTTCTTTTTCTCCTCGTGATTTTAGCTCATTTCTTCCTCCTGTCTCGGATTTCTCCTCCTTACTTTCAACTGTTTTCAGTTTGTTCTTGTCC
The DNA here is from genome assembly GCF_033153115.1 of Saccostrea echinata. Lineage (NCBI taxonomy): Eukaryota > Metazoa > Mollusca > Bivalvia > Ostreida > Ostreidae > Saccostrea > Saccostrea echinata. The sequence goes on along the minus strand of NW_026889813.1, from coordinate 1,265,716 downwards.
TCTTTTTCTCCTCCTGATTTCAACTCATTTCTTCCTTCTATCTCGGATTTCTCTCTTCTTTTTTCCCTGCATTTTCCATTTGTCCTTAATCTCTTCTCTACTTCCATTTTCAACATCGCAACTTGCTTCTTCAATATCTCTTTCTTTAATTTTTCTTCTTCTTTCTCCCATCTTAATTTCTTCTTCTTATGTCTCATATTCTTCTGTTTCACATCGGCTCTTTGTTTTTCTTTTGCCTTTATTCTTTCGTCCTTCTTTTCGACCATCTCATCTTTTAAATTCAGAATGGCCAAATGTTCTTCCTAAAAATACACCAGTAAATAATTGCAAGTCTCATGCAGTGTGAAGCTTTTTTTTTTATATCCATTATATGGTAGTTGATTTCACTGTCACGTTTGCCAGTTCCTTTACATTTATTCCAATTACATGTAAATAATAGTCAGTAAAAAAATCACCTACCACAGTTTTCTTCAAATTCAATTGGGTTTTATTCTACAAAAATAAATGTGCATTGTTTCAATAATTTGAAATATCATTTAAGAAATTTTAGAATGTGGTTTTGATTATCAAAGATAAATTTTAGCTTTACAGAAAACGCGTATTGCTATTTTTATTGTAAAATGAACTTTCAGTGTCAATCCCCCTTTTTCCAGATTCGAGGAACAAAATTTATTTATCAGGAAAGTCGCTGAAAACAATGTTTTAGTAGAAAGAATTTTACTGTATATCTCACCTTTTCTTTCTTTAATTTCTCCTCTTCCACCTTTTCCACCATCTCCGCCCAGTTGTAGTGGAATTTGAGAATGGCCAACTTCTCATTCTGGAAATAAATCATGTAAGCATGAAGCCCCTTATGCAGTATGAATTTTTACTTTTCTTTATTCACCTTTATGCAATTAAATTTGAATCATGTATCTTAGCATCACTGCAATTCATGGCAAGTGTAGATTGTATCCCCCCCCCCCCTCCGCAATTTCTGAAGTTTTCTCATTCCTTTAATTATTTGGATTCAGTAAATTCACCAACTTACCACACTTTTCACAGCCTCCTCTCCAAAATTAAGTATTTCAGTTTTCTCCTACAAAGACAATACAAACATAAATCATTGCCAAAATAAAAACATTTACAAAAGATTTTTATTACATTGGGGGGGGGGATATTAATAGAATAAAGAAAAGTACGTAGACATCAGTAGACATCATACATAATTTATCCTGCTCGAAACAAGTATTTTTTAAAACGCCAGTAAGCCAGTTATGAATAATAATTCTATATGACCACCAATGTTTGAAGAATATATTTTGTTTGTAATTGGTCTGATAACAAACCTGGATAGAACTTGTCATATTTTTTGGGACACTCCTGTGAAAAGAATTATCACAACAATGTTCCGCCATTCGTTGTTAAAAGCGTCAATATTTTGACGTCACAATGATGTGACGTTAAAATATTGTGACGAATCAGTGATCTATTACCATCCCGTTTCGGAAATAGTGCCACAAATAGATAATCTGTCACATAAACACAACACGGCTCCGACATTCGTTGCTTGCAATTTTGGAAATTGTGACGTCATAATATCTTAACGTCACAAAAGAAGCGCCCAAACTTACTTTCCAGGCTATTTTTCCTGTCCTTGTTAAACATCAAAATAACGAAATTTATATTTTAACAGTTATCAAAGTAATCTCTTATTTGGAAAAATAGTTTGTGGACAATAAACTAGAGCTGATTCAAATTTTAATCCGTGATGAAATATAAAATTAATTTGCTCTCTTCTCTCTCTCTCTCTCTCTCTCTCTCTCTCTCTCTCAGTATGTGTATGTGATTATTTCATATAGACAATTTGACTGTAGCAGATTAAATTTGTGTCCATTTGAAAAAAAGGAGAGAGAGAGAGAAGGCCCGTCTTTGTTTATTTTCATAACGGTATACCGTCCTAATGTCTGTGTCTACAAAAGAATTCAGGCACACATTCTACAGATCATTTGTTTAAGTTCACACTTCAACACAGTGATGTTAAATAAGAATTACATTGGCCACCTTAATCATTATTAGTTGCATTTTTTCCTCCTATTCGTGCATCCACACCTCTTAACTCTGAAAATTGTAATGATATACAAGAAATGTTGGAATTCGCTCAAATTGCACTAATATAAAAATGGTGAAAAGGGGATACATCAAGTAAGTAAGGTCAATTAGACCAGAAAAAAAAGATTCATTAAAAGCAATGCCATAATGATAATAAAACTGTTACAGCTATAGAAATTATATGATTTATCAAACTTTTTCAAAATTCATAACAGAAGGGTAAAGGGAATTTCAAACTCCGTATCATTTACATCAACACTTACGGTTTGTTGCGTTGTTGATTTGTTCAAACCATGGCCACTTAGCTTAGGGTGGATCTATATTAGAGGGTCAAGGGAATTTAAATTACATCTTTCAATATTAGATTGTGGCGCCATCCTCTATATATTAATGTCACTACTTGTGACCATACTGTTCTTGGGTAAAAGATTTTAATTTAAAAAAAAGGATTTCTCTTGATTCTAACTTAGATAAATTGCATCGCAAATAAAGTCTATTTACAGTACATGTACATGTACATATATTTTTAGCTCACCTAAGCTGAAAGGTCAAGTGAGCTTTTCTGATCACCCGTTGTCCGTCGTCCGTCTGTCTGTCCGTCTGTAAACTTTTCACATTTTCAACTTCTTCTCAAGAACCACTGGGCCAATTTTAACCAAACTTGGTACAAAGTATCCTTGGGTGAAGGGGAGTGTAAATTGTTAAAATAAAGGGCCAAGTCCCCTTACAAGGGGAGATAATCAAGAAAAGACAAAAATAGGGTGGGGTCATTAAAAAATCTTCTTCTCAAGAACCTCTGGGCCAGAAAAGCTGAAACTTATATGGAAGCATCCTTGGGTAGTGTAGATTCTAAATTGTTCAAATCATGACCCCCGGGGGTAGGGCGGGGTCACAATAAGAAATCCAAGTTTTACATTGAAATACATAAGAAAAATCTTTAAAAATCTTCTCAAGAACCACTGGACCGGAAAAGCTGAAACTTATATTGAAGCATCCTGGGGTAGTGTAGATTCTAAATTGTTCAAATCATGACCCCTGGGGGTAGGGCGGGGCCACAATAGGGAATCCAAGTTTTACATTGAAATATATAGGAAAAATCTTTTAAAATCTTCTTCTCAAGAACCACTGGGCCAGAAAAGCTGAAACTTAAGTGGAAGCATCCTCGGGTAGTGTAGAATCTAAATTGTTCAAATCATGACCCCTGGGGGTAGGGCGGGGCCACAATAGGGAATCCAAGTTTTACATTGAAATATATAGGAAAAATCTTTTAAAATCTTCTTCTCAAGAACCACTGGGCCAGAAAAGCTGAAACTTAAGTGGAAGCATCCATTGTTCAAATCATGACCCCCGGGGGTAGGGCGGAACACAATAGGGAATCCAAGTTTTACATTGAAATATATAAGAAAATCTTTAAAAATCTTCTTTTCAAGAACCACTGGACCAGAAAAGCTGAAACTTATTTGGAAGCATTCTGGGGTAGTGTAGAATCTAAATTGTTCAAATCATGCCCCCGGGGGTAGGGCGGGGCCACAATAGGTATTACAAGGGGGGAAATTTGGTAAAGAACAGCATGGCCAAAGTTACTCAGGTGAGCGATGTGGCCCATGGGCCTCTTGTTTTATTCAATATATTCGATACATTACCATTTACTGAGAGTCTAGCTCAATTTAAATTCATTAGAATGGGAAATACTTTAATTACTGAATGAATGAACTGTAGACATTAATGAGAGAAATGGAACATTATAAACATTATACTGAAGAACTTCCAGGGAAGGAAATTCCAACTTTTGAAAAAAAAATTATGCCGATCATCCTTGGAAAATCATATGATCTCGCTTGCAAAAGAAGTAATTGTAATGGTGTGTGGTTACTCAGTATTCCTCTGGATTTGAAATCTGCATAGAATTCAGAGGTGTATATACTATAACTAACATGAAAAAAATAATAATCCTACAGTCTTAGTTCCATCAATTCCGCTGAGTATGTTGCGTATATACATAAAATAATATGAATAATTTACTATAAACAATCATGTATGTGCAATATTTTCAAAACCATAGAATTGTTGTTGTGCAAACAATATTGTTTACATTCGTAATTAATTGGTTACTATTCCACATTTATGTAGACAACATGTCACCTTTGTAAGGGTTTTGTAAGCATTGCTCTGATACAAGTGGGGAAAATGTGTAAAGAGTCAATCTGTTTTGGAGGCACACGTGAGAATTTCCATAATAAAGGAATCGGTCTGCACTCCCTGGATGAATTCTGACATGGAGAGGATTCCATCTTGATTCTTGTCCAGTCTCAGAAAGATTTCTCTTGTTTTCTCTTCAGGTGACAGATCCATGGTTTTGCTTGTCATCTTGCTCATTGCCTACAATTTAGATAATGAAAAATAAATACAGTATCTTTTGCATGGAATGAACAGTTGTTTTTTTTTAATCCTTAAAATCAATGATGCCTCTCTGCTTGCTTGTCAACCTGTGTACAAAGTGTGATATTAAATTCGACTCCATTGCAGTGAACGATTAAATGCAGAAAAAATGCAGAAAAGGATTCCAGCAACACCATTTTAAGTGAGATTGGGGATCATCCATAATAAGAGAAGGATAGAACATACTTTTGATCCAATTTTAACGAGGTCTCAAAGAATAATTATTCAAGAACGATTTGACCATCATAATAATAATTGGTGCATGAAAAAGATTTCCAATTAAATTTTCATTTGGTGCTCTGTTTACAGTGTCTGACACTGTATCTAATCGAGGAGAAATCTTTGTTAATTGTCTACAGTATGTAACTTATCTATTCACGACAGGTCAGTGATGCAACCAAAACCTAAGATACAGATACTATGCAGGTATCCATGTCATACATCATGTCAATGCCTCAATAGACCAGCAAGAATTTCTCTGTACTAACATTTATTATTTATAAATGCAAAGTAGTAAATTTATTACCTTTAAGATTTCCGTCATTTCACGTGCAGTGATATATCCATCCCTATCCAAGTCGTAGATTTTAAAGGCCATCCTTGCTTTGTTTTCCATTGTCCCTCTCGAGCTCACACTAAGAGCACACATAATTTCTCGAAAATCTAAAGTTCCATCTCTGTTTTCATCAAAAGCACGAAAGACGTGTTCGGCGAATTTTTCTGCATTCCCGTTTGGGAAGAGACCTCTGTATAATTTGCGAAATTCCTCTATGGACAATTCCCCGCTTGGACATTCCAATCTAAATCCCCTGTAAAATTCTAGGATTTCTGCGTCACTGAATTTGGTCTTTGTCTTAAGATCCTCCAGGGTTTCTAGTTTTAGCTTACTACTTTTCTTACCCATCTTCCTATAAAAAAAAATAAATCCGGACATGTATTTGATAAAATTCCCTACTTGTCAAAAATTCTGGATTTAGAAAAGTAATCGTACTTTTCTTCCTCACTTTTTCATGAGAAGCTGAGCAAAACCAAACATCCCCCCCTCACCCTCCACCCCCCCCCCAAAAAAAAAAAACAAAAAAGGGAATAAAATTTATGAGTGTATACCATAATAAAAAAAATACACATATGAAAATATATTTTGAGTATATTCCTTAAAAAGATCCTAAAACAGGTAAAATTGCTTTGATTTAATTAAACTATTGAATACATACCAAAATTTTTGCTTCTCTACACAACACACCGATTTCTCATTCCAGCTAAAACAAAATCTTAATGGTAAATCTCAACCTAACAAATTTCTACCCGTAGGGGGGCATCAGATACTAATACATTCCTCACATTCACATCTACATGTATATATATGTGTTCGCCCCCTCTCCATTCAATATTTGGTATCCCCTTTCCACCCTCTTTATTATTTTTTTTAATGTGAGATATGAGGTAACATGAACATGTATTTCCACGTCAGGCTAATTAATCATACAACCTATCTCATCTCCCTTTTTCTGTTGTCTGTGATCATCCTTTAGTTTTTTTCTTTCTATATATAGGTGTATACTTGTATATTTCATTCTTATACGCTGGGGAATTGAAGGCACTGGATTTACTCCAGAGAATTCAAAAAGAAAAAAGAAAAAAAAAATTACGAACATACTTTTTACTAGTGACCTTGCCTGGCCGTGTTTTTGCAAGAATGAATGTTAACTTTTCAGTGAAACATGAATTTTGTTAATGTATACCCCGCCCCACACACACATAAAGGAAAGAAAGTTATATTTCGCCAAAAGCTCCTGGAAAATGGGGATGTCTATTCACTTTCAGTTGAATTCTAAGAAAACTTTAAACCGCCAAGTAAAATATTCTGCAAAATTAATTTCTAGAATTTAGCAAAATTTATATTTTGTTTCAACCTATGCAGTCACTATGAAAATTCAATTGAAACTCAGTGTTTTATGGAAAATCTGCATAATGTTCACATCACCAGTCACCATGCATATCTACAGGGCACTTTATCATGGCAGGCGCGGATCCCTGAATTTTTTTCTAGGGGGGGGGGGGGTCCATCCCAGTCAAAAAACATTTCAACCCAAAAATTTCTTGACCAAAAAAAAAAAACAAACAAACAAAAAACAAAAAACAAAAAAAAAAAACTCAAAAAAAAAACCCTATAAATTCCCTTCCCAAACGTATTAAACCCAGAAAATTTCTTGACAACGTAAAATCCATTTCCCAAACATGAAAAACACCTATTTCGTGGTGGTGATGGTGGGGTCAAAGTCATTTTTTATTTGCTTCAATATATACTTTTAATAACTCTGCATTCCAGTGGGGGTCCAGACCCCCCCCCCCCCCTCTAGATCCGCGCATGCATGGTGTCATATTTTCTTTTCTTAGCACATATACAACACATGCTGTAAAAAGCCCACGGAAGAAAAAAAAAACTTCTTTTCACACAGTACAAAATCATATTTAGATTAGAAGGGTTTATTCTGTGGGTGTATACCCGTCCTAGAAAAATTCTAGTATTGGTAGAGGTCATTTGTAATTTAATGCAAAGTTCTGTAACCAGAGACTGAGCTTCATTAAAAACTGTGTCACCTCACGTGATAGTTACTGGAAATTTACACGATGTCGTGGTTATATATCCCAGAGGTCGTATACTAGTTTTCGTTTCGTGATAACAAATTGATATGGAACTACAAATTGTCTTCCTACGTCGTTAGAAAATGAAAAGTTATCCTCTCACAATAACCAATGAAGGGCCTCCGTACTCTTTTCTTACCAATGAATACTGTACCCCCCCCCCCCCCCCGTAAAATAGTATTTTAAATATACATATTTACGTGAAGTCCGAAGAATATCCTAGATTTATAAAGTCAGATCTAACAAATGTTAATGGTCTTCGTGAAAAGTCAACTTTATTTCCTAACTGACCCGACTTCTTTGGGGTGGGGTTTTATTTGTGCACCGCCAGCCATTTAACCTATCTTTTTACACATAAAGTATATTCCTTGTAATAACAACTTTATTTAACTTTTACCGATTTCGTCAGGCCCTCACACATATTCATGCAGATGCTTGTAATATAATCTTAATTGTTTTCAGTGAATTTCTGTAAATGGTACCGTCTTCATGCTTCCGTACATGGTTAGAGACTGTAATTTACTAACCTAATTTTTACTTATCCCATGAGATCTGGTTTAAATTTTGAAATTCAGATTCGCCAAACAAAACATTGTCTAAGAGGGAAAATTATTCTATAGTGAAATTATTTAGAATTTCTTTCAAAATACTTTTTTTTTAGAATCCACGTCTTATATACGCATGCTAGTACATGTATACGGTATTGATTAATTGATCATTGCAAGATTATTTTACTGCAAATACCAACGAAGGGCTTTTCCCGGTACTTTGGGCCATTGGTCAGTGAGGATTCTTTATCGTGCCAACGTCTGTTGTGACACTTGGCCTCGGTTTTTAAGCTGAATACGATTCGTAAAAGGAATTTGTCCGCCATATTCTTTTATTCAGTCGCTATATCTTAAGACCGCTATATAAGCTGTTCACTTAGTCACTAAACACTTAGTTAGGTGTATTCAGTTGTCACCTGTGTAGACGGACGTATGCTACACAGCTAGGGCTGGCAAGGGCCTTAACGGTCACCTGAGTATAATACATCAATCTAGAGGATCCATAGATTATAAATTAAACTGATAGGTGAAGCTTTGTTGCCCAAAAGCAAGAGAAATAGGATGATCAGGATCAATGAAATAATTAGTCTAGTACTCAGTAACAACTCATAAAGTAAGTTCTAATCTGTCCCCCATTTATCACTATAACTATGCAGACTAGTAACAAACTATCAGTGCTTATGTACTATTTTAACCCCATATTGTAACCTCTCACATTGGCCTCTCTTGGTCTTTGTAGAACATTTAATAAAATAAGTTATTTTTGTCTCATTTTTATTTGTCTATTATTTACAAGTCTACCTGATCATTGAAACTACGGAAGTACTTTTTGTATTATACAATAAAATTCTTGCATAATTATCTTATTCTAATAACCTTTCAAATACATTACTTACTATAGTAAATGGCAAAGAAATTACTCCTCTCCGTAGAATACAAATTAATAGAGGCCTGGCCAGGACCAGAACACTTGACAAAATGGTAGAGATGTTCAAAAATCTGGTAAAAACATATCATTGCCTATTAAAACGTTTACTCATTTTGCCTTCGATATGCCCAGGGGCAGAGAAGATTTTCAAAGAAATAATGCATTTTCACTGCAGATTCAAAACAGCCCTACCCAAACACCAGAACCCAGGATCATGAAATTCACAAAGTTGGAAAAGATACCCTCATCATCATATCTATGCACTTAGTTGAAGATTTTCAAAGAATTAACACATTTTCACTATATTATCAATAGACCCCCCACCCTTTCAAGAAACACCAGAACCCCTGACCCTGGGACCACAAACAAGTTTTAAAAATATAACTGTGCACCTCGTTTATCTGCTCAACACTGATGAGCAAACAGGAATATTTAATAGAATCAATGCATTTTCAATATCCCTTAGAGCCCCGCCCTTACACCAGAACATCTGACCCAGGGGCCATGAAACTCACAATTCTGGAAGAAGCACTCTTGCTCATCGTAAGTATACACTTAGTTTCTTTGCTTTATAATCAGTACCGGAAAAGAATATTTGCAAAGAAATTAGGGCCTATGCTTTTTCACAATATTATCAATTGACCCCCTCCCCCTTAACCAGAATCCCCTGGGGCCATGAATTTCACAATTTTGGAAGAGGCATCCTTGCTTATCATAACCAAATAAAATAATACCCAGGAGCAGAGAAGAAAATTTTCGAAGAATTAATGCATTTTCACTATATAATCAATAGAGCCCCACCCTAACACCAGAACCCCTGACCCAGGGGCCATGAAATTCACAATTTTGGAAGAGGCACCTTTGCACATCATAACTATGCATTTACTTTGTTTGCTTTATACCCAGGAGCAGAAAAGAGGATTTTAAAAGAAATAATGCATTTTCACTATATAATTAATAGAGTCCCGTCCCACAACACCAAAACCCCTGACCGAAGGGGACATGAAATTCAAAAATTTTGTAAGAGGGTCCCCTGCTCATCATAACCATGCACTTAGTATGTCTTCCAAATACACAAAAGCAAAAAAAAAAAAAAAAAAAGAGATTTTCAAAGAAATAATGCAATTTCACTGTAAAATCAATAGGCCCCACCCTAACACCAGAACCCCTGACCCAGGGGCCATGATATTTACAATTTAAGAAGAAGCATTTTTGCTCATCATGACCATGTACTTATTTTCTTTGTTTAATATGAGGGAGAGAAGAAGCTTTTTAAAGAATATATGCAATTTCACTATGTGATCAATAGAGCCTCACCGTTAACTCCTGACCCTGGGGCCATGAATTTCACAATTTAGGTAAAGGACTCATTGTATGTTATAATCATGACAACATTCTGACTATTTGATGTGTAGGAGTACAGAAAAAGAATTTTGAAAATTGCATTAATTTTTATGGTTTTGGTCCCATCCCCCAAGCCCCAGGGGGCAGGGACCATGAAATTCACAATTTTTGTCCCCTTTTGCCCAAGAATGCTCTATAGCAAAATTTTTTGAAATTGATTCAGTGGTTCCAGATAAGAAGCTGAAAATGTTCAAAAGTTTACAGACGACAAACAAAAACAGATTTCAATAGGTCACCAGAGAGACCAAAAAATTATTGGATGCCTTTACAAGAATATTGTGAATGCGTGCAGGATCTAGAATATATGTACATGTACAGTTAACTTCGGTTGGATATGTTGAAGTGATTTCAAAGTCCCAACCATTTATTCTTTAAGTACTTCAAATTTTTTCTCAGCCCCACTGAGTTCGAGATAACGAGGTTTGACTGTATATGACCATAGTTCGTGAGAAACAGTCACATAGAAATCAAGCCTTTTAAGAAAGTAAAACAAACACTTACTGTATTGTCATCTGATTTCATTTAAATGAATAACAAAGAAATATACAATATGTGTTTTAATATGAACTAGTATTTCTTGTGTTTAAAAAATATGGACAATATTTGTGATTATTCACATTTTATGGCAAACAAACTGTATACTATCAAAAGTAATCATTCATATGCATAATTTTTCATCAATGCAACAAACATCTACCACATTTGCCAAAAAAATAAGTCAACTGATATAAATAAACACACAGAAACCTGAGATGGAACTCACAAAGAATGCATTTATACAATGCCTCAACATCACATGATTTTGTCAAGGAGTACAAAACAAAAGAAAAATGAACACCATCAGCTTGTGATTTCTAAAAATTACAAAAACTTCAGTCAGTCACTACAAAATATATTCCCAATATGATAAACAAATTAACAACAATATAAGCATTTGTTTGGGAATCTCGCTGCTTTAGATGGTTATGTGTTATACCTGTGAGGAAGTGAAATTATATTATACATCTGCTGAACCCCTCCCCCCCAGTTACAGTACTCATAATCTTGCAAAATGACAAAGACTAAACATCAACTCAGTATTACAGTGTACCTATAAAATGAAAATCAGAAAATCTAGCCCCAGAAGTTGTGAATATACTAACGTTTTCTGCCATATCTTCACTTTAAAGTATCTAATGTACATAGCATATTAAGAGAGCACTTGAAATAATACAATCAACTGCAGCATTATTTGTATTATGTATTTTAGTATGTGTACATTTAACACAGAATGAACTTCATACAATTTTTTAAGAATTAATACTGTTTAGATTTTCATTATTACTGAACCATTGTGCACTTCTCAAAGATGTGTATGAAATGACCCCAACATCACTCAAATGATTACTTTTTGAAGGTTGATATGTACAAGCTGATATCAAATACAAGAACTGTAAACATGTTTACACTGGCGAGTAGAAACGTGACAATCTCTTCATTTCTGCTGCAAAAGGCCAGTGAAAAGGCTGGACAAATATTAAGTTTGGGTTAAATGTTTCAATGCTGAAACCAGTCAATAAAAACTGCTATTTACAATCTGGTTTACCTAATACTGCCTCATACAAAAATATGCCCAGTGAAGCAGGTTTTTGCATGTATTTCTTGCTTCTCGGACTGTTTTTGATTAAATGATAAGAAATTGTCAATTTTATCAGTTTCCATGGTGTCAATTTATCCAAGTTCACAGTATCTTAAATCACAAGATTCAGTTATTTATTGTTAATTTTGGCTGATATTAATTTGCTTTCATACACTGTATCTATAATGAACTGACATTACCTCTCCTCCAAATCCAGAGTTTGTTAAACCTACATCTTTTAATGAAAATAGGGTTCATATTGAACATGTTGAATACACAAGAAAAACAGTTTCATAATATCCAATCGACTGTTTGCAAGTTAGAATCAATATAAATGCTAATTTTTTTTTTTCGAAAATACACATGAAATAAGCTGTGAAATACAATACCACTAACATTGGCTAAATTTACTTCATAAGGATAAAATTGCTTAAAATTTTTATATCTCTATCAGAATATTAAGGACAAATTGGAAATCTTCATACATAAAATTGTTATATCTATAAAGATATTGAGGATAAGTGGTTTATTTACTTATACAACATTTAGAATTCATGGCTTCGACTCAAAATATATTAAGCTTACACAAATTAATGATTTAATTAGAGCTTAAAAAATTTGAATATTAAACACACGTAAAAGTCTGGGAGACAGATGGCCATGGCAATTAATGAAAGTTAATGGTTTGTCAGCAACTGAGGCATGCAAAATACTGAACTGGTCAAAACATGATGAGAATGCAGACTTGTAAAACAACCACATCATTTTCATTTTTTTTTTAAAGTTGATATACTGAAAGGAGTCTATTAAGTTAACAAAGATAATATATGTACATGAATTATTTTGACGCAAAATTATGTTATTGAATAAAGGGGCAAATTGAATCGAGGAAGAAATCTAAGATGCAATACTTCAAGTAGCTTACAGTACACATATTGGGCAGCTTCAATTTTCTTACTAATAGGTTCTTTCTCTTTGTGCAGAATAAGGTACATGCATTATATATATATATAAAAGTTTATTATAATTATTTCTATATATAGAAACAAATAACACTAGCAAATTGTGTGCACCAACCAACAGTATAAAATATCTCAACTTCTCAAAATACACATTCAATAGCATTTTCTCTTACTCATTGCAAGATTTACAATCAATGTAAATAGTTCACAAAGTATATATGTACATCCATTCCAATAAATGACATGGGCTATTAACTTACATTTTATTTTGAGCCATATTACATGTACATGAATTACAATGCATATCCTTAAATGGAGAAATTATTTTTGTGTGTGTGAAAATGTACCTGTACATTTCACAGAGATCTAGATGAGTCAGTAAGGAGGGAGTGGGGGTTTTGAAGGGGGCTGTTCCCCTGGCAGAGGAGGAATAGCATCATCTGCTAGAAAATCTAAATCACTTAGGTCAGATAAAGGTTCATATCCATACTGCTGACTTGCTGAAGAAAACGGAAAAGCTTGAACTGGTGGAGGTGGTGGAGGTATGTACTGACTGGGCTGTGGGGGAGGGGGTGGAGGCAGAGGTGGCGGTAGAGGGGGGTTGATACGAGAAGCACTGCCTAGCATAGCTTTTTTGGATTCTATAACTTGGGAAAGTGTGTCAAGTTGCTTTTGAACAGCAACATTTGTTGCTATGGGAGACTGTAAGACACTGAAGTCGTTTTCCGATACCAATGAATCACTTCCTATATCACACAATTCCATGCTGACAACAGAATGATTTGAGAGGCTTGAAGATGAACGTCTCATGCTTTCTGCTCTCTGCATTTTGTTTCGCTGCTGTTGCTGTGAATCACTGTTTTCTAAAATCCCTGTAGGACTTAACGGCCTCTTTCTGGAGGAATTATTACTGTTAACGAGAGGACTACTCTCATATGTTTTCTTTGATTCCATTTTCACCTTCTCCACATTTTTGTCCCCATCTCCCGCATGCTTTGGCAAGCTGATACGAAGTTTAAGATCAGACTTACCATTGGTCCCTGAACTAGAATGAGAGTGGGAGTGAGAATGTTTTGACTTGTGCGATTTGTGATGGTGACCCTCTTTATGCTTAGAGTGTTCATCCCCTGACCCCATGCGAGAGGGATGTTTAGAAAGTTTCATTGGAGGCACTTTTTGTCCTTCATGAGACGTTGGGGTACCACTGTGTTTCTCTTTGGGTGGGTGAGGAGTTTTAATTTTCAGTTTTAGTGGGGATGATCCTGCTTGAGAATAATTTCCTTCTGTTTTTATTTTCATTTTCAAATCAGAGCTTCTGTTAGGCTCAGAGACAAGAGGAGAGTCTTTCGAAATAGATTCAACACTTTGTCTTGATTCATCTCCTGTTAGTTCAGATTTGATTCTGCTTTTATAGAGGTCAACTTTATCAGGTGTGCTGCTCTCTTTTTTAACTTTCTGTTTTACTTCAAGCACTCTAGTTAAATCTGCATTCATATTACTGTCAATATTCAACTCTAATTTTAGCCTGGAATCATAGTTTTGTAAGGGAACATCTAGTCCAGGTTCAGTTTTAATGTATGTCTTTGTACTAAACCCTTTTACAGACTCAACATGTTTGTTTGAATGTTTATCATGGTGTGACTTTCTGCTTTTGTCAACATCAGGTGTGTGCATTTTTCTTGCTGCATCACTTTCTAATGAAGACACACTCCTGTGCGAAATGTCTTTGTTTAACGAGTGTTTTTTATCCACATTTGGTAGACTACTAGCACTTTTACTTATAGCTGCCTGTCTTTCTCGTTCTTTCCGTTCCTTGTACTCTGCAAGTGACGTCTTCTGTACAGTTGGTGTTGAGGTATCACTGGTTGACTGAGACAGAAGTGATGATGGAGACTCCCTCACATCAACATTCAACGACGCATCACCTGATATGGCATCAAACACGTTTTTACCATGAGAATGACCTACGGTCTGACTAGTTGGTTCTGTCTTGATTGTTTTAACTTTGGGTTCTGACTTTGAAATGTCCATTGAGGAGGTGTGTCTGCCTTGCGACTTCTCTGGCTGTTTGTCATGACCTGGATGAGAATGATGATGAGGTTTTGAGCTTTTATGGCTTTGTGGGTTACTTCCTAGAGCCGCTGAAGGTGCCGACGTTCCACGAGATTTCTGAGACACATTTACTTCATCTCTCTCCTTTTTGTCCTTCTCACCAGACTGAAATAATGATTTACACTTTCATAAAGCACATAAGATTTGAGTCAAACTTCCTAAATAGGAGAAGGCTTTTTCAACAATACAGAAAGATTTACCAAATGGGAATCAACACTTTACTTCTGTAAAATTATATCAAATATAGACATATATGTTTATACTGTATAAGACAATATTATAAATACATGGGTTAAGTGGCAACTTTTTTAATCTGGTACTGGTAATTTAAAGACAAATTAATGCAAATTGGCTAAATAGGCCATAATAAAAAAAAATTAAAAACCCTAGATTCTTATCTTTCAAGAAAAAAAAAAAAAAAAAGAATCCACAAAGACATTCACGAGAGAGAATAAGAAAGTTGAATGTTAAGTTAAATTTTGATCCAGATCAGAATAAAAATGTCGATTTAAGGACCCTCTATACACCACTGCAAAATGTTTTCTGGACATTGAGAAAATTATATTGTATAAATGTGTAAATATTGAGCTAATCTATTTAATTTTCAATATATTTACCTCAAGGAAAAATGTTCAAAGACAACAAAGTATAATTTTAACAGATATCACTGTAGTTTACTTCATCGGAGAAAATACATGCAAAAAAAGTTTTCAATTTTAATTTATCTTGGCCTTTTAAAATACTTAAAATACTTGAATTGATCACAAATTGAGAAATACACAAAAAATTTCAATTCAGTTGAATTCAGAACTAAGGGCAGATCACTCTAACTGCAGAAAAATACCACAGAATCAGAATTCTTTAGTGTGCAGTGTAGAGAGGGTTCTTCAAGAACTTTATAATTTCCAGAATTTTATTGTGTTGTAAACCAAAACTTAAAAAGAGGAGGAAGGAAAAATCAGGGCGGGCCGGGATGAGAATTGTGGAATTTCTTTTAAATATGGCCTTACTTCAGTTGCTTACCTTCCATGTCATTATCCTCTTTTTCAATTTGCTTGGACATTTATCCAGAATGTTAAGAAAGTCCTGAGTTAATTCTGTAACAGCCATTGAGCAATCATTAGCAAATCATGCACTTTCAGTTTGAAAATGTCACCTTTTATTTATTTATTTATAATTACCATTTCCAGTTTGTTTCAATTCTATTTTTGAAATTTGGATCTAGGATGCCACCATATCTCAATGCCTGCCTGCTTTTGTAAGTTTTACCTGTTAAGAGCTCTGGAGTTACAGATTGGTCAACATAGTAATACCAGGGACGACCTTGATTGGATGTAGGAATCTGCAATTTCAAAAATAATGTCATTTTACCTTGAGACAGATTTCTGCTGTTTTTGAAAAGAGAGTACATAAAGTGCAAAAAATTCTGTGAACAAATGTTCACTCACAATAGTCATCTTGCTCTAACAAAAAAAAAAAAAAAAAAATCAAAAATCCGATAGGCCTCAATGTTGAGACAAATTTCCATGACAAAATAATTTGTAGATATGTATATGATATATATATATACATAATTGTTACCACAATTAATGTTAGGTCCATGGTTTTAATCATTTTGAAATCAGTATTTGGAAGTTTTCAAATTATAACTTTCTTAATCATAAGGAAGTCAATTTATTCTTTATATGAAAGTCTGTCACTAAGCAAAAATTTGCCCCCTATTCTAGTTCAATTCTAATCTTGAACACAAGTTGAACAAAATATGAATCTAGACCATGAGGGGGATTCCAACAATATTAATTTGACACGATGTGGTTGTATTCATAAGATTTCTAGATGTTTTCTCTATATTCATCTGTAAATCTTTGATCCCCCTATTGCGGAACAGATGTTGCTCATAATTTGATCAGAAATACTGAACTCAATGACAATATACTAACCTCCCAATTGGACCATTTACAAGCCAGCTCTACACAGACACAGGACACCACTGTTGGTTTGTACTGCAGACAGAGAGTGGTCAAGTGTAAGCTGGAAAAAAATAAACAGAATCTCAAAAGACTGTTAAACGCTTTGTCACAAGTTTACAATCTTGTTCTTAAAATAGTATACTAGACTCTAAAATATCACCATGTTAAATTCCTAAATTATGAGTTGAACTGTATATGTGTATTTGAAATTAATACAGCTTTCTTTTCTTCATTTTAGACCTTGCAGCAGAGATGATATCTACATCACTTTGTCCTACATGTATAAAACCATAGAGTGACGGCTACTGTAGCCACTAGGTGTCACGATTTTCAATTTGAAAACAGCTTTCTCAGTAATAACAGGGTTCGACACTAACTTTTTAAGGCTTCAGTCCAGCCGGACTAGTGCTTCATTACTTTTACTAGTCCGCACGCGATTTTATTAGTCCGTCAAAAAAAAAAAGGTACATCAATGTTTTTTAACATTAATTTAACGTGACAATTAATATACGTATTATTTTTTGAAATAAACAAATTATTTACGTGAAATATATTATTCCACAGATTCATTGAAATCTCGCAATCAGCAAGGACGATCGTATTCCCTATCTCGTTTTTTTTTTCTTTTTCTTTACATTACATCCAAAACATCCAACATCTTTCTTAAAAGTGTCATACTAAATCATGATTGCTAAAACCTTATACTTCATATCGATCAGTCGAAAAATTAAGCGCTGAATTGACCCAGCATTGCGTAACTACCCGCCAAAAGCTAGAAATCTAAAAATACACGCGGGGTTTTCAAGTAAAAGTTGTCGAGAATCGGACGTCGGTAATTTATTCATATTGTTTTTCAGAAATTTTTATTGGTCCGTTCGGACTAATTAGCCACATATTTTATTAGTCCGAATGAAAATGTATTAGTCTGAGACTAACGGACTAACGTTAGTGTCAAACCCTGAATAAATTATCATAACAAATTAGGTGGAGTGAATCAAGGATGTACATGTATGTGTAAAAACATTTACTTCATTAAGATGGAGAAGGGTTAGAAGATAACTCAAAAATAGTACCATAGATATATGTAAATTATCCTCCTAAAACAACCAACCATAGAATTGATTTATTCATAAGTTCTCCCATGGATAGAAGAGAGTTTTTTTTTGTTGTCTGCAGGTAGGGTAGATTTTTTAATGGTAGCCCTTATCATGTTAATCATAAATTTCTGTTCTTGAGAATCGACACAGATTGACTATATTTCCGCATTAAGGACTCACATGGTCTAAGGAATCTAAGCATCTTTCTTTACCTTTCTTTGGAGGAAAGAAATAGCAAACAATAGATATGTAAAACATATTCAGTGATTGTCAGATGCTTCACATTAAAAGTCAATGGAGATACATGTATATATCCATTTGTCTTACAAGTGGTTAATGCAAAGAACAGATGGTTGTATTTGTAAGGAAAAATTATGGTGGCCGTGTTCAAACTGCATTTATTTGCTGAACCATGTCTGCTTTGACTTTCAAAGTTATGGTAATGAAATCTACTTCTAAAACAATTCTTTGGATATCTACCTTGTTTCAGTCAAGAAAACATAATTTTAAGGTTTCTCTTACTTCAGTTTGCAGTGAGAAATTACGTATATTCATTGATAGCCTTCCAAAAGCTTGTATTTTTAAAGGTATTTGCTGATCCATGTAGGTGAACAATACATTGATCAGTATTTTTTCTTCTACTTTCCTAGATATTAAATGCACCACAGTATTCAAAACCAACCTGTTTGTTGCCAAGAAGTAGGAAGTCTGGGCTAAGTCCTTTGGTGCTGGTGTTGCCCAGGAAAGAGAAAAAGCTCCATTAGTAATACATACAAAATATATATCACCAATTGAATTTTTTTCCAGGGGCAACTTCTTTAATTCCATTTAAGAGACAAAATACATGTACTTCATCTTGCCCCAGTGCAATGTGAAATTTCAGTTTCAGCTGACCAAGAAACTTTTTTTTCTGAGCAAAGTTGATAATTAAAAAGAATTTTGTTCAGTTGGTTATCATTCCAAACTTGTTTCTCTTTCTGCAAACTGGGAAATTTGGTAATTAATGCCTGACCTTGTAATAGATAGGAGAAACAAAATCATTTTTTTTTTGTCTTGGCAATCCTTCACTCATTACGTTAAATTATTTATAATCTAAAAAATAATAGTCAACACTCACCTTTCACTAACTGACATGTTTTCACAACATTGGTATGGGGATGTTCTATTGACAAGTCAAAACCTAGAAAGAAAGAAATACATGTAAAATTCTGTTGTATGCATGTACTAGCTAGAACCTTCTATTGTTAAAATGATATTGTTCTACAGACCTTGTTTAACAATAGAATTTATTCCCTATATCAGTGATGATTCTGTGAATTGGCCAAAATATCTGAAATAGTTTGGAAGTCGAGGGGCTGACGAAATTTGGGCTTTAGCAAGCCCAAAATAGGTTTAAATGAGGGACAAAAATTGAAGTGAAACAGTTTGTTCAAAAACTTTTACATCTTGACCAGGCTGAATGAACTGCCATGCCATTGTAAGGAAGTCTCAATCATCCCTGCTTTTGTGTTTACCTTACTTGGAGATATAAGAAAACATCTGTATAATGCAGCTTAGATCAACATATGGATGAAACAACTTGAATTTTTTACCCGGACAAAAATGGAAACGGAACGCTGCAAAAATCGAAAGTATCAAAATATCGGAAAGCACTCGTAAAAATTGGATTCTTGGATTCAAATTAGTGGAATTCCACTAAATATCGGAAGAGAATCATCACTGCTATATAAGCAATGTACCAAAATCAACAGGGGCATATATTTAATCTATGTAAACTCTTTGAACTATGAACATCGACGTGGTGGATGAATATGAAGCAAGGAAAAAAAAATGTTGAGAGAATATGTCGAAATTTTCTTTAAATGGGTTGATTTTTTTTTTTGTGGAAAGAACACAAAAGCTCAAAAAGGCTTGTTATGTTAATTTGGTGTTTTAATATTTTTAATTTGCAACTTCATTCTACCCTCAACAAGGGCCTCATGGGCAACAACACTCAAATGAGTTACTATGGCCCTGCTGTTCTTCATCAGCAGATTTTTCCCCAATATATTCCTATGTAAATCTTTGATCACCTACTTTGGCCCCATCCCACCCCCAGGGGTCATGATTTGAACAAAACTTGAATATAAACAAGCTGAAGATGCTTCCATATTAGTATGACTAAACATGCCTATGCTGTTATTGAGTAGAACAATTTTTAAAGATTTTTCCCAAGTGCTTCTCTCCAGACAGTAACATTTTCTAACTATGTATTTACAAGTACCATTGAATGTTTCACTTTGGAATTTTGATCTCTAGACTTTTCATTAAGCATTGGAAGTTTTATTGTTTATTACTCTGAAGCATACCTAAAGTTTGAAGCAAGATGTTTTCATTGGTGACCAGCTGATGAGTTTGCTCCATGTAGTACTGAAAAGGAGAAGCAACACTGAATAGAAATGTACAATTGTTTGAATATTCTACTTTTAGCATTGAGGTAAAAGTCAATTTGCTATTTTTTTTTCAAATAGCTTATGAAAAAAATGTGGTGAGCAAAGATCTCCAGTTCAAAAGATGCTGCCAATCTATCATAATTTCTGCTATTGTGCAATAATTTTCACATTTCATGATCATATGAAAATATATACAGATCCTTTTATCTTCTCTTCTTTTTGTCATCTTGTTTCGAGATATATCCATAACTTAACCTCATTTTTAACATGCTTCTCAATCAAAGTGGTAAAATTCAGAATGCTAGTATTATGTAATATGTTATATACACACTTATTGATATCCAATGAATCAAGTAACAATTGATATATTTTGATGCATTAATTTAGTAATCATGTTTTTTCCTAATTGTCTTCAATCTACATACATCACTGTTTGTGTCCAGAGCATCCTGATTCAGGCACTTCTGCACCATTTTGATGACATGCTCCAGTTTGCGGGGCTGTTCCTCCACTTTTGCAGCTAAAAATAAACATGCGGCAGCCATACTCTACAACAAAGAAGATTACCATCTTTAAAATAACAATTTTCCCATACTCTATCAAGCCTTGCTCCTACATTTAGATTTGACTTTAGCAGATTCATTTTTCTTAAAACAGGATAACTGAGATTTACAATAACGAAATGTTTGAGAAAGTATGCAAAATTGCCCAGAGAGCCTCCAAGGCCTACGTTTTTCTCTACAGACTAAAATGTATTTGAACTATGAGCCAAATTCAACTAAGGTCTAAAATTTGCTAATGCAAAAACATCTCACCAGTCCCCAAAAAGACTGGTATATCACTGACTATATACTCACATTTCGATGAAAAATTGTAAATGAATGGAACATGTAGAAGCGGTGCATGTAAACGATAGCTGTATTGATACATAGTTGGTTACTGAAATAACTGGTTAAGGATAACAGAGCATTTGTGTATATTTTAAATACTGCTTTGCAATGTTTCATCAACAAATATTAACACAAATCATATAGTTACCTCAAAATATTCACAGTTGAACTTCAAATGTACATAACTGACTAGTTATTTATTTTTTTTTATTTTTAATATCATGGTTGAGATATTTCCCACTTTTTACCCAAAAGAATACATTAAGTATGTTCTTTTTTTTTTATACATAGATTTTAAATGCTTGAACAATTTTATTTTAGAACCACAACAGATATCAAAACAAGTTAGAAAAGGAGAATTTCTTTAAACATGAACTTTTCATTTTTAAGAAAACTAATGTTATACAACTTTAGTCAGAAAAGGAAGGCAAAGCATTGATTATTTATTTCATCATGAAATCACGTGTCCGCGACTACATATCACGTGATTGCTATGGAAAAAATGCCGGTTCAGATTTAGGTCAACGGTGTGCGCAGTTCGTCTGGATAAAAAGTTGAAATTTCTTGAGTAATCCGAGAATTTACAGGAATATTCCTTGTGATTCTTATTCAAGATAACTCAGGTAAGATTTTAGACATTCATTTTTAATCGGAGAATCGTTCTTATTACCTAGTTGCCCGATTAATTTCGAAAGCACGAACGAAACAACATCGATAACATTGTCACAAACTTGCCGTCGAATTTAACCGACAAATAGGATACACTTGAAGTTTTTGGCCCATGTCTTGAATAAGGTTGGCAGCTTGCTGTCTATACGTAAGTTCTTTGTCGCTGTCTATCCCACATTTTCGGCTGGGGGTGTTTACAAGTTGCGAATTGGTGAAAATCCATCGCTCCCCCGCCATTTAACCATGCACCGAGAGACCCACTAGTGCGCAAGCGCAATAGTATCGATGAAAGCCACGCGGTAAAGAAAATTTTATTTTTCATTGATAAAAATTGAATGAATTTGATGTAACAAATATTTTTGTGTGTCTTTTTCATTGTTGGACAAAACATTTATTTTTGCAAAGTGTAATTTTAAATAAATGGAAATTAAAAAAGACGTACTTTTAAAATAAATATATTCATCTTGGCCTCTATTTTTTGGGACAACGTGATTGAGAATATTTATGAAGGTAGAAAATTCTCTGACAGCCGTCTTTCACTTTCCTTTATTTATATTGAAATAGAACATGTCAAAGCACAGTCTTTTAGAATCTCAATATGTGCACTAAAGTTGGATGAAAGAGGTTTTGATTGATAAATACATTGAGCATGTTGAACCCATAAACAGGCACTGTGCTTTAGGCCTATTGAAGAACTGCTATTTTTTTTTTATATTGTTCTAATCCAGAGCTGCATTGAAAATATTGTAGCAGGCAGCCTGCTGCTAGGCTAAAAAAAGCATTACAAAATTGCACTGTAGTACAGAATTATTTTGTATGACACCAAGAAAGTCCATGACAAGTTAAGGCGACCTCATTCTTTGAGTTCTTTATGAAGATTAGTATCTGAATATACTTTAGACGCCCTACTTTAGAGCATATTTCCTCATTGCCTGCCCTAGCTGGCTCATGCTTAACCCACATAGTGCCCATAGGTAAAGGATGCACACTGACATTTATGCAAGATATTGAGTTAAAGCTCAGGGTCACAAACAGGTGTCTGTGTGGAGTATATTTTCTCTTCTCTTTGCCCACTGTGCCCTATACTTCACTGACAGTGTCCATGGGAAAAGGGTATGCAGTGACTAAAGTCTGGCATTAATATTTTCTTCCCTTGTCCTAGTCTGGCTTATTCTTCACCGCATTGTGCCTTGGGTAGAGGCTATGCTGCGAGTGAACTTGATCAAGTTTCACTTTCTACGTAAAATTTCAAAGTCAGATCTCTGTGTAAAATCCTTGTTCAAAAAAATGTTGTCTCCTTTTGGTCCAGTCTTGCTCAAACACATAAAGAGTGCTCTTTTCAAAGGATTTTAAGTCAAAAGTGACCTTGAGGCAATTTTCAAGTCCTGAAGTGAAGGTCGAAGTGATCTTTTTTTAAAAACCTTGTCTGGAGAAAATTATTTCTGCTCTTGAACAAGTTTGACTTGCATTTCACCCATAGAAAACCTTGATATAACGGTATGTACTGTTTGAAGCTACTCATGATGGTCAGTCAGTGTATTCCCTATGAGAATCCACTGCCAGCCAAATTTACTTCTTCAATTAATAAAAATGTTGGTTAGAAATCTAAAAGTTAAAACATATCAAAATTAATTGTTGTGACATCCACAGATATGTTGCTGACTTGCCAGTTACACGTGATTACTAGCATTTTACTTTGAAATAAAGGGAAAACACAATGGTGAAGGTCAAAAACCAATTTTGTGTGACTTTCATGGAGAGGGGATTATACAATCATGATCATCCTGCTAGCTATTAACTCAAAAAATTTGAATCAATTTTGAATGAAAAGTCTCTCTCTCTCTCTCTCTCCTTCTCCAAAATACAGCTTGCAACTTCTTAAACACCAAAAAAACCAAACTTATGTATTTTACGCAAGGAAGGTACTCAGATTCAACAGAGTGACTTAAGTAATATGATTAATATTTCTTATTAATGAAAAAAAGTATAATTTTCTGGTTTAACTTTCAGTGATGGCTCAACGACAACCAAAAGTACCGCCTCATGTTAACATTCGGAAACCTCGTTCACCTCCAGAGGGACAGTTTTGCTTGTACAGTCATCGTACATGTACACACAACAAGCTACCAGGGTACGACTTCTGCAGCAAGCATATTCTAGAAGACAAGAATGCTCCATTTAAGCAGTGTGAGTTCAACTCTGCAAAGAACGGGAAAAGATGTGGAAGTGCAGCAACAAAGTCCGACAAGAAAGGAGTTCATAGGTATTAGAATTTGGAAGTGTTTATGAATATCTAATCATATTTAGTATTACTTGGGAATAATTAATTTATTTGAACTTTTTGTAAAAATAATGTATTTGACTTCGTAGATATTGCATGGAACATGCAAGGAAAGCCATAATTCTACGACAGAAAGCCCATCACAAACGAAGGCCTGTGGAAACTGCGGACAGTCTTCTAGAAGATTTGGATCACTATAAACTTGTAACTGGACCTGATGGAGTACTAGAGCATCAAAGACAGCACTCTACAGGGGACAACATAGCCAACAAGGCCCTGGGTAATACTTTGACTGTACTGAGTAGAAATAGTTCTGATATACTGTGGAATTGTTTTAATTCATGGGGGGCCAATGTTCAGTGGCAACCAAAATTTTATTGGTTCGTGGGGATGTCATTTCATGGATAATGTGTATAAAGAAGATATAATGATTTGATACATTGATAAAATTATAGTTCATAAGGATGTAAATTTGATGGTAAGGGTGACCTCAAAATCACAAACACTGATGGTTCTATAGCATGTGACACTAATACATACAGTATTCATGTTAGAAATTCACCAATTATATAAAAGAATATGGTCTTTGTAACTGATTTGTTGTAGACTATGCCCAGTATGTGACACATACAGTACCCATGTGAATTATTCATTAAAGAATGATGCTAATTGCTCTTTATAACTGATCTGTTGTAGATTATGCCAGCTCCAGTGACTCAGATCTTGAGTCCCCCTTAGTGGACCAGGCCTGGAGGGGGGATGGGGACAGTGACGCAGAGAGTATAGACAGTGACCAGGAGGATCTACTCAAGTAGGCTTCATTTCTTTGAGGAGGGGGTATACAAAAATTAATATTACTTCATAGTTGTTTCCCCTTAATGGACCAAGCTTTGATATAGGGACTCGGAGGATAATGATGAGTATAGATAGAAATAAAGAAGATTTACTTCAATACATTTAGTCTTTATTTCTTCTAGGGAAGGGGTTATTGGGGGGAATTATGTATATTAATAGTTAATAGTATTATCAAATTGAATTTATGCACAGATTATCAAACCTTGATAAATTATAAATAAAATAGTTTCTAAAAGTCGCTACTATTATTTTCTTTAAAAATAGAAGGAACCTGAGGTATTTGTAATGTTTTCCTCTATAGCTTCAGTGTTTTATTCTTAAGAAAAGGTTATACAGTGCACTGTTAATTTAAGTGAAGAAAATTGAATATACCCAATGCTTACATGTTTTAATCTTATCAAATGTATTTTCACATACATTATGAAGTAGTTATGAATTAAACACATACACCTGTTTGATAAGCAATAATCAGAAACCAATGTTTGACACTGGAACCTTGTCATTTGATGAAGTCTTTAACATGTTTTACAGACATGCTGGTATTTACACAGCAGAGGAGGTGGCCCTCATCATGAGAGACAAGCTCATTCGTCTCCAGTCCCTGTACATTGACCAGTTCAAGAGACTTCAGCATGTAATGAAGGAGAAGCGAAGGAAATATCTCCAGACTAATAAACAGGAAAGGGAAGCACTAGGTACGTAAAATGGGGAGGCACTCTACATAAAATAGGTAGGCACTCAGTACGAAAAATGGGGAGGCACTCAGTATATAAAATAGGGAGGCACTCTACATAAAATAGGGAAGCACTCTGTTCATGAAATAGGAAGGCACTCTGTACATAAAATAGGGAGGCACTCTGTTCATAAAATAGGGAGGCACTCTACTTAAAATAGGGAAGCACACAGTACGTAAGATAGGGAAGAACTCGGTATATCAAAATGGGAAGCAGTTGGTATGTAAAAAAAAAAAAAAAGAAAAGAAAAAAAAAGGGAAGCAGTTGTTATGTAAAAAGGCAAGCACTCTTTATGTAAAAAGGGAAGTGCTCAGTATTTTACAAAAATATGAGCCTTAGAAACATTCGTTATTATTATTACTGCACAGGAAATTGTCAAGTTTTGTGGAATCAAATTTATCTCTTATCAAATGTACAAGTGAGTGTTCACGTTTGATAGTGACATTACATTTGCCTGTTGTGGTTTGTTTTGCAGGAAGTATAAAGTATTACAAGAACAAAGTACATTCCCGGGACAAGTACAGTCAGCTTAAGGTTCTGAAGAGATATCACAAGCGACAGGGAAAGGTGAGAAATCAGTCTCAACTTTGTCATATTTTACACATAGATACATGATGTTATATTTTACACGTAGATACATGATTTTATATTTTACACATAGATACATGATTTTATTTATATTTTACACATATATGCATGATGCTATTCTTTACGCATAGATACATGATGCTATACTTTACATATAGATACATGATGTCAAATTTTACACATAGATCTATACATGATGTCGTATTTTACACATAGATACATGATTTTATTTATATTTTATACATATATGCATGATGCTATTCTTTACGCATAGATACATGATGCTATACTTTACATATAGATACATGATGTCAAATTTTACACATAGATCTATACATGATGTCGTATTTTACACATAGATACATGATTTTATTTATATTTTATACATATATACATGATGTTATATTTTACACATAGATACATGATGCTATATCTTACACATAGATACATGATGTTGTATTTTACATATAAATATAGATACATGTTATATTTTACACATAGATACATGTGGGGATTGCTATCGCCAAAAATTTCGTATCGCGATATTTCACGATTTTTTCCCAGAATATCATGATATCATGATATTTTTACAAACAATTTTTGCAATGATTTTAAATAAATATTCATAATTTTTCTGTAAAATATGCTGGAAAAACATAACTTCACTTTTTAAATTTTTTTATTTACATAATATCAAGCAATTTTGGATGCTAGAATGCTGTTCTTTTACCGTTTTATATACACTTCCTGTACCGGTAATTGTAATTTGAAAGATTGAATAAATAAATGAATAATTTCTGGAATTTTCAACTATGTAAGTAAATACCAGTATTTTAGTCTCTGTATCGCGATACGTATCAAGCAATTAAAAATCATGATAAACCGGTATACATGTACTGATAAAATTGAACATCCCAGATACATGTTGTTGAATTTTACACATAGATATAGATACATGATGTTATGTTTTACACATAGATACATGTTGTATTTTACACATTGATACAGACACAGGGTAATTGTAATCATTAATGGGCTATAGTTGATTACATTTTTACGTAATGAGATTTAACAATTAATAATCAAAAAAAAATTGATTACATGTAATTTAATATAATCAATTATTTTGAAAAAAAGGCAACAGCAATCAAACAATTTTCTCTATTTTAGGCCTAGTAATAGTATACATATGATATATACACATGTACCTGTGTTCTACAGATACATCATTAGGTATTTTCTTTGTTATACCTATTAATCATAATTAATCCCTCCAATCACTAGATTGAATATATTCATGTATATAGCTGAAGGCAATAATTAGGGAAATGCACATCTACATGAAACTTAATTATTTAAATACTTGAACATGCATTTGTGATGTTTTTTAGAGGGTTATATTGAAATTAATCTTTCAATCTCAAACAGTCATACAACATAGAAATGATAGTCATCAAAAATCATTGCAAAAAGCTGTTATTATTAATCATATACATTGAAAAATCATGTAATCATTAATTTAATCAATCAATGTAATTGTAATTTAATCTATTACATTTCAAAGTAACCAGACCCATGTCTGCACAGATACATTTTGTTATATATTATACATAGATACATTTTGTTATGTTTTACTCATAATTACATGTATTTTAATTTCTGTAACAGATTATCAATTTCATTATGAAAATTGAAGCTAATTGCTAAATAATATTCTTGTGACTTAACTTACTTGAAAAAAATTGTGTTTAACTCAAGGGTGTCATTGCAATAATAATATAACTACACTGTACATATACAATTGTAAGTAACATGTTAAACAACTGTTAGACAAAACAGTGTATTGATAGAATAAACCAATTCTTTTTGTTATAGGAGGCCCTATTACACAGACAATCCAAACAGAGGCGGATTGCAGTATCCGAGGGCTACCATTATAGACCACCAGCATATCCAAGATGTATCTTCATTAATGAAAATTCAGTCAAATGCTCCGAGAGAGCTATACCATTGTCCAAGTATTGCAAAAAACGTATCCTTCTCTAAATCATAGCAAACTTGCTTTGAAAAACTGAATGCATGTAATCCTTCATTACATGTGTCAATAGCAGACCATAGGGCATTTGTCATAATGATTCAAGTCACTCTGATCAGAACTTCATCACATCATGTTACTTTTTGATTCTTCAAATAATAATTACAACAGTTTGCTTTGAACATATTTTACTCATTTAAATTTAAGATTGGAATACAAATTTATTAACTTTCTTAAGTACAGTCAAACCTGTATTAAGCAGTCACCTAGGGGATCCATTAAAAGTGACCTTTATACAGAGGTGACCTTTGGACAGAGGTTCATCTACTTTTAAGGAATTTCTATACAAACATGTCGGTTCTGTGTTTCTAATATTACATAATAGAATATAAAAGAAAGATAGGTGTTGGACATCAGTGGTCTCATATTTTTAACCTTTATTTGAGGATGAGTTCAAACTAAATTTAATGAATCCAAGAAAATATTACAGGGTGTTGCATTATCCTCCATTAAAATAAAACAACAAATTCTTTATGTAAGGAATGATAATTTTATGCAATGAATAAAATGCAATGTATTTTATCGAAACTGAATCTTTAAAAAAAATGTTCAAATTCGTAAAATTAACCACTGTACATTTATGTTTAAAAAAGACAATACATAAATCGCTGCATAATAAACATACAAGTCACTGATGTACTCGCTGTTGATCAAAGGTGCCACAGGTGTCCTGAGCAATGAAGCATTTCTAATCCCTAATGGTCGTTTTCCATTTGTGAAATTCACGGCATAATCAAGCCACATTGTGTATACAAACAGTAATTATGGTTTTTACAAATGATACAAGTTTCCTATCATGCATTCTAACACTGTTCCATGTGCAGCTCTTGGAGCTGGGCATATGATATCATAAACTTATAAATAGGAAACATAAAATTATCATACCCATTAATAGATAAGTATGGTTAAACTTGATTCCAAATCCATAAGGCCTCATAATCATGACAATGTTCGTTTTTCCTGCCAACTTTTTCGGTCATTCATAGCACTGTTGTTGGCGTTTTCTAAGATACTAGAGGTTAGTTCGTTAAATAATTTATATGCTTATCCAATAATATAATTGGTTTTAAATATTTGAACAGTTATTATTTTTTCATGATCCAGCAATGCTTGATCAATTATTTACATTAGTAACAAAAAGTTGTGAATCAGCTGTCTTCAGATCAGATCACGTGATTGGACAAAATGGCCACTATAGACGTAAGAAATTTGATGACCGCTGACCGCGTTACGCAGGTTACTGCTTAATAGAGTTATTTTATGTAGGAAATTTCATTGGGAGGAAATAAAATGACCGCATAGGACAGGTGACCACTCGATAGAGGTGACCGCTATGACAAGTTTAACTGTATACAATTAATCTGAGCAACAGTAATCATGAAACATCAATGAAAGTGAATATCACAGTTTTAAACTCAACTTTTGAACACAACTGGTCAGAAATGTCTTAGAAGTATATATCCTCATTTAAAATTTGGGTGCATTATTCTTGGTGATAAGTACACCTTATCAAGTCCAAGGCCAGTTCTTCAACATGCAAAGATGAATTTCTTATTGCACTTTTTAACTCTCCATAACTTCATTAATTTATCAAAAAGCTGCCTGATGAATCAAAGTTTGAATTGACTCTTTTTAAACTGCATAACCTTTTTTGCAGACACTTGCATTTTCATGATATCAAAAATTTATCTAAGTTCGATCATTACCAAAAACTATAGCTATACAAATTTTAAACTGTTGTAGCAGTTCCAAAGCCCTTGCAAGTGGCATGTTCTTTTCAGCACTTGAGTATTAAATAAAATCTTTTATGTTTACACACAATCAGTGAATAGCATTAGATTTAAGCATCTCTAAAGTAATGACATATTTTTTCCTTAACATCTTGCCAGACATTGGAGAAGACCAATACCAAGTTTTGTTCAGGGCCTGTCAGTTTGGGGGAGGGGCTTGTGGAAAGCAGGTCTTCAGTTTAGATGAGTGTTGCACCTGTCCAACACACCTTCCCCTAAAAAATCAGGAAACTAGGGTGTCTTTGAAGATTGAGGTAAGATTATGGTGTACAGGTTCACTCAGCAGGTTGCAAAGACAAGGGAGACTTAAATGTAAATGTTTTGTTTTTGAGAGTTGTACAGTTTATGTATTCTTATAATAGTGATATAGTCATATGTGTTTTAATATCTGTTTTCCTATATGTCTTTGAAGGAGAATGCAGATTCAATGGACATGAAGTCTACAGAGTTAACAAAAGAAGCTCTGGACTTGCTACTTCCACAACTGGATTTTTCTGCACAAGAAATCATGAGTCGACAGCTACTCTCAGAAAATCCAGAAATGCCAGACTCCATATTCTCCATCACAGAAGCCGACAATCCTGAATCTATGGACACAAGTGACCAATCAAATCTTCCGGTGGATCCCAGTGAAAGAATGTTTCTCAGTGAAGAGAAATCCGAAATTAAAGTCAGTGATGCAGAGGATGGGTTAAATTCAGAACAGAAATTTGGGCCCCTTCTTCTTCAGCAGTTACAAGGAACTTTTGAATATTCTCACAGCAGGAGTAGTAGTAAGAATTCCGAGGCTGCTGCATCACAGAGCTCCGCATCAACTGAGACTGCTTCAGAATCAGCACGGGAAAGAAAGGACTCGGATGTCACTGATAATGAGGAAGACTGTAAACTGACAGAAGTGACTGATGTCTGTTAAAAATATGAGGATTTTATCTACACTGAATTAAAATGTTAAAATATGTGTCAATTGTTTGTCAACTTGTGTAATTCAGTTTCAGGAAATGATTCTATTCCTGGTTAAGAATTCATGTGAAAGCATGAACAGATTATTAACTTCAAGTGTTTTGATGCAGAATCCATTTGGACAAACTTAAGTGGTCTCCTATAAAGGATTAACAGGCGTAATGTCATTTTTTTGGTTTAATCCGAATTGCCAAAGTTTTCACTATTTGATCCTTTAAAGGTAGCATTCAAATCTTTTTGATTTAATTTAAATGCCCCCTTTTGAAACTAGAGGTACTGTGACCAAGCTCACAAAATAAAACCCCCACTGCAATTTTTTTAAAGTGGCCCATTCACAATTTGTAAATGTGACCTTGAACTTTTTTTAAATGACCTTGGTTAAAAATATGACATTTAAAAAAATAAAAAGATGCATCCTCTGGTCATAAGTAATGTTTGGTGAATTATGGATGTTTCTCCATTAGAAAGTTGAATGAATTTTGCACTTTTTATGCCAGTGACCCTGAACCTACCAGAATGACATTGGGTCAGGTCATGACACACCTTCAAGATATAGTATTATTTGTGTAAAGTATGACACAAGGTCAAACTACTCAAGACTAAGAAGATAATGTCCACTCATTTTGCTTGACAGAAATGAAGCTTGGAACACATCTGGTCCTTTCTTTTAAGATTTTGAGGTCAAGGGTCAAATTGGACAAAGGAAGATATTGATCACTGTACATATGTATTTTGAGAACCCTTTGCTTGACAGACAGCTAACATAATGCACTGGTTTCTCCTAGGAAGTAGATGACCTCTGTTGATTTGAGGTCACAAAGTCAAGGGTCATGCTGGCCTTATGCTCAGTATCTTGAAAACCTTTTGCTGTGGATACAGTGTACACATGTACATGTATATGTTTCTTAAACATATTTTTGTTTTTTAAAGTATGAGATGAGGGGATAGAAAAATTCTGCAATTTTAATTACCAGACTTGGAAAACTCCGTTTGATTGCAGTGTACGGTATTGTACCAGGGTTGTAAATACCTTAAGCATACATTGAAGAAGTCTTACCCAAGCATGCTAAGGGAGTTTATAGAGTATTATTTGAAAAGGTAATGCATACACATGTATCAGCATCATGGCAAAGCTGATATGGACCAGCACTTTGATGAAGAATGTTCTTTGCTCGCAATTCTTTTTCTTAGTCAATTTTTTAGAGAACATCACATACATGTACATAGGAAAATGGAAATGGATTGAAAAACTTTTCAGTTTTAATTGCAACAGTACATGACTAGAAATATCTTCAGAAGCGGATAACTTTCATTGATGGAAGTGGGATTCATGCAACAACAAATCTTTTATCCTTTAGTTTCTCATGTTCACTGGGATGCAGTTTCATAATAAATACATGTACTGGTATTTCAGAAAATATTAGAGGTGATTGTCAAAGTAGATGTGCAATTAAAAAATTAGGAAGTAGATTGTCAAAGTAGAGCAAAGTGACCAGGTGACCTATTGCAGTCTGTTCCTATCCAACGAGCAGTATCAGTAAACTTCTAAACATTTTCAGCTTCTCCTTTGAAATGGCTGAGTCACTTTCAACAAGTTCTGGCATGTAAGCACCTATGGATGAAGGGGAACAAGTTCTTGAAATTTCATGGTCCCAACCCCACTAAGACCAAAACCATCAAAATTCACGCTCTCTTAAAAAAATCTTATTGACCAGGTGAACTTTAAAATTTCAATGTGTTGTTGTTTTATTTTAGTTGGATGCATACCCATATACCAAATAAAATGTCTAATCCAGCACCTGTGTAATTTGTTTTATTTTTAATTCCAACCTTTATACGTATGTATTTGCATTCCAAATTTTGATTTTCCAGATTTTTTTATACTGTGCGACCTAATACCCTGTCTATTCTAAAACAGAATTTGTCTCAAGTGCTTATTTGTCCCCTACCAGTGAAATCTGAGGGGACTATAGGTCTCCTCCTAGTCTATCTGTCTGTCCCTCCGACTGTCCAACTTGGTTTTCTGCAATTTTTATCTAAATGCTTGTAGATATTGAGCTGTTTTTTGGTATGTGAAATATACCTTGATGAATTATAGATCATGTTTGCATTTCATTCTGCTTTGATGATTACTGACAGAATTAGGGGCTTTTAAGGGAAACCATATTGCACTTGCTGGTAGGGCACTAGTATTGCTTGTGCAATACTTTCAGAATGCTTGTTGGATAAGACATATTTCACTGTACATGTACTGAATATCCATAAAAAATTTAGCTTGAATGAACCTCAGGTCAGGATTGTCAATCTTTGTCTATGTCACATGCTCAGCAGTTGTATGTTTGCCCACAGTAACATCTCTGGTAAAATATATGTGAAACATTGTAATAATTCACATTAACAAAGTTTTGAAAGCATTAGACATACAAAAAATGTCATTTATTACATGTATATTAAATAATTGTTTCTAACGAAACATAATGAAATATAAGAATTCACATGAGTGTTCTGAATTAAAATAGTCACTGGCACATTAAAATGATACCAAAATAGAATTAAAAGAGGAAAGCACTTTTACAATAAATTTTAAATTATAGTCCATCTATTGGTTATACATTAAAGACAAGAGACTTGGAAAACCAACAGAAAATATACAAAATCATTTTTGCATGCCACTGTATTTACATTGTACTTTTTAACAATAACTGGTTTACAAGACAAAAAAGTCTGAGCTACATGCAATAAATTAATTAGAATGATGCTTGTACTGACCCTTCTTTGCCAATATTTTACAGCAAGTTCACTTTCATATAATCTGCTAAAAAATGAAAGGGGTTTATCCTTTGAAAGAACTTTGCAACTTAGTCTTTATTAAGTAAATCACTTGCAATTATGCCGACTGCCACACAACCTCAATGTCTGGAAAAATGTATTCTATCACAGAAAAGCCCTGTCAGACTCTGCCACTAGCACTAACATCTACACAGGATATGGTCAGGTGGAACAACTAAGAAGTCCACAATTTCTTCCACTGTTCCATTACTGGTGTACAAAACAGATCTGTATTTTTAGCTTTTCTGTGTCACAAGTGTTGCAATGAATGACTAGGACTATGACGTTTTGAGGCGTTTGCGTTGGGGTCCGAGGGGCGGACTTTGTTGACTGGCCAGGGCACGAAATGCATCAGCAATGAGATGGGGATGATTCCGTATTAGAGTTTTCCAACCAGGAGTTTCCATTACATCTGTAGCATGACTGTAAAGAAAAAGAAAATGTAAATACATAAACACCAAATCTGTCATTTCATTTTGCAAGTACATGTCCCATTATATCTTTTTTTTAAATTTACACCCTTCCTAAAATTTTTTAAAAAATTTATTAATAAACAATTTAACATACAGTATCATGATATCAAAAATATCTTTTCAAATTTTTTTTATAGGGACAACATATTGTATTAAGTACATGTAGTATGTATAAATACAACACATTACCTGTTGATGAAATCAATGGCATGAGTTTTAAGCTGATCAGCGCTATGTAAATCTGCTAACACTAAGACCTCGCACACATTGTCAATCCAGAGACTGGAACATAATGCTTCCTCACACATCACCTTTAATCGGTCTAAGGCATACTGAAACACAAAAAAATTGATTTACTACTCTGGTGTTTATATACAGGAATAATTGTAACATTTGAATCAAAAATCAATTTGACAAAATCTGATAAATTACATTCCTGCACATTACGATATATTGCAGTATTGTGTTCTGTGTAAACGTTGTAAAATTGAGCTGACCATTTATTTATTTATCTAATCACTGAACAGATACACAAGCCTGTTTTCAAAGCAAGTTTACCCCTAAAAGAATATCAATTCAATAAAGTAAAACATGGTTATAGCGAACACATGAATTCACACTTAAAGCCAAGCGACTTTCATTCCCTGTAGTCTTAAAACATATTCAATTATTGTATACTTGATGGATATAATGAACTATGTTTTCCGTTTCTAACAAATCAAAATCCTTCATCCCTGGCACTTTGTTTTACTAAATGATGAAATGATTGTAATTACACTCAATTTCAAGAAAAAATTAAAAATACCATTAATATGCATCATAAAGCACACATGTATGTGTTTATGGATGCTATCATGTCATGAATGGTATTCCACATAAAATTTGGAATACATGTATTGAAGTCGTGAGAATTCAAAAGCACATTACTGTATTGGCAAAACAAAACAACTCTTCAGCAATTAGAAGTTGCGATATATCAATGACTATTAAGTAGAGGATAGAATTACATGTAATAGCCTTATACCTTATCAGCTGCTGCTAGTAGATCATCTGCCATTCTGTCTAAGTTTGGAGCTCTTCCTGTGTATATAAATCGAAGCATCTCTCTCATAACTTCATGGTCTACATCTGTTATATCTACACGATTCTGAAATCAATATTTTGTACATTATCAGTCAATGATCAGAAAAGAGAAAACTTATTCAATTAGAGGCAGTGTGAGCAGATCACAAAAATGATACTCCCTCTTCCCATATGAGTATAAGGGCAAAGTATGTAAATAAGATTCTCTGAAAGTTCCATTGAATTTCATTCAGGGGTTTAGGAGAAATTGTGTTAACAAAATGGATACCCCCTTTATCGAGTATAATGGTAAAGTCTATGTTTTGCTATGGGAAACCCCAAATATCTGTCAGATCTGAAAAAACATAAAATTGAGGTGGATAATGGCACTTATATAATAAAGATTCTATAAAAGTCTCATTCAATTTTATTCAAAAGTAAAGGAGAAGTTGCAGATATGAGATGGGTTCCCCCAATATTCACTAAAGAATGGAAAAGTCCATGTTTTTGCTATGGGAAATCCAAAATGTGTGTCCGACTGAAACCTAAAATGGGCAACGCACAATGCAGTATGTAATAAAGATTTTGTGAAAGTTTATTAAATTGCATGCAGTGGAGTGTATTAACGAGAAGTTGAGGATAAGGGATTGGAAAGACATACAGATGGACCCCTTTTCAAGTGGGTGGGGGGGGGGGGGATGAAAAGTCCTTTAACAAGTTTTGATAGATAAATGTAATAAACATGAAATTCATCTCCATCTTTTCAAAGATATGTTTGAATTACGGGTCCATTCTTTTAAATAAAGACATTAACATTTAATGATTATAATGCTAAACATTTACTGAACGATAGAGATCTTTACATATTTTTAACTGAATTGGTGTCTACATACTTTCTTGCTCTCTTCCATCTCATGTTCGAACATTGCATTGAACACTGGAGACCGTGCTGGAAAAGAAAAAAAAACCCCATGTCATTTGGATAACTTTGATAAATACACAATACAGGTATGTATTATCACATGATGACATCTAAAAGTAATTCAAAATCACATAGTGACACCCCTTTTATTTCCTGTATCCAAGTGTCTTGATAAAATTTACTCAGCAAAGATAAACAAGCATCAGAGTTAAAGTAACAGCACACACATGTATTAACAGGACAAATACCTTTCAGTAGGAACTTACCTGCCAACACTGCTTTGTGTGCTGAGAACTCCCTTCCTCCTAGGTAGAGAGTGACATCACTAAATGAGGACCTTTCAAACAGGACCCCCAAGTCATCACTGAGTTTACACTCGGGGACTTTGACTGGTGTACAGTTTGACTGACCAGAAACATTCACTGTGTCACCGACCACTGACACCTGGAGGAAAAAAATCACAGAGCTATATCAATCACTGCATGTGTACTCATACCTGATGCATGTTTGTAATGAGGAAAGATGATCTACATGAACTTAGGGGAAATATATTTTAATTTGAAAGAGTCAAACCATCAATATTTGGTGTTTGGAGTGTGTCCCAATTTTATTACATAAAACTTGATTTCTTTAAAGCTGGAAAAAATACTTTCTTAAACAAACATGTTTCACAATGCCAATATTTTTTGTCACATGTACTGTACATGTTCAGTATTTATAAGAAATCATGTACACATATATTTAATACCTGATATGGTACATGCAGTACTTATTGCAATTCCATGAATAGTTTAAAACATTTTCAGTAGGTTGTGACATGATAGTACTCACATGACTGTTAGACAGTGATGTAGACTACACATTTTGTATCAGAGCAAGTGTGTCACAAATTTCACAGTTTATTGGCTGCATTATCGGTAAGTGTCAGCACACTTGAATTTTTAAACTGTATGTGGAAATGCTCTATTAGTTTTCTTATTGATGTCTGATGAGTGAGAATTAGGACTACACTTATGTAAGAGTCTAACACCTTTAAATGTCACCAGACATAATCAATAACTGAGCTCCCTAGTATATATACAGTACATGATATACATTGCAGATCTATGCTTTCTTATCATTTAGCATTAAACAAATCCAAAATAATAATTAATTTTTCTTTCTGTAAAAAAATAATTTGCATGCTTTTTTATCAGCTAGCAAATAAACAAATCCAAGATAATTAATTTTTCTTTCTATAAAAAGCTAATTTTTGCCCCTTATATTACATCTTGCTTTGCATATATTACATACAAACTGATATAAAAGGTACAATACTACACTTTTCATGGATGTAAATAATACACAAATGTGTTTAGTATGTAAACTGTCAATTATAGCAAAATACTTCAAACTTGTACTGCATGAATGATGCATTATAAATATGATTAACAATACTACATTGTATATGCACAAAACATGTAATATTGTTTATATACACATATTCTCACAATAAGTCTGCCACAGCAAGAATAGTTTGAAAATTTAACTTTCTATATGAATACATATTGTCAACCATGCAAAGTTTGTGTCTGAGGATGAAGAAATACTTATTGATATATAGGAGTGAAACGGTTCACTGCGGTATCGATTCACCGCGGTATTTTTTCTCAGTTTGATACATGGTGCAAAATCTCTAATTTTCGGTTCGGTTCATTTTTCGGTCGGGATCGTTATTCAGTCGGGTTTGGCATAAGGTAAAACACGTTACTCAGTATAAATAAGTATAGAAAACGTAAATTTTTGATGACTGATAGCTTGTAAAATAATTTTTGACAGTCAAATAATTTTAATCAATTTCTTCTAGTCAATTTGCAAATAAAATTCGTAAAATATGTGACTAGATTTAGAAAAAGAAAGCATAAAACAACGTTGAATTTGTTTCCTTCTATCAAAATGTATCGTATCGAAAATAACCGAACCGAGACAAAATTATACAATACGTATCGAACCGTGAAGGAGGTGTATCGTTTCACCCCTATTGATATACTAGTATTTACTACACAAAGTAGAAAAAAAGACTCTAACCTCACAAAATATTGTTAGTTTATCATCTGGTAAAAGACCATTGGCTTCATCCATTAAAAAGTCCCTCCTGATGAACTTTTTAAATCCCCAGTCCTTTCCTTGCACAAAGCGGTAAGCCCTTTGGCTTTCTGTAAAAAGAGAGTAAATTGATTAATATTTTAATAATATTTATTAAACTTGGTCATCACATACATGTATTTAACCACATTCATCTTACAATTCTTTCACTATAAACTATATATAAGTTGATGACTACATGTACAAGTGTTAAATCATACATGTTAATCTAATGTGATGAAAAAGAGGGAGATTCAGACCTCAAAAGAGGTAGCATTGTGCACATTGTTTTACGCATTGATTTCTGTAAACATGGCCTTAAATGACCACTAGAATAATTAAACTCAAATATCAAATGCAATGAACCTTAAAGGTTTGACATAAATCATACAACTCTAATTATAAATATTTTTCATGCTCATCACTTTGGCTTTGCTTGGCTGCTTAATTTAGCCTTTTGAAGGGTGATCTTTATTGATATAGCCTGGAAGCAATAATTCTGATTGTTCATTTAGCTATCAAATACAGAAAATGATGACATTGTTTAATTCAGATCTAAAACTAGCTCCTATCTTTCCCTAAAAAAATTGGATTTCCTGTGATGACTGAAAATGAAAGTAGAGAAGCAAAAAAAAGTATTTAAAGAATGCTGGTTCCCTTTTTCTCTTTTATGGATGATGTCAAAAGTTTTCGTCCAGTTTTAGAATACTACATGTATATCTCCCTTTTCCTTGGCGGGGATATTGATGAAATTTATCGTAACCAATGTAATTATGGAGATTTGTGCACTTGTCTTGTCAAACATGTGCTTGAAATCTATGAAATCATCGGTACAAAAAAGCATTTGTATGCTCCCAGGTCAAATCATACAATATCTAATGAGATTTTATGACAAGTGGCTTCAAAAATGGCTACCCAAGCAAACCAAAAGTGGATTTTATAAATAAGCGGTAGATTTACGAATAGAAGTGGTAGGTGTGAGATGGAGTAAAAAAGCGGTAGACTTCCGCCTAAAGCAGTAGAGTTAACATGTATGTTTAAATTTTTCTTTTGACCTGAAGTAAAATATTACCCATAGCCTTTGTTTCTTCTCTTTTGGCATTCAGTATTGAAAATTTGAACTTTGCTCTAACTTCACTTTTGTTACATGACACTAATAATAAATATAGAGATAAATAATCTTTGCTTTCTTCATCTAATCCTTTAGGATTCACTCGTAAACACCTGAAACAATAAGAAATTAATATAAATGTACAGAAAACAACTAAAACCTAATGACGGACCTTTAAAAGTTTCCTTAAAGACAGCTCAGTCAACACTTAATGTTTTATTTATCAGCAGCAGAAATTTGTATCAATCACTAAATGTACTCAATTTTTAAATTAATTATTACATTTTATTTTGATATTAATGAAGGAAGAAAGTAATGTTACCATTTGAGTTTGTCATTTGCTCCTGCTGAGAATGTGGAACTTTTTAACACTTCTCCCATCTCTTCTCTACAGAAGCTGAAGTTATTGATTGTCCATATGTAGGAAAACTTTACAACTTTCACCTATATATACATATATAAAAAGAAGACAGCATATAAATAAAACATAAACCTTACATGTGTCATAATTACACTGATTACAAAATCCAACTTTTAAACAGAGATGGGTCTAAACTCCATAATACAAAGATATAAATTATACATCCTTTGGATGGCTTTTTTTAACACTTTAGACCTTATATTAACTGATTGAATTACCTGTGTGTAACACCAGTTCTCTGCCACTGGACATGTCATCTCTGGGGGAGGGGGTGTGGCCACCCTTCCCGAGATGGATATCCTTCCGGAGTGCTCCGGAGCGGATGACGCTTCACGATCCAGATTGTCAATTTTTGTAGGTCCACAAAACAGATATTCTTTGAATCTGAAATAAGTATTTCAGTGAACCTGGCTCTTCCTAATTCTGCAAACACAGAAAATGTATTACATGTATTAAATTCTTAAAACAAAAATCAAATTATGTAAGCCATTTATGAATCATTAGTACATATAAGTTTAATTATGATAATAAATTGCCTTTCTTAAATTCCGTCATAAAGTGCATTTACTGATCTGTGTTATTTCTCTATTTCTTAATCCTAAAGTATATAGCCTATCACTAACACCTTTCCTTCTATTCACAATTTATTATCAAACTTACAAAATGGCATCGTTTTTCTTTAAAATCTCATATAATTCAAAATGAAAACATATTAATTTCCCCTCATGTTGAAATCATAAAAAGCTATCTTTGACAATGTCTGAACCTCATGCACCAGGATATGAACTATTAGGAGATTTGTAGTACTGTAAGTATGACCTCGTATTTCAGCATATTCAAAGTTCAATAGTACATTATCATAATTTTTGTCCATAAATTACATTTGCTAACACCTTAATTCCCAATACAGTTACTTGCTAGATTTTTATTTCATTATGCAACAAAATACCCTGAAGTAAAACAAACTTTAAAACACCATAAATGTCACACTGTCCTCATCATTCTTCTTTGTTTGGCTGAGTCATGTTTTCAGTGACCATACTGTCCACAGAACAAAATATTACATGTACTAAAGTTTCAACAGTTAAGCATACCATGTTTTAAATGCTGAAATAGTCAGCGTAACACTTATTGCCATAAACCGAGATTTAGGACTCTGTGTACACAATAACACACCAAGCGTGTAGCCCTAGCCTACATATTTTCGTCTGCTTTTTCAGGTCAACCGGAAGCTCATAAATAAATTGTTCTTACTTCATTAGTTTTATGCCTCCTCTGTCCCTTTTCATCTTAAAACTACCTTATGGGTTCTTTCTTCCAGTACCCTTCGTTGTTTAATATATAATTTATCACACTTTTTTAAATTCATATGTCACAGCTGACCTATCGATACCCGTACGACTTCAGCGGAAAATAGGTCAGGAATCTGTTTATGTCCTTACTTTGAACAACTTACCATATCTGTTAAGTAAGACAGATTTACATCTTCAAAGGTTTCAGAAAAAATCCACCAATATAAACCTAAATTAATAAAACTACGGCATCTAAGAATTTTCCCTTTATCATCAAGATTTCTTGTTTTTCAGCTGTTTGAGCATGCGTATTTCGGGAAGCTTTAGAGTACGATTTTTGAGAACGAGGTTTTGACCGAGGGCCTCTAAATGCTCGAAAAAGTCCTTCAAGAGGTATAGATAAACATTATCACTGTCATTAAAGGCACTTTCCTTTACTACTTCTATGCATATTATATCGTTTGATAATAGGAACAATTGACGCTCATTCTTTATTTTTTTTAATGAAACAAATACTGAAAAAGCAGTTTAAGATGAGCTGATCGAAGGGCGGATCCAATAATAATTATGTCATCGACGGACATAGAGAACACACAGCACGAATAAAAAACTACACTGCTATCCATATAAAACACAGTACCTATCCACTGAAATCAGAATTTTTTACTTCTTGTTTTTATTTTTTAACTACTATGTTGGGGACGGGGAGTGGGGATATGATGTTATGTCAAGTTGTTTTAAGTGTATTGTAAGAGTATTTGATAATTGTACTTCTTGATTTAAAAAAAAAATCTTTTATTTTCGTTAAAACCATTTTAGTGTATACTGCCGGATGTGACTATATGAAGTTCTTTCAATAAAATCTATGCTCTAAACGACCAATATAAAGTTTTACCCATTAACGTTACTTAAGATGATACATGTAAATATTATAGAATTCATATGATCTTTTATTTATTTATTTATTTATTTATTTATTTATTTATTTATTTATTTATTTATTATTATTTTTTGTTCTGCTATATCTCATTTTTATATTGTATGAAGGTTACTTTGTACTTGCAATGGTTAATTAAAAAATGGGGCTATATCCATAAAATAGCCACTTAATATATACGGGGTGGGGATGGGGGGGGGGTAACCTCATATCACGATAAGTGATGTACATATACGCATTTGTATAACACTATATAGTGTGACTGTTAATTTGTAGAAATATATATTGTTGAATGCTAGATAATCACATCTGTAAACAAGAACACCATGCAGCGCTAGGCATGTGTATATTTGTCAGTATTAGCTCGAAACATGGGTACTG
Organism: Saccostrea echinata; assembly: GCF_033153115.1. Taxonomy (NCBI): domain Eukaryota; kingdom Metazoa; phylum Mollusca; class Bivalvia; order Ostreida; family Ostreidae; genus Saccostrea; species Saccostrea echinata. The sequence goes on along the minus strand of NW_026889813.1, from coordinate 1,223,055 downwards.
TCATCGGTTCATCAAAAGATTTTGAAGAGTATTCAGACGGCACCTCGTTCCATCATACCGGACAGGTCGGCCCAAGCTTTAGACTGGTCGGCCCATATAGCACGACCCAAGGATTATGACAGAAACTTTGAAATGCACCCCCATCCCCCAACCCGGATTAAGATTGTAAATCGAGTTCAAATGTCAAAATATAATTTTGCTTTCTTATAATCACTGTTTCTCACCAAATGAGCAAAGATGTTTATCACACATTAGAGTACTAACGGATTTTTTTCCTGATTTTATTTTATAGATAATGATGTTTCAAAAGGAAAAAAAAATCGCTTACTATAGTATATGTTTAGTATACGAGTACTGAGTTTTTTTTTGTTTTTTGTTTTTTTTTTCAAGGCATACTTAGTATAAGACACATACCCGCTCCCAAAAAATAGTTTAGATCGAGTACTAGCAGTACATGAATTACTGTGCAACTTTGTCAAACAAATATGGGGATTTATTGCAGTTATAGATGATATATAATTTTTCTGTATATATACAGTTCCCTGTTAAAGTTAAGAGGAAATAGTTCAAAGTCTTAGAACTACGAAAGCCTATTAGGACCAATCTTTGAAAAAAAAAATCAAAGGCATTAACTTATAACGCAAGATGAAAAGGTGTAAATTTTTTTATAAAGGCAGCCTTAAACACCTTTTAAGCAGACAATATTAATGCTTGTTTAAAATGCGGATTAATAACGCCTTTTCACTTCGCATTATTTTGCTTTTTTCGCGTTATTATACACCTTTTCACTTAAATTCGCGCAGTAATGCTTTTTCAGTTTGCTTTATTACGTGTTATTACGCTTTTTTCGCGTTGTTTCGCCTCCTTTGGTTTTGTGTTATAACGCCTTTTAAATTTCCCCCCATAGATTGATCCTAAAAGGCCTTCGTATAGAACGGTGTGGTAACGTTTTGTAATAATTTATCAAGTATGTTGTAGGTCGATAACCTTTGATCATCGAGAACGATGCCCGGCAGTGCACTCGTTAAGCAGAAACATACCTTTGTAGCGAGACACAACTTGAATTAAAAGCCAAAATTTCAGTTCAACCGTAAGAAATTTTTCTTTGGGAAAGAAGGAAGGGGGGGGGGAGTAATTTGCTTGGCATACAGACAAGTATACAAGAACTAGTATAATTATTTTGAGTTGATAGTGATACACAATAATTGACATTCGCAAAAACACATTGTAGAGACCAGCAGCATTTAACCACGCACTGAATTAGCTGTGAGGATGGGGGTCCACTTTAAATCCGCTTGCCGGAAGTGTTCGATGCGATGCGATGCTTTCATTATAATGAAATGATTTCTTCGTATTTTTAACTATACTTGCTATCCGGAATTTGCCCGGCATGTTTTTAAATAATACTATAAGAAGTCCATATTATAATTCCATCACCATCTTGAGAAGGCGAGATAAAAAATCAATGTATGACAATAAAATAAATAAATAAATAAATAAATAAAATAAATTAATTAATAAAAATAATTATAAAAATAATAAATTCGCAAAAGTCAAATCTCGTCATCTCGAACTTGATGGGACAACCTCGAGATATCCGAGGATTCGAGATATCGAGCCGGGGTAAATATATACTTAAAAACTTAATAAATGTATTTGGGACTTCCAAATCCCTTCGACATATCCATGATATTCGAGATATAATTAAGTGTTCTAGATACCAAAGTTCAACTGTATCTATAATTCATCAAGAAGCCCCCTCCCCCTTCCATCAAAACTAAATTTGATTAATGTTGATTGAAACTTGATTATTAAACAAATACTAGTATTTATAAAACTATAAATAGTTTATATTTCCTTTGTTTATTCAGAAAAAGAATATTTCAAATTCCAGTTACAAAAAGTCTCCTTTCTGATGAAAGTTACTCTGCCCGTCGTCTGTTTGTAACTTTTTCCACTTTCGTTTGACCTCTTTTCCAGAAATCAAACTTACATAAAGCATTCCTGGGTATATCGGAGGTTCAAATAAATGCGTACATTCCTTTCAAAGGAGAGAAATTTAAGAAATATTGAAAATAGGCAGGAGTCATTAAAAAGAATTTTTTCATGAACCATTGGGCTAGAGAAAATATATGTGAAAGTTTCTTTTACTGAGTTTAGATTTATGTTTGTTTAAATTATGATCCCCTGGGGCCAATGTGAGACCACAATTGCAAGGGATCAAAGTTTCACATACGTAGGGAATATCTTAAAAGTTTTTTCTCAAGAACAGCAAAGTCATATTCAAATGCCAGTATCTCTATATAGTGAAAAAACAAGTCAAAGGTAAACTGTAATTGAAATTAATGCTGGGGGTGGGGGTCCACTCACATAAATAAAGATCCGATTCAACCAAAAAATTGGGGGCGGGGGAGTCTACAAACCCGAAAAATTCATGGGAAATTGGTTCGTTAACCCGCTTTCCTTCATATATACGACTCACCTTACCAACTTCCATTTCCCTAGGGGGGGGGGGGGGGGGGTTCATTTTGTGTGTGTTTATTACACTGTGTATACTGTGTATACTGTGTGTACATACATATATATATATATATATATATATATATATATATATATATATATATATATATATATATATATATATATATATATATATATATATATATATATATATCATATAGTCAGACCTTCCATAGCGACCTCTATATTCAGCGAAATCCTATCATACGTGACGCTTAAAATTCCTCCCGAGATTTGTTCATTTTCTTTACTCCCCGTCTAATGCGACATGGGACCATTATTTTCCATCGTAATGCAGTTTAGCGACTTTCGCTCCTGCTTTTGATTACAAAAGTAATTAAATGTATCGACTTCCCCCCCCCCCCCCCCAAAAAAAAAGTTTGCGCTGATGTATTTATTTACGGAATATTTAACTGTGTGTTTGGATCAAATAGTAAAGTATTAAGATAATAGGTATAAAAAAGTAAATATAGATCAACTTCTTCATGATCCTGACAAGAAATACATATAAAATTTGTGTACAATCAATACATTTTATTTTTGTTTATGCCGACGCTATATGATCATGCTATTTAATTGTTTCTTTTCGGTCATAATTTTGTCAGGGATAGTTTCTATTCTTAACACTTTTGTGAAAGCACACAATTTTGAATAAAAACAATTAGTATCGACAAAAGATTTTTATAAATCATAGTTATTCGATACGCAAGAGCATGCTCTACATATGAACAATTTCTAAAACGAGGCAAACTATTGACAAACAAGTTGATGAAACAAGGATATCAACAGCCTCGATACAATGACCTTCAGCACATACTGATAAATGCTGACTTATGTTTTTTCTACTAATTGTTAGGCCATTACTTATACACTGAACTGTCTACGGATTTTTCCGGGTTTTTTTTTTTCGATCGTGACAAGGAGCACACGGCGGGTGTGACCAGTCGGCAGGGGATGCTCACTCCTCCATGGCACCTGATCCCACCTCTAAATTTTGAGGTCCGTGTTTGCTCTGCTCCAAATTCGTATCGTTTCATTGGACTTTCGAGATCGAATACTGTTCGTTATATTCATGTTTAATACTTATCAAAAAGAGCGAAAAAATTTAAAATCATGATAAAAGACAAGCAGGCATGCATATGAAAATGTCTAAAGATGTGTCTCAAGATCGACGTGTCTTAAAGCCCTTTCACAATTGGCGCACGAGCGCTTTACAACACGTTGCGATCGAAATGTGTTAGCTTCGCACGAGCTCTCGCCTGCGTTGCACGATGTCTCGCATTAGTTGCATGCGTTTTAGTGGTCGCATCAAGTCTCCTCAAAATAGTGGACATGCACACTATTCAAACACGACCGAATGCGATCCAAATTATCACAATGCAATGCACGAACATTAGTACGAACGTTTTACAACGTTTTGTGTGCTCGCAAGAGTACTAGTGATGCACGATTTTTAAAAGCCGTAAGATGAATCGCAGCTGTCTATGCGTGTGTTTTACGACCATGAGACTGTTGCTCAACGTGTCTCATGTATTCTTGCAAGGTTTTACTATCATTGCACGATTATCAGCTTCAATTTGCCATGCTTTGCCACTAGTATATATACCCTGTATAAGCATCTCTGTTTCAGACCACAATTGACCATGGGTGCTGCTGCACCAATACCTCCTCGCCTAACTACATGTATGTCAACTGAGTAGCGTCGGAAAGAGTTGGCATATATACCCCAACCTCTATCCAGAGTTATCGTTCCCGCTATGCTCCACTTATGTAATAGTAGCGAAGCGTAATACGCCCTCTGGTGAGAGATTGATATACCCTCTCTGACTCGCACGAGCATTCGTACCATGGAATGCAAGATCGCACGAGCGCCGCACGTCCAATCGCACTGCCGCACGTTCAATCGTCCGATCACCTGATAACTCGCGCGATCCTATCGCACATCTTACAACACGCTTTCGTTGTACAACAGTCGCATCTAGACGCAAGATATATCGCAAGATTTAATGCGTTTGCACGCATCGCATAACAGTTGCTTTAGATCGTGCGGATTGCGTACGAATACTTTTCCTGTGCGATTAATTTGGTAAAAGTTTACGATCCAAATCAAAATTTTTAGGGCGCACGGATATTTTGTCGCTTCTGCTCGTGCGCCAATTAAGATAGTGCCTTTAGGAATATCTTAAGATGTCGTAATTTCCATTCTAAGCAGTTCTCTTTTTTTTTTTCCTTTTTGTAAAACAAATATTACATGTTGTTCCTAGGTCCATATGCCATCATATGCATGCGCAGATGTAATGGGTGGTGGGGGTCATTGGGTTCGGTTCCCTGGAATACCAATTTGCAACACCATTATTGTGACGTACTCCCTTAAAATTAACCCTAAAACATTGTTATCATACACAAATAGAAATTGATGAAGATCTACTTAAAATTCTGAACTTGTACTTAAATGATTTTTAATAAAGATATAACTACTGCCTAGATAACAATTTTCCTACTGTCGTAATTGATTAAAAAAATATCGAAGGAAATGCCAGATTTGTTAGTGAATAGGTCAGTAAATTCAGAGAGAGAGAGAGAGGGGGGGGTCCTATTAGCATGGACTGAATCCCCTATACCCCCTCCCAACAAAAAAAGAGAACAAATCAATAACCGGTATGTTTATATTCATTTCAAAAGAGTTAAATAAACCTACTTCAGAAAGTTTTAACCTGCTACATGCTTACTACATCAATTAATGATTGAATGGATTTTCATTTATATACAGTATAATTTGTCTGATGAATTTTTATGGAACTTGTGGTTTCCGGTTTGAACAAATTATACTGTATCACTTCTTAGAAGACTATGATTCCTTGCTCTACGAGACTACCTGTTTTAACATTTCTTTGATAAGTCGCTGAAGGTTGGACTGTAAATTTAAGATTTACGAAAATCGTGGTCCGGACAGCCCCCCCCCCCCCCCGATCCCAGCTGAAAAAATATTGCCATTATTGGAGGTATAAGATTGGATGGCTAGGAATTTTATATTATACTCTTTATCTGGTCCATTATAACATATACATGTACATGGTTTCATATATAACTTTGGTAAATGATACCGTTTTTTCCACACTGTAAATAAATTCTGTCTACTACATGTGATTCTCCTGTATGATTTCGTATGGTACATTACAAATGACGTTCCTGTGATTTCATTGTAATTTATATGTAATCAGATTTTGGAAAGCAGTCGACTTACCTGTAACTTGTACCACGAAGTGCTAAACCACAGATATATGAGGACAACCGAAGGTGCATGTTTAAATATGTATACATTGATGATGCATATTTTTTTTTACAGACAGCACCTGTAGTTTTCAGTGTTTGTAGTATATTTTAAATAATTTATTGTATAATTTCAAATAATTTTCCTAGCATTTGGATCACTTGAGTTAATAAAATTAAGTACTTATCAGTATATACCAGTCTTCAGGCTCTTACAGGTTGGCCTTTCAGATTTTTCTGTCGTTTTTTTTCAACAATAACTAGCATGTTGTTTTTAAATAGTTAACGAATAAAACAGGCGTGCATTCAAATGATTTTTAAGCAAAATGTGCACAGTAATTTCATAACTTTAAGAAAAGAAGTTGAATTGCAACCGGGTGCTGGTTTTATGAAAGAACAGTTATTAACTGCAATACGGTAGATTCATATGAAAATGTTGTACATTGAAAATAGTCTTTACTTCTCAATACAGAAAAAATATGTCTTGACCTAATTGTCATGGACGTTTAACAATGAAAATAGAAAATCTATAAAACTTTATATATGAATGTTTAATAAATGAAGATAAAATTAGACGAAAAATAATTTAAAAAGAATATGAATAACATGGTTTGAGTTAAATAAACATTGTATTTGCTTGAAAAATGGGCACATTCTGAACACTAATAAATAAATAAATATAGAGGGTTTAATTACACCAAGTGAAAAGTCTAAGCTCATTTTGTATCAATCCCAAAAAGGGACCCAGTAGGGAAGGGAGGGGTAAATTGACATTAATAAAGAAAAAAAACTGTGTGGGTGTGGAGGGGGAGGGTAATAGAACTCGATCGCCAAAGTGTATTAATTTCTCCAAATTGTTAAATGGAGACTGAAAAACACACACACATACAAAACAACCATCATACAAAAAGAAAGTTTTATTATAGAATATTTTTTAATAAAAAAATGTATAAAACGTATACATGTTACATGTACAAACAAAGTCTAAACCAGTCTCTCCACAAACACACTACATACAGTTCAAACAATTCAATGACGATCGAAACGAACAAAAAATGAACCTAACACTTTCAAATCAGAAAACATACCAAAGTATCACACTTAATTTAGTGTTAACGCCCTATACGAAGAAAACATTTGTTTTCTTAATAACAAAAGTGAAATCCAATAATTAATGTAGAGAATTACAAGTGTTCTCTTTCATGATATTTTTCAATGTCTGGCTTTAATTTTTTCAGATTAGCGCACGTTTTCCTGATAAGAAAGTTGAATAAACTGAGAAATACCCTAGGCCTCTACAGTCATATTTGTGTCTATTATGGATGTATTGACCGTTGAATAACCTTTTCAGTCTTGCACAAATTAAACTCAGACATCTCCCTTATTTCAACACGAGCTCTCAGTGAATACCTTATACAGGAATGAACCACTCACACACTTCATTGCATACATCAATAAAAAAGCTGTTAAAACCATTCAGCACTCAATGATGATGAACACGAAAGGTAGAACATATGCACTTAATATAAAGTTTCTGGCGGATATTTGCACATGAAAAGGGTAATTCCACGTGCGGATTAGCAGACGGTAACTAAGAATGACGTTAATAAGGCGAAGAGAGTCATAAACAGGACAATGGTTTGAGACTGTTTGAGTTGATGTCCGAAACTATCAATTCCCTCGTACTTCAGACTAGTGGTGGTGTTATCTAGACGAATCATACCGCCTTTAAAGATAAAATGGTTTATAAATATTAATTTATTAAATAAAATCCCTGAACTTTTAAGGAACTCTTGATTTTTACGAAGGAATAACAATATATTAATATATTTAGCAAGTAGATTCATATGTAGAATTTATTACAAATCGTAATATCAAAATAATCTTCTCTCCACTTAAACAAACCTCGAGCAAGCTCGTGCACAGATCAAAGATACACACCAGCTAAGTACTGTTTGGTCAATTATGAATATTTTCTACTAAAATCTGACTTACCTAAAGTAAAGTACACTGTGGGGGACTTTCGCCCCTCCCCGCCGTCGCTGCACCCTGCTACTCTAACGGCATAAACCACGCCCTTCTGAATTCCGTAAATATCATGCTGAATGGCAAATTTGGCAGTCTCAAACTGTTGGGCATTTCTAAAATGATCGTTGGCTTTCCAGAAATACACCTGAAAACGAGAAATGAAGGATTACAATATACATGTATATAAATAAATGAATAAATAAAATATAAAATAAAAATAAAAATTCATGTAGTAAGAGACATATATATAATCGATTATAATTATTCAAGGCAGAATAAATGGGGGGGGGGGGTGCAAATTTCACCACTGTCATTGTAGGTACAAACACAGAGAAAGAGTGCTAAAAAAGAACATCGATTTCCATCATTACTTAGACAATATCAAATATGACAGTTGTATGGTTACCAGACAGAACGGAGGTACTATTAAGGTTTCAAACAGAACTGAGGTATTTTTAGGTTACCAGAAAGAACTGAAGTGCTATAGTTAATCAGGCAGAACTGAAGTTCTATTACCATTTCGTCGCCAGTTTGGATTTTCAGTGACGAATGACAAATTTATACTAGTGTCACTCTGTACTGTCGAGTGATGTATTCTGTACTCAGTATATCTTACATTAGAGCAAATATTAGCATAGGAAAAGTTGGGTTATATCAATGATTGTAATGGGTGCATACAGCTTTTATATGATCAAGAGATTATAGGCTTACGTCATCGCGTTATTTGTCAGGAACATCCAATTTCCAAACTACCAGTGAAAATGTCTTAAAAATAGTTAAACAGTAGAGTACTGAGATGGTATCGATTATCAGGCATTACTGAAGTGGTAAAAGTTATAAGAGAGAACAGTACTTAGAGGACTTATCAGTCAGTACTAAGGTGGTAACAGTTAACTGAGGGACTGATGGTTACTGCATAATAAGGTGGTAACATTTATCAAACAATAGAGTACTGAGGTGGAAACAGTTATCATACAGTAGAGTACTGAGGTGGAAACAGTTATCATACAGCAGAGTACTGAGGTGGAAACAGTTATCATACAGTAGAGTACTGAGGTGGAAACAGTTATCATACAGCAGAGTACTGAGGTGGAAACAGTTATCATACAGTACTGAGGTGGAAACAGTTATCATACAGTAGAGTACTGAGGTGGTAACACTTATCAGACAGTACTGAGGTGGAAACAGTTATCATACAGTAGTGTAATAAGGTGGTAACAGTTATCAGACTGTACTTACCATGTATCCAGATAAGGTTTCTTCCTCCCGTGTTGTACTGATTCCTCTCCACGTGATCCGAACACTGGAAGAACTTAGAGAATGTGCATACACCTCTTGGGGATATAACTTTGGAACTGTTTTAAGAATGTATGCAAAAATCATATATATAGATTCTGATAAATTGAAGTAGTAAAAACATATTCAGAATAAAAAAGAAATAAGGTCTTCATTTAGAAAATAATTTCAAGAGAACCATTAAAACTTGAGACTGTAGCATCTTTAGACCAGTTAGAATTTTACCTTCGTGAAGTGTTTCCTGGATGAATTTTTCGCTGAGGGGTCCAAGACCAGCTGTATTAAATACCTGTACCTCAAACCAGAAGTTAGTGTCCGGGAAAAGTCCAATAGCCACGGCCTCTGAAATCTGACCCTGGTACCGGATATAACGTTTATAAATAGGCTCTTCATCCCCGTCTAACCAGTAATTAACCTACAAAACAAGCGTTGTAAAATGTTAGGAAAAGAAGTACAAACTGATATTAAGTATTAGCGCTTTGTTTTTTACGGAGAGAGGAAAAAGAACGAATTCTTTTTTTTTTTTTTACCATCTTCTGAATGAACTAAAGTTAAAAGGTCATGAAAGGGAGTATGAATAAAAGATTTTTCTCTCCCTTTGTGTGTGATTCTATGAGAGTTGGAGGGGGGCACCACCCTGGAACCCCCCTTCAAAAATTGCTGGATCTGCCCCTGACGATACCCATCAAAGCAGCCACCCAATGCCCAAACAATCGGCCACTCAATGCCAGACAAAGCGGCCACCTGATAACCAACATACGGCCATAAAATACCCAACAAAGCGCCCCCTCCTTTTCGAAAAAAAAAAAACCGCCTATAACACACGGTGTTTCACTCCTCAGACCACGCTATTGAATGTTATCCACAAAGACCCCTGAAATTTATTCCCATCTAGTTTTCAATTTAAAAAGCTTGAAATCTCTTCTTTTTATCACAAAATTAATTACATGTATCAAAAACAGGTTATTTCTTTTAAAGAAATTATTTTTAAAAAAATAAACTTCATTATATTTTCAATTAGAGGTGTTTAACATTGCTGCTAAAATAAATTTCTTTGTTGACAGCAAGTAATTTCTAGTCTTCTAAAATAAAAAAAAAAAAACAGACTAAAAATAAATACGTATATTTATTTTTATATATTGGAAAAATATTTTTTTAAATTGAAAAAAGGTGAATGTTAATTTGAAGATAAAGTTCATAGAGTGAAAAAATATCTTTCGTTAAGTCCTAAACAGTAATACCCAAAACTAAAATATACATGTACATGAATGAAGTTACAATTGTTTATTGTACAATATACCCCTGCATTCCCTTTCATTAGAGTTATAATGTATAATCTCTTTCTAGATATCTACACCCCACCCCCTTTCATTAGAGTTAAACTTGTAACATTATAATCCCAACATCCTCCATTTCGTTAGAGTTATAACATAATAAACTCTTACTTGATATCCCCACACCCTCCCTTTCATGGTCTCTCTGGTATCTTCAACAGGTTGCCAGGTAACAAGCATAGCTGTGGAGTTGTAGGCATCGCAGAATAAGCCCTGAGGAGCAGCTATAGGCACTAGAAAAACAAAAAGAACTTTTTTTTAAAAAATTCATAAACGATATATACAAGTGTATTTTTAATTTTTTTTTACTGATGGCTAATGCAAAATGACCTTCTTCTGAATATTAGATTCCAGCCAATATTTACAGTCTGCATACGTAACTACTAATATTTCAGCTCAAATTTCCAACGTACATTATTTTTCGATTATGAATCAACTTTTGCCAAGAGGGATAACTCTAAAATCTATTAATTTCTTTCCTTTATATATTATGCTGGTGTGGTATTCGAAATTTGCTTGAATTTTGTATTTATTTCCATCTACTGGTTGAAAATAGTCACATATTCCCAATAAATGAATAAATGAAAAAAATAAAAAGAAAATAAAGAATAAAAAATAAAGATAAAAAATAATCCATTTAAATGAACTGACGGTCGCCATTCTTAACACTTTAAAAAGTTTACCAATGCACAATACCCCCGCCCCTTTTTTAATTACTCGATATTAGAAATATATATCTGCAGGTGTCATTTCGATCATGCCGTAGTGCTATGTTAAATAAGAGCTTTGCCAAAAATACTACATATAATTCTAAAAAAACAGATTTTACTTGTACAAAAAGTACATGACATTTGATCTATATTTTCCAGTGCACCATCCTGTACTTTCAGATAGGCGAAGTTTGTAAATTTTACATGGTCGCAACATGTCTACAATGTAAAGTTTATGTTTCATGAACTTACTTCCTTCCGCAGAATAAACCACTGCCTCTGTTGAATTTGGCCCCCTCCCTTCAGAGTTGTACACCTGGATTTTGACCTCGTACTCTACGTAGTAATTTTCCTCGCCGACTTGAACAGTCATTCTGTCTTTTGTCCAGTCTGGGAATGGCCCCGACTACATGGGAAAAAAACAATCTTAGAATTTGGCATCTCAAACCTTTACTATATTTTAAATGAATTTTTCTTAATCATAACAATATCACAGAAATATTTTTTCCTTCCCTTTGTTTTTGGTTGTTTGGGAACAGTTTCTTTCGCACAAGTAAAAATCAATTGGAAAATGACAAAAGAAAAACATAACAAAATCAAAACTAGGACGATCAGTATTACATGTTCTTCGTTGTATACGTAGCGTATTTTTTTTTTCTCTACATTCATATTTTATCATGTTATATAGCTCTTGCTATCGAAATAACTTTAAAAAGTAATTATTTATTATAGACCCTTCCACTACATACTTACTTTATCTTTATAATAACTGTATTTATATTAGTATGATACGTACTTTGCGCCACAGAGAGTCGTATACACTAGCCGTTTTGTATCTTCTCCAGTACACGATGTAACCAAAGCCTGGGGCACCGTGGAACTCGGGCTCCATTCTCTGTAATGAAGAATATTTAGGCATGGTAGAAAAATATCATAAAATAAACTTTCAATAACCAGAGCATATCGTTTATATATATATATATATATATATATATATATATATATATATATATATATATATATATATATATATATATATATATATATTGAGCATCCCCCTTCATACCTTCCAGATGATGCTGAGATCCCCCACGCTACCATTGCCCCCTACGATGTACTCCGCATCAACAGCCACGTCTGGTGCCGCTGGTTTGGTTTCAATAAATGCTGTCAAATTGAATTTGTTGTAGAAAATATTCAGAAGTTAGTTATTTTTTCCTTTGTATATAAAAAGAAAAAAAATACACAAACATTATATGATTTAATGCAAAGGACTGAATACTCACGTGAAGGTACACTCCATGTACCGACACCATATTGGTTGACGCCTGCAATTCTAAACCTGTAACCGTTTCCGGGGTGCAATCCTTCGATTTTTATCTGCCGCATGTCACTTTGCATGCCAACGGCACCCGGGATGATCGTAAATGGTTCTGGGAAATCTGAAGTACGTGAAAAAACGGGGTCAAAAATGATAAAATATATTTTATAAATACTACATTTGTAACACAAAATACCAAGAAATTAAATAGGCTCCATGTAGCAGAGACGAGAAAGCCAAGAAAACAGAACTGTTTTACTTACGTTGGGGAATCAATTTCCATCCTTTTTCGTGTTCAATTTCCCTCTCAACTACAAAATGCGAGACACGGCTGCCATGCTCTGCTCCTGGGAAGAAGATCAGCTGAATGGTTGTCTCCGTGGGTGAACCGTCCACCCCAACCACCCCAGCAGGTTCTCCCGGGGGACCTGGATATTACAGGAATAAATTTATATATAGTGAGTACTATTAATTGTATTTAAATTTAAATTGTATTTAAATTTAAATTGCATTTAAATGTAATTTTTAACAGATTATAGCATGAAATCCACATGCATTATCTGTAAACTGTATTCAGTGAATTTTTAGTCCGTTTTATTATCGCCCCTTTCGCCTTCGTCGTTAGTTCAATAATGAAATAGAGTTATCCTTCTTTTAGCACACACCTGTCTGGACGAATTAAATCGTTTCGAAATGACACGGGGCAAAAATTACCCCTGTATACAGAATTACGGATCATAAAAAATGTGAGTTTTTTCGTTCTTTTATATATATATATATGCAATTCAATTTCAGAGACGTCGCACGCATACTTTATATGCCTGGTTTAATATCATGTTCAGAGATACTGAAGAGTAATTCATGCAAAGCACAAACATATAAATTTCTTTGATTTAAATTACTGCTATAAACAAAAATATACATGCTGTTATTTAGGAAAATCCATATTTGTCATTGATCATAATTGATGGTACCAAATACATGCTAATTATGAAAGATCATACCATATACTGCCAGCTTTGTTGATCTAGCATCTTGGTTTAGAGTTGTTTTGGCAATACATTCGTAAGTCCCTGCGTGCTTAAACTGTGTCATAATGATATTGAGTCCTGTATGGGTTGCGCTGGTGTCCTGGGAGAGAAAATGAAATTAATTCAATTATGGTATTTTTTAAAGGAAAATGTAAAACGGAAACATAATGAAGTTCTTCTCAATTTAAATTTTTTTCTTTCCTTCACATGTTAGAATTTGCAAAGTATTCCATTCTTTCGAATAAAAAGTATATACTAGTATATATTAGTATTTTCATAACATACCAATCTGTAATGAAATTCTCTCTCAAAGTCGATAAGTTTCCCATTGAAGTTCCACATATAGACAAGGTCAAGGTTCATATCATAAGAGGCCTTACAGGGAATAAAGGTGGTCCTGTTTACGACCACGGGGTCAGTCACTGGGGGAATAGTGATCACAGTGGCGGCTGTAAATATGGGGACAATAATGGTGAAATTTTGATCATCACCCTGAGTTATCTATCATAGGATCAGTAAAACCTTTTAAGATTTTCAAATATGTTTCAGAGCGTTCGATTTGCAATAGTAGTCTGACCAGAAGAAAAAAAATGTTCACTGAGTATATTTTTAAGAGAGAAAATATCAACATACATTGTACAACCAGTTGTCCTGTGCTTTTTGCAGGTGGTTGGATTCCATTATCCGCCACACACGTGTAGAATCCGGCGTCGCCGTAGGTAAGGTCCTTTATTTGTAGATTACCGTTGGGCATCATTTTAATCCTGTTGCCATCTGGTACCAGGTTGATGTTGTTTTTGGTCCAAGTGATTGTTGGCGAGGGAGCGGCCTCTGGCTTACATATAATTATGATCTCCCCATTTAAGGCCCCTACCATGTGGGATTGAATAGGGTGTTTTCGTAGAGTCGGTGCAAAATCTAAATAAATAAAATTGCAAAATAAAAAAATAATAATAATAATTTAAAACTACTTTTATCTTTTTTTCTTTTCATGAAAAATTTTTAAAGCCTGACTTACGTAAAACTCTTAGCTGCCCAGCAGACATCGCCGTCCCGTGGACATTGGTGGCAGCACATTGGTACATTCCATTGTGCTTCTCATCCAAAACTGGAATGGTCAGTATGTTCCCGGAAATGACGTAATCTGCGTTGTTTCCCGACTGTAAGATTTCTCCATTTTTAAACCACCTTTAGAAAAAAAAAACCACATAAATTCTGTCTCAAAGTTCTCTTCTAGTATTAACATGACAATTTTAAAGGAATCATCATGTGGATATTTTAAACATTTAAGATAAACATACGTGTACGAAGGTTGTGGATAGCCCATGGCTTCACATCTCCAGGTCAGCTGGGAACCCTTGTCTACGTGCTGGTCATCAAGGGGAATGATGAAATAAGGCACAGCTGAAAATCAGATTTAATGTACTGTAAACAGTTTCTCTTTTTACAATAATACCCTCTCTCTCTCTCTCTCAGTTTCATATTTACTTTATTTATAGCCCCCTTTTTAAGTTTCTTTTTAAAGCTTTCGTACGTTATTTTGACGACAGTTTTGTTTTTTGATACTTCTTAACTAAATTTTATTATTTTTGCGACAGTGTATAGAATTATAGACAAATAACTTATATAGTGGAAATGGCATCAAAAAGAAGAGAACAAATAAATAAATAAATTGAAAAAAAAAATAAAAGTGAAAGAGAAACAGATAACACACTCAATAATAATCTCTGGGTTTTCATGCTATAACAGTCCTTATCACAGGTGTCCACAATAATTTAGTTTGATGCAAAATTATTATTGAGAAATATCAAGTATTCAGTTCAAAAATTGAACAAATTTACGTTTCCCCCCAATTCAATCAATATAGCGGTTATTGCCTTGTTATCTCTTTTTTTTTAAAATTATTATGCCATCAATTAAACGATTTTTTTTTTCACATTATTTGATATTCTAGAGTACAAATCGTATTGTTTTGAGTGGATTTTCAAGAAAAGTGTATTTTTATAATTTAATTTTATCACTACCTTCCAGTCGCAGAGCAATAACTTTGCTGTCCCTGGCTTGATGTCCACGCTTGACATGACAAACATAGTTCCCCTGGTCCTCTAGGCGGGCGTTTTTAATGATCAACACGCGGTTAAAATCCGACATCTCTGCATTCTCGGGCATCGGTCTTCCCTCCCTCGTCCACCAATAACGCCACATTTCTATGTAGTTATTGGATCTGTAGATTTTTATTCAAAATTAAATCATTAAATCGAAAATTAAAATGAGAATTGATATGAATTTGAAATTACTTTACTCTTCAAATATGAGGCAGTCCAACTGCTGAAATATACCGGTATTTATTTCGGAGACATTTAAGTGGGAATAAGCCCAACACTCACGAGCCATAGGCAAAGCATTCCATGCGAACATTGTGTCCCTTTAGTGGGGGTTTGGGGAAAACATTGATGAAATCATCTTGAATTTCTGGACCCCACTCAGTTTTTGCGGCTGTAAATGAAGGAAAAGTAAGAGTTGGGATAATAGATTTCAGAGAAAAATACACGTATATGTAACAATTTCAAAAAGGAGGGGGAAAAATCGAAATTGTATGTATGGTGTAAGCTTACTTTTGTAATAATTTATCAATAAGTTACATAAAATTATTTTGAACTCGATGGTACTAGGAAAAAACTTAGAGATCTCCAATGATTCGAAATATCAACATTAAGAATAAGTTGTTGGAACTTTCAACTCACTTCACATATCCCTTGTATTCACTATATCGATGTTCGAAATACTTCAGTTTAAATGTAATTAACTTTAATGAAAAAAATAGTCTTATTTTGTTTGAGGGAGACTTAATCTTTTTAAAGAATGTTAACATACTTTATATGCATTTGTCTCATATACAGTATCAATAGAACAAATTAACGGACCTTGAGCCAAGACATTCAGTCTGATAGGGAGACTGGTTTTGCTGACTGATTGGACATCGCTGACTTTTTCGCTAGTAAGACTGGTCAATGTCACCTGACAGTAGTAGTTATTGGCGTCCACCTCTGTAACTTCTGAGAAGTACAGATTTCCATTATAAGACATAAACACGTATGGCGTCATAGTTCGGATGATATTCTTAGGTCTGCCGCTTAGCTCTCTCTGCCAGTTATATACAACAGCTGCAATTAATCAAATTAAAAATTAGTCAAAGCATTAATTTATGGCAGTAATTTGTAAATTTTAGGATAAAGCAATGTTCAGGTGGAGGTAAGTTGCAAAGAAATTTTTTCGATTTTCAGGGTTACCTGGTTTAAATGCAATGTTGCTACACTGCATCACGGCTCCATCGTACATGTTGGCATTTACATCAGCATCTTTGACGTTTGAAAATTCTCCCAAAACTGCAAGAAATCAAGAATTTTAATTTAAACACGTAAGAATATTATGATTTTATCCCCTTTTCCTTCCATAGCAAAATGGGGGTATATTCTTGATAATATACATGAATCTTCTTAGTGTTGTCCAGAGGATGTCGCCTCATAGGGGAAATATAAGGCCAAAAAAAAACCCAGTTAACTTCAAACGTTATCCATGTAATTTTTGAAAGATAAAAGATTAATATTCTCTTTTAAGAGCAAAGGTCAAGGTCGTCGCTATTACAAAGTTTGCCAATCTAGGTTTGCGGATGGAACTTTTACTTGTTACTTTTCAAACCCAAAATCTTAATATATACTATTGTATATAATTTAAAAGAAGAGAGAAAGACGGGTTGATTTTCAAAAATACACCAGAGGTCAAGGTCAATATAGCAAATTTGGAATATTGGTTTTGAGTGATATCTTTGATAGAGATGAAGACCTGTCGTCATTTTATAACAGACCTTCATGTAGAGGATACAATAAGTTCCAGTATACCTTCACGTGGTTTGTAAAATACTCCATAAAATTTAAAAGGACGGAAGAAAACTTTCATGATCTACTTACATCCGAACGTGATTTTAACGGGATTACTAAGAACTTTTCCAACTTCATTCTCCACCAGACATTGATAAATCCCTGCATCCGAATTTTCTTCAGGATTTTCTATCGTAAATTTTCCGTTGGTTAGCGTATAACGGGTCTCCTTTTTTGAGGATATCTGATAAATAGTGATATACAATTTCAAAACTTTCTCTCAAAATCAGCCACTATGTGCACATTAAGATTGAGACTTTACTATAAAGCTTGTAAATTGACATAACAATCTTTTTCGATTCCATACCGTTTCGGCATCTGCCAGGGAATTTATAGTGGAATTGGAACCACGAAATCGTTTCCATTCATATGTTGGTTGTGGGAATCCAATAGCAACTGCTTCTATAGTGACAAACTTTGATCGACCAATGATTGACAAATCATTAGGCTGTAACTCCAGTTTGGGACCTTTCTTCACATTCTCCATTTCATTGTAGGGGACACCATAGTCTGCAAAATGCATGTTAATTCATTGAAAGAAAAAAAAGAAAAACAAAGTAATGATGGTGTATTTTGTGTTTTTTTTAAAATGGAGTAATAGTTAAATTATCATTGGAAGCAGCTCTTTTTGTTTGTAGTTGTTGTGGGTATTGAAATAGCATGTTCACTAATATTTTGTGTCTATTTTTCTTCCATTTTTTTTGGGGGGGGGGGGGGTTGTGGGGTTGTAGAATTTACATAGATTTCTTACCAAAACCTCGTTTTTCTTGTGTAAGTTTGTAAGCCTCTGTTTGGCTAATTTCACAAACGTAAGACATTTTATCTAACTTGCTACCAACTGTCCATGCATATGAGATTCCTGAAAAACAAAATTAAGTTATAAAACCTGTGTTTATTAATGTAACCCATTATTGGCACCAGGTAGTCTATAACAAAGAACCTTTTCCACATAAATATAATTTTTTGAATAAATGAAAATTTATGAAACCACAGTACAAAATTCAGTACAGGTGAATATTATTAGGTTACAGAATACTGCATAAAAATATTCTATGTTATTTCTTTTCTCTGACAATAAATAATTTATTCAGGATTTTAGTCTTTATAGTGTGAAGAATTCTATAGAAATTTGTCATTTCTACTTGTAGAGTATCATGAGTCACATAAAAATGTGAAAAATAGTCGTTTAACTAATTCTTACAAATAACTGTGCAATTTCTTCTGTGGGTTTATGACGTAAGTAGACACTTGGTGCATATGCAAATGTGACATAAGCAGCACTAAACATAAAACAATGGGAATGAAAAGAAGATCATTACCATCAAACTTGTACACAATAACGTCTTCTTGCCGGGCAGTGGGGGTAAAGTGGGTCTGATCATTTGGGAGCCAGAACTGCATGTCCTGAGGGATTCTATTGTTCGTAAAGTCTCCGTCCCAGGCGTACATGGAGGGATTCTCACGGCTTCGCTGACCAGTCGTAAACCACGTGTTCCTGAAAGCAAATTGAGGGGTTTTTTTTTCATTTAAATTTTTCAGGGAAATATCTTTAATTTATGCTGTTGGAAAGTCTTTTTGATACTTGATATTAAGATAACAAGAAATGAAATAAACACGATAAATGGAGACATTTTTTTTCCCTTAAAAATGATTTTAGTATTAATGTCTGTAGCAGATTTTCTTAATGTTCGCATGGAATGTTATCGTATATAGTAATATTCATACAAAAATATTGTTATGATTCAATTTGTTTATTTACCAATTAAGGGCTCTCATGGGGCAAAAAGAAAGTACATTGTAAACACTTATATATATGAAGCTGGGTATGTCCAAAAATTGACAAGCGTTTCTAACCTAAAATAATCATTATTTCGTAACCAGCCATCAATAAAATCATGCTCATCTCTGGATTTCACGGATAATAAACTTGTACCAAGCAACTGTCAAGAAAAAAAATAGCAACAAAATCAAATAGTATATATACTTCTTTTATCTTTAAAAGATATTCTCAAGACTATTGTGTATTGTACGATAATCAAGTAATGCTTTAGATCCGGTAAAATTATTATAGTTCTTTATCAGTATTTTCTTGTTTTAAACATAAAGCTCATTCCTAGTGTTTAAAATCTACGAGTGACTTGGATATAAAGGTTCCAAGAAATAGTGAAGCTTCTTATATAAATAACTTTCCAAGATATTCTAGTGCCAAATATAACGAGTCCTTATGGTTTTTATCAAAAAGCATTTTTTCTAAGAGAAAGGAATTTCCCTTTCTTGTTCCAAGCATGAATTAGATCATCGAAAAACTACAAATTTTTCGCACCTTAAACACGTGTTTAACTATTAGTTGGAATTGAAATCAGTAAAACCTACCGAGCACTGTCCTCTCGCTTGTTCATATGTTTCTTTGGGATCAAATACAAACTTATAGCAGATGTTATTGGACGTGAACCAGTCAACCGGGCAATCTGAAAATCGTTATAAATCCAAGTAAACTGGGGGGAAAGAAAAGTTTTTAAATCAAGTAAAATTAATTTGGCAAAGGATAAAAGAACTGGGTATACAGATTTACTATTAGAGTGATTTTTAATACTCGAATATGGTTTGAATTATTCACAGCTATACAAGAAAAAGAGTATCTTATTACTTCAAGATAAAGTAAAATATAGAATTAACATAAAAAGTTTTATGTTACCAAAAATCTGTAGGTTCACAGTCTTAATTATGCCAAGTAGAAGAAATGCCCACACTTTTATCTGAAAGAAAATAAATGCATTTTGAAAATATCCATTAGGACACTGAGTGATTCAAAATGCTTGTGGTTTCCGTCGATTCTCGATACTAGAAATAGAATTCCTAGTAGATACACTTTTGATACCTAAACATTCAGAACAATAGTAGATATACACATGACTTCTATCCTGCTACTTCGAATGAAATGTTTCAGTGTTTCGAGACCAATAACCTCAACAGTGAGTGAACAAAGGTCCCATCTTAAAAGGTTACGTATTCAGGAACAAATTTCCTTTGCAAATGCAAACATCATACAGTGTAGTACACATCTTTGTTATTCCGAGCAAGTTCTTGTACGATTCTGATTTCAGACAAACATATGTATCGAACAAAAAAAAACAAAAAAAAAAAAAAAAACAGAACCCCCCCCCACCCCCCAAAAAAACCCAGCCAAAAAAAAAACAAAAACAAACAAAAACAAAAAAAAAAACAAACAAACAAACAAACAAAAAACCACAACTTTCGTGGGAGAGGCAAGCATAACAATATCTGGTACTTATATTTCAAAATTTGCCATATTGATTGATAAAGTGGTTGAGATAGTTTCCGCATGATACAATATGCTTATTTTGCAAGTAAAAGATTTCAACTTTATGAAAAAATTAATAATTAGGTTTCAAATAAAGTCTGAATTATAATTGAGCAAGAGAAAATACCTTTAATTAGTTATTCTCAGGTTTTAGTTGAAAAATAGGAAAAGATCGATAACGATTAAAAACAAGAAAATTAAGCATGTTTTTATGTACCAATTTTGACAAACCAATGATTCAAAATTCAGTATTCGTTCAGCAAATGCTCTCTCCCTCCTCTCTCTCTCTCTCTCAGTAAATTTAAATTATTATCATAGAACTGTATTTTTTCTCTAGAATTTCATTTGAAATTTACACATACATGTATTTACATTTCTGCAGGTCACCGGAAATGCTGTTATGTATGATTTCATACTTCTCTCTTTCTCTCTCTCATTAGATGTAAATTTAAATTCTTATCATAGAACTGTATTTTTTCTCTAGAATTTCATTTGAAATTTACGTATAAAAATTGCTACAGGTTACAGGAAATGTAGGATTTCATACTTGACTTTACTTGTGTGAGGAAAGTTGTCAAACAAAGTCATTCAATTCTCATACACACACCTAATTTGGAAAGACACTATATCTTTTATTCATCAATCTAGTGCCAATGCACCAGTGTCTTGCATAATAAATCATTATGCGTCTTTTCAATCTTATTAATATTCAAATTAAGTGGAGCAATAGCATGCATGTTTATTTTTATACATCATAATTCAAGACACAAGGTCTCTTACACTTTTATATACTACAAGATTTCCCATTTATAAGACTAGATACACCAGTTAGTGCATTCAATTGTGCTAATGCATAAAGTGTGCTGACATTTTAGTTTTAAAGAAACACGCTTATCAATTAAAATAAGACTTTTAAAATAATAATTCTAATGAAGTGTTCTATTTCTGCGAAAAAAAAAATTTCCATTAAAAAAATGTTTTCCAGCCGCCATGATTTCATACCTTTTCCTAGTTACCATAATTAGAAAATGAGATTAATTAACATATTACAACCATGTTGGAAATGTACCAACCAAACAAAAAGAAATCATGAGACAAAATTTAGAAATTTCAGTCTTAAATATATATCTTTAATTTAATGCTTCTAACATCCATTGATTCTATATAAGTCCATCAATACTGTCGTCCCGACCAAATGTTGACATGCTTTCTGTGTTTTTGCCCTAAGGTATGTTGAACACGCGCGCCATTTTTTATAGGTGAATCAGAAATTATACAAGACGATACTGAAACCTAAAACAAAAGATTCCTACAAAACCTTTGAATATAACTTATTTATTTAATTCCAATTACTATAGTAATATATTTTCACTTAAACCTATCAGTTTTTAAGGACCACAACGCAAATTTCACTCTGATGAATAACGTATCTTAACTAGAAAAAAAAGACAAATTATGATTGATTGCCTTTGTGGGCCATATTATACATATTTTGTCTCAACCCCCCCCCCCCCCCAAAAAAAAAGATACAATTAAGCCGAATCATTTTTATATAAAGATCACAAAGTGGGAATAGGGATGAATCTTCTTGAGAGCAAAGAC
Source organism: Saccostrea echinata (assembly GCF_033153115.1). Taxonomy (NCBI): domain Eukaryota; kingdom Metazoa; phylum Mollusca; class Bivalvia; order Ostreida; family Ostreidae; genus Saccostrea; species Saccostrea echinata. The sequence goes on along the minus strand of NW_026889813.1, from coordinate 1,200,683 downwards.
GAAGAATGAAAAAAATTACAAATTGATAAAAGCGAAGAAGTCAAAAGGAATCAAACATAAACATTCATCCTAAAAGTGTTAGCATCGATACATCCTCGGATCCTTTTTGTTTTCTGTATTTATGAACTTTGTCATATAGTGAGCACATTTTCTTCAAATTCCTAATCAAGGAAACTTATGCAATGGCCTATATTATAGGTATTTTTGTTCTGTTTTTAATTTACTTACCTTTAAATTAATTTCCATAGTTTCTGATAATTTCTCAAAGAAATACATCTGTTTATGAACTACACATGCACGTTGTAAAAATCACATTCCCATAACAACAGAAGATTAATGAACTATGTCATATAATAATCCATTAAACTGCACATACGTTATGTCCTCAATACTCTGCGTACAAAATCAGCCTATTTCATTTTAACTTCTTCAATTCTTCGTTATATATTTTTTCAAAACACAATTTTACTAATGAAGAGAATACCCCGTTTCCTAAATCCTTGTATGTATATAAAGATTTGAATGGTTTTGCATCATGTAATGAAGTTTACGCATCAGTGAGCATACGCCCTCTGGGGTCATAGCTTACAGGGTCAAGAAATCATTCAAGCTTCAACTACATTTCCCAAGGTAGTGTGAAAATGTTTATAAAATACGTTAACTGGGAAACCTCGGGATATTACGACTATAGGGATCATTTTGTTGAAATTAAAAACCGTTATTAACTTTCCACACATGGTGACATAATTAAATATGGAAATTAACAATGTACGTCTCTCAACGAAGAACAGTAACTCTTGATATTAACATTTTGGTTCATTACTCCTAAAATAAAATATGAAATTAAAATCCTTATTTGATATTTTTTTAATTAAGAAATCTGTAAAAATATTTCCTACTAAATTTTAGAGAACATCCAAACTTAATAATAATTAACTTCAAACTTGTCAAATTATGGAACGCCATAGCTGCCTGAAGGTCATTTTCATTTTATATGAGGTAGTATAACCTTTATGTGAAGTGGTTAAGTCATTATATATAGTGGTAAAATCATTATATTCAATGAAAACTTTATTATATGCAGTGGTTTTATCATTATATACAGTGATAAAATCATTATATACAGTGATAAAATCATTATATTCATTGATAACTTTATTATATGCAGTGGTTTTATCATTATATTCAGTGACAATGTCATTATATGTAGTGGTTAAATAATGTAATGAAGTGATAATATCGATACATTATGTTGTAAAATCATTATATGCAGTGGTTTTTCCATTATATACATTACTGATATCTTTCTGTGATGTGATGAATTCAATATATACAGTACAAACATAATTTGTGTGATAAAGCAATCATTACATTGTATGAAACCCGCTGCATGTGGAGTGCCAAGTTAATTTCATTCAGTGCGACACCTTTACATGAAGTGAAAAATCTATTATGTGCAGTACTAAGATCATTATATTATATAGTAAAATTATTATATATATTCATAAAATCATACTTTGCAGTGGTAACATCTTTATATGAGGTGGTTAATTAATTATATGATGTTGTTAATTTGTTATATGATGTGCTCAATTCTTTTTATTCATTAGTCGTTTCATGTTATGCAGTGGTAACTTCTTTATCATCATCTAAACTGGTCCTCTTGCAAAAACATCTTTAAAAAATGCGCGGAGTTCCAGTTTAAAGAGTGTTTGAAAATAGGAAACCCGGGCCGTGGCAAATTAAAAGCCGGGACTATTCGAGATTTTTCAAATTTCTGATTTAAAATTTTTAGACTCTTTTTTTAGGCTAATGTGTTTTCGCTGTTAAAATTGTATTTAAATACTTGGTATTTTAGATTTTCTTTACGATTTTGGTTTCAAGTAAAATTGGTAGGCAGTTTCAATTTTCTGATTTAATATTTTATCCATTGTGCTATAAGTAATTAGTATTTTAGATTTTTTTTTTTTTTGGCGATTGTTGATTTCCATGTTGGTAAAATGGGTAGACTGGGTTGGCGATATTTTATGTGTGTGTGTGTGTGTGTGTGTGTGTTTTTTTTGTTTTTTTTTTTTTGACATATTTGATAAAAATCTAATAAACTTAAAAATTATTCCGATGTTAAACACTGTATTTTAACTAAAAAAAAAACTTTTTCTTTTTGATAGTTATTTCTTTATTTGAAAATGCTATTTTTATGCAAAATACACATTTTCATTAAAAAAAAGGATTATTAAACCAGATCCGATCATTCGGGAAGAACCTGGTGCAAAACACCATAAATCATTTCTAATTTCATAATATGCAAATGTGCACTGGTACATGTATCTATATGCTAGTAGATGGAAGGAAACTGGATTACGTTAAATATGTAATTTGTTTAATACTTTTTTCGGGGGGGGGGATGTTAAATTACTAATATCAACTATTTATAAAACTGTTTCTAAGACTTCAGAAAACCTTAAATCACATTGAAATGCTTAAAATAAACATTGCTGCATGAAAACATTTCATTTTCAAGTTTCATCTTTGCCGTCGCCAACGTGGCACGGTGATTAGAGTGTCTGCTCTAAGAGACGCGGAATAAGGAGTCAATCCTTACGTCACGGGTTCGAATCCGACAGTGGCACGTTGAGACCGGTCCTTCGTAAGAGACCGCATAAAGCCAGAAACCGAGGTCCCGTTCCACAGTAGGTGTTGGCACGAAAAAAATCCCTCACTGCTCAATGGCCTTAAGTGTCGAGTATAGGACAAAATTTGCAGCTCTCCACTGGCAAATTGTGGCGTCTCCATTTGAGTGAAAAATTCTCGAGAGGGACGTTAAACAGCAAACAAACAACCAAATTAAAATCATTTTAGCCTTTTTGAATAAAATGATAAAATTAAGAGTTATCCTTCAAGGCTGAGGATCGGATATCCTTAAACCAAGCAACTTACGCGTGATTAAAGTTTGAGACAAGGCTTTGCATTAATAGTCCTATAATTACATGTATATGTGATAATTCTTTAATTAATTTATATTTTATCAAATGGCATGTTGATAACAAATAAGTATTTCGGATTGTTTATGTTTGACTTCCGGGAGATCAAATCCTATTTTAATGAACCATTGGCGTCGGAAGGAAATTGATAGTGGGGTGGCTAATTGAAATAGAAAAAAAATCAAACCTGAAAAAAAAAACTTGACAAGCAAAAAAAAAAAGAAAATTGTTCTTTCTCCAAACCCGAAAATCCTATTTCGGGGGGGGGGGGGGGGTTTGGTCTAACATCTTTCAGTACCAAATTCTTTTAAACACTACCAATTACCCTTCTTTCACTACAATGAATCGTGCCTGTAGAAAGTGGGGAGGGGGGAGGCTAGATGTACGCACGAATTTTCAATGGTTATATTATGTCTACCTTTGTAAAAAAAAAAAAGTGGGGGGGGGGGCAATAGCCCCCCCCCCCCGGTTCCGACGCCTATGTGAACCGGTTTTTCTTAAACGTGTCATTTCACTCAAAAAATGCCTTTCAAAGAATGAATAATTTTTAACATCAGAATAATTTAAAAGTTTATTAGCTTTCTGTCAAATATGGCAAAAAAAAAAAGAAAAACAAAAAACAAACAAACAACAAACAAACAAACAAAACACGTAAAATGTCTACTTGATTGCCTACCCGATTTACCAACCTCACGGGCGGATTCAGAGAGGGCATATGGGGCCCGCCGCCCCCCCCCCCCCCTTGTGTCCAAAATATGCATAAGATTTAATAAATCAATTGTTTTCTGGTTTGACTGTGGGCTACCTACCCCGACCAAAAACTTGTCGGGCCCCCTTTTCAAGATTCCTGGATCCACCACTGAACTTGGAAATCAACAATCGCCAAGAAAATCTAAATTACTAAGTATTTTAAAATTAAATGCAATTTTTACAGCGAATACACATTAACCTATAAAAATGAGTCTTAAAATTTCAGCACAGTTGATAAAATCAGGAAGCTGTATAATAGAATCAGAAATTAGAAAAATCTCGAGTAGTCCCGGCTTTTAATTTGCCACGGCCCGGGTTTCCTATTTTCAAACACTCTTTAAACTGGAACTCCGTGCATTTTTTTAAATAAAAGGACCAGTTTAGATGATGATAAAGAAGTTACCACTGCATAACATGAAACGTCTAATGCATATAAAGATTTGAGCACATCATATAACAAATTAACAACATCATATAATTAATTAACCACCTCATATAAAGATGTTACTACTGCAAAGCATGATTTAAGGAATATATATAATAACTTTACTATATAATATAATGATGTTAGTACTGCACATAATAGATTTTTCACTTCATGTAAAGGTGTCGCACTGAATGAAATTAACTTGGCACTCCACATGCAGCGGGTTTCATACAATGTAATGATTGCTTTATCACACAAATTATGTTTGTACTGTATATGTTGAATTCATCACATCACAGAAAGATATCAGTAATATATAATGGAAAAACCACTGCATATAATGATTTTACAACATAATGTATCGATATTATCACTTCATTACATTATTTAACCACTACATATAATGACATTGCCACTGAATATAATGATAAAACCACTGCATACAATAAAGTTATCAATGAAATTAATGATTTTATCACTGTATATAATGATAAAACCACTGCATATAATAAAGTTTTCAATGAATATAATGATTTTATCACTGTATATAATGATAAAACCACTGCATATAATAAAGTTTTCATTGAATATAATGATTTTACCACTATATATAATGACTTCACCACTTCACATAAAGGTTATTCCACCTCATATAAAATGAAAATGACCTTCAGGCAGCTATGGCGTTCCATATCAAATGGTCGATTTAAAGTAAAATGTTGATCTTTGGAAAGATGCTTTTTGTGATTAAATGGAACTAAAGTGCAAAATACATGTACATCTTCTCAAAATACATGTACATATTCTCAGAATACATGTACACATTCTCAAAATACATGTACACATTCTCAAAATACATGTACACATAACGTTGTATTTCCATTAGTGAAACTCTTCAAAATTAGAGGCGCGTTTGGTCGTCTGACTGGGACAGCATGGCGTTGCGGATAATACAAAATATGCCAATCTCAATCCAATTTTAAATGTTAAATGTATTTGTCATTCCAATTAAAGAATGGAGGAACTAAAAGACATATGTAAGAGAGCGAGAACCCCAAATTTCTCATCCATTAATAAAAAAAAATACGACATTTCCGAGGCATGTGCACTGTATTTAGATGTATGTACCATACGATAAATAGATACATACGATCTACAATAGATATAAATTGATATCGTTGTCATTCCTACTCTTGATGTTTATAAAGTCCACAACAATAAAATATTTCATTTGCATTTTCTTAGGAATTGTTCATCGACATTCAACATATTGTTTACATGTTTATGTTACGTTTGTCCCAGAAATCCCGCGAGATTTGTACATTTTCCGACTTTTTCACAAAAGAGCGCACTAAGAAGTATAACTCTTCCATAGTGGAAATAGAACGTATTCTCAAAATACATGTACACATTCTCAAAATACATGTACACATTCTCAAAAATACACATACATATTCTCAAAATACATGTACACATTCTCAAAAATACACATACATATTCTCAAAATAAATGTACACATTCTCAAAATACATGTACACATTCTCAAAGTACATTTGGACACATTTCATGCAACCATTTCCAGATTTTCTTACTTTCAAAAACATTTAAAATAACAGTTTTCTAAGAGAATGCGCTGCTATTCTTAGTGTTATTTCACATTTCTAAAGAAAGGGGGGATTCAGATTTCAAAACTTTTCCATTGTTTTTGTTAGATTAGTCTTTATAATCTATGACAATCACTGCAGAGACACATACACACTTCGTGTGAATATTTCAGTTGATTTATTCCTCGATGGACAATTCAAGATTTAAGTAATCGACAGTGATCGCAATATATTATTACCCGTAATTGTGTCGAAGTTAAAGTACCCCTCTGATTGACAAAGATGATGCTCTCGACACAAGGAACTTTTTCAAAAAGATCGAATTTTCACTGAATGAAGATCTCTGATTTGCTGTGTCTTTTTACATTAGAACTTAACGAAAAGTACTTTTTACCTTAATTTATTGTCAACAAATTTAAATCAGTGTCAAATACTATTATAACCACACTGAATAAATCATTTCAGTAAACACAATTTTTCACCAATACCAAAATATTTCGTGAAAAAATAGACTTCTGATAAAACTCTACTGGAGGAATTTAGTCTAAAATAACTTTTACTTCGATTTGTCACAAAATATGCAATAAATATATTACTCGTATAATTAGTCAATAGTAAATACAATGAAATTAATCTTGCTTATTTAGAAATCTGGACATATTTTGATAAACATGCCATTTTTTGTCCACTAATTTTAAGTATAAGAAAACAAAAGTAAGCACCATGGATCAATCCATTTTCAGTAAACTGTAAGTGATAACTGAATTAGAAAATGAGACAGACAATATGCTATGATTCCAGCTGACAAGGCTTATAACAATATTGTCTTTGTTTGTGGATCCTCAAAAACTCCAAAAGTAATAAAAGAAAATTTGGAATATTTCTTTAACGAGGTTCGCTCCTGAGCTTTTGAGCAGATTTATATCTTAACCTATATTTCAAAAATTCTGCATAAAGTTTTTAATTCTTACAATAAATTTGGATTCTACAATGCCAATTAAACTATATTCAGTTAAAACTCCATGATTAAATTCCATACCAAAAGCATTAATTGAGGAACTATATTTTGTGGCGGAATGTTTTTTGAAGAAAATGATCATTTTTTTCTCTTTCTAAGTATTTAAAGTATGTTAAGTTTGCATTCCTATCTTTCCATGCAGCCTGCACACAGAGTTATTTTGTACAGTGAACTGTTTTATACTGGTCCTAAATTATATATATCAAATAAACTGTCATGAATTCTATCATCATATTTGATAAATATAGCAAATATATTGTGAAAATCAAGAAAAAAATATCCCTATTTTAAGCTTAAAATTAGCACTATTTTAGTAATATCTAAAATTTAACATCACAGACCCCCACTTTTTATTTTATTTTCTGAATATATAAGATACTTTTAACCATTCTTCTTGAATTCAGTAAAATGTCATTACTTTCAAATTATTTTTTTCTTGTTAGATTTTTAATGCCAGAAAAATGAAATTTTTTGAGTGTAAAAAGGACAAATAATTGAACATGCGGAGTAATTTGAAAATTTTTTCGTTGTCATAAATTTTAATGTGTCTATTCAAGATGAAATAAGGCTGTGTTTGTTCCCATAATTTATTTGAATAAAAAATATTGTAGGAAAAACTTTAAAAATTGATTTATGTGTAAGATGTATTTACAGTGCAAAAAGGTCAAACTAAATGCTCTGTAGCGCCAAAAGAAGCGCATTGACCCCCATTTTTTGTTTTGATTTTTAATTAAGCTATGTGTCTAAATTCTAAAAATATACTTGATAAAAAATTCTCATTACTTTTGATGGCAGGATCCAACCTCCTTAAATCAATAACAAGGCTTTTCAACACTGTATACTACCATTCCTCACAATAAATTAAGGACCGAGCTTTAATTTTTTAATTTTAATTCTTTTAATTTTGACTGCTTCTTCCATAAAAATGGAATAAGAAAATGTTCATATCTTGTGATTGGTCATCGACAAAATTACTGTGCTAAAAATCATTCCGATTCTAAGCAAAAATACCTTGAAGTTTATATTAGGAAAATGTTGGAGTTCATGCATCATTGACAATATCTATGTACTCTTTGGGGACCAGAGCCTCCTACAATCTGTTGGATTACTAATGGGTGCTAATTGTGCTCCTTTAATATTAACAGGCATGTTTTATATTCTTATAGAGCAAAATTTGCTCAAAACTTCTACATGATAAGAAAAAAACTCCTTCTGTTCAACAATAAAATTTATATGTCGACTCGATAAATTCCAGTGAGACACCACAGAGTCTGTCACATCTGTTTCATATATTTTACCGACGTTAATGGCAAACTAACAAGTAAATTATATATGACAAACGGGGCGACTTCAACTTTTCCACTGTCAATTTCCTCTATTTCACTATCACCTGCGTATGGTGTAAATGTCTCCCGTCTGATTCGATACGCAATATTCTGAACTCGTCCAATCAGTTTTTAAACAGACCGGTCGACAGTGGATCCTTCTAGGCACCTGTTCCCGCCTCTAGTTTTCCCAGAGGTCCTTGTTTGTCCTGTTTACATTTGGTGTATCGTTTATGGCATTGATCATTCTTCGTTATATTTACCTATTTCATACGACAATTTCAATTTAAGCAATTTGTTTATACGAAATATTTCCGTATACAAAGTTTTGGAGACTTAAAGTTGGGGAGTATATTTACCGATTTAAGCTTCTCAATACTTTATATGACTCCTTTAAAATATTTAAAACTCTTAAAAATTATTTTTTAAGGGAAAAAAATATATGTTGTAGTTGCAAATCAGTTTAGAGCTTTTTTTTGGTGGTTGTTGTTGTTGGTTTTTTGTTTGTTTGATTTTTGTTTGTTTGTTTGTTTATTTTTGTTTTGATGGGAGAAATCTGATTTTGAATGAGGGCATGAGGGGGGGGGGGGGGGGGAGAGAGAAACTTCCCTATGTACTCCACTGTGGGGGCTTCTGCAAAATTGAAACTCATGTGACGTCAAGTTCATTATGACGTCACAATTTCAATAGGTGGCAACGAATGTCGGAGCTTTGTTGTGCTTATGACAGATTTTAGTTGGTGGAAGTTTATCCGAAACGAGATGAATATCTGCGATTAGGTAAGTGATTTAATACGGTTGAATAACATATCATGTATACAGTATAGAAGCATATAATTTCCACTGTTTTTGGGGGGTGGATGGGAGTGGGGTGGGGGTGGGGGGTGATATAGCATGAACTTTTTGCATATATTATGTAGTATATCAATCACTGTATAATCAATAATAAGTACGAACGTGTATAAACGGATGCAAAAAATTGACGCCCACATTCAAGTACCAAGCCTGTTTGATTACGTTATATGTTACACCTATTTGAATATCGTGCAACTTTTTAAATAATCTAATTGATTTTGGTCCAAATTTTAAAAATGTAATTTTTTTTAGCATATTTGGCTCTATTGTGAAACTCAGAAAAATGATAAAGAACTTCGTTAAATTGAGAAATAAAAGATGCATTAAGTGTTTCCCTATTTCCTTTGCAACAATATTTGATCAATTTTGTTGTTGGGATTGTGAATGTGCATTATTACATTTATATGTTCATGATTACTCAGTCATTTTAGTATTACTGTGATATTCATTTGTTTCTTATAAATTCTAACTTGTAGAAATGGTAAGTTAGGCATATTAACAGCGAAGTTCGTTCACAGCCAAGGGGAGGGGGTCAATAATGTTAAATGATGTATTTTTCAGTAAATTGTATTTCGAGACCAGTAGATGTTAAATAGAGAACTTGGATTTCAAGTTTCTGCAATAACGTAAATTAGAAGTAACAGTATATAATATACCTAAGAAAATAACAACCTGCTGGGACAGTTTCCAGACGCTCATTTTTCTAGAATATGTTATAGCTAGACACCAACACTTTTGCGTCGTGTGTGAAACATTTTTTACATTTCATCTTGTACATTTTTTTCAGTTTCATACTTGTTTTATTTGATCAATGGACATTAAATCTAGAACTAGCCCTCCAAGCTGAAATAACATTTACTAAAAGTATGCTGAAATGAAATGTTTCTAAGGCTCATTTCCTGGAAATTAAATATCTCTCTCACTCTCTCTCTTCTCACGGGAATCCATCTATGATTTAAATATTCCGGTCTTAAATATTTTGATGATACCAGTAATAGTACTTCCACCATTTTTTTTTCACGAAAAAACTTTCTGAAATAGTAATTTCTCCAGTCTGTGATTCGTTAAAAAAAAAAAAGAAAAAAGAAAATTAAATTATCTAATACGATCCATAATTTTGAATATTTTTTTTACTATAGTGATTTAAGTCAAAAATATGGTACACTTTCGTGAATAAAATATTTCTAAAATTAAAATAACTACATGTATACGTAACACCCTAAGTTGATGCCAATATCAAACATATAATCAATAAATAGTTATATAAAATTTTTAGTAAAAAGTAAACAAATTTTCCATTTATGAGTTTATAATTCACTGTTTATAATATTTATTCACACATAATATCGGTATCATATAAAGTATATAAAATGGTCCCTTTTAGCTCCCCTGAGCCGAAGGCTCAAGTGAGCTTTTCTGATTGAAATTTGTCCGTTGTCTGTCGTCGTTGTCGTAAACTTTTCACATTTTCATCTTCTTCTCAAGAACCACTGGGCCAATTTCAACCAAGCTTGCCACAAAGTATCCTTGGGTAAGGGGGATTCAAGTTTGTTCAAATGAAGGGCCACGCCTTCTTCCAAGGGGAGATAATTATGAATTCATGAAAAATTAATGGCATCATTTAAAAATCTTCTTCTCAAAAACCACTGTGCTTGAAAATATGAAACTTATATGGAAGCATTCTCAGGTAGTGTAGATTCAAGTTTATTCAAATCATGACCCCCAGGGGTAGGGTGGGGCCACAATGGGGGATCAAAGTTTTACATAGGAATACATAGGAAAAATCTTTAAAAATCTTCCTCTCAAGAACAGCAAAGCCATGATGGGTGATATTTATATGGAAGCATCCTCAGGTAGTGTAGATTCAAATTTGTTCAAATCATGACCCCCGGGTGAAGGGTGGGGTCACAATGGGCGATCAAAGTTTTACATAGGAATACATGTACATAGGAAAAATCATTAAAAATCTTCTTCTTAAGAACAGCAAACCCATGATGGGTCATATTTATAGGGAAGCATCCTCAGGTAATGTAGATTCAAGTTTGTTCCAGTCATGACCCCCGGGGCTAGGGTGGGGCCACAATGGGGGATCAAAGTTTTACATAGGAATACATAAGAAAAATCTTTAAAAATCTTCTTCTCAAGAACAGCAAAGCCATGATGGGTGATATTTATATGGAAGCATCCTCAGGTAGTGTAGATTCAAATTTGTTCAAATCATGACCCCTGGGTGAAGGGTGGGGTCACAATGGGCGATCAAAGTTTTACATAGGAATACATGTACATAGGAAAATCATTAAAAATCTTCTTCTTAAGAACAGCAAACCCATGATGGGTCATATTTATAGGGAAGCATCCTCAGGTAATGTAGATTCAAGTTTGTTCCAATCATGACCCCCGGGGGTAGGGTTGGGCCACAATGGGCGATCAAAGTTTTACATAAGAAAACATAGGAAAAATCTTTAAAAATCTTCTTCTCAAGAACAGCAAAGCCATGATTAGTCATATTTATAGGGAAGCATCCTCAGGTAGTGTAGATTCAAGTTTGTTCCAGTCATGATCCCCGGGGGTAGGGTGGGGCAACAATTGGCGATCAAAGTTTTACATAAGAAAACATAGGAAAAGTCTTTAAAAATCTTCTACTCAAGAACAGCAAAGCCATGATTAGTCATATTTAAATGGAAGCATCATCGGGTAATGTAGATTCAAATTTGTACAAATCATGATCCCCTCCCCCCGAACCAGTTTTATATTTAAACTTTTCAAGACTGAACTGATTTCTGCTTTTTCCTAGCCAGAGTGCTCAGGTGAGCGATGTGGCCCCTGGGCTTCTTGTTTGTTGTAAATATTATAGTTTTTATATACATCTGAACATAAATTGCACATGTCATCATAAAATGTTTCAGTATAATTTGGTCCCTCTCTAAGTCTGTCGTTGTTAATAGGTCGCAGCAAAACGCATGTTCAGATAATCAATGCTGGATATTTCCTCATATTTCCCAGAACCATCCAAACACTTGATCATTACTTCATCGTCCGGATGAATGAAAAATGCCAAAGATTGTCTCCCCTTCTTTTGTGTAACTTCCTTCTCAGGAATCAGGACACGATGTTTCTGTTAAAGCAATTATTTCTACTGAGAATATTCAGTTCGCATAGCAATCAGGTTACAATTCAGTTCGCAGAGCAATCGGGTTACAATTCTCTAAAATCCAACTACTACAAATTATGGCATGTCAAACGTTGCAATATTCGATCTTTTGCATTTGCATTGTATAATTTTCCATTTGCATTGTATAATTTTTATTTGTATTGTATAATTTTCTATTTGTATTGTATAATTTTTCATTTGTATTGTATAATTTTTATTTGTATTCTATAATTTTCTATTTGTATTGTATAATTTTTCATTTGTATTGTATAATTTTTATTTGTATTCTATAATTTTCTAATTTGTATTGTATAATTTTCATTTGTATTGTATAATTTTTATTTGTATTGTATAATTTTCCATTTGCATTGTATAATTTCTTATTTGTATTGTAAAATTTCTTATTTGTATGCGATAATTTTTCATTTGTATTGTATCCGCGGACTGTTTATTTGTTTCGTTACGAAGGATTTCATTGGTCAAGTTTCAGCCTGTATCGGGTTGAAGATGTTCCGGATGCTCAAAGCAAACTGGGCTCATATGTATTTGCTTGATTGATTATTGTTTAACGCCGAGTCGGCAATATTTCAGCCATATTTCGGCGGCATATGTATTTGCGTGCATGTTAGACGGTCACTGGATTCTAAAAAGGGAGCGCTGGTAGATGGCAAATAAATAATCTGTCCTTAGGAATACTGACTGAGAAAATAAATAAATTGACCTTGAGTGGTGGTAACTACCCCCACTCCCAAAAAACTGAGTTTTCGGGTTTGGGCGGATTTTCTTCTTTTTGTTTTTCTCCTTGTCTCTGGTCATATTGGAAATAAATATTCTCTCCTGCGAGAGAATGAAAATAAATAATCGGATTCAACACCCCCCCCCCCGAGAATCAAATGGTCGTCCCTTAGCATGCACCGCAAATAGAGGAGCCGAGTTTGTGTTTGTAGAGAGTACGCGATCGGAATTGTGGGAAGGGTACCAGACTAAGTTTGTGATGGCACCTGAGACCTTTATACAGACTAAATTTTATGACCAATGACATCCTTCGTAACGAAATAAATAAACAATCCTCGGATACAATACAAATGAAAAATTATCGCATACAAATAAGAAATTATACAATACAAATAAGAAATTATACAATGCAAATGGAAAATATAGAATACAAATGAAAAATTATACAATACAAATGATTTTTTTTTACAACACAAATGGAAAATATAGAATACAAATAAACATTATACAATCCAAATGGAAAATTATAAAATCCAAATGGAAAATTATAGAATACAAATAAAAATTATACAATACAAATTGAAAATTATACAATACAAATGAAAAATTATACAATACAAATGAAAAATTATACAATACAAATAAAAATTATACAATACAAATGGAAAGTTATACAATACAAATGGAAAAGATCGAATATTGCAACGTTTGACATGCCATAACAATTCATTTACGTTTTGTGTAATTTAATCGACCTACTGTTGCAATAAGTTTGTCTGCCGTCCATCGCTGCATTAGATCCCCTAAATTAACCAACACTGTACCATGTATCGGAGAAGCTGGCACGTAATCATACCCCATTGGTTTTACCTGAAAGCACACTCTGTGTAAAAGCTGTGCTCTTACTGTACATTATAAAGAACATACTTTTCCAACATTACCGGTAGATTTTATTTTTAAATATATTTTGAAAATAAATGCACCTCATGCATATCTGTATTTAAAAAGAAAATGCATTTGTACAGATCAAACATCTTTCATTTCCGAAAAGTTGTTTTTTTTTCCTTACACTTCTACCTCGTCAATTCATTTGAAACCTTGTTGTATGTACAGGAATATATTTCTAAAATTGTGCAAAAAAAAAAAACATGTTCCTTACTTCTAATCCTCCGACATCATCTTGAAACAGGAGTGTAATGGAACCGTAGTCAGAATGCTCACCACACCGCACCTGTCCCGGCTTAACACCTGTAATGATTATTACAAGGAAGCGAATTAAACAATAAAATGCTTTATTTCTTTGTTCATACGAATCCCTTATAAAGGGATAAAAGATAATTAAACACCGAACTGCTCTCACATATATTGTAATTCCCTGAAAGATAATTCATAAGGATACCCAATATGACGTGTCAACTATCATTTTTTGACGACGAGAATTCCTACCTTTAGTAATCGGTGGATAATACAGGGATCGTAATGTTGTGGCGTTTCCCTTTCTCCCCATCTTCTGGTGACACTGCCTTAAGAATGTTTGGTCCTGGAGTTATTTAATATAAATTATTAAAATAACTAGACAGTTTTAACACATTTTTTCCTAAATTCTTTTACCCCAAAATTCAGAGAAGTAATCTACATACTATTTCCAGACCAATAGACATCAAATCCAAGACGCGGCTTCCTAGTTCTTGTGATAATGTAAACATTTCTTTGAACACTTTGTAGAAGTCTGGGAGTATATCCAAAGGCATGGTCTGAAAATATTATTTGAAATTTGAAACACGCATATCTAGATTAAATTTGGTATGTACATACCTTTTGGCAGAGAATGACTGTCAATTTCATGTTTTGAATACCAACTTCATTAACAATCACCAACATTTGGGGTTTATAATCCAAATTAAGATAATGTTTCTTAAGTTAAATTTTCATTAATGACCGAATGATATGTTCATAGCATATAAATAAAAACAAAATGAAAATTAGAAATTGTCATAATTTAGAAGCAATCACCAATTTGCTCTCGAAATTTTAACAAACATAACGTTCAAATTTTCTTTTAAAATGCTGCACCAATTTTTCGTTCTGTTTGTTTCTTACAGCTATAATGGATATATCTGTGTATATGCTCATTCATGACCTGGATTTGCTCTTTATGATAACGAGTAAACTTACTCCTTGGTCATCTACCAACGTCATATTGTATGCTTCTTTCAAATCAGCTGCTGGTCTCTCTGGATTCAAACTAAAAAGTAACGAACATTGTGAATTATACAAAAGGAAAAGAAATAAACTTTTAAGGAGGCTGGGGGTCAACAAATTAACACAAATTTACCACCAGATTTAACTTAATTTTTTAGATATGATATCTTAACCTGTCAACTATCATTTGGCAAAGAAAAATTTAAAAAAATTTAGTTTTAAAATTTGATCATTTTCTATATCTTCATATGGAGCTCTTCTTCTAAAGGAGATCAATATAGTCTAAAAATGGCCACAACCCCCAGCCTCTTTAATTGAGAAATTTGTTTTTATGGTATCTAAAAATATCTTTTACTTTTCCCTCTCCAGAGACACCCATCCATGGTTCTCGTCCGCAGGCCTTTCATATTTCTGTTTTACGTCTACTGGTTTCTCAAAGAATGTCTTCGAAATGGCAAATGTGTTTTCAATCTGTGAAAGAAACATAGAAGCATATACTACATTTCCTCAAAAATAATTGATCTAAACCGAAATTCAGATAAAAGCATATTAACATTAATATTTATAGAAAGAATGGGCCTGAAGGAAAAAAAAATAAACAAAAACCACAATAAAAAAGAAATAATGTTGTTTTCTAGAAACTTCATAAAAATCCTTACAAAGATACATTGCCGGGTCCAGCAAGTGTTCTACCAGCCCTTTCTATCTTTACTCCTCACAAAAAAGAGAAGAAACTTCAGATGTACTGTGCTACGGCATATTCTAGAAGAGGTGTAAATCAAATGTGGATTCTTAAAAACTCCAGAACGTTTAGAAAAATTTAAAATCACAAAATTGTTCGAAAGTTAGTAACATCAAAACGTATAACTTTTCTACACTTTATACAACATTCCACGATAAATTAAAAACTAGGCTTTTTGATATCATAGACAACTGCTTCTTTCATAAATATGGAACTTAGAAATTTTCATATCTTGTGATTGGACATCAACAAAACCAGGTCTTCCATCAAACTGTTGGAATTCTAATGGGCACTAACTGTGCTACTTTATTAGCCGATCTGTCTTTATATTCCTAAATGAAGCAGAATTTATTTTAAAATTCTACATGAGAAGACGAAACCACTAGTACTTCCTGTTTAGAGTGGAATTCTGGGTTTAATTTACATTCATAGTTATAAATTTATACTTTCCTCAACAGCACATAGGAAAACACTTACAACATTTTGTGGTAATCCATGATTCTTTAGATAAACAAATCCAACAGTTGTAAACGCTTGACGGAGTTCGTCTGCGATACTACGGAGTTTCTGAACGTCTGCTTTCTCTGCTGGGACGGACAAGGAGTATGCCGCAAAGTCAACCACTGGTATCACCATCTTCTTTCATTAAAACCCGCTTAAAATGGAATCAAACTGTTAGTAAGTCATTAAATATAAAATCTTCAAATTGAGATAGAGATGTAAATATTTAGATTTTTTTATGGAAAACTTAATATTTATGCCGCCTTAGACAAATTTGTAGAGATACTGATTGGCTAAAACAGATCACATGACGCCCTGAAATTTTCTACTATTCTTCTATTACACCGTCTCCGAGCAGGTGTGATTAAGTTCGTATATGACATGTGAAAGGGTTGATACTGAAAATATATAATGTTCAATGATATTTGAATTATATCTTATTTATTATGTAATGAACTCTTAACAAATCTTGCAAAGGCCCTCAGCGGGATAAAGTCGTTTGGGATTTAATTAATACTGAGTCGTCTAGGGTGTAAAATTGAAATCCGAGACAAAACTTGGGTAAAGATGTAAATATTATTTGGAAATTATTATGGAAAAGTAATGGTCGTTCTTACAAATGTATATACATTCAAACCTCGTTATCTCGAACTCGATGGGACCGAGAAAAAAACTTCGAGATATCCGAGGATTCGAGATGTCGAGGGTAAAATACTTAAAGAATGAGGTTTGGGACTTTCAAATTACTTCGACATATCCCAGATCATGGTATTTGAGATATCAGTGTTCGAGATACCGAAGTTCAGCTGTATTTTAAAAGTCAAGGTATCCTGGTAAATGCTATAGCCTCTACCCTAATTTAGGGAGGGGTGTCTAAATATATTTTAAGGGGGAGTGGGGACACATGCATTGCTGTTTTATTTAAATTTTTATTTGAACGAAAAACAGTTTAATGACATTCTTCATAGTCTTTGTTCGAGCTCTGTCCGTTTTACCGATCGATTTCGAATTTTACTGACATTACTCACATCAATGGCCACAAACTACCACAATTGATTGTTGTGTTTGTTTTACTTTCTTACATTCCTTTTTTGATTTTTCTTGTTAATATGTTTAAGATCTTATATGAATACATCTCAGATTTCCCACTTTCCTTGAATATGAAGGATAATTTATATTTCATTAAACAAAGAAGCCAAAATTCGACTATCACTAGTTTTTATATTTTTCTGATAAAATAAATTTCTAAACATTTTTTTCAAACGCTTTTACAATATGTAAGTCATGAAATTTTAACACAAATTTTGAAGATGATAAACTTTAAATCTAATAAGTCCATGCTCCTTTAAAAAATATTTGTACATTGTATTTTGATATGCACATTGTAATTTTTAATGCTACTCAAAAATTAATGTTTAACAGGCAAATTTCGATTATTTCAATTTCAGGTTTAAGCCATTTGAATCTTTTGATTATTCAAAGGGTTAAGCAGGCAATGACGTATATTCGATCCTTCCTGTTAAAGTGTAGGCTGATATTCACCAGGCACGAAGTGTAAGTATGAGAAGGGGTCACGCCTCTTGAGGGGAGAGGTCGGGGTCTTCAACCACCAACAAAAAAAATCGGAAAAACAAAATGAGGCGAATTTATAAAATAATTAAATAAAAAAAGGTTACATTTGGGTTCTTTATTCATATTTTGTTTTTAAGCATGTTTTCTGGTGTAAGCATCAGATAAAAAGAGATGGTGTTAACCTTTGAAATTTTCTGGAAACTTGAAAGACATCCATGATTGTTATTTGACCAGTGAAATAGTAATATAATCATATATTTTTATTTTTTTTTTAGCAATCATGAAAATAGAATTGTCATGATCACTTAACAAAACTGAGAAATTTACTTTAATCCTGCACAATTCAACCCTTTGTAGTGCTTAGATAATATAGAAACTTCCCTTTTGAATAATCTGATTTCAAACAATACTTTGTTTTAATACATTTTCCTAATAAAACAAAAATATATTCCGTAAACAACTTTTATTTCATTGTTACATGTAAATAAATAAAATTAAATTTGCTTAGAACATTTTTTTCGCATTTGACGTCAAACAAAATAATGGTCAAGTTTTCTGACCATTTTTTCCCCTTTTCAATCATACTAGAGTATTAATATATACTTAATTTTTACAACTTGAGAAAATGATGTGTCGACTACAGCTTTTTTGCCTGTATATGGAATATATATGCCACTGACTGGAATAATGTCAGGTTCACAATTGTTAATAACCCATACGGGGTGGGAAATTAAAAGATATCGAAGAATTAATTTTGAAACGGCGCAGTTCTTTTCTAAACCTAAATTATAAATAAATTCTATTTTAAGTATTTTAATTGTATGGTATAATCTCTCTCATTTATCCATCCCAGTTTAGGAGAATACAGGACTATAGCTAAACCTTGAAATAAAACCCGTCTGTTCTTCCATAGTTTTATGTTTAAACAAATGTCCGGATGGGGTTGACCTGGACGTAAACTCAGTATGTCCTTTTCTATATTTTCTGTATAACATAGCAAATCTCTATGTATGAGATGTGAAAAGTATAACGTATACTTATGTATTAATATATTACTATAAATAAAACATACCTAAACAGAGGTAAATCAACGTTTATCTTCGTCAAACGTTACCTATTTTAACACAGTGACCAGTCTCGTTAGCCAGTGGTCATTGGACATTCATTTATTTTCGTATGGAAACCAATACTTACCTAAAGTCTTCTGCGGATGTCTGATAAGCCCCGGTAAGTAAATTTAAAGAAAATTAGGAAATAGGAATTTATCACTACTCTGTATATGTAGGAAATAAAATATATGTAATTTTGTAACTTATACATTGCTTATACATGAATGTAAATCTACACACAGTTCATCGCAGGTACTTTAATTAAGAACCCTCAATACAATGCATACTGAAGGGCATGTTTATGCAGTTAGAGTGATTAGCCCTTTAAAACTGCATGAAATCTTTGATGTAACACACAGTTTGTAACCATTCTTAGCATTATATTAGACCAAGATGAAATAGTTGAATGAATTATTTCCATGTATTTCCCAATCTAGTCTGTCAACAACACTTAATTTCGGTTGTCTTTTCACGTTCAAAACATCTCTGGAGTTTTATTTTGTTCTGGTTTGGGACTTAATTACTCAAATATCAAAATTAAATTAATGAACGCATGAATAATGTAAACAAGAATAAAATTGCAAGATTTTTGTAAAGATGCTTTCAAAATGAATTTCGCTCAACCTGAGACATATCAAAATTTGCTTTATTATGTTTAAGTAGCCAAGATATATTATGTTAGAGGAAATATGCATAACATTTTCATTCACCATTAAAAACAAACCAGTAGCCCCCCCCCCCCCCCTAAAAAACAAAAACAAAACAAAACAAAAACAAAAACCAAAAAAAAAAAAAAAAAAGACAAAAACAAAACAAAAACATCAATACAGATAAGATTTATTGTGTCTCCCAGAGCAGAGAGACACTTAGGGATCAATTTACCCGGTGTCTGTCTGTCTGTCCATCTGTCACACCTTATATCTCAAGAACTGTAATGGATTTGATATTTTGCACATATATTGCTTGGCACTATGGTTTTTGTAAATTGCCATGGTTACCGACTTTTTGACCCTCAACCTTGACCTACTTCACAAAATAGTTCATAGTGCCGATATACAGCATATTTTTGACATTTAAGAGGTAAGTTTTTACTATTTAACATGTGTATTCATTGTCATATATCTCTTTGAAACACGTATTAATACATGTAAAATTATAATTATTCATAATAATTTCAATTTAATTATTTATTTGAAGGTTGGGGTTAATATTTTATTTGATTTTCAGACACTATAACAATCTTATACTATCTATGGATGCTTTTTTACTTCATGGACTATCATGCAAATAGCTTAATACTATAGATAATGAAGCCACAAAGCAGGCGACACATGCGTTCCTTGGAACACTCTAGTTTTATGCATTTTACTAGTATATTGCTGATTTACATACTACATGTAACTGTACAGTCCCAGTCAAGGTCTATGCCAATAGACATATTTCAAAAGATGAATGTGCTACTTCAAAAAATGTAAGAGGCGTTCAGGGAACCAAGCTTCTGTAGAAAAACATCATTTATTGACCCAAAGTCGCCTCCCAGGGTGAAAATCGAAATTCTGAACCAAATTCACAGGACACTCCCAAGCATGTTCCAAAATATGAATGAACTACTTTGAAAAATGTAAGAAGAGTTCAGGGAACGAGGATTTTGTTAAAAAACAAACAAACAAACAAAAAAACTTCTTCTTTTTTTTTAACCCAAATTACCCCCAGAGTGAACATCGAAATTCCGAAATCTTATTGCACACCTACAGGACACTCCCAATCATATATGAAAAAAAAACTGAATGGGCTACTGTGAAAAATGTAAGAGGAGTTCAGAAAACCAGATTTATGTAGAAAAACGACGTTGTTTGACCCCCAATCACCCCAGGATGAAAATTGAAATTCTGAAATCTTATTGCACATTTTCGGGACACTCAATTCATATTTCAAAGGATGAATGGATTACTGCGAAAAATGTAAAAGGAGTTCAGTAAACCAGCATTGTTTCTTGACTCCCATTTGGCCCCAGGTTGTAAATGAAAATCGTTTTGCACATGTACAGGTCACCAAAAATCATATTCCAAAAGATGAGTTAGCTGCTGCTTAAAATGTAGGGGTTTTTTTGAAGAAGATAGTGTGACACACGGACTGACAGACAGACGGACGAAACAGGATAACAACAATATACTCGAACTTTCTTTAGAATATTTTGGAATGTGATTGGTAGTGTCCACAAGATGTGCAATAAGGTTTTGGAATTAAGATTTTCACCCTGGACGGCGATTGGGGGTAAAAAAAAAGAAGAAGAAAAAAAAACCCAGCAATTTTCTATTTAAAAAAAAATGGTTTCCTGAATTCCTCATAATTTTTTTCACAGTAGCCCATTCATAATTTGGAATGAAAATATTGCTTACATAAGAGAAAACATTTTTTTTTTCACTTGTATAGGTTGGTCTTTATTAATCTGTACTTGTGAAAATGCCAACATATATACATCAACAGGAAAGAACAGTTCCATAAACAGAAAAGAACAGCGCCAAAGGATAAACTGAAAATTTCCTCTGATTTCTTTTCCCATACATAATGTTATAAGAAGTATATGAATGTTTTTTATGTTATATTTCATCAGTTTAAATTATTTAAATATACATCTAAACCTGAAATAACACAAAATATTCAGGACATGTTTTCAGAGCTAAAATTTTGTCCGTCTCTAAGTATTGTTATGAATCCTCAATAGGTCGCATCAAAACGCATGTTCAGATAATCAATGCTGGATATTTCCTCATATTTCCCAGAACCGTCCAAACACTTTATCAATACCTCATAGTCAGGATGAAGGAAAAATGCCAAAGATTGTCTCCCCTTCTTTTGTGTGACCTCCTTCTCGGGAATCAGAATACGGTGTTTCTGTTAAAGCAATTATTTTTGTATTAAGACTCAGCTGAATAAACGCATTCTACCATTTTCAATTAATATTACAAAAAGACATAACTTAAAATTTTAAAGAAGGCTTGAAATAAATCATTATGGATGTGCGGATGAGCATGAATAACCATATCTGTAAACACATACCAATAATTGCAGGCCCGTAGGAAGCAATTTCAGTTTTGGGGGGCACAGCCATACATTTTCAGTCGAGGGGGCACTATCAACTACCAAAAATTTCTCCCCCCCCCCCCCGGTTCCTACGGCCATGAATTGTAAAGACGTGTAACAGTTCGCCTTGCAATTAGCGCTTACATTTGTCTATGTAATACCCAGTATAAGTAACAATTAAACATCCAATTACAGTAGAGCGTTTATCTGTATACAGAATGTAAATCAACCTACTGTTGCAATAAATTTGTCTGCCGTCATTAGATTTTATTTAGTGGTATAGGAGGAGTTGCGGATAAGAAATAAGTACCATTGATATTATAGAATGAATTGCAGTTTTTGTTTTCCTATGGGAAACCCGAAATATATGTCCGATCAAAAAGTAAAATAAGAGGTGCACAACGGCACTAAGTAATAAAAATTCTGTGAAAGTATCATTAAATTTTATGCAGTGGAACAGTAGGAGTTACGAACAATTAGAGATGAGTACTCTCAATATCAGTGTTTATATATGTTTTGCTATTGGAAACCCGAAATATGTGTCCAATCAAAAAGTAAAATAGGAGGTCACAATGGCACTGTGTAAGGAAGATTCTGTGAAAGTATCATTGATTTTTTCATTCAGAGGAATAGAAGGAGTTGCAGATAAGAGATGGGTATCCCAAAGCTTAACGAACGGACGTACAGACGGAGGGATGGACACCTCCATCACTATATATATATACACTCCCCGCTTTTCGAGTAGGGGGGGGGGTGTTAATAACGGCGATAACATTGCTCGTTACGATTGAAAACATATACTACTTCCACTAAAATACATTATACGTTGTATGTACAGCATTATTTACATTTGCTGGTTTTTTTTTACTGAACCAACTATGAATTTGATTTAAATGGAATTTTCAAGTATACTCATTCGAAAAAAATACACACTGAGGAACTTGACTTAGTAGTGACATTACAATGAGGCTACAAAGACGTTGATGAAAATGTAGGACAGCGATAAATTCAAACTTTCTTATATATGCTTTTAAACACGCAAAATATAAATATAAGCGATGGTTCATTTTTTAAGTCTTGTGTGAATAATCACACAAATCTAAAAAAGACACTCCTTAAATATATTCCCATTTTCCTCACCTCTAATCCTCCAACATCGATCATCCTGAAACGGGAGTGTAATGGAACCGTCTTCAGAATGTTCCCCACACCGCACCTATGCTTTATGGGGAAAACAATTTCATTTTATAAAGAATTTTACAGGAAATATACTAACAGGCAAAGAATACAAATTTTGAAGATTGTTTTGTTCTGATTTCAATATAACTTGGAACACAAGTAGACTATACTAATGCATCGGTTTCTGATTTTGATGAACGGTGTTCCGTTGCCAAGCTTACTAAAAATAGAAATTTCTGTGATATTCCTTTGAAACGCTACTCCTCCTGCAGTTTTGTCTGATTTCAATACACTGTATTACTTGGCACACGAGTAGACTACACTAAGATACATAATTTAGTGCATCGGTTTTTGATTTTGATGAACGGTGTTTTCATGGTTACTACATTTAAGAATTTAAGAATTAATGTGAAATTATTTTAAAATGCTACTCCTCCTACAGTTTTGGTCTTATTTCAATATAACTTGGCACACAAGTTGACTACACTAAGATACTCGTACATAATTAAGTACATTGGTTTTTGATTTTGATGAACGGTATTGCCATGGTTACAACAAATATAAATATGTGTGAAATTATTTAAAAATGCTACGCCTACAGTTTTAATCTAATTCAATATTACTTGGCACATAAGTTGACTACACTAAGATACATTATTCTGTATATCGGTTTTTCAGTTTCCATGGTTACTAAAAATATAAATATCTTTGAAATACTTTCAAACGCTACTCATCCTACAGTCTTGGTCTGATTTCAATATAACTTGGCACACAAGTAGACTACACTCAGATACATAATTCTATTTATCCGTTTTTATTTCGATGAGTGGTGTTGCCATGGTTACTAAAAATAGAAATTTCTCTCATATTCCTTTAAAACGCTATTCCTCCTACAGTTTTGGTCTGATTTCATTATAACTTGGCAAACAAATAGACTACACTAAGATACATAATTCTATTTATAAGTTTTTAATTTTGATGAAAGGCCTTGTCGTGGTTACTAAAAATAGAAATTTCCAAAAAATTCTTTCGAAATACTACTCCTCCTACAGTTTTTGTTTGATTTCAATATTACTTGTTACACAAGTAGACTACACTATGATACACAATGCTTTGTAGTGATGTTTTATTTCAAGACTAAACCCTAAAACGCAAAATGAGTTGACAATATCATGATTCATAGTTAATGTCTATGATAAGGTTCCTCCCATCTCTACATACTGAAATAAAACGATTTATGCAAAACGATTAGTGCATGACTTCATGTGTAGCCTAGACAAACTTTTTGTAAAGACTAAACCCAATCCCGGCCCTATAGGTCCAAGCTCCATTTATAAAGAAGTGTTTCTTTTGTATTATTTCAATTTCAAAGAAACTTAAGATATTTTTATCAAATCTTATATGGTTATACATATTGATCAGAGCTGTTCAACTGCATCAACAGTTTTTGACATTGATCTCATTTATTTTAAGATATTATTAAGCTAGGTTTCAATTCAAGATATTTTAATCAAACCTAATATTCTGATGCATATTGGTGAGAGCTACTCTACTGCATCAACCTTTACCTTTCCTTTGACCTTGACTTCAAATCTGTGTTAAGCAAAATTTCAAAGAAAGTATTCAAGATATTTTTATCAAAGTTTATATGCTTAATATACATATTGATGAAACCTTCTCAATGACATCAACAATTTAGACCCTGACCTTTTCTTTGAACTGGACTTTAAATTTTGAAAGCAACAAGAGGCCCATGGGCTACATTGCTCATCTGAGCATTTTGGCTAGGAGTTCAGTATTTTATAAGTGGTATCAAACTACCCCTAAGGGGACCCGGAGGAGGGATGATTTGAACAAACTTGAATCTTCACTAACTGTGGATGCTTCCATATTTCTTTGACAAATCATGGCTTAAGAAGATTTTTATAGATTTTTTCCCATAAGTTTTATCTTCTATTGTGGCAACGCCCTATCCCCAGGGGACATAATCTTTGCTGTTCTTGAGAAGATTTTTTCAATGTACATCTATGTAAAATCTTTGTCTATTGTAACCTCACCCTACCCCTGGGGGTCATGATTTGAACAAACTTAAATCTGAGGATGCTTCCACACTTTAATCATGCTCTGCTGTTCTTGAGAAGATTTTTAAAGATTTTCTCTATGTATTCCTATGTAAAATTTTGATCATAGACTGTGGCCCCACCCTACCCCTGGGGATCAGGATTTGAATATGAATCTACACTACCTGAGGATGTTTCCACATATGTTTCATCTTTCCTGGCTTTGCTGTTATAGAAAATTTTTTTTCTTATGTACTCCAGCATTCTCATGTAAAACTTTGATCGTCCATTGTGGCCCCACCCCAACCCCAGGGGCCATGGTTTGAACAAACCTGAATCTACACTACCTGAGGATGTTTCCAAATAATTTCGTGAAAAGTTAACGACGACAGACAACGGACAAATTTTGATCAGAAAAGCTCACTTGGGCCTTCGGCTCAGGTGAACTAAACCAGAAGTCTCTAATGAGACTGTAGCTCTACTGGTCTGTACGTATAACAAAGGAAAAGTAGCACTTGGACTTGAAACTTTGCAACATGCAGCAATAAATATAATTATCTATCTTAATGTAGTCTACTTGTGTGCCAGGTTATATTAAAATCAAACAAAAACTGTATGAAGAGTTACTGTAGCATTTTGAAAGTATTTCACAGAAATTTCTATTTTAAGTAACCATGGCAACACCATTCACTAAAATCAAAAACTGATATACACTATTATGTATCGTAGTGTAGTCTAATTGTGTGCCAAATTATATTGAAATCAGACCAGAACTGTAGCAGGAGTAATGTTTTAAAGGAATTTTACAGAAATTCATCAAAATCAAAAAACCAATTCATCAATTATATTTACTTAAGATTCTTTGCAGTTTCGAAAAAGCTTATGCTCTCATGAACTACTGTGGGATGAGTAAGAATATTTCCATTGCGATGTAATTGATTGATTGTATGTTGTGTTACGTCCCATTCGAGAATTTTTCACTCATATAGAGACGTCACCATATACCGATGAAGGGCTTCAAATTTTGACCTTTACTCGGCACTCAAGGCCATTGAGCAGTGAAGGATCTTTATCGTGCCAACGCCTGTCGTGACACGGGGCCTCGGTTTTTAAGGTTTCATCCGAAGGACCCGCAACTTTCACTTCAAAGTGCCAAGCGCATGGCGAAGGAACAGTTGTTACCCATTTTTTATCGACTTAGGTCTGTCGCGGCCGAGATTCGAACTCACGAACGACCTCCCGATCACGGAGCGAGCGCTCTACCGACTGAGCTACCGTGAACGGTCGTGATGTGATTGAAGTCAAGAAAAAAAATTGTGCAAACTTAAAAAAAAAAAAAAAAAAAAAAAAAAAAAAAAAAAAAAAATCGTTGAAATGACAAAAATATGTGGCAATTCATCGCTTGATATGTGACAATACAACGCTTCATGCCTGCATATTTATCAAGAAGCGCTAACGCGCTTCATGAAATATGCAGGCGTGAAGCGTCGTAGTTCATGTCCTCATGAATTCTCAAAAATTAAATTCATCTCTTAAATGTATCTTTATGTAGTCTGCTTGTGTGCTAAGTTATATTTAAAATCAGACTAGAACTGTAGAAAGAATTGCGTTTTCAAAGAATTTTACAGATATTTCTATTTTTAGTAACCATGGCAACACTGTTCATCGAAATCAACTAGATGCAAAAAATTATGTATCTTAGTGTATTCTACTTGTATACCAAAATATATTAAAATCAGATCAGAACTGTAGCATTAGTAGCATTTTAAAGGAATTTCACAGAAATGTCTATGTTTAGTAACCATGGTAACAGCATTCATCGAAATCAAAAACTGATGCAGTAATTATGTACCTTAGTGTAGTCTATTTGTGTGCAAGTTATTTCAAAATCAAACAAAACCTGTAGGAGAAGTAGCGTTTTAAAGGGAAATCGTAGATATTTCTATTTTTAGTAACCATGGCAACACCGTTCATCAAAATCAAAAACCGATGCACTGAATTATGTATCTTAGTGTAGTTTACTTGTGTACCAGGTTATACTGAAATCAGACCAAAACTGTAGGAGTAGCATTTTAAAGGAATTTCTATTTTTACTAGCCATGGCAACACCGTTCATCAAAAACCGATGCACTAAATTATGTGTCTTAGTGTAGTCTATGTGCCAAGTTTTATTGAAATCAGACCAAAACTGTAAGAGGAGTAGTGTTTTAAAGGAATTTCACAGAAATTTCTATTTTTAGTTACCATGGCAACACCATTCATCAAAAACGGATGCACTAAATTATGTATCTTAGTGTAATCTACCTGTGTGCCAAGTTATATTGAAATCGGACCAAACTGGAGGAGGAGTAGTGTTTTAAAGGAATTTCACAGAAATTTCTATTTTTAGTAACCATGGCAACACCGTTCATTGACATCAAAAACGGATGCACTAAATTATGAATATTAGTGTAGTCTACCTGTGTGCCAAGTTGTATTGAAATCGGGCCAAACTGGAGGAGGAGTAGTGTTTTAAAGGAATTTCACAGAAATTTCTATTTTTAGTAACCATGGCAACATCGTTCATCGACATCAAAAACGGATGCACTAAACTATGTATCTTAGTATAGTCTACTTTTGTGCCAAGTTATAATATATTAAAATCAGACCAAAACTGTAAGAGGAGTAGCATTTTGAAAAATTGTTTACAGATAGACGACAGACACCTTACTATTGCATAAGCTCTGCTGGTCTCTAACTGGTAGAGCTAAAAAGCAAGATATTTTTATCAAACTTCATATGCCCACACATACGATCAGAATTATTCAACTTCATCAACATTTTTTTTACCTCAATCTTTCCTTTGACCTTGACTTCACTTTTCTCATTTTTTTTTGCTCAAACTATTCCAGATATTTTTATGCAAGTTTTTGCATTTACATGTATACATTAATAGGTGAGAATTTATTACCTGTGTCCATTCTGTTTTTATCTTGACCTTTCCCATTGCCCTTTGACTTTACTACTTATTGAATATTTAACTCAGTTTTAAAGAAACTATTCAAGGTATTTCCGTCAAACTTCACACACTAATAAAAATTTTCATGTTGCACTACTAATGAACTCTGGGTGGGGCATTCATGTACTATGGACATATTTCTACCATAGTTCCCCCCTCCAACCCCCCAAAGTCAGTATCTCTCAACACCTATGTGACATGATTTCAAACATAAAATTGAATTCAGATGACAGATGGAATTCATATCGTGGCTTATTCCACAGTATAATACATATGTGTTTTCCATCTTTAACATGTCTACAGATATCCCAAAGTGTCATTTTTCATGATTGATATCCTAATCAAATCAAACATCTCTTCTCAAATAAAAACAGCAAGGCAGTTTCTTTTCTTTTTTTTAATTTCTATTTTCCTGGTGCACAGTCACTACTCCTGCAAAAGGAAAGAAAAAGTATGAAAATCTGGAGATTTACATTTCCCATTACACTAACTTCATGCATGACTACATTGAGGTTCTAACTTATTGTTACTTCTGATTTCTTTGATGTCTTACAATGAAAGAACAAATTTTGATCACTATAAAGACGGGCGTTAGAATTATATTTTAAAATTTTTAAAATAATTTCTTTTTTATATAAAGAAAAGAACTTACATCTGGAACTTCTATTTCTCCAGAATTGATTTTGTCAATGATATCATGAGGTGGACACCTCTCAACAGAGCACCCAACAGACTGTGCAGTACCTGTCAAGATTTCAAAAAAATGTCAGAGGAACCTTGTCAAAATCCTTTTACTTCACCACACATATTTAAAATGTTTTAAATATTTTAAAATGGATACGCATAAGCAAGAAAATTAACTTGATTCATTTTAATTGCACTGTAAGAATGCCTGATGAACATGAATTCACTCACCTAAGATTTCTTTACAGGTGCCAGCAAGTGATTTTGCCATACTTCTTGGACGCATCTGTCGTGCAATACCAATGATGTCATCCATCGTCAGATTTCCACTGTGTTTCACTGTGGAAGCAGAGAGAAGCATTGTCATTTGTTTATGACTGAAATAATAAACAGTATACATTTTTATTCTGTCACCTTTTTAATAAAAGAAAATGGAGATAGCAGCATGAAGACTTGACCACATTTCCCAAATGGTTAATCCTCAATTGTATTTTAGATGCATAAATCAGAAGACTATAAAATACATGGACAGCTCAAACATTGGGAAAAATTACTGTACATGTACATAAATTGGTGTATTCAAAATTTAGCGCAATCACTGCGTATGGAATTGTTGGCATAATCATGAATTAGCGCTACACATGTCCGTGCCGTATATTGTATATATAAATGATTACTTAGCAGTATTCATAAATTAGCGAATTGTTGTCTGCGCCAAAGCCATTAAAATATGAAGCTCGCTTTTTTAAGTACACACAGGGATTTATCAGCCTATTTTGGGAAACGCCATTTTTGGGGAATTGGGAAAAAATTATCGGCTATTTGATGAAGTTGGGAAAAATTTAAAATGTTGCTTAAAGCCTGTACTCAGGTGTAATTCATTTAACATTTCAGCATGAACTCTAGTTTGGGCAACCAAACAGACAATTAAATATGATCAACTTCATCATACAATATCAATTATGAATAACAGACTAATAAAAGTAAATTTGACTTCAATGAGTATAAAGTATTTACCTATACAACTAAGGGTAGTACACATGTGTATAATCCAAATTAGTTCACTATAGAATCTGTTTCTGGAGATTATAAACCTCCTGCAAAATATTATACTAAGTACACATTTTCTCAAAGTACTCTTTAAATATGTATTAAAACATTGAAAATACATTTTTCTATCTGAAATAATGCGTACAGTCCTTACCATTCACTCGTAGATCAATTGAGTAGGTGGAAATAATTTAATAAATCTATACAATTACACAATATCACCATTTTCAGAAAAAAAAAAACAGAGGGAATTCGGATGAAAAGTTGGCGATGTTTTTACAGTGTTTTTAAATGTGTTATGACTGTGGCTTTGCTAAATGAGTTAAATAGATGAAAATTACAGACAATTTGACAATTTTGCTCAGTGTTTTTTTCCCAAGATAATTAAATATAAAAGCATTGTTCACCAATTGGGAAAAAATACTGCCAAATTGGGAAAAAATGAATTTATTTTCAATTGGGAATGGGGCCGAATTTTGGCCCCTGAGAAGGTACTGATAAATCCCTGACACATATAGTATTTGTTTTGTAAAATGGGTCCTAATTTTACTTTGATCAACAATCATGTAAAAAGTTTAACATTCTTACCATGTTTAACCTTCTTTCTGTCTCTGGGTGGCTCCTTCAGTGATTTGATGATGAGGGAGGAGGCACTGGGCACCACCTCAACCTTGGCCTGTCGATTCTGTACCACTAATTTCACCGTTATCTTTAGTCCTTTCCAGTCTGTAGTACCTTTGGCAATATCGTCACCAACTTTCTTTGGGGACTAAAATTTAATGAACATAAAATCACATTTCTATTACTTTCTCAATCATCATCATAGCTCCTGCTTGCATTTGGTTAAAGCTAACACCATGCATCATTCTAAATATTCATGGAGTAAGGAGTTAACCTAATGTCTCAGGTCTGAATCCCATTGTGGGACGTGGAGACTGAACCTTTGGATGACACCTTATAAACCAAGTTAATTTAGATGTTGTTGACATGTTACATACAAAGATCAAATTCCTCAGATACTTTTTCAAAAATATTCCAAAGTCAACTTCAGTCAAAAACTGATTTATTCTTGTTAATTCTACAATGTTAAGCAATCGATTCAAGTCAGTAGCTCTTGTACCTTGGTTAATTACAAAAAGAAATAAGATGCATGCAACTTTTTTTCGAAGTAAAAAGCAGCAATATTTATATAATGATTCCCCTTATGAATATAATATGACCTGCAATCCAGTAGTGGTCAAGGGCACCAAATTTAACACAAAAGGAGAAAAAATATGGCCAGACCTTTAATCAAACCAGGGACCCCTGCACTGCTGGTCAGGTGCTTTAACCAGTACCACTGGGCCAGCTGAAGTTGGATCCCAGCCATATGTTTTCTCTCTTCCAGTTGCATTTGGTGTTATTGACCACCTTTGGACTTGAGGTGTCAAGTCCTGCAAGGGGCTGAAGAATCTGTATTGTGCATCTTAGAGGG
This sequence comes from Saccostrea echinata, assembly GCF_033153115.1. NCBI lineage: Eukaryota > Metazoa > Mollusca > Bivalvia > Ostreida > Ostreidae > Saccostrea > Saccostrea echinata. The sequence continues at coordinate 1,169,183 of NW_026889813.1, read as the reverse complement.
CAGAGATAATTCAAGGAGAAATGCATGTAGTTGGGCAATATCAGCCTGGAAAGCTCAGTAGTTAAAGCACCAGACTTTTTCAGTTGTAATGCAGGGGTCCCAAGTTAGTTTCTTTGTTCAGTCTAATTTTTTTCCCTTTCTCATTACAAAACCTTTATATTTCATTTATATTTCAATAACATGAAAATCTCACATCTAAAAGCATTGAATCAACTTCCCTAAAAAATATTATCCACAATACCCAGCATCAAGTGGCAAAGTACACAACACAAACATCTATACATTTTGATTATTTTCTGATTTACATTATGTAGAAAAACTTTCATACTTCTCTCAGTTATTAAACTTTTGATGTAACTTACCAGACCCAAGGGACCGATCTTAGGAGCCAAAGAGGATGTAGCTGGAACTTCTCCGCCTACTGCCTTCACATACACTGAATGACAGAAAATAAAACATTTAACTCTCATGATACTCATTGGCATCTCGTAATCATACCTGTGATATACCAAGTACACAATGCCCTAAATAGTAAATACTAAGTCATTTACTATACTTGTCTACACCTTTGATTCCAACTCTAATGGCTGCCTTTTCATATGAACTTTTGTATCAACTGGTACAGGCCATTCTCCATACTCATAGTACTTTAATTGGTCATGCCTCCCGACTTAAATGCTGAAGTTGGGTTGGAGAAAAATATTTTTTATGCTGGTTTCTTTTTTACTTTACTGCACCTTTTAAACATCCCATCATATTTAATTATGCCTCCTTGCTAGGGTTGGATACCGGTACTCGGTACCAATACTGTACCGAATAGTTACTTCAAAAATACCGGTAAAATACCGTTTCATTTAATACTGGTACTAATAACTGTACTTCTTAATCTTTAAAACATTTTAATACATTTAATTTGATTTAAAAAAAAAACACATTCCAAACTTGCTAAAATCGAATTCTCCGCTCATTGAAAGGTAGGCAAATTACATGTAACGAAATGGATTCTTAGAACGATACTTACTTTCGACTGCCGATATTCGAGGTAAATCAATACGTATATTTTTTTTTTAAAAAATCAAAATACATTCACATGAATCTTATTTTAATTTTACAAATAAAAACTAATAATAAATGTAAATTAAAAAGGCAAAATGTCGCAAAAAATGTGATCTATCCATTATATAATGTTTCGTCATTTAGTGAGACCAAACAAAAGGTATCCTGGCAACCGGGTGAAGCAGTGAGCCGATTTGTGCAAATTAATTTGTTTGGGATTCAATTGATTTGTTTTGTTGATCATTATTTAAAGGTTGAAATGAAATGTTTGTAATTTGAATATTAGGAATATCTTAAAAGCATGGAACAAAGTTTATAAGCTCATTTTAGATTATATCATTGAAAGGTTAGTGAATGGTGAAAGCACATTTGTCATAAAATGAACCCTCATTCTCATTCATCAATGCATATAAGTACCGTATCGTTAAAAATACCGTATCATTTCAAAAATACCGGTATGGTATCGTACCGTTTCATCCTTAACGGTATCCAACCCTACTCCTTGCCTTGTAATCCAAGATTCCTCTGACTCTTAACCCTTGCTTTTATAATGTGACATGAAATAAGATCCAAAATATAAAGTTGTAAAGGTAGGCTGAGTCACGACACCAGCTGGTGTCACTGAATTCCCACTTTTCAAAATGGCCCAGACTCTCCCCCTCAAGTCACAATATAAAAGCAGGAATTAGAGTCGGAGGAATCTTGGATTACTTGCCTTTATACATTATTTTTGCTTCATTTGTTAAACAATATACAAATCTGTTAAGTGTAGAGTTAAAATTCATCTTCTGCAACGTAACTAGATTTATTACAATCATGAGAATGGACATGAAGTCCTAAAGAATCTGCACCAAGGTACAGGGAATTCAAGGTTTCGAATGATGAGTCATGCACTCCACAGTGACACACATCCATATGAAAAGGTAACAGTAAAAATCGAGGAAATCTCAGGTTCCATAAATCAGTGTGTTATTACTGATCAGTGGTTCAAGTTTTGCCAAGTTTCTCCGAACAAAGTTTTACACTGACTGTCATTGCAAACCTTCTCTTGACTTTGTTTCGTCACAATAAAATTAGAAAACCTTTAATTAATGAGCGAGAATTTCAACACATTTAGCAACATTATATACAAACCTGATCACGCTGTCTACACCAGTCATCACAAAGACTGCTAAATATATCATCACGTCGAGTACATGACAATGGGGGGGGGAGGGGTATTCATTAGCGGTTTTCCACATGTAATATTATCTTACCAGTCATAATAGCGGTTGGATCAAATTTGGGACCCATCTTTGTTTTATCTTTTTACTTTGACAAATATCTAGATGACAGTTATGGTGTTGGATGAGCCCAGCTGGACACGACCAATCGCAAGTTGCACCACACCGTCGAAAAGGTATGGGGGAAAAGGAAGTTGATCTGTTTACTTCCGTTTACATTTCACAAACAGGGAACCAATTTAGGCGGTAAAATTTAAAATAAGGAAATTCATTATTATCTTGTAGTCTTTAGAATATTACTGCTTGGATTAATCTACATATCTATTTAAATGATTTATGGAGCATTTATATCCCATAGTATTTTATGCAGTTAGAATTATCTGCCCTTGGATCTAAATTCAAGTAAATTGAAATCTACAATGTATTTCTCAATTTTTAATCAATATTCAAGCATTCTTAACATTTTAAAAGGCCAAGATAAATTAACTGAACACTTCATTTGCATCCAGTGAATTAAATAACAGTGATTTCTGTTCATTGGTGCTTTGTTGTCTTTGAAATTTTTCCTGGGTTTAAATGACATGTACCATACATAGGGGAATCTCGGTGAGTGGGATCATTTACACTTTTAATGGGTTCATCGCTGTCGAATCTGAACGGGATTTCGTGCCACAATCGCATTTGTAACCTTCATCCATTTATAAACTCGTTCAATGTATCATGTTGTAAATTTAAATTTATACTGAGGTAAATGCAAAATTTACAACATGATATACAGTTATTATGTTGTAAATTTTTTACCTCCCCTAGTAAATTCAAAATTTACAACATGAAACATTGAGTGAGTCGAGATCGATCACAGTGAATAACAATAAAAGTTGGGACACTGAAATTGGGTCCTTGTTACTTTCTTTAAGTTATGACATACGAAATTAAGTGATACGTACACTCTCTCTTATTGGACGTAGCTCGCACAGTTTTATAAGGGGAACAGTCCAGCAAACGATCCGAATTAAAGACCATTATCCTCGTCTTGTGCCTGAAAGTATAATTTAAAGGGCGGGAGTGGTGAAAGCCAACACCCAACGAATATGGAAAACATGAACCTAATGATGCCTATGAAACTGGTCGCATTAACATTGATAGCAGCATTGGTCTATTTTTGATTTCACTGTAGTCAATGTTTTCGTTTCCTTTTTTTGCAAAATGATTTGTTCAGTAGTACTTAAGGAACTCATCCTCAAGTACACTTGAATTTGAAGGGTTTTTTTCTTCAAAATGTCAGGATGCTGTTACAATGCATTGCAGCTCATATAAGATGCAATTTTATTAATAGATTTCATGTATATATTTAAAGATATTTTTTCACTTCCCAGCATTATTTTTAACATTATGAAATATTATGATAACCAATGTATTTCTTTTGTGGATAATCTGCTCTGCCATGCATGCACGCTTCCGGGTTGATAGGCACTCTCTATAGAGGGAAGTGCTCAATCTACTCCAGTGTACACTTCGAAGTTTGAAAAAAAATATTGACACTCTCTAAACTGAAACAAACACAGCGTTATTGTAGTACTCCATACGTTTTCCTGGATTAACTTCACAGCGGTTTTTTTTTTAATTATTTTTTTTTAAAAGGAGAAAACAAGATGGAGCGGCTAAACCAAACCAATGACGACGGATTTCGATCAACAGAGGATTTGAATCGTTTTCTTGCTCACAAATATCAAACCAACACAGTACTTGTATCAATATTGTTGAGTATCGGCGTTATCGGGAATTCGATTGTTATCTTGACTTATCACTTTCGGATGAAAAACAAAAGAGACGATCGTTACTTTATTCCATGTCTTGCGATTACAAATATGTTGGCTTGTATGTCTGCTTCTGTTATGTCGGTGACGATGAACTCGATTCCTGCCATGTTTACGTCAGAGTCGCTGTGCAAGGGCCTCAATTTCGTTACACGAGTGACGTGCGTTGAATCGTTGATTATGTTGCTGATAATATCGATGCAACGATACAAAAAGATTTGTACGAAGGGAAGAAATCGATTTTCTTTGCTTTGGAAGCGGTTAGCAATCGTTATATCGATCATTGTGAGTTCGATATTCTCGTTTCCCACATTGATATTTTATGGCATAAAACCGATAAAGAGAACCAGATACAACAATATTACAGAATTTCATTGTGAACTAACAACAAACAGTGACCATGCCAAATATGGCCTACACGCATATTTAGCTTTTGTTGCTTTGTTATTCCTTGGGATCGTTTTAAGCATCAGTGTGATCTACACCTTCATTGGAAAAAGAATCCACTCAAACATACAGCCTCCTCAGAAAAGTGCAGTGTCCACCTCCTATGACAGTTTACACTACAATTCTTTGTTAAAGTATTCCAAATCAGACAGCAATCTACAGAACAGGCTGCAGGCGCCCCTGGACGAGTCTTCGGATGCTATTTTACAAAAGTTTACGGAGAAAAACGGAGTTCCTCCAAAAAGAAGTCAATCAGAGGCTGGAAAAAGAAAATATACCGTGTCAGAAGTCAAAAAGGTGCGATCAAGAATAGGAATTTTTGTGTTCCGATATTATTATATGTTTGTCTCTATATCTTTTGTGACATTTGTTTCTTTTATTCCACCAATCATAATCATGGTACTGGAAGCCATTGATTCTGAAGTGATAGGTGACATTTCCTCTGACTTTGGATTTAATTTCATTCTACTACTTCGCCGTAGCTATCTTTTTAGTTACACAATTAATCCATTTATGTTTGGTTTGTTCGATACAACTTTCCGGAAAGCCTTGATCGACGTTTGTCAACTTGTTTGTCTTCCATTACGATTGCAGACCTGAATGTCATCTTTTATTTCATGATTTTTGTAAAGTAATTCATAATATAGCATTACCACTTACATTTTTTGGAATATTACACTGCTATGTGAGCAGTATTAGTATAAAAATACAGGCATCAACTGTATTGGAGTATGAAACAGTCTGGCTCCCGAAATTATCAATATGGCAGATATACTGTTCTATATAATTCTATACTTTTTGGATATACATATAGTATTTAATGGTTTTTCTTTGTTTTAAGGTATTCAATGTATAACGACCATATTTTGTACCTAATAAATGAGTGGTCCGATATTTTTAAACATGGTAGCATTTTGAAGGTGTTATTAAATAAAAATACTCCACCAAAGGAATTTACAAAATTTTGATTATTATCAAATAAATTTCATCTTGAATTTTACATTGAAGTCTATGGGCAGCGCAGGTTTTATTAAGATATTGTAAAAAGTAATTTGAATTTCATTCAGATCTCTTGGTGAAAATATGCAAAAACTCTCTCTTTATTAAAATATGAAATGAAATAAATCATTTACCACAGATATTTTGACAAAATTAAAATTTTGTTTTTTTCGTCAAGGGCAGATAACTCTTCTAAAACTTTTAAGGTGCAAAATGACCAGCTTCTTTCCTGTTATCAGTCATATGAATTTGGTTCATTTCCTTTTCATAGTTATCTAGCAATGCATTTTTAACTAGTTTAAAATGATTAAAAATTGTTCAGAATCCATTCATTATACATTGAATACCTTAAGCATGTTATTGATAAAATTTTATTGTTAAACAAAAATTCACACAATAAGTTTATAAACGGATTAAACTAAACTTTTAAAATAAATAACGCCTTGTCTCAAAATTCATATCTTATAGGAATAAAGGATGTAAAACATTATCAAGTTCTGTGTAAAGACATATGGTACAGTGGGAACTACATATTTTTGGTAAATATTCTTTATCAATAAACGTTTTGAAAAGTTTTTTTCGATCTACACATTAACAATGTGCGCATATTTAAAATGTATTAAATCAATATGATTACATTTTTTTTAACTTAGTATTAATTGGGAGGTTTTTTTTTTCGAAATGTTATACACGAGTATTACACAATAACGGGAAAAAATATCTACCTCTGTATTATATTAATTAAGGGGGTGGTAAATATCGTAACAACAATTTCAATTTAAATCATGAAAGAGTATGGCGCCTAGAAACTCAAGACACAAAGGAGTTTCGGAAAACGTGCCGTTTTAATTATTGCTGATAGAAATAAAGATCTTCCTTCCGCTTTTTGTGGAAATTCATTAAATGAAACATGGCTCATCAATTAATTAGTCTTATCATTTCGATTCATTATATCCCCATCTCTTATATTTTTATTTCAATTCAAACACTTTATAAAAATCATATACGGAAACGGTGCTCTTAATCCCCATGTTAAATACTTAGATAAAGTAATAAAGTCCTCAAGCTGGCTTTTTTTTAAGGAGATTCAAATATGGGAAGGTTCTTCAAATATTTCATCCTCAATTGTTGATCCAAGATATCGTGACTACACGTCACTGCGACTAGGATGCGACGTACCTCTCCGTTACGGAAAACTTTGTTATTATTATATTGATTACGTTCTAATTACAGTTAATTTATTGCAATTAATTGGAGAATATGATGTATTATTTTTTTTAATTTTAATTGTAAATACATGTAAGTTCAATTCTGTAAACAGTACATAGACAGAGAACGCTATATTTGTGCAGTACAAGCGCAACGCTAAAGTTGGTACAATGGGAATTTGTGCGAAGTTGTTCTGAACTTCACATTTTCGAATGATTCTAATAAGTTATGACAAAATTTCACTTGAAATTAGAGAATAAAGTAATGGTGTATAATATAATATTGTATGTCTTGTCTAAAGTACATGTACAGTCTAACCACTACAAATGAACATTCATGCGTCTAGAGAAGGTTTGGAGCTTACCCCCTAATGCAATAAGTACATTTCCCCTCTACTCCTACAAGTAAGAGCCTCGATTAACGTCCCTACGCTCCTTATATGGCGCCAAGTCAAAAGTCTCTCGCCGTGAACCTCTAGTATGCTGGAGTAATTTCCCCTCGAGCTCCCCTTTGGCACAATCTGTATCAAACTTCACCCATAGGGTGTCCCTGGGCAAAGGTTGTGCGGTGAACTTGAACCAATATTTGCAGAGGGAAGATCAAAGTCTAAAAATATCTCTGTGTAAAATTCTTGTATACTAGAATTTTCTTTCTTCGTCCTATGTGGCCCATACTTCACCCTGAGTGTGGTAAAGAGTGTGCAGCGACCTTGAACCAAGTTTGTAGGTCAGAGGTCAACTCAATCTTTGTGGTTAGCATATTTGTTCTCCCCTTGGCCCCATCTGCATGGCTCATACATAAACCATCTGTGAGTAAGATGTGTGCAATCACCTTGTCAATGAGTTGAATGTCAAAGATTTATGTCAAAGCATGCGTAAAAAAGTTAGAATTCAAGATCAATTAAATATTCGTGTAAAATCCTTTTCTGGAATATATATTGAGTCCTTATTTGGAGCATGTTATGTTTGAATCAAGTGAAAGGTTAATTTTTTGTGTAAACCCCTTTAAGGGGTATATACTCTCTCCCCTTATTCCGATTACACTCAATATCTATCTCATTCATACTGCCTTTGGGAAAAATATATCATAAGTAAATGTTTATTTGCAAAAACATTAATTTTGTTTTATTGCCTCTATTAAATATCAATTTATGCAATTTATTTTCTAACGGAGCTAGGAAAAAATATGATTACATGTATCTATTCAGTTACGTAATCCTAATGATCATAAACTCAATAAACGCAGTATTAAATCTATTGAAAAGTTTTCCTTTTTCCTTTTAGTTATTTACCAAGAAAAAATGAAAGAAAGAAAGGCAAATAGCATATTTTTCCCCTTAACACATAGACAAAAGAGTTTTCTAAGCACAAAATGCATAGTGGTCACCAAATACAGTCCTTAGAGGTCCCTTTCTCATATATGTCTTTTACTGATAGCGGGGCCCTTTGAAAGTGACGATATCATTAATTCATACTTTTTACAGCTATAAAGATAATATATTTTACAAGGACATAAAGCCTTAACGAGTGTTGCTACTGACCACTTTTATTTTTTGGACTATGCAACAACTAAATAAATACAATCACTGCATTTTGTCAATTAAGTGTCTACCAACAAATAACCAGGATATCCTGTTAAAAATTTGCCACCGATAGTTATACAGTGAATTGGGGGGGGGGGGGGGGGGAGTCATTTTTCATCTTGAATACAACTAGATTTATCAAATCAGTTAGCAATCGATTTTCTTAATTTAACTATAGTGATGAAAAAATGAAGCCAGAGAAGGAGAAAAAATGGCACATTAACGTTGTATGAAGCTCCCCTCTTTTCCTAGAATAGTCTTTTGCTGGTAATTTAGTTTGAAAATTTTTCTTTAAAATGCCGATTGGTCCTCCACTTTTTTTTCCAAAAAGAGACCCCCCCCCCCCCAGACGAAATATTTTTTCAAGGGCAGTTTTCCTTTTTTCCTTGTCAAAGTTTTTTACAAGCACCCCCCCCCCCCCCATAAAGTAATGCTACGTCGCTGAGAATATTGCTGCGTGTTCCTTTGTTTTATCGATACATATTGATCAGAAAATTTCTACCCAGGTAACTTCGGGCATTCCATCCATACGAGTGTTTAATCGAACTAAGTCGCAAGGTTACTGAAAAACATGGGGAAAGTAACCAAAACAGGTCTTGCATTTATGTCGACATCTACTTCATTTATAACAGTGTAATACCTTTCTCGGGTAAATAATGCATGAGATGGGTGGTGTTCAGTGTAACTCCCTGGAAATTAATCTTTTTAAAAATGATATTGCAAAGAAGTATACACGCCACTGAATGCAGAACGGTCTCAAACATTTACTATAGCAAAATACAATACTATAATCAGAAAAAGTGAGGGGGGGGGGGGCTCCCCCCTCCCCCGAGTTCCATGGGCCTGAAAAAAATTAATACAACTCTCAAAGAGAGAGAGAGAGAGAGAGAACCTGTGCCTAAGTTACCATTACATAGACCCACCCCCATACCATAGTCAATTTCTTGTATATACAACCATTTGATAAGATCTAGAGACAAGAATCTCAGATACCGCTCATATATTAAACCTATTCTACCAGCTTAAGCTAGGTAGTTCAATCCTCAGGTTCTGAAACTCAGAAGTTGTTAAGAAATTGAAAATGCTCACAAAAATGTCTTTGAATTCACAAAGTAATGTGTATTTGCACATGGTATTTCTTTGTTATAGGTAATCATATTATATAAGGAAAATGTTCAGTCTAATTATATTTTTCAGGAAATGCGAATAAAAACACCAGCTATGCATTTTCTGATTGAAAATTGATCAACAAATATATTTCAGGACAAAAAAAAACCTTAGGTATCTATGTATTTGGAGAAAATGGAATGTTTTTTTGTTTTGTTTTTTTTTTGAACTTGCACTTACACGGTATTTTAGTTCTTCAGTTAACTTAGTGTAAAAAGCTTGTGCTATTGCAACACATTACAGATTACTTCCTACTTCATATCATGCTAAAAAACATTGCTATTTAAGGCTAGATTAACGGATAGCCGATTTCTCGAAAAATGTATTTATTTTTGTTCTTTAAATGGGGTCAAATGACCTGCGTGACCTAGCATTGACGTTACGCGCGATGTTGGTGCCATCTTACAATTTTAGTATCAGACCAATAAAACCTATATTGGTGATTTCTAAAAAATGCTCGCAATATGAATGATTTTGGTATTAATCATTAGGTTTTGAATAGAACTACTCGATTACAGTCGAAAATAAAATTTAAATAAATTTCATGCAAAATATAGAATTTTACAGAGCAAATTACTTACATGTATATTTTAAGCGTGTAACGCGTTACATTTTTAAGCAATAATCGCGCATTTTTCTTGGGAAGAGTGCCCGGCTCAAAAATGAATCTACAGTTCTCATTTTTCTCACAAAAGAGCGATCCATGTCGTTTATGACGTCGTTAGCGGTTTTACATTCAATGGTGGCAAGAAATAGAAAGCAACAGTTTTTACAGAAAAAGAATCTGTAACGCAAGTGATTAAAGACGTGCATATGAATATACAAATTGAATTTACTCAATTACCAGAAAGTTTAAATATAAAAAGGATCATAATCAAAATAATGTGTTTCTCTTATATATCTAAAATATTTCATTAAAGTCGATATCAAACTGCAATATTTAACAATATTCAACAAAAATGTCCAGAGTCTAAAATGACGTGCAAAACTAAGACTAAGCAGTTTTTAAGGGGTTATTTTTTTTTTTTCATCGATTACAAAATTAATTATAAGTTCATAATGTGCTACTTCAAACAGTCAGAATAAAATGTGATACATGTATTAATAATTTTACTCATTTAATTAATATTTTAAGCAATATTTAGGAGGTTCAACGTATATGTCAAGTGGACTTTATTGACGTGTAATTGGTTTTGTTTAAACGGAATGCGTTTAAGAGTAGTTTGAGTAATTGAGGAATCTTGATTCAACACAAATTGAAATTGCCCTTTTTATTCATTTGTTTAAAACAAGTAGTGTATGATTTTTTACTCATATTTCAAGTACAAGGAGAAAGCGCTATCAAACCGTAACGTTTAAACGTCACCAACATCACGCGTAACGTGATTATAAATCGGGATCGTAATTCTTATTAGTAAACTTCCGGTCAAATTTTACCTGAATTTACCTGTTCAATATTTCTTAATTTTTCTGATCCTCTCGTAGTTTTTTCTGAAGTCTATGTTCAGCATAAGTTAGAATGGGTTGTTTGTTGACAAAGCTCGGGTTTGGCCGAGCCCATCATCATGAGGAACTTGTGGAAGAGCCACCCAAACAGTATTCATGGTAAGTTTACACCGGTATCGAGCGTAAACAACAGTTGAACAAGGCGCTGTGATTGCATAAAAAACTATTTTTTTCCACAATGATAGAGAATTTATACACAAGCCTGAAAAAAAGAAATACACATGTAACACAAAAATGCACGTATTGGTATATTTTTATATATATATACAAAACATAATTATCACTAGGCCTATATGTAACTTAATTCCTTCTAAAGTGTAGCATTTTATTTAAACGTGGTGGAATTAAAAGTGTTGAAGGAATAGATAGTGAGAAATCATATTTGACCCTGATGCTACATGCAAACTGGTAGGCATAACTGATTCCTATGGTTAATCGATGGTAGAATCTCCTGATTTAGCTATATACCTTAATAAAGCCATTTGAAATAGCTTGATTAGCTATTTTATCATAGTCTTTTCTGAAATGTGCAGTTTTTTCAGCATATAAAAAAATGCACTTTGGCGCAGTGAAAATTTTCAACTTTGAAGTCACATGTATCAAATAGCATCTCCTTGAGAGACTTTGCAATCAAAGTTCTAAAAGCTTTGGGGCTATTCAAAGTAATTGATTTGTGACACTTCAGTTATTTCTTGAATGAATTTATAAAGGAGATTAATTATGGTCAACAAGTTAATTGACTGATAATCCTGCATTCAGCACAATGTAAAGTAATAGTCCATAGCACAAAATGAGTAGTCACATAATTTTTTTGTCTAAAAACATATTTGACAATGTCAAAAACTGTATTGAAGTAGCTTTATCAAGCTATTTTGAATAGCTTAATAAAGACATATAGCTAATTCAAGCTAATATAAACAGTTAAACCTCATTATCTCGAACTCAATGGGGCCAAGAAAAAACTTCGAGATATCCGAGGATTCGAGATATCCAGGGTGAAATACTTAAAGAATAAGTAGTTGGGACTTCCAAATCACTTTGCCATATCCATGGTATTCGAGATATTCATGTTCGAGATACCGAAGTTCAACTGTACCTAAATCAAGATCAGGGTGATGACAAGGCAGGGCATCAATTAGCCTCTGTTATGAGATTAAAATTTGTTATTGCTGTATTTGTGTCAGTCAAAGTAGGGTTTTTCTGTCAACTTTTCTTAAGGGCGTTGATTTTGATTTGCCCGAGGCTTCCAAAGAGTGCAAAGTTGTAGTTAAAATGCTAAGATGCAAAAGACAGGATGCATTGGTATGGGATGAACTGATAGACAGCATTAGATTTTGCAGATCCTTAAGAAATACATGAAAGTACATGTATATACCGAGACAATTGGGTAGACAGAGAGCAAGACTTAATCATCCCTCTAATATTCTCAAACTCTACTGGTGAATTTCTTGTACATGTATTACCCATTTCTAGATCATATGATCTTGACTCCTGAAATTCAAGGATCACTTTTTGGCACAACATCTGCTGCCCAGGTTTGTAGGAATCACCAATGATCAAGTTGTAACAATTTACAACTCATACCAGGCTGATCTCCTATTGTGTTTGGAGGATTTCTGGAAAGAAGTTACTTGATGGCACACAAGATGGGAAATTACTCCCCAAGATCAGAAGCCATTGACTCTTTGCACATGTCTGTGAATCCTGTCTATATAAGATTTCAATTTAAACACTTTGTTAACCATGCCAGTGGCAATTAAGTGCAACTACAGAAAGGTCTTTCTGTGTTCTGAGGCGATTGAAAACCTATGTCTGTTCTACCATGAAAAATAGATTGACATTGCTTGGACTCTTACATATGCATAGGGATTTTTTTTTTTTTTTAAGAATTTTAGGAAGTTATCAGACAAATTATTTTTCATCTGAATGAAATAAAAAAATGTTTCTTTGGAATATATATATAATTATATTCATTCAAAACCACGAAAAACAAATGCTTAAGCAGGGTAATTGCTGTAATGAATGAATGGATATTTACTGCATTAATATTTTTAACATTTTTTATTTCTGTTTGAAGATATAAGGTACCGGTATATTATTAGAAAAAATTTCTAAATTAAGTTGATTTTAACTGGTAATAGTCTTAAACAGGGCTTTTTTTCACTTAATCGAACTGTAGATTTTGTTCAAAGAAAACACAAAAACCCAGGAGCTTTGACAAGAGGCTTCTCCCCCTGGACCCTTACCAGGGCTTTGCCCTGGACCCACTGGGGCCTTAAGGTGGCCCCCAGATATCCTGCTTTTCTAAATTCTTGGAATGCACATTATTCTTTTCTAGTTACACCCCTGGTGTTGTTGAAATAAATTCAGGGTAAGCTAATCAATCCATATTTTGAATTCCTGAAGTATTTAATCAATTAATTTACATAAAATTAAGTTATATGTGTTCTACATTTCTGTTGAGAGCAGATTTGAGAGGGGGGGGGGGGGGGCTTACTTATCCTTGAGCTTTTTGCAAAAAAAAAAAAGGTGCAATTCGTTGATTAATGCAGAAAAAAGTAGGAAGGGCTAGGGCCCCCTTCGCTCCTTATTATATTTTAATATGTATATTTATAACAAAGAGCTCACATTTACAAACAACTGCAATAAGAATATAGTTATTCATTGAATTTCTAGATCCATTGGTTGTATTGTTACTTTTTAAAAATTTTGTAACCATTGGCAGTAATGTATACAGCTCCTCTGTGATTAAGCTAACCTTTATATAAAAAAGGGGCCGTTCTGATACAAATTTGGTTATTAAGGATCTATGTTTAATCTTTGATGTATCATCAAACATTGAATTTCAGAAGATTTGAAGAGTGCAAGGAGTACCTTTTTTGAACACTGGGCATTACATATTGTTGGTGCTAATTATATTGTTCCTTAATTGACATGATATGAAACATTTTCACCCAGCGGAAAAATTTTACCACGTGCTTGAAATCGATTGTACATATATTATATATATGACATATGTATATGAAATATATTAAATAGCATTTTAAGTCCATAGACGCATTTTTCTTATTTATTGGTAGGGAGTAATTATGGTAATATTGTACTTAGCTGATTGTCACCGTAGCCATGGTAACACAGCTAGAGTTTTCAATCTATATGACAGGTTTTGTAATTGATTTTCTGCAAAGTCCATATTTCTAATAGGGTTTTTTTCTATCCTCTAATTACAAATAATTAAAATAAGTGGTATATTTCCTTAATGTTCCCTAACATGTCATGATACTATGGTACTCAGGAAAAAATTAATCTTTTCGGAGAGTGTTATACTGTTATTATTATAGATAATAGTTATCACTGTTTAAATTATGCAAACGTAGGATGGAAAAGTATCCAAAAATATATTTGTTAAAGCACCATAGAACAAAATGAAGGAAAATAATAAATAAAGTGATAAAAGTCAATTTAGACTAAAATAAAAATGCAGTACACTAGTGTTTCATTATGCATATATGTGGTCATGGGATTTTTTTTCCCACAATTATCTAAACAATTTTCCCAAAGAAAGTCAACTATTTCAACTTGGTTTGTAGGTTTTATATATGATTTAAATAAACAAACCACATCCAACCTATACTTTTTCATATAAAATCTGCATATTTGAACTAAGCTAGAGCAAGGTTCACATATGGTCTTATTTGTCCTTGTAAAATGAAAAAATAGGACTGTTCAGTATTACAAAGTAATGCCAAAGACATCAAATAGAGCCATAATGAATATGTATCTACTTATTAAAGTAACATAATTTTCATGCTACTCTCTGCATTATGACATGATGAAGTGTGACGTCCCAATTTCCTGATTTTTTTTTTTCACAAATTATTTTCGGTACATGTATACCAAATTTTAAAGTAACAAGTATATAATATATGTTTTTGTAAAACTGTCATGGGTAATACTTAAAGCTGAACACGCTTCGTAAAAAGAATCTGTCCGCCATATTCAATATTGGACTCGCGCTATATCTGAGGGCCCCTATATATAGAGCCGCTCACTTGGTCACTGTTCAGTGTAATCAATCGTCACCGGTGTAGACGGACGTATGCTATATAGCACTTGGTAGCGACAAAAATAACTGTAATACTTCTTCTAATGCAGGAAAGTAAGATACCAAAGAGATCTACAACAGTTGCACAGGTCAGTGCAGTATACAAACACAAATATATGTAACTGCAATAAAATGTAAACAAACGTAATGCAAGATAACCATCACGAACACGGGTCGCCATTCCACGCCGATACCCGTGACAATAAAGCAGTCAGGTGTAACGAATGCGAAGAGTATACCCTAGTGCTGATATCTTAGATAGTATTATCGAAAATGGCGTATGCCTATTTACGAGTCATGTTCAGCTTTAACATATTATTCTTTTGATCAAGTGCTTTTAAAGTAAAACTTGAGTTCCTTTTCAAGTATTACCCCAACTTACAAGTTGAGTGTTCTCTAGCTAATATGACAGTTTCCATAAAATACTTCACAAGCAATGTTCTCCAATAGGCCAACAATGACATGATTTTGTTTGATGTACCCCTTTTAATCTTTTTTTAGTACTTTAATTTCTCTCTCTCTCTCTCTCTCTCTCTCTCTCTCTCTCTCTCTATATTGGTTTCTGGGGAAAAAAAGATTGTCTGTATCATTTTTAAGTTAGGTTTATCATTTTCCAAAGATACATTTTTTAGATTTAAAGTATCATATCTGCATCTGTGGAAGTCTACCACTTTTTTACTCCATCTCCTGCCTAGCGCTTTTCTACAAAGTCTGTTTTTGGTTTGCTTGGGTAGCCATTCGGTCATAAAATCTTATTGAATTTTAAAGATCTTGCGTGATTTGAACTGGGAGCATACAAACCACAGGCACTTGTTTCGTATACAGGGCACCCCCTACTTATTTTTACCAAAAGGTACCTAATTCAGTTTCAGACACCCCCACTTCAAGCTCGTATTTTATTAATATATCAATCATTAATCTACTTTAAAATGTCATCCTTCGCTTTGAGAGACTTTTTTCTTGTCAAATAAATCGTTTCAGACGTCTCTGGTCGAGCCTTTTTATTGTAAACCACTCATTTATTCCTTGAAAATTACGTCCATACATATTAAGACTTTAGATGGGATACGAAACTTCCAGTTGGGGTTGTAAATGTGGGATAAAACCAGAGACTTGAGTATTCCATTCCAAGGTCTCTGGTTATGCATATATATGATTAAGCAATGAATCATTTTTTTTGAAAGATATAGTCTCATAACTGCAATGGTGTGTGCAAACAAATGAGTAACGCACGTTAGCGTGTTATGAAAATTTGTTTGCACACACCGTTGCAGTTATGAGACTATATCTTTCATTGCTTATATTTACATTTTTTAACTCCTTGCCTTGACTGCAAATGTGATTCATTTTTCAAAATCCCTGTATTATCCTTTGGGTAAGTTACAATTAATGGAAGAGCCAATGCAACAGCTTCTGTTCAATGTGAGCGTTATTTTTGATTTTCGCTTATGATGTTGCACTTCCACAGAGTTCAACGTTTGTGACATCAAAATAAAATGCATGCTTTAACCTTTTCGTGTTATGGTGTATTGAATGCCGTAGATATCCACATATTTTATAAGCAAAATACTTGTGAAATGTAAACATTATATAATATATTATATGATATATTATTTGTTGTAAAATCTTCATTTACAGTTTAGAGTAATTTTTTAAGTAAATTTATTAAATTTACAGGGTTGTCCCTAAGACCCGGGGGTCGTGGATTTTCCCTGCCTATAATGAAATAATCCCCCGGTTATTTTGGCATTCCTCCTAAACTCCCCATTAGGGGAGAACTCAGAACCCCCAGATCCCCTTCTACTTTTTAAATGTCCCCTTCTAATTCAATTCTTAGGGACAACCCTGAATTTATATTTAATTACACATATTTCTGTAGTACTCTAACAGACTTGGAATATTATAGTCTGATTAAGTGATGGTAGTTATAATGGCTCTACAAGCCACTTTAGAAGAAGCCCCTTCTTCCTTGTCATCTGTATATCTGTATGGTTCCCACAATAAGTTCGCAGATAGAAGTAACCTCACCCTCCTCAGGCTTTAAGAGTAGACTGAGTCATTTTTGAGTGGATAAATTAGTTAGAAGTACTACAGAATTAAATGACCTATGTTGTTTCCATGAAATTTAGAAGGAGAGTATCTTTATAAGTTGGAGAATTGAGAGTCTGGTTAATAAACCTAGAAGTAGGAAGTATATGCAAGGAAACTGTATGGGAATTTTTATTGTGAATTTTCACAAGGGCCTAATTTGTAAATATTTCTCATCAAGTTCCTGTTCTTTTTCTTGACTTAGCTTTGCTTATTCTGCACCCATATATTATTATCCTTTGGTAAATGGTGTGGACTGAAGTTAAGGGAAGGTCAAGTCAGGGTAACTACAGTCAAACCTCGTTATCTCAAACTCAATGGAACCAAGAAAAAACTTTGAGATATCTGAGGATTCGAGATATCCAGGGTAAAATACTTAAAGAATAAGGGGTTGGGATTTCCATATCAGTTCGACATATCCATGGTATTTGAGATATCAGTGTTCGAGCTACCCAAGTTCAACTGTATTTTAATTCAATATCATGGGGAGATCCTGACTTTTTTGTTACAGTCATCTTCTGTTCTAGTATTCAAAGATAAGAATTGTGCTGCGACCTAATATCATTTCATATAACGTAGGTGAAGATCAAAACAGTTTTTTTCTAGACTAAATATTTTTAAATAATCCACTTCAATGAAGTTGAGAAGAGCTTGTTCTATACCCCCTCCTCCCCCCAACAGCAAGTCCCTTAAAGTTTTTAAGCCAAGTGACAGACTTCAGACCTAGCCTGGACTAATCTTGCATGACTAACGTATCTACATGTACATGTATAGTGATCTCTCTTGTGAGACTTTTTATTGTGCTGCATTTCAACTTAAGTTTTAGAAGATCATATGAAGAGTTTAGAGTAGTTTCATTTTCAAGTAATAACAGAATGTACTAGGATGCAGAAGATATAAAGTTTCGTAGGATACACACTTCCAAACTGGCTGTAAATTCAAACTTACCGATATACCCTTTGTGTATGTGTTTGTAAAATTCATACATGAATATGTTCTTTAGTGCATATTGCATAATTCTGCTCAAAGAGCTATTTCTTTAATAATTGATGCTAAATACAGATACTGGAATAGTAAATTGTCCTACAACTTCAAAGTTAGAAGGTAAAA
Organism: Saccostrea echinata; assembly: GCF_033153115.1. NCBI lineage: Eukaryota > Metazoa > Mollusca > Bivalvia > Ostreida > Ostreidae > Saccostrea > Saccostrea echinata. Next base: position 1,150,874 of record NW_026889813.1, on the reverse strand, counting down.
TATTGACAACATTAATATTTCATAATTTATTTTGCACTTGTTAAACTTAAGTTTTTTGTTTCTTTTTGGTCATCTAATGATAAAGTAATTAGTTTTGATCAACTTTTGACAGTATCGCTTTGTTCCACTTTGAATGCTAGAGAATTTTTATTTGCATAAAACGTGATGTGCTGCTTCCTATTATGGCAATTTTGTTTTCTTGGTAATTTAAAGCTGCCATTCACCTACCCATTTCCTTAATGTCGATGATTTATAAATATTTCATGCCCCTGTGATAACAGGTTTACAGGTAGTCAGAGAGAGAGAGGGAGAAAGAGCCATGTATCTTTTCTATTCTGATCATCAAATGCTCACTCATTGATTAGACTTTGATCTTGTGATCAATATTAAATGTGACAGCAGACTTCTCGGAGGGATTGTTGTGGATAACACAACCTCACATGCTAGATTAATTTCTATGGTGAACCAATGAACATTCCACATTGATGGTGAAACAAATATATTGGAATGTGATGGTTGATTTGTTGAAATGAGGCAAAAAAAAAAATTATTATGAAATTGTGAATGGACTTCAATTTTGAACTTTGATTTGTGAAATTTCCGGAATTTTTCTGTTTTTAAACATGTGGGCAGCTGATGGTGTGAGATTTAATGAATTGGAGAGGAAACCATTTTGTTAAATGTAGTGATTTTTTTAATTATTAGAATGAATTTGTAACTCTAATCAGGAAGTGTACTTGTGTATGCCCAATTTCTGGAATTCAATTTGTGGACTTGAGAAATCTCTACCCGGATGCTTCTAGACATACATGTATATTAAAAGTGTACGTCATATGCTAAAGCAGGCAGTTTGATTGCAGATTGCAGTGAAATGTCGCTAAAGGCAGTCAATAATTTTCACACACTTAAGTGACAAAATTGAATGGATCAGATTTTCAATGCTGCTTTATTAAACAATGAAAAATATTGCATGAATCAATTTTGCTGCATATTATGAACTGTTTGAACATTTACTGTGAAAGATTGAGGGCACGTATTAAGAAAGCCAGGTAGTCAACTGTATTACATGTGTGTTGTGGCTTCATGTTTAATCATTTTTCAGATATTAACTTCCACTTTATATTTTCACCTTTATTTCTTATGAAAACCAATCAGTGGCAGATCCAGCACTGGCATACCAGTGCCCCCCCCCCCCCCCCTTTGAGTTTTTCTTTTTTGGTTTGTTTTGTACATTTTGTTTGTTTAACTTGACTATACTCTCGATCAATGTAGTCCCAACATTCATGCACATATATCAGGGTAGATTCGAAAGAAATTTCTAGTCAAAAAAGTCTGAATCTATACTACAAGATGTTGCAAACAACAAGATGTTGCAAACGTTCATCCCCAAATGAACAAAAAAAATTCTAATATTTAAAATGAATGCATGAAAATTTATTGATATCTCAGGTTTTGTGTTACAGTAAGCAAATATATGTACATCACACAGATTGATGTGCTACAATTAAAATAATGGGACCTGATTTATTTTTAGGGACAAAAGAAGGGAGATAAATGTGAAGGACTATATGATAGAAAACCAATCAGATTCAACTCTAGGGAGGGTACCAGGACAGGTCAATGGACAACAGTTTGTCATCCAAAACTGTAAGGTATACATGTTCATCTTAATGGTATCAGTGCTTCCAAAACAGCAACACCAGCATATTGTTATTGGTGGGGGGAAAAAGGTGTCTGTCCAAGTTAGTTATTTACATATAGATAGTAATGATAATTTTTTTTAGAATATCGTATAGAATACATACACATAAACTCTGAATTAAAATGCTCTTTATTTCATCTATGTGACTGATCTAGAAAAGGTTATTATAAGACTGAGAAGATTTTTTTTCCTTGATCAGAATTTAAGATGATAGGCTGTGTAATAATTTTAGTTTGGGACAGAGGAATACCGGTAGTTTTCTTGCCTATAGGTCAAATAAATGAAAACTTTAATTAAGGACTAAAAATCATAAACTTTTTGTCTCATTAGTTTGGGGTTTTTTGTCTTAAAAAAAATGTATTGAAGCTGTATAAGTATACATGTATTATTATTATTCAATATATTTTTTAATTTTCAGAACTGTAATATCTATGTGTTTGACTACATAGCAGCCATAAATATAGATGATTGTGTGGATTGTAATATATTTCTCGGACCTGTAAAATCTAGGTAAGTGTCATGCTGTGAAATCCAATTTTTATAATTGGTTTCTTTGTGTACTGAACAAAAAAACTTTAATAAGAAGGTTTAACCCAGAGAGCATGTATTAAAACGGAACTATTCATTTTAAACAAGTGTGGAACACATGACAAATATATTAACAGAGGCTCAGAGTCTTATCATTTACCAATATTCTGCTAAAACCATGTGGTATTAGGGTGTAATATTGAGCATTTACATGATGTAACTGTTTTTTCTCCTCTAAAAGCAACGGAAATTGATAAGGCCTAGATAAATAAATTGTGTGTTTCCGGTTCCTCGACCGACCCTAAGATATATGAGCCGACCCTAAAAAATTTATCCACAGATATCTTTCCAGGAGTAAACTATTCCAATTTCACTATTAGAAATCCTAATCTCGATCACTTCTGTGTTTCAGAAATGCATATCCTATACACATCAATCAGAATTATTTTGACAGCGATTTTCCCGGGGGAAAATGGTAGCCTGCTTACCAATAAACTATCAAAATAAAATAAAGTGTTTTCCTACCTACCTACCCTATTTTTTCTCAGGTTGGAATAGGAAACACGCTATTTATTTATCTTGGCCTAACTGATATTTGAACAAATGTTATTGGCTAAACTTTGGAAAGGCTCGAACCTTTTTTTTTATAAAAAGAATTGAAAGGTGATGTTTGTTTGCATTAGAATAAGGATAGATTTTATCACTAAATTGAAACCCTGCCTTGAACAATTTTATTGGAAACATTATTGATAAATAATTTAATTAGATTGAACAGTTGATAAATCATTATAAAAACCTTGTGTCAAATTTGAAAATGATTCCATTACTAATGCAACCTGGTGTAATGATGTCAATTGATTTTGCTTTGTTTGTTGTTTATAAGAAAAATCAATAAAAATGGGAAATATTTTGATTTATATAAATATGACCATATTTATATATGGTCTTTAAAGTAAACTTTAACGCTTTCCACATTATGTCTATTTTCAGTGTATTTATACGGGATTGTAAAAACTGTAAAGTTATTGTTGCCTGCCAGCAGTTCCGGACTCGAGACTGCAGTAAGGTGGACGTATTTCTCTGCTGTAACACACAGCCTATAATTGAGTCATCCTCCGGAATGAAGTTTGCCTGTTATCAGTACCACTATCCCGAACTCAAAAGTAAGCACCTCAAGAATGGTTGGAATAACATAGAGGCATTTTTGCATGTAATGTAACTGGAGATAGTAACATTTACATTTTGATCTATGGTTACATTCCAAAGTCATTAGTTCCAGACCTTGGTTGCACAGAGTGTCTTGTAAATTAAGTGAACAGCTTGTTTTCTAAGACATGTTTCTTGAAAATTTGATTAGATACATGTATGCAGTTATGCATTTATTTACAAGTACATGTACTTTTAAATGCATTACTGCTTATTTCTTTCATTTGATTAATGTTATGAGTTTTTATTTTTAGTAAAATTACAAACATCAAATGAATTTATTGAAAAAAAGTACATTATTATTTTGGACCATATGATGACCTGTACGCAAACCTTAGAATCATAAAATCCCATACATGTTGAAGCTTAACAATCGACAGATGCAGTAGCTAATTTGGATATTTTCAGTGCAGTTCAAAATGGCTGGTCTGAGTGTATTCAGCAATAATTGGGGAAACATCCATGATTTCTCACAGGATCCAGACGAACAGCACCATTCTCTTCTACCAGAGGTTAGAGGGATTTAGAATTACATGTACATCTCTTCTACAAAATTTAGCTCTAAGGCATTTGCCCATTGCATACTCGTATAGAAATGCATGTATATAATGTGCCTGCAATGCTTTATAATGAAAATATTGCATGCATTTTATGTTATGATTTAAAAATCCCACAGCATTGTATGTATGTACCGTGTTTGTTGATTTGAGGGTCAAAAATGTGCTTTGAATCCAAAAATTTAATATCACCTATGCATGTATTTGACATTTGTACAGAAAAAAACCTATGTCGATAATAAAAATATCAATTGAATTCCATTGCTGTAGGACTCCATTGTTGAGAATTTTGTGCCCCTACCTAGCACAGAGCAGTTTCAGTCAGTAACTGTGTCAACTTCTAGAGTGGATAGTGTCGTGCCATTAACACTGGGTCCCAGGAGGAAGACGTCAGATGAGGTAAGTCAACAGATCTTTTGATATGCACGACAGTTAATCACTTTTTATCAGCGATAACTTTATTTTTGCATAATTATGCAAGAGGGTGTGCTTAGAAAATTTCATTCTTGCGTACATTAGTATTTCTAAAGACTATATAAAGTAATAACCACAATTTGTGAAAATTTTGTCTCACTGATCAAGCGTACATGACTATCTCGCAAAAATAAGGTGTCGCAAAAATTTGGTGATCCACAGTATATAACAGCCAGTGTAGATTAAATATACTTGGAATAAAATGACAAGCATTAGAATTCTATCTACCCTAAACATAAAAAATTGCACACATTAATCAGGAGGGGGATATAAAGGTACCATGATTGCATTTTACTACTTAAGAAAAGTTTGCCTCCAACCTTGAAGAATTATGTAAAAGGTGTAACACTTACACTGGTTGCAAGAGAAATAAAAAAAGAGACAAACTTTTTTTTTAAAGAAAGGTAAATGTATCCTTAAGTAGAATGAAGTATGATATAATAATTATATATGTTATAGATCAAGAAATTTTGCCACCTTTAAAGTTGTGTTTCAACACTATTAAAGTGTACATAGTTGATTTGAAATCAGTTAAGTTGTATATAATTTTGATTTCTGAACAATTGGTACTAGTTGTGTCTTTAAATTTAAAGTCATAAATGTAATGAAGTAACAGTCCGGCCTCATTAATCCATATGCATGTGTTCCAGAGTAAATTGTCTGGGTTAATAAATCATCTGGATTATTGAAACATACTTGGTATATATTAATATAAATTGTTCCCCACAGATTTCCTCCAGAAGGTGAAATGCTCAGATTATTGGTGTCCAGATTAAGTAGGCTCCACTGTATTCAGAAATAACTTACACATGTATTAACGATAATTTGATGCAATTTTTTTTTTACAGTCATGCCTGGTTGTATTTTTTAATGACGGCAAGAACTCCAACATCACAAGAGCACGACAATTTATTGATAAATTATATGAAAGCAATGTAAGTTTATACTTAATACTTACATTTAAAAAATGTAAAATGTTGTACACTATTTGCTTAAAATGCATCATCAGTAACTTGTTCTGTACTGTTTTGTAGCCAGATATATCATTAGTACAGACACGAGATATATCCATGGAACCGAGTGATGCATTACGAGTGTTTAGAACAGAGAACTACGCTCCATTTGTTCAGAGAGGTACTTTTATTCTTTATTACATTAGTAGTGTTACTTGTTTGTACAACACTTGCATGGATAAATCACAACTCAGTGGACAAAAAGTCACAATTTCTGAAGTAAATACTATAAAATCACATACTTTCATTGGGTCAAATTTTCATTGTTTGAGGAAAAAATATCAGTTTGGGGATTTATTTTATAATTTCGTGGGTGAAATTGATGAGTAGTTATGCATATAAAATTTTTACATTTTGTTGTGGACATGAACTTGTTGGTCTCTTAATACCTTGAAAACAACAAAAAATAAGCCCACTCAAAAATTATTGATTTCATAGAAGATATTTTTCCCCCACAGTACTATTTTGTACTAGTGAATATTAAGTCCCTATAATTTTTATAGTCTGTAATTAACAGATAGTCTATCAAAATATCACTTTAAAATTGATAACTGCAGACTAAACTGATAATGGAAATCTGCAGAATTTTGTATCAACAAAAATAAGTAATGTCTATACAATATGAGGGACATTAGTCTATGTTTATTTTTTGAGACTAACACATTGTAAGGAGTTACACATAGTTTTTTCTCCAAAATATGAAGTTTCAAATCATTGATTCAGAGTTAAGTTTTCCTCTTCAGGAAAATAGAATAAACATTATTCTGTATGTAAAGATTCGGGGGAGGGGTATGCAAGATCTAAATCACATTATCGAAATGGCTTTGCCTTAATATCTGCTACTTTTTTTGTAGGATCTGTTATAGGCCTAGAATTTAATGGTGAGGGTTGTATAGAAATCATCCGTTCAGCGTTAAATGCCTTCCAGCAGGAAAATATTTGTGACTTTTTCTGTTCTGAAAGCCGTTCAGAAGCAGAGAAAGAGATTGAAGACTTTTACAATTATGCAGACATGCAAATGGCTGTATGATGACAATTACAGTAATGTTTTAGGACTTAAAGTGTTGTGAAAGTCAATTTGTACTTATTTTCGTAAGTTTCTTAAAGTACTGTTATGTACAACATTTTTATGGTAGTTCTGTTCAATAGATCTGACAAGAAATGTCTCATGTAGTTTTTGCATTGGTTAAAACTGTGATGTTTAATAATGATGTTTAATAACATTTTTAGAACAAACGGTGCATTTATCATTTCAAGCCAAGAAATACATTTTATGATTAGTATTTGTAAAGAGTTGTAGCATAATTTGTTCAACTTTGTCAGACTGTAAACATAGAAATTTATTTGTGGTACATGGTTAATTATAACAACAATGCTAGAAGAAATTGTTGTCATGTAATTTATTTGGCATTAATAACACAGTGGAAATGACCACCAGATGTATAATTTTTGCTACAATATAATTATGTACATATAATTAACATGACTGTATAAGTATCCTGTTAACTTTAGTTATTTCTGCTCAGTATTTTGTTTGCAATCAGGTCAATCTTTAAAATCCAGTACATACAAAGCTGAGAAACTTGTGATGTTCAGTTTACCTTTCCTAGACAGGATTGTACTCGATATCATTCATCATGGTTGTTAATTAAATCACTGTTTTGCTTTATGATGATGTTTAGTATTTTTTAGTAGTTTGTATTATATAATTATTTATTTTACTCTACAATGAACCCACCTGATCACGGCAGTAGTCTCCCTTTAGAATTTACAAATACAGATCATTTTATTTTTTTTCTATGCCATTAATGGCAGACAAGGAGTTTAAGTTGATAATATAATGATTTTTATATCGTCATTTCAACAAGTGTACTTGATTTAGTATACAAATCATTTTTTGCAAAAGGATACCAGATTTCTGCACATTAAGTAGTTGTTGTTAATGTACCAACTTACTCAGTACATTCCGTCCTTTTTGTTTACCTGTGCTATTGACTTAGATGAGCTTTGCCAATAAAATTTTGCAAGATACATTTCACTATGTGATGTTTTCCACATATCCGTGTTTTTTTTTTTTTTTTTTTTTTTTTTTTTTTTTTTTTTAAACTTGGCACTTATGTGTCTTCTAAACCATTTTCAAAAAAGCAAAAGCTTTTCATTGAGTCTATAAATTAACATCTGCCTCTGATTGGCTGAATCAAGTGTTCAACATCAGACTCTGATTGGCCAGGTCCAGAATTCCACATATGCCTCTGATTAGCTAATTCACCATTTGCCTGTGACTGGCCGAGTACTGAATTCCACATATGCCTCTGATTGGCTTATACAAAGTAGAAGAATTTTATGTCCAGCCACTACACTTGCTTGTGTATTTTTACTATTTCATGTGAATGTCAAGTATACAGTGCTATATTTTCTTGAACAAAATGCCTGTAGAATGATCAATATTACATGAACTTTTATTTTCACTATATGTACAATTATTTGACCACTGATCTTTATATTGACATTTTTTTCTTTTCTGAATGATTCTCTGTTATTTTCTTGATAAAGAAATGATTTTGGAATACCTGAAATGCATATTGCAACCCCTCCTTTAATATTGAGTTTATTTACCTACCTGTTAAATTAATGAAACAGAAGTTACCTGTAAATCTTGCTGTAAACTCAAATGAGCATTATGGCCTTTGGTCTATCATTTTGTTTTTATAATAAATTTTGTTTATATTCTATAGGTTAAATACTATGTTTTGGTAACTTGTGTGAACTACATCTTGTTCATTGTTTTTTATTTATTAAACATATCATAAAAACATGCTTTATGTCAATGCCTTTATTGTTCTGAACATTCCATTCTTATTAATGATGGAACTCAAATATCAGTTAACTGTATTCATGGAAGTAATAAACATACAATAACTTGTGACTTTTTAATGCTGATGTAAATTGTAAAGAATACTGTACATTTTATGATGGTGCAATGAACACACGTATAGAAAAAAGTAACATAGTTTTACATTTATATTTTCATTGAAATTGTCAGTGTCATATGTGTTATGTGAATTGATAGAAAAGTAAATGCATAAAACTTAATTGCCTTGATATTTCTCTGAATATCATCGACTTTGAAAGCTGTTAAAGGTGAAGAAAAATCTAGTCGGTATACCTTTGTCCTACCCAGCCATTATGATGTCTACTCCGAGTTGTAATATTTGCAAATCTTTAGCATTTTTCCAATGTTGACTTAATCTAACGGTGCATTTATAAAGAGACTGTAAGGAAGCTCTAAACACTGCTTATCAAAGACGTTTAGCCACTTAGAGTTATCTGTCCTTAGATGTAAAAATTTTACTGTAAAAAGCATGATTTATAATTAATCTAAGTATTGTTAGCATCATATAAGAGCAATATATTGTCTTTATACATTATCCACATGTATTTTCAGATTGTCTAAGCAACTGTGATTTTTTTTTATATTTCAATTTAAACAATTTTCTTCGGGGGGGGGGGGGGTCTGATGAAAATTAAAGTAATACTTTCCTCATTTTCGTTATCCCTATATCTCCCTTCTATGCAACCAAACAAAATTTAACACTTTGATATTACATGTAATTTGAAATTGATGCCAAAACTCATCAGATGACTTCAAAATTTTTTATCCAAAATGTAGACAACCGGAACTCGCCATCAGCCGATGCTAGGAGGCTGTTGACTCCTTACACTGTAGGCTGCAGAAGTTGTTTGTTGAGAAACATTTCGACTTGATTACAAATTCCCAGCAACTGAAAATCAGCATCACCTGATCTGAGAGTGCTGCAGCCATCTTCGAACGCCATCTGGTGTCTAGTCTCTCTTCTACCGGAAGTTGTCGGTCTTTCTGTCACGTACCTGTCTTCAACGTGTCGTGTGTGTTGTCTATCCATTTCTTCGTCTCTCCTATAGTGATGCATGACAGAATCATGCCCATTCTCAATATGACGCAGTGAAAATCCGTTTTGTAACAACTCATCCAAATGTTGTGATTGTGTATGTCTTCCAGGCCTTTTACGGAGAAACTGATTGTTCCCTGACGAGGCCTTCACAGGCTTTTGGTTTGAAACTGGAGATTTGACTGATCTTGGTGAAGGCTTGTCTCTCTTCACCATCACTGAAAAACCCTGAGGCCAAACTTGCATGGGTGACCCTTCTCTTTGTTTCATGAAGTTTCCACGAACGTTGAAATAGTCCAGTTTAACCATTTTGTCAATGACTTGGGGGAAGCTTGTCAGTTCATTATTACCGAGGTCCAGCACTCGTAATTTTTGGAGCTGTATGATTTCATGAGGAATAACTTGTATCTTATTCCCGTTCAATTTCAGCTCTTCCAATTTTGGACACGAAAACAGTCCCATTGGAATGTTGTCCAATTGATTGAAACTGGCATTCAAATACTGCAACTTTTTCATCCGTCCAACAGAAAGTGTGTAGAGTCTGTTCTCGGAGATATTCAGGTAATGCATGTGCACAAATCCTTCTGCAAAATGCTCGATTTCATTTCCTTGCAAATGCAGTACTTTCAGTTTGGCAACCGTGGCAAAATGATGAGAAACATGGCGGATTTTATTCCCAGCAAGGTTTAAATATTTGAGATCAGGAAGATTCGTTATGCTGGATGGCAACATCTGAAGCTTGTTGAAGCTCAGGTTTACCTCTTTCAGTTGTTTCAAAGAGTCAAAGTCTGGTGGCAAATTAGATAGACCATTACCTCGAAGTTGAAGAACTTTCAATGAATTTATGTGACAGACAGGAAGAGGGAGGTGCTCAAATTTGTTATCTGCGAGGTTTAAATAATGGAGCTTAGCCAAGAGTGATAGAGCGAACGGTAAATACCAAAGATGGTTGCCATGGAGGTCAAGACATCTTAAGTTCCCAAGAAGACTGATGTTATGTGGAACACTTTCAAATCGATTTTCCCCAAGCCGAAAATATTGCAATGCTTTTAATGCTCCAATGTTCTGTGGCAGAGAAGACAGTTCGTTTCTTGTAAGATTGATATCTTCCAAATGTATACAGTTTGTCAGTGTTTCTGGCAAACGATTGATTTTGTTATCATGAAGATAGAGAACTTTTAATCTTCGCATTCTTCCAATGGCACCAGGAATTTCCTGTATGGCATTGTGGGATAGCTCAAGGTGCTGAAGACCAGTGAAGTTCAGGATATCCCTTGGGAAGTCCGTCAAATGATAATGATTGAGTTTTAGCTCTAGAAGACCCTTTTGATTTTTGGCCACTGAATACCTTGTCGGCTGCTGGGGACGGGCCGAATTCCGAGGCCTTGCCAAAGGACGTCTTGTTCTGTAGACAATCTTACCGTTCTTTGTCCGATATGGGCCCGATTTTGTAGTAACCGTGTTCCATGTACCGTACTTTGAGGTACGTTTTGACATAATCTACAAATGAGTACAAATATGTCAAACTGATTGTATGTGAAACTCAACCAGATGCAGGTAATATGATGTTATCACTGTCCGAGGGAGAAGAATCGTACTCACCCGTTGTAACTTTATAAACTTGTTAGATGATAATTAAAAGGCACTTCTTTTATATCTATTAACACGTCATAGTCGATTCAGCAAGAAACGGGACAAGAATTCATTTAAACAGAAAAATCTTACCTTGAAAGAATGCAAAGATATAGAGTAGCATCAGGTAAATTTCCTTGTACCATGTAGGTGTATTGATTTCACAATTACCTATTGACCTCGACATGAATATTTAACGCCTTTCTGATTAAGTGAATCTATACTCTACTGTTAAGAGCCAATATTGATCAAGAGAAATCCGAAGACAATCAACAAATTAGTTGTTCTAAAAGGCATGATACACAAGATATCTTGCATAATTGCATAATATAATTTAATGTATGCAAACTTTTTTTCCTTATTATACTTGTGGGTATAGCCCCCCCCCCCCCCCACCTTCGATATTTTACTCCCGGGCTGGTTGGAATTTTTCTCTTACTCATAAATTCTATCTCATGAATACCAAAATACTAGTAATCGTTCCATACAAAAATACCCCACTATACATACACATAATAAGATATATATATTTGAGAGATATCCATGTCTCCCAATTGATTCGATACGCAAGCGCATGTTCTATACGTAAGAACAATTTCTAAAATGAGGCAAGCTATTGACAAATAAATTTATGATACAAGGATATCAGCAGTCTCATTATAAATCAACATTTCGCAAATTCTATGTCTGAAACAATGACCCTGTTAGCCAAAACACTCTATCGTGAAGTCGAATGTTGACTGACGTTTTTCATAATAATATTATTCTTTGGCCATTATTTTCATACTGAATTGTCTACGGATTTTTCCGTGTACCCGACATGCCAAGGAGCGCACGGCTGGTGTGACACCGGTCAACTGGGGTTGCTTACTCCTCCGTGGCCTTTGATACCATGCACCCCTGATGTTTTTAGAGGTCCGTGTATGCTCTACTCACAATTTGTATAGTTTCAGTGGACTTTTGAGCTTTTTCATAGTAGAGTATTTGTTTTGACAAGCCTTTTTGGCATTCAAGCCATTGTACTATTTATTTTGAAAATAAGATAAGTTGGCAATATAAATACAGGGGGCACTGCAGATACTAGATAGACTTGCATATATTTCTTTTTGAGTCTTACGTCATCTTGATGTTTTCCAAACCGTACATATGTACCAAACTTAATTCAAGCCAGAACAATAGTTTAGAAAAATTACATTTGGCATTTTGAGAGAATTTAAAAGAGTATTCTAAAAGAACATGTAACACCGTCCAAAAAAAAAATGATACAAAGAATTATGGCTCTTAATGAAGTCTACTTGAATACCAATTTAATTTTTTTTTCTCAAATAAGAAAAAAAAATCTCTTTTAGAGAGAAGTATTAATTTTTAAAGAATTTCACATTTTATTGATGTTTAGTAACGATGGAAATACAGTTCATTGAAAAAAAAATCATGTACCGGTATCTATTCGAATACTAGTATGCATTTGTTTTGGTAACAGGATATATTGGAATCAGACCAAAGATTAACAAAATTATTAATTCTTATTATAAACACGGCAATAAATATCGAATTCAAAAACCAATTAGAATAAGATATGTTTTTGAAACACTGATGCCCCTGTATGGCAACTTATAGCAAAGGTTAAACTTTTTCAAATGCAAATTAAATATTGTTGGTACCCAAAGTAAGGCCTTGTCTCGAGGAATATACCTTAAAATATGAAAGCCCTAGCAGCAACCATTGAATAGATAAGGAAAAGGTTAAAATTTTTCAAAAGTAAGTCAAACATCAAGGCCAAGGTCAAATGGTCAAAATTAATGGTTCCCAAGGAAATGCCTTCTCACAAGAAATACACATACCAATCGTTCAAAAGTTAGGACCAAGATTAACGTTTTTCAAAAGTAGGTTAAACTCCAAGGTCAAGGTCAATGAATTACAATTGTTGGTATCCAAATGAGGGTCTTGCCACAAGGAATAGACATGTTAAATACGAAAGTACTAGCACCAACTGTTCAAAAGTTATGGCCAAGGTTAAAGTTTTCCAAAAGTAGGTCAAACTCCAGGGTCAAGGTCCAATGGTCAAAGTTGTTGGTATGCAAAGGACGGTCTTGTCACACAGATTACAAATGTGAATTATGAAAGCCCTAGCACCAACTGTTCAAAAGTAATGGTTTTCAAAAAGTACGTCAAACTCCTAGGTCAAGGTAAAAAGGTCAAAGTTGTTGGTATCCTAAGGAAGGTCTTGTCACAAGGATTACACATGTGAAGTATGAAAGCCCTAGCTTTTACTGTTCAAAAGTTATGTCCAAGGTTAAAGTTTTTCAGAAGTAGGTCAAACTCCTAAGTAAAGGTCAAAGTTGTTGGTATACATAGGAAGGTCTTGTCACAAGGATTACACATGTGAAGTATGAAAGCCCTAACACTTATTGTTCAGAAGTTATGTTCGGTGGGTCAAAGTCTAAGGTCAAATATGATGGTGCCCAAAGAAAGGTCTTGTCACAAGGAATACTCATGTGAAATATGAAAGCCATAGCTCCTACCAATCAAAAATCATAGGCAATGGTAAAGTTTTTGCGGACAAACAGACAGACAGACGGACGGACAGGGCAAAAACTATATACCCCCGAGTCTTCGATAGGGGGCCTAAAAATTATGTTTATTGGTATAGCCTTCTAGTATTTAACTAAAACTGTCTGAACATTTTATTAAAGACTTTTTAACATATAATGCTATTTTTGGAACTAATTGCAACTACTAAAATTATAAACCGATATAGTATTATGTTATGATGTAATCTACTTTTGTACTGGGTTTTATTAAAATTGGACCAAACTTTTGGGAGTTTGAAAGAATTTCAATTTTCAAAGATTTTTGTATTCGAATTGAGCATAGCAACATCGGTTTTTGATATCCAAAACAGAGGAATGTATTGAACTGTATATATATGTGTAGTTTAATTGTATGCAAAATTTCATTTATATCACATTGACCAACTGTAGATATGAAGAGTAGAAATTTTGGAAAAAAAATTCACGTACTGTTCTGTTTTACAAACCAAAGTAACATCATTCATCAAAATAAATACGAAACGACCAATAAAATTGTGTTTCTTGAGGCAGGCTTCTTAATTGTGAAACAAGATTTTTTAACATTGGAGCAAAACTGTAAAAGAAAGAGAAGAATTGTGAAAGAAATCGCAGAAGTCATAGCAGAACTGTTTACTGAAATCAAACCCAGATACTCAAAATTATGTATCGTTGTGTTATTGAAATCTAAAAACATGCAGGAGCAGTTTGAAAAATCATAAACTGTTTTGGAATTTATGGTACATTTTATATAAACAGTTTGAGGCCCTTAGCAACGATTTTAATAGTTTGGGACCAACCTCCAAAAAAATTGACAAGCAGAAAACAAACAGCGAAACAAAACAAAAGAAAAATATACACTGTCCAAATTCGAATATCTTATGGGAGAGGGCTTGTCTTACTTTTTGGTACATTTTTCTTTTCAAATGCTGGGTTTGCCAGTGCTCGACCTTACAACAACAAAAGGGGGGCAACCAGCATCTATAAGTGAATATTTACAAATTAAAACTACAGCAAAAGCCTATACTCAGAAAAAAAGTGGGGGCCAACCCCCCTCCCCCCCGCGGTCTACGGGCCTACGTTTCCTGGAAACTTCATCGAAGCCACATTCCATGAAATATTTGTTCAATTTGATAGATACATTTCTTTCTGTACATTGTAAGTAAACTATGGAATCACATTTAGGGATTTCCTTGCTAAGCAATGTAATCAGAATAATTTGATTTGCGGACTGCAATGCGTTATTCGTTCATTATTGCAGCTATTTACCTTATCTAGACAGGTTTGCAAGATGTTTCAGTGCAAGCAGTTGCATTTATACTTGCAATTTCATGAATGTAAATTGCACTTGCTAAGATTTTTATTTTATGTTACGGTGTATTAAGAGTATGTTACACATTTATTATAAACACAATTTAAAAATTACAGTTTAAAAATTGAGTTTTGAATTGTTATGATCAAGGAATTACTGGTATATGTAGAATATATAGGAATGTTAAACCCCGTGGCTTTCCATGCATTCTTAGACTCTTAAATGTTAAAGAATTGCTTTTACTCATGAAGGGGCTTCCCTAATAATCTAAGCTACCCTAAATAAATATTTGCTGAACACTAAAAGTCAAGAGGCACAAAATTTATTTGACATCATACTCTTGTTTTTCGTATAAAGATCTATTTTGGATTTCAAATCGATGAATCCATGTATCAAATACTTACTCAATATTGAAAAACTGGTCATTTTTAATGCTATCTTTGTTCAGTACTACAAACCTGGCGAAATTAGGTAATTATACAGAACATTTGTATTTTGAAAAAAAGTTTTTCTTTGATTGAGCTAAACACACTATGAAGGAAAATGAGGTCAAGGTCAGAAGGAAAGTCAAAGTCAAGAAATTTAAATAGGTGAATTTGATTTATTTCAATGTATACATTTCAGTTTTCTTTGAAACCGAACAAAACAAAGTTGGGAAGACAGACGACAAAAATACGGATGGATGGAAAGACATGATAAACGCCATATATCACAGTCTTATCCATAGCTAGGTATACAAATTATTCAAACTCAGCATTGCTTTCATTTTATTTTTTTTTGTTTAACATTACATTTACAATGTATTTTGATTAGGGATGTCAACGAATATTCGAACATTCGAATATTCATTCGATGAGTTAATATTCGAATATGAATTTAAGATTCGAATATTCGGTGTTTTTCAGATTTCACAAAAAAGGTAATAAATTTTAATTAGAACATTGCTGGAATTATCCCTGTTTTACTGACTAGCGATTCCCTGATATCTTTCGCTACTTTCTTATCTTCTAGATCTTCTAAATTACCAGGGGTATTTCATTTTAAGTAAGGTATAAAAGAAATAAACAAGAATTATTAATGCATAATACAAAAAGTACTTTCAATAGTTTAATATGATCGGATCTAGAATCGATGACAATTTATTACATTTTCAACAGTGAAATACTGTGATTTATTTATTGAATAAAAGTGATATTCTCTCACAGTGTGAAAGGATACCAAAGTGATATTCTCTCACAGTGTGAAAGGATATCAACCTAAGTAAAAAAAAATTTCTGGCCTGTAATTAGATAGAGATAGTGACTAAACTATCTTGATAGAGACTAAAACTATCAATTTCTCCCCAAATATGTTGCCAAAATCCATGTTACAATGTTTTCAATAGGTCTCATAACTGCTAAGCTATGACGTCTCAACCGCTCAACTATGACGTCACAGCCTATAACGCTGTGTTAATTAAGAAAAGACAGAGACAAAGGGAAAATCAAAGAAAATGTAATAAACAGAAAATTCAATGTTTTGTAGTTGGATATGGAATTTATTTCACTCGTGAGACAGGATTTTTTGATATTTTCACTCGTGCTTCGCACTCGTGAAAATATCAAAAATCCTGTCCCACTCGTGAAATAAATTCCATATCCAACTACAAAACATTGAATATCCTCTATATATTAATGAAATGAAAACCTTCTTGAATGTCTAAGAGACGTGAAGATTTTAGTTATGAAAATAAATTTTATTGATCATTGAATTACATCTTTGATAGAATCAGCCTGTAATATTGTGAAGGGCTCAATTTCAGAATAATGCATCAATTACTCGATTATCGCAGGATGAATATATTACTGAATTTTAAAATCATTATCGGGAAATTAATGACCTAGGAAAATTGTCTATGGAAGTGTTTGTTTATATTTTCAAAACATTGTACCAAAGACTATATTTTACGTGTACCTCTTATTAAGCAGATAATTGTAATTAATTTTCGTGTATTTAAATCTGAAGAGTAAACGACAATCTTGCCGCTGGTTAGACGACTGACCAGTTCGTCAGTTTGAGCTTGTATGGATATCATTTGTCAAAATTATATTTCAGTTGTATACACTTAAATCAACTATTTATTTTAAACATAGACAAATATAAAATGTAGAATTCCTTATTTTATATCTACCAAAGTCTACATCCAATTTTACTTCCAAATACTGACGCAAAACCTGCCATGAGAGTATGATGATGTACATTTAAAATAAACCAGATTTCATTTATTCTAACGAATATTCGAATATACTCGAATACTTTCATTGAATATTCGAATATGAATTATTGACAAAATTGACATCCCTAATTTTGATTTTTTTTTTAAACAAAAGACCGTGTTATATAGATCGTGGTATGCATCAAGGGAAAAGGGATCTACATTTATTTGTACGAAGCTTTAACGGCTAGTATAATCAAAGTCGCAATATCGTAAAAAATAGTTTGCTCAACCCCTCATGCCTTATCAATTTAAATTCGAAGAAAACCTGGAGTGATTAATTTTGGGTAAAAGATATGACCCCTTATGACTACACGATAAAAGAATGACCCCTTTGACATGAAGTAGATGCAAAGAGGATATAAACTGACATTTTTAAATGGAAATCGTACTTCACATTTCTACTGAAAGATCATACACAAGTTCGTTCTTGAAGTAAAAGAATACATTGTATATATGCACGTAGAGAAGTAGAAGAACCATAAATAGATCAAGACTGTGGTCAATAATACCCATACCTTTAAATATACACGTATCTATAATACTTGCTATACATCCATTTCACATTTTAAAGGCAAACAGACAATAAACTATATGACAAACGGAACGATTTCAACTTTTCTATAGTAAACTTCCCCTATTTATTTATTAATATTCCACTGTATTGTTTATGTTTCCTAACTGATTCGGTACACAAGAGCATGCTCTCGTTGCGGTCATTTTTATACGGAGGCTACTGACAAATAAGATGATATAACTTGACTTTCTACAATCTCAAAATACAACTTATCATTTGGTCGTATTTTGACTGAAATGTTTCATACCGATTGTTAGGCTATTGATTTTATTAGTGATTTTGACTAAAAATTACTCCATTTACTTTATCAATACAGTGGGCCCACGGCAGGTGTGACTGGTCGACAAGGGATGCTTACTTGTCCAAGGCACCTGAATGATCCCACCTCTGGTGTTTTCAGAGTAATGTTTCAAATAGTTTACAGGACTTACGATATTAATCACAATTCGTTATCTTCACCTTTCTCGTTTTGTATATGAAAGAATAGTGCTGCGCAACCTCAGAATTAGACATATATAGTAAATCAATGTTTAAGAGTTTTTTTTCTCAGAAATGGATTTTCGAGGAAGGTGGGTCGACTTTAAGGAGGTAATTGTAAAAAGTATAGGTATATAAGTAAATTTTCGCAATGCATTACCTCAAATACCTATTTAGCCATGAAGGGACATATAAACTTAGTGATAGTCCTAACAGTGGTAAATCAGTCTGCTGCTTTGTTGACTTTTGTCGATACCAACAGAACTTTTTCGGATTCTGACCCCTTCAATTGCAATGAAACGTTATTTGATACGGACACTTGCCAAAGTGTCTCCTATGATTATTTTTGCACTCTTCCTAGGTCTACCCAGGAATGGTTCTACCAACTTTACAATGAGTCACTGATAGACACTCCACACACACGGCGGGAAATTAGAACACTGAGCGACGCAGACAGACAGACAGGCATTCATTGATGCTGTACTACCCCTGAAGAACGACAACGTAAGACATAGCTATATAATAAAAATTATGAGGCATCCAAAATGGTCCAAAATGTCTGTGTCAAAATAACCAGTAAGTTACTAAGCAAATGGGTTTATCGGTTCCAGTTAATGTTAATGTAAAAAAAAAAATATCATTTTATAAATTATGCTTTATTCGATTTTCCTCTCTTTTGTTCTTTTGTTATTTTCAATGCACATCTGTAGTTGGAATTTTTGTTTGGTTATGGAGGTAATCTGATTACTAGAAGAAAATGATTCCTAACAAGCGTCCAAGTGACCACCTTTCTCAGACTCTGTGATGTCTCTCTACTAAACAGTCCATAATTGTATAATGTCGAATTGAAGGCCATCCAAGTGTATTCCTCTTCTCATGAAGAAGTTTTTGAATAAATTCTACTTCATAGGAGTATAAAAACAGGTCGGCTAATAAATTAAAAGAGCACAATTAGTTTCCACTGAAATCCCAACAGATTTTCGAAGACCTGGCTTCTAAAGACTATATAAATGTTGTGAATGAGGAACTCCAGCATCCTTTTAATATCAACTTCAGAGTACTTGTGTGTAGAATCAGTATGATTTTTAACAAAGTAATTTTGTAGATGAACAATCACAACATATGAAGATTTCCGATTCCCATCCATTTTATTGAAGAAGCAGTTGTCTATGATATGAAAAAGCCTAGTTTTTAATTTATAGTGAGGAATGGTTGAATAAAGAGACGAAAAGTCATATGTTTTGATGTTACCAATTTTTGAAAAGTTGTGATTTTTAGTTTTCTAAAAGTTTTTTTTTTGGAATTTTGCGTACCCACATTCGATTTATTATAACTTCCCAAGTATGTTGTGCAGCACAATGTGTCTGAAGTTTCTATACTTTTTAGCAGTTAATATTTTTGTGAGGAGTAAAGATAGGGGCTTGGTAGAGGATTTGCTGGATCCGGCAATGTATCTATGTGAGGATTTTTATGAAGCTTAGGAATTCAGTAAATGTTGGGTAGATCGTGTATGTTTGCACTTTTGTATGATCGGTGTCCATGAGTACGTCTACGCCTAGGTGTCGTAAATTTTAGTATATACATGTAGTGGTAATGAGTTGTAATCATTATTGCCAATCTTCTTATTGATAAAATATAACGGTAATGAACACCTGAAATCTAGATACAATATAGTGGTAATGAGTTGTTATTTCTTGCTATGTGGCGGTAATGTGCTCCTCCCCAAGTGACAAAGGTTTGGGAGGGAAGTTTATTTAAGTTCCACGAATTTCTCAAATAAAGACTCAGCTGGGATTTCTTTCCAGTTCACGGGGTCAAAGGTGGTGGTGATTACATGTCTTTATAATATGAAATATTTTGTTGCTTAAATTGCAGTTGCTTCTGAAGAATTTGGAGTTAAATATTTGAACGGGCACCGCAAAGCGAAGCATCCCCTCGCAAAGAGCATATGATCTCGATGTGCATTATTACTTCCGTTACGCACGCACTAATGTACTCACCAACACACTATATCATCTCCAACTTCGTTGCGATAACAAGTACTTACAAAGGAACTGAAATACTTATACTTCTCCAAATTTCAATTTCGGCAATTGATTTTGAAAATCGACAAGAGGGAGCACTGGCGATCTATGGTCTAGTTATCACTAGTTATCACTGATCATTTAAAACAATTCATCCATATATACATTAGATACCAGTATGCGCATGTAGACTATCTCTATCTGTAACCAATAAGTACATGTACTTTTTATGTCATAAATTTCTTAAATTTTGTTTCAGAGTGTACCACCCAATAAATATGACGCAATCGCTATGATTCACACCAATCAAACAATCTGTTCCATTCACAGAGGATCCAACTTTCTGGGCTGGCATAGGGTTTACCTACGCATGTAAGTTATTTTGTTGCCCCTCCTACTTTCTGCTGCATTTTATATAAAAACCCTTCCATCTAATGTATTCCAAAATTCTTTTGGTTTGGAAGACAGGGCAGCCCGACCCTCCTTTTTATCGTCAATTTCTTTAGACATCTTTTTTTTTATTTTTTGCCCTTCCCCTCGAAAAACTATGCTACATGTATGTGCCTGCTAGTAAAAGGGATAGAGATGAAAAAAAATATCGCATCAAATTAAAATTGTTTGTACTCTTTACATATTCCCCACAGATTTGAAGCAGCTCTTCGTCAGAAAAATCGGAACGTGTCCTTGCCGTATTTGGATTCTGTCATAGACAATTACAGAGACAACAGTCCGACGCCAAATGATTCTGTCATCTTTACAGAGGAATTTTTAGGAAACGGCAAAGGTTACGTCCACAATGGTCCTTTCAAATTCTGGACAGATGTTGATAACTGCAACCTCCAAAGAAGTCTTAATTTTAATAATTCTGGGACTTTAAGGTCTCAGAACACTATCTACAAGATTAAGTATGACCTAACCGTACACCACATGAATCAAATAGATTATAACATGAAAAATAATACCTATACTCTAGAAGGACAACACAACATTGTCCACGATTGGGTGGGCGGTATGATGTCTATCTTGGATGACTCTCCAAGAGATCCCGTCTTTTTTCTCCATCATGCTTTTGTTGATTACATTTGGACAAAATTTACCCAGAAACAAGAAAGAATGAACGTCCAGGAAAAGTACGAAACTGTCGGAGCAGATATAAAGCGACACTATCCTAACCGCACCATGGACTGTTTCTATTGGCTAAGAAATGTCGATGGTCGTGATGCGAGACAGACAGCAAACGTCAACTACGAGGACTCTCCCGCTTGCCCGAACTGTGGAGACTCTAAATACCTGAAATGTGATAAGTCCCTTTACAGATGCATTCCCGGGAGCACAAGCAGTGTTCACAGACCATGGTACATATTTTTTGTTTTGTCCTTTTTCTACCTGATTTTGTCAATTTTGTTGTGAAACTTTCCTGTCAACTAGTTATTATCAGCTTATATGTAATTATTATGGCTTTAATCGCTATATATCTGACAAACCTACTTGGGGTATGCCCCCGATTCTCTTCATGATTATATTTTCTGTTGAATAAATTAATAAGTCCCCGACCTTTCGTCTTTTTTTTTTTTTTAAATCTTTTTGGTCTTATTTTTTTCACCCTTTGTTGTTTGCTTATACGCTACTTTTTTGCAAACGAGGTCAATTGGTGAAAGCTCCGCAACGTCAACTTGTTTGTCAGTAGTCTGTCTCGGTCTAAAAATTGATCGTGCTTAAACCATTCCCCCGAGTACCAAATCAGTTGAAAGACGTATTGGTTGGTCATTAACATCTATAGTAAAAAAGAATGAATACATCAGAATTTTAAAGAAAATGGTATCATTTATACATAACCAGTAATTTTACTCCCATCACGTTCATGTGTACAAAAGTTATGTTTTCTTATCTGACATCTACCAATTTTTCAGAACATCCAAATAAAAAAAAAGCGAAAACACGTACTTCATACATGACTCTCATATTAAATCAAATATATTTTAATGCTATGTGACACATGTACCTTTCTGGAATTAATATGTCTTTAATTCCCTCTACAGGCCAAGGCATTTAGATCGCTAAATATCTGACAGACGAACTTGGGGTATGCCTCTATATGTCAATAGGGATAAAGGCCTTTGATTCTCTTCATGATTATATTTTCTGTTGAATAAATTAATTAGTCGCCAACCTTTTGTCTTGTTATTCGGATACCTCTTTGGTCTTATTTCTTTCACCCTTTGTTGTTTGCACATACGCTACTTTTTATAGAATGCGCAGACTCAAAATCACGGTCTTGTATTATTGGATCAAAGTGCAACCACAGTTTCTTCTTGTTTGTTAGTGCTGTTTCAATCAGTATTTTAATAATCTTCTGAATATCGGATTTGAAACTTTTTGGGGAAAAAAATATATATCCCCTTGACGTCACAAGCCTATGTTCCTCTGTTTATGGCCGCGAAGACATAAAATGTCACCCTTCTTACACTGTTATCCCGATCTTGTCTATATAAGTTTCCTTGAATCAGGTACATTTAAAGTGGTCTAGACAGATCTAACTACATGGAATCTAAACAATGTGTATCATCATTTCATTTTACCATTTTAAATCAGATTAAACCATTCCCCCGAGTACCAAATCAGTTGAAAGACGTATTGGTTGGTCATTAACGTCTATAGTAAAAAAGAATGAATACATCAGAATTTTTTTAGAATATCAATTAAGTATAATGGTAACGATACAAATTAACAGAATATAAAAAAAATATCTCTTATCCGTAATCGTATTCTCAAAAAAACAAAAGGGGGGGGGGGTAAGTTTATGCAAGTACGGAAACCTGCTGTGGTCCGTTCAGAGGGGAAAAATTTTTTATTGTGTTTATATGCAATAAAATTTGCATTTTTTATAGAATAAAATTGGCGTTTATAATCGCATTTTTTTGTACACATTATGTATGATGTGTATTAATTCCACATAATTAGTTTGTATGCAAAAACAAGTTCATTCATTACAAGTCAGTATTAAAGAAAGCAACAGAATTTTAACACAGGTGTTTTACACCTGCAATTCCCAAACTCTTTTCCACGACATATGTTCAACAAAACAGCAAGGCACGTGAATCAAGAGTGTAAATATAAGAAATAACTGTCAGAGTTTTTGGTTTTATCGTGATGATCAAGCAATTGACTTGCGTGATAATTTTATGCATATACGCCTTTGGCGTTTATGTAAATTATCACGCAAACCAATTGCTTTATCACATTATAAAACCAAAATTTAGACAGTTATACCTTAGATACCGCATATGGCCAAATTTTAAACCTTAATAAAAGGACAAACCGATTGCACAAATAACATATAGATGGAATTGACGGGAAAATTACATATTTTCGAGAAAATAGAGACTCGTTACATTTTGATGGCGGGGGGGGGGGTATGAAGAAATGTATGCTATCCACGATTCAGGTGTCTGTGGGGGGAAAACACCTGAAAAAACCAATGTATTTACATCAAAACTTTAAATGTTAAACTTTTAGACAAAAAAAACAAAAAACCCCCTTCCTATTCAATTAAAACAAACTGGATAGGCAGAGTTGAATTTCCCTTCTGAGTAGTATCTTTACATTCAGTGAAGGCATTGATAAGAGAATGAATTAAAATTTAAGTTTGTGTGGTTACGGTCATTAATTCAATTTGAAAGAAAATATCAGTATATTATATAAACCTGTTTATAAATGCTAGTTAATAAAGCCATTCTTCTCAAAACTCATAAGACATATAACAACGCGGTTCAAAGTATTGTTGAAAGTAGGCCAAAGGTCAAGGTCAGGTGGACTGTAACGCTGATATTTTTTAACATGTCTTATGAAAAGTAGTGCACTTGCCAAATACCACAATCATACTTCTAAAAAAAATCAAAGAATATCTGCATATCGGTACTATGATGTATTTTGAAAAGTATAGGTCAAAGATCAAGTTCAAAGGGCACGAGGTCGGTAACCCTGGTATTTCACGAAAGCCATTCTTCCAAGGAATACATGAGCCAAATATCAAACTTGATGACCTCAACTTTTCTATCGTCAATTTTCCTTATTTACATTGCAATATGCCATTAACACCTACATATGGGGTTTATTTCTCCTAATTGATTCCTAGTGTTCTTCGTACGAGCAAATTCTAAAATGAGCTAGGATTCTGACAAATAGGTTGATAAATCAAGGATATCAACAATCTCGTTTGAAGTCAACTTTTCACAAATTCTATGGTCGATATGAGACGCTGTCTGCAAATACTAGGGCTGATGCCATGATGAGTCATATTTATATGGAAGCATCCTCAGGTAGTGTAGATTCAAGTTTGTTCAAATCATGACCCCCATGGGTAGGGTGGGGCCACAATGGAGGATCAAAGTTTTACATAGAAATATGTAGGAAAAATCTTTAAAAATCTTCTTCTCGGGAACAGCAAAGCCCTGAATGGTCATATTTATGTGGAAGCATCTTCAGGGTGTAGATTCTATTTTGTTTAAATCATGTCCCCCGGGGGTAGGGGCCACAATTGAGGATCAAAGTCTTACATAGAAATATATAGCAAAATATCTTCTTCTGAAGAACTGCAAAGCCATGATTAGTCATTTTGATATGGAAGCATCCTCAGGTAGTGTAGATTCAAGTTTGTTAAAATGATGACCCCGGGGATAGGATCGGGCCACAATGGAGGAAAAAGATTACATAGGAACATATAGGAAAATATCTTCTTCTCAAGAACGGAAAATCATGTTTAGTCATTTTGATATGGAAGCATCATCAGATAGTGTAGATTCAATATTTTGCTCAAATGATGACCCCCGGGGGTAGGGTGGGGCCACGATGGGGGATCAAAAGTTTTACATAAGAACATATAGAAAAAAAATTTTCTTATCAAGAACAGAAAAGCTATGTTTAGTCATATTGATATGGAAGCATCCTCAGATAGTGTAGATTCAAGTTTTTTTTTCAAATGATGACCCCTGGGATAGGGAGGAGCCACAATGGGGGATTAAATTTTTACAAAGGAATATATGGGCTTTTTTTAAAACCTTCTCAAGCGCAACAAAGCCATTTGTTATATTGACATGGAAGCATCATCAGGTAGTTTTAAATTCAAGCCTTCCCCCCTTCTCCCGGTAATCTTTTCAATACTGAACTGATTTGTGCTATTGCCTAGCCAATGTGCTCTGGTGAGCGATGTGGCCCATGGGCCTCTTGTTGTAATACCGATAAACCGGCAAAATGTTTGGACTCGGGAATTCTATCATTAAATATAAAGACAAGTTGTCAGAAAGGTTTGTGATTAAGCCAAACAGTAAGACAGAAGCTGTTGTATGGGTGTATTTCAGTGTATAACTGTAATTAAATCAACAAGATTTTTTTTTTCCTTTTGGTTACTTATCATAGTTATGTACATTCTGCATGTAAATTGAAGTTAATATAATAAGAAAATGTCATTTTAATTTTCGTTGAAAATATTGCAATACATATCGCAATACAGTTAAAAATATCGCAATATATCGCAATACGAAATCTCTGGCCAATACCCAGCCCTAGCAAATACAGTCTATCATTAGGTCGAATTCACACAAATTGTTCAGCCATTATTTTCACATTAGTACTAAATTGTGTACTTTTTTTCTCGTTTAACCAGTCATGAAGGGCCACATGGCGGGTGTGTCCCGTCTACATGGGATGCTCACTCGTCCATTGCACCTGATTCAACCTCTGTTTTCAGAGGCTCTGTTCACAATTTATATTGTTTCAATGGACTTTTAAGCATGGTCACTTCCTTAGCTTCACATTTCATGCATCCAATTTTTTTTTTGTATGTTTGTAGCATGAATCCTTAAGTTCTCGCAACAAACAATGAATTGAACTCTCAAGAACAAAGAAAGACAACTCAGATTTGATACAATGTGCACATGGGGAAATGATAGTTTTTTTTTCTTTCTTTCTTTTTTTTTTTTTAAATTAGATCGTTAAAATATCAGTAGCCTATAATTCGTTGATGATAACATATAAAATAGTATGAGTAAAATATTTTAAAAACTTGCTTTAAACTAATTCTTATTTGCTGTTATATTTGTCAAACTCATTTTCATTTTCTCATCAGATAATTATTATTTTATAACTTTATTTAAAAAAAGGTACTCACCAACATAGAAGTGTGTAAGATATGAATCCTTAGATTTTCCGGATACTAATAGGGATGAATAAAAATTGAAAAGTTGATAGAACCAGTACAATTTCTTTTGAATATGTTATAGCTGCGAATGGCACTTTTTTTTTTTGAAGACAGCCTGAAATAGTTTGCGCTCTTTTGGACGCTTCCTTGTGAAAGCGATTTTTTTAAATGCTTAATTATGTTTGCGGCCGATTTGATGCGTTGCATCAATTTTATTTTGTTTCTACTTCAAGCAGTTGAAATTATTAAAGCGTTCCGTAACTCGTAACTGACTATAGTAATACTAACCATGCAGCTGTATTTCTCATTCTTAGCTTAACACTGCTCTAAACACAGTCAGCCCTTCCTCTTTCTAATTTCTATAAAAAGGATTATGAGAGCGCATTTTTAAGTACGCCATAAACAGCATAAGTTTACCCCCCCCCCTTCAATTGCTATATTTGAAACACCAGTAAATACCAAAAGTTATATAGATTCTTTAATATTAAAATTCAAAATATCAAGTGCCCTGCATATTACTGTTTATTGAGAGATTTATCATTATTTATCTGGCATGGTTAGTTACTGTAACAACTAACGAGATAAAAAAAAAATCTGCAGTCGTCATTGCAATTCTAAGAGTAGCCTCCCTTAATAAGCACTTCCGACAGGGGTCACTGCAGATGCTCAAAAAAAATATTGATAGACGGGGAAATCGGTTACAGAGTGAGAACTGTTCACAGATTACTATGAATCAACTTATTGAAGAAATTTATTGCAAATTTTTACAGATTGTAACATGTGAAAACCCAGTGTAGGCCGTCTATGACGGCAGAGTCGCAGTGGAAAGTGTTTTCATTCACAGGTGGGAAATTATGAATCGTTCTGAGCTCAGACAGCAATGATGACGGAAAGCAAAGATTCTAAGGAAGATGATAGCAGTGTGCGAGTTGCACTCAGGTATTATAAACTTTCTTACTTTCTTTTTTAAAAGTGTGCTCCCTGTTTTCAATGTATTTTTACTGTACAACTAGCAAATTTGAATATTATCATACCAGTTTACCATTAAACGTTCGAATTTTCTCAGGGGATAAAAAACTGATGTACCATAAGTGAACAGTGTTATGGACAGATGGTTTATGAACAAATTGAAATGTTCTGTTGTAGTTACATCATTGATTTTAAAAAGTGTTGATGAATATTAGTAAGCGTTGGAAACTTCATTTCCAATGACTGAGCACCAGCATATCTTTGGAAGGCGCACACATTTCTTGATAAGAAGCTGTAAGGCATATTGTGAAAACTGAAAAACCCTCAAAGATATCAATAATGTGCATTGATATTGACCAGAAACAAGGCGTCATTTTTTGACATGTTTTGTTGACACAGAGAAATTCAATATAATTATGAAGACATGAATATTTCTCTCAGTGCACCAGGGTACTGACAAGTCCACAGGTGCATAGCCAGAATGGAAATGAAGTGTATGCAGAGAATGGCAGGGGGTCTGGGGGCCACTTTGAGGCCCCCAGTGGGTCCAGGGTGTAGCCCTGACATGGGCTCAAGGGGCAAAGTCACCAGGAGCCTCTGCGTTTTACCAAATATTTCATTCATTTTCTTGCAAATAATCATGCAATTTCACTTTTCTTTAGAAATTATAAGACTTTTTGAATGATGCTGTTTTTAATGGAAAGTTAATACTCTCATAAAGCCTTTTTGTACATATAGTTGAGGCTGAATATTACAGATATTTTGGTATATACAGAGACATATATGTCTCTGGTATATATCATCTATTCTCTGTTTTTTTTGTTTTGTTTTTTGTTTTTTGGCTTTCAGAATCAAATGAAAAAACTATTTTCACTTCAGATTTTAATTTATTCGAACATGATTTTGATTCCTACTTCAGTGGAAATTGAAAGTCTTCTATCCTTTTAGAAATCTTGATTTTATATTTGTGTCCTGATTTTGCTTCCGCTTATCATATCTAGATTACCTGAAAGGATTATGCGGGCTAATTAACTGTTGAGCATTTTGGTACCTCGATCATTTCTTCTTTGTGAACTTTTGATCATGATTTATTTGGTTTTAACAATGATGCAATAAAAGATTTCAGTTTTGATTATAGAGACATGATAATATAAAATTTGAATTGAAACAATATGACACACTGTCAAAATAATTTAAAACACAGTTTTTGCTGGAGGGTACTTTTTTTCTCTGAATAACTATAATTCTCTCTACTAATTTTTCTTTTTTAGTGGGAAAATGATTTGTATGCACTTTGCGTACTTGATATCATATTGGCAGCTATGCACCTGCTGATGAATGTTAATGTCATTGCACAAAACTTTCCCCCTGTTAAACATGTTAAAATATCTGGAATGTATTTTCCCCCCAAATATATTAAACATTTAAAATTTTTATTATTTTGAATATTTTACTTTGAGATTTTACATTGAGATATGGGATACACCCTGATAGGAGGTGCAGAGTAATAAGCTGATGAAACTTAATTTTAAGATACCTTTGTAAACATATAAAGTTCTGTAAACCATAAGTCACTAACTTGAATCTTTTTGAATTTCCCAAAACAAGAAAAGAACCTGCCCGTGTACACAAGTCAAAATGAGGTTAATTGCAGACTGAATCCTTAATTTTAAGAATTGTGTATGCAATTTGTCTTGAAGTCCAGAACATGCAAGAGTAGTGAAAAATTCCAGATATCAGGGAGTTGGAAATCTCAAAATTAATTCACTAATTCTTAATAAGGTCAGGGTGGCCGATCCACTTTGACATATATATCTGACATAATAGTGTTTGAGAATTCCTAAGTTCAGCTGTATGATGACCTCTGTCTCTCAACATTCCTCTGTATGCTACAGTAATCTGAAAGTTTTGTCCACATCTTCATAATCCTTATCCCTGTAGTCAATCAAATCCAGTGCTGAAGTTATTTGTATGTTGGGAACAACATGCCAAATTGGAAATATTAAAATCATTTTTTCATGTGAAAGATTCACACATACCCATTTGGGTTTACCCCCATTTGTTTAGATTTTATGTGTTGTTGATGAAGAATTCCATCTGGTCTCAAAATAAGGACTGAAAAAAAGGGAAAGAAATGGATATCAAGATCATTTTATTATGTACATAAATATTTATGAAACATATGGAGAAGCTGCAATGAATTCAATGTCCTTATGTATACTGTTGTTATACTAAGCACAAAATCTATGATATATAGAGGAAGCTGTTTCAGAAAACATTCACTGGAACATCTTTTTGTTTTGGTGTTTGTATTAAATATTGTCCTTGACATCATAAAATTATTATGGATATGCTTACACAGGCAGATTTGTGTAATGGCACTAACACTTAAAACTGCAATATATACTCTAGCTAACATATATCATACAGATGGCTCATGTTATATTGCCAACACATTTCCTTGCACAACACCACACTTGTGTAATAAACCAAATTTAGTAATTGACAAGCATCTTTTCTTAATCTCTTGCAAGACAAGAATTACTTACTGTGTACCATCATTTTATAGTATATAGATACAAATGTAAGACAAAAAAGTGGCCATGTGAGACAATTGAAAGGAAAAAAAAACTGTATGTATGTAACATAAGCAAATGAAGGTGGAAATACATTCAGATACCTGTTCTGTGTTTTAAACACAGTGCTTGTTGCCCAAGGGATTGAGAGATACACTAAATATCTACAGATCTTCAACCCTGTGTTAATGAACTTGACATGCCATGTAAAAGTACCATGTAATGAAAAGAAACAAAGGTTGTGAATTATACTAGAGGTCTCTAGAGGTGTAGGCTACTAAATGGTGTTTTTCTTCTGACTTAGTCACCAGATATTTAACTATTTAAGGATTTAACCATGTTGTTGTTTGTCCAGATGTTTGATCGACCATCAAAGTAAATGAGGTTGTATTATTGCCATGCTTTAGAGGAAGTTCCAGGGGTGTGCAATTAAAAAAATTCAGCACTAGCCCATGGGCTAGTGGCAGAAATAAAGTTACTAGCCCAAATGTAGGGGAAAGGGGGGGGGGGGGGGGTAACAAAGTTCTAATATTAAAAGAAAATAGTTTATTGTTGAAAAAGTCAGCTAGGGTTTTAATGTGATTCTTTTTAATTCTCACTAGTAAAATTAAATCATGTATAAATTAATAATTATGATAGAAAATAAAAATGAATTTAAATCAATTATCCTATCTAAAATGAAATGACAATCATTTTTTTCATCTTAAATCATTAAATACGCTGGAGTATATGTTATGCAAACCACATAACACTTATCTTTCAATTGATTGAGTGATCGTAAATAATTTAATGAGATATCTGCATGCGTATTTACCATAAACAGAGGAATAGAGGAAATTCGAATTAGATAAAAACGATCGTTTTTGGAAGTAAATAAGTCAGGTAGTACTGCAAAATGGATAATATTATGTAGATTTACGAGTAATAGGCGCATGCTGCCGAAAAATTTTCATTGCTTAAGAATTTTATAGCCAAAAATGAGAGAAAATACCGATAGTGATTTTCATGTATTACATTGGTAGTTTTAATTTTTACTAGCCCAAGGTGCTACCTCTGTGCAGAAAACTACTAGCCCGACCCCAAAAAATGGTAGCCCCGGGCGTCGGGCGATGCTAATTGCACACCCCTGAGTTCATTGAAGACCAATATTTACCATCAGAGTATCCAAAAATAAATACTGAATAGTGGTCATGGCTCCTTCAAGTTACCTACATAGTTTTAAGACATTAAATTGATTTTACAGTGTTTGAAAGCATGTTGGATTACATACCAAAATAAATGTTACACAATGAGTATTCAATTCACTCTTAGGTTTGTTTGCAAAACCCTCCACTTTTTCAGAGTGTCTTAGCAGTTGTTATCTAATGTAAGAGAACATTCACTTTGTAGATATAGACTACTACATGTAGGTAACAGAGAATTAAGAAGTTGTTTAAACAGTTTTGAAATGAGGATTTTATTAAGATGATAAATATAATCCAGCTGTAGGGGATTATTAATACCCCAATTTCATTTAACTTTGATTGTAAAGAAAGAAATTGAAATCACTTTTGAAGCCTGAGGTCAGAAAGATTGACATGATGTATCAAGATTTTGAACTAGTTACTCGCTGTTGACCTCAAAAGGTGGGCACCTTACCATGACCTTAAAAAATCATGTACCCCCTTGTTCAAGAAATATACCTGCTAGATAGATACAATTAGATGACTTATTTCTGCTTAAATCTTTTTTTTCTTTTTTTTTTTTTTTCTCTGCAAGCATATTAAGGTACATATAAATTGAATCAACTTGGCACTCTTCTATATTGCATTTTCATATGTGTGCATTTTAAGCATTTTTTATCATTAGCAGCAATATATATGCAGATACTAGCTAGGACTTCTCATTTGTCCAAGAGAAAGAATACTTAATAAGCATATATTTACTTGTTAGAGATTCAAGTGCACACTGTCAAATATAAAGTGATACAGTAAAATGCAGTTACAGCTAAGATTCTTATAATGAATTTACACTTACAATGAAGTGATTTTCATTGCTGTAGTTGTTAAACATACATAATAAACACATTTTATATATAATGAATCATGTTTTTAAGGAATCAAAGTTGATTGTCCCTAGCACTTAGCTACAGCATGTTTTACTATATTAGTATTTAATATATGGATGGAAAAAGTATACAATGTTAAGAATCATTTTTAGCAGTATCCCCCCCCCCACCAAAAAAAAAGAATTGAAAACATCTGTGTAGTGAGTGTCTGTACTCTGTAGCTTCACAGGGCCAAAAAAGGCCTTAAGTGTAACTTGGTCTGTGTTATGTTAATTCTGGCAGTGAAAATCTGCATATGCAGCAATTAATATGGGTAGAAAAAAAGATATGATTTACACATTAGCTATTTAGTTATTTCATCTTGTTTCTTAATTTCTTTTTTCTTTCTTTCTTTTTGGTACATGATGTGTTTCTTTGTTAGAATTTAGTAAAATTTTTTATAAATTTTGAGGGAAGAGATTGTGAGAAGATCTGATGATGTTTATTCTTTCATATAAACTGGCACTCTGGCAGGTATTTTATTAACATGTTAAAGGGGTAGATACTATTGAATTGAAATAATGGATGGTTAAAGAGTCAATTTTCAGAATTTGTATTATTAAATTTTGATAGATTGATTTTTAAATTTTTCAGGATCCGCCCCCAGCTGGCCAAGGAGAAGATTGACATGTGTCAAGTCTGCACCACCGTGGACGCCACTCAGGTCATCATGGGAAAAGACAAAAGTTTTACCTACGATTACGTGTTTGACATGCCGACATTACAGGAAACTATATATGGTGACTGCGTACGAGCTCTCATTGAGGGGTAAGGACATCAAAGCACATGAACACATAGGTTTCCTGTCATTATATATCCACAAAAACAAAAACAAAAATGTTCCGGAAATGTCTGCATAGTTGTCGTAATATTTTGCAGACATGCACACCTACTCAATTCTGTGTCAAATACTTTAATTAATCTCAAAAATCAAGAACTTATTTACTTCAGCAGGAATCTGACAGAGTGAAAATACATCTTCTTTGTAATCTTATGAAATAAAGAATTTTTGCAGAATATATGGAAATGGTATTGAAATATTCTATATGGTCTCAAGTTATATGCCATCTTTGTGTGAAAATACATTAAATTTTTTTTAACAATTATGATTAATGTTTAAAAATGTGCATAGAAATTGTATGTTTATTGGGGGAAAAAACAATTTTTGGGATACATGAATTTTACAATACATTTTTACCATTCATATAGCTTAATTTTTGAGAAGACAGCAAAAGTAAACATTGTGGAGTAAGGAAATTAAAATTATAGCATTTAATTAAAGATTTGCATACATATGATACACGTTACCTACTAGCTCACAGCTTCTTCGCCTAAGCAATATATTATCTTTTTTAGGTGTTTTGATGGCTACAATGCGACAGTATTCGCCTATGGCCAGGTAGGTTTTTATTTGCAGAAGGTGATAAATGGGTTTAGAAATATATTGATACAGGTCTGTTTCACATTTTAAATGTGTTAAAACATGAATTTTTTATCCAACCTCTATACCTATATAAGATCTTATTTTAATTGACAACTATGTGTGAAGTTGAATGAAGTGTAAAGTTTGTATATATTAAAGCATTTACATTCTATGTAGAGAGGTTATCCACCTAACATTGAGATGGGTTTAAATTCATTCATTGTACAACATATTACATAGTGGGTATAAAAACTTTGTAGATTTTATTTGAAAAATAATGTAGCTCCATAGAAAAGTATATTATACTTTTTTTTTTTTTTTTAAATCTATGTCTCCTTCTAAAGGACTTTTTTATGTTATTTAATGCTTGAAAATAATGAATAATTATGGAGCAATATGTTTTGTTTTTTGTTTTTGTTAATTTTTTTCCTTATTTAATTCTTTGAATAGTGGAACTAATTGTGATTTGCTGACACTTAGGTGATCTTGGTTGTTAGTTTATAGTCTCTTTTGATGTGAAAAGGTAAATTTAAAAAGCATTTCATCTTCCTATCAAGATTTATACCTAGAGGCCTATTTTACATGGTAAACAAATAATTCTGTTTACGCTGCTTGTCATAGAGAATTTACAAATGGACTCTCCTAAGATAACCATAATGTAAAACTAATGACCATAAATCCATTGTTTATTTGCCAATTCTGAGCTATGACAGCTATGTTATACTTGCTCTGTGCTGTTCAGGAATCCATATATTTGGTTAATTTGATCTCAGGGACATCATTATAGAGCTTTTCATTGACCGTGCATATCATGTAGTCAGTATTGATTTTTATATTAAGAGTATGAATAATATATACATGTATATACATATATATTACATATATATTACTCATCACTTGTAAGCTGGAAAGGATATAACAAGTACAAAATGTACAAGACAAGCTTTGCTTATACATGTATCTCTGTGCTAGCTGTATAGTGAGACTGAATTTATCTTACATTTAAAATACCTGATTTAAATATTTTGAATTCTGTTTCTTTGCAAGTATCAAGATAATGACAAACTATACCACAGGGTAACAGGTTATAAACATGCAATAGTAAAATGTCAAAAAATTGAATGCAGAAGTTTGGGCAAAAACATTTCTTGATAGATGGGCATAAACTGGGTCATTGTGCAGTCATATCAATATGAATAATATATTTATCTCAACATTTCAAATTAGAATTATCATGGGAAATTAAAGGCAATGCAGCACAATAGGCTGCACAATAGCCTAAATGTGCAGAAAGAAGAGCATCTCCTTGATAAAGCTTTCATCCATTGATTTTTGTTCTGACTTGGTTCTGAGATGGTATGTATAAATGGCTCTACTGAAGCTTCCTTGTTTTTTGCTGATGTCGATCAATTCATATGCCAGCAGCGGTACTATTAGTCATTACATCATGTCACCCATACAACAGGATGCAATCACAGATTGGGAATAATTCAAACCATATATGCTATTTTAGTTCTTATCCATCTTTTTCCTGTGGAAAAATGCCTTTTATCAAATAAATTACAATGGTTCCAATTAATGCAGATAAATTTTCTTGTCTAGATAAGTATTTAGCGTACAGAATACAGATATTAGATTGAAATAATCACTGATTAGTGAGTGAATGTGCAAATTGAATTTATAGAAAGAGAGGGATGCAGTACTTTTAGATGCAAAAACTAAACATATAGTGATATATACATTTACATTGAAATATGCCAAATGTACATGAGGTATGAAGTTATGTGGATAGTTGTTTTAGTTATCCTGTAGTAGGATCTGTAATGGGTAAAAAAAATGTCAGAAATTCCTTTAATATAAATATCAATTATATCTTTATATATGAAGAAGTACACCATAAGATTATTGGCAACTGGGAAAGAATTCTATTGAAATTTAGTGGTGTATAGTTTTTACTTACCTGGGCTATACACAAATGTATGTAGTCTCAAGAAACTTTTATGCAAAATTTTTCCAATGTTGAGTTATGCCTCATCACCTGCTTCATGCAACTTTGCAACTCTTCTCCAAATTATCCATAAGACAGGTGAGGTTAAAAACTTGGTACAAATTTTCTTCTTTATGTTTTTGGGAGAGTAAAGTTTATTACTTTTAAAAGCATTCTGGGTTCTAACTTGGCATCATCTTTTCTGATTGGTTAAGACAAAATTTAGTAATCTCTTCTTCTACATAATTCAGGGGAGACAAAATGCAAGCTGTCAACTTCCTGTTTTCCTAATGAAGAGTCACTTTTCCCCATTTTTTTTTAAGCTCTCCAAGTTATAAATAGTTTTGACTTTTTCTTCAGAGTGACTTTATCTCAGTCCATGAAAGTCACTTTGCCTAATCTTGACTCGGATTTCTCTGATAGTGCCCTTAAGATTTGGTCCAGGGAGATCAGGATGATTGATGCTAGTAGAGTCAAATGTGGCATCTGATTCTATTTGCATTTCTTGTATGACTATGATATTTCAAATGTTTCAAGTTAAACTGTTTCTTGTGTTACAGCTTTAATTCATTCAGAAACAAGGTTGATTTCAGCATAGTGCATGCAATTTAAGCATCTATTATTGAACAGTCTTATGAAACAAAGAACTAGTGACAGATGTTATGTCAGAGAGAGAATGAGAGAGAGAGAAATGTTATGTTTGCTCATATTGAGGTCTTATAATAGCATACTGAAAGTATCATTATCTTATTCAAATTTTAATATTCAAAGCACTTAGGTATAAGAAACTAGCTATGTACATGTAATCTATTTTGACAGTACATGTACCTGTCTGGATATACTGAAGCAATGAAAGTGGAGTTGCAGGTACATATGCTTTAATACATACTTAAATATTACAGACGGGCTCGGGTAAGACGTACACAATGGGGACAGGGTTTGATGTGAATCTCCCAGAGAATGAAGTGGGGATCATTCCACGGGCTGTGGACCACCTGTTTAAGGGTATTGAGGAGTGCAAACAGAAAGCCAAGGAAAAGAACATCCCTCCTCCTGATTTCAAAGTCAATGCCCAGTTTATTGAGGTCAGTCAGAACATGGTTTGATATTGTCAGTTAGGTCCTCTTTGATTTTTGATTTTTTTGAAATGAAAACCAAAAAATATAGTCAGGTTATATGATGAAAGGAAACACTGTGGATAATCAAAAAACTTATTACTCGAAATATGTCTTTGTAGCTGTATAATGAAGAAATCCTAGATTTATTGGACAGTACAAGAGACCCAGAATCACGGGTGAGGTTTTGTTAGAATCATGAAATGATAAGTCTCTCAAAATCAATGTAAGTTTAGCAAAATGTGTTTCATAGTGCTATTATTTGTTTCTTGATTCAGATGAGGAAATCCCATATAAAGATCCATGAGGATGCTACTGGAGGAATATACATGGTGGGCGTGGCAACACGACCTGTCCACTCCCTGCAAGATGTAGGTTTATTTTGTCATTCTTTTCAATTCAATATACAACAAAGATTTCCACTGATTATAAACATTATTAATCTCCTCTTTCCATATCTCATTTGTTATTACACAGATTCCTATCTCACTTGTTATTACACAGATTCCTATCTCACTTGTTATTATACAGATTGATTTCTCTTCAATCTGATTTTATGAGCTCCAATCTATTACATGCTCGTGTTCTGTGTTTCATTAGAGCCGTAAATCACAGCTGTTACTCTATTGACAGAGCAGGAGAGTCTTTGGCAAAGCTATTTTACAATTGATTTTGTTGTGTGTTTTACAGACAATGGAGTGTTTAAAGAATGGTGCTCTATCTCGTGCCACAGCCAGTACAAATATGAATTCGCAGTCTTCCAGATCTCATGCTATATTTACACTACACATCAAACAACAGAGAATGGTTCATGATGAGGTATTCCTAAACTCTGCCCAAAAAATCCCTAAAATACTACACTTAAATTCCCCCCCCCCCCCCAATTATTTTTGAAATATATGCATCCTGATGTAATTATCCAGGTACATGTATGAGTAAGATTTTATATGTTACAAAATATTTTTTATTCATCTGAACCACACTTACTCATTTAACAATAAAAAAAATTCAACTTGTACATTAAAATGAAAAAAATTATGTTTACAAGATAATATTTGATTCAGCATAAGATATTTTATTTGATAATGAAAATGCCTGTAAAATATTTTTTTTTTTTACAGAATCTCATGGAGGAGGGCAAGGATTCGGATGCCCTGAATGAGTTTGAGACACTGACAGCTAAATTCCACTTTGTGGATCTTGCGGGGTCAGAGAGGTTAAAGAGAACAGGAGCCACGGGGGACAGGGCAAAGGAGGGAATCTCTATCAACTGTGGACTGGTGAGTACATATGTACTGGAACTATGCAGGTCTGAGACATTGAGATTTGTTCAAGTGTTTTGCTATCATTTTACCTTTGAACAAAAATTTCTTCCACTCCTTTGTCAAATAGCTCATACTTAAATGGTCTGTTAGACAGTTACTCATTATAATGTACATGTAAGTCAAAGTAAAGAATATTTCATAAATCTTGTTCCTTTCATACTAGCTTGCCTTAGGAAATGTGATCTCAGCTCTTGGAGACAAGGCCAAAAAAGGTTGTCATGTTCCATACAGGGACTCCAAGTTAACTCGATTACTGCAGGACTCGCTGGGTGGAAACAGGTAGGAAGAGAATGCATAAGTTGACTGCAGATTTAACAGTACAATTCATATGCATATTTTGAGAGAATTCTCTTTTACAATGTATGCTTCAATCTATTGTTTTTGTGAGATAACCTATTAGACTTCTTTATTTTCCAGTCGGACACTGATGATTGCCTGTATATCCCCCTCAGACAGAGACTTTGTAGAGACACTAAACACTCTTAAGTACGCTAACCGAGCTCGTAACATTAAGAATAAGGTCATAGCCAATCAAGACAAGGCTTCTAAACAGATGGCTGCCCTGAGAGCAGAAATTATAACACTTCAACAAGAACTTAATGAATACAAAACAGTAAGCTGGATTTTGAGAAAGTTCAACTTAAAAACTTTAGGAACACTGTTCATTTAGAGAGAATATTTTGTAACACAAAAGCTGGAGAAGTACTTTTTAGCTCACCTCGACGAAGTTGAGATGAGCTTATGCTATACCCCCGGCGTCGGCGTTAGCGTCGGCGTCCCGGTTAAAGTTTTAGGAGCAAGTCTATACCCAAGTAACTATAAGTCCTACCTGGACCAAACTTGCATGGATGATGCATCTAGGGATGGACACTACCACACTTGCTTCGGATGCTGGATCTGACCTAGATTTTCCAGATAAGTGACCAGGTTAAAGTTTTTGGAGCAGGTCCATTCCCAAGTAACTATAAGCCCGACCTGGACCAAACTTGCATGGATGATGCATCTAGGGATGGACACTACCAGACTTGCTTCAGATGCTGGATCTGACCTACATTTTCCAGATGAGTGACCAGGTTAAAGTTTTTGGAGCAGGTCCATTCCCAAGTAACTATAAGCCCTACTTGGACAAAGCTTGCATGGATGATGTATCTAGGGATGGGCACTACCAGACTTGCTTCGGATGCTGGATCTGACATATATTTTCCAAATGAGTAACCATGACAATGTGTTTGGAGTAGCTCTATAATTATTTATATGGCCTGTTATAATTTAACTTGCATAGATGGTGCATTCCAGACTTGCTTCGGATGTAGGAAATGAAAGACATTTTCTTGATTAGTGAACAGTTTAAAGTTTTTGGAACAGGTCAATTACCAATGAACTATAAGACCTACTTACACAGAACTTGCATGAATATTGTTTTCAAGATGCACACTAACTATTAAGAAAATATGATGTGAGATTTGCATTACTTTTACTGATAACATTCGTCGAGGTGAGCTTCGTAATCTTTGATTACCTATGTTTTAAAATGTAGCTAAATATTCAATTCTAGTACATGTATTATCTTTAAATACTGAATGTTTTAATTTTAAATACTGACTGTAGTACAACATTTTTTCAGGGAAAACGCAGGGTAGACGAAGATGGAGTGGAGACAGTAAATGATATGTTCCATGAAAACACCATGCTACAGACAGAGAATGATAAACTAAGACAGAGGATCAAAGCCATGCATGAAACTGTAGAGATGTTGACAAAACGGAACTCGGATCTGTTGGCTGAAAAAGCAGTGCTGGGGGTGTATAATATATCTGGTCAGTGTTGGGGTTGTATAATGTATCTGGTCAGTGCTGGGGATGTATAATATATCTGGTCAGTGCTGGGGGTGTATAATGTGTCTGGTCAGTGGTGGGGGTGTATAATGTATCTGGTCAGTGTTGGGGGTGTATAATGTATCTGGTCAGTGCTAGGGGTGTATAATGTGTCTGGTCAGTGCTGGGGGTGTATAATGTATCTGGTCAGTGGTGGGGGTGTGTAATATATCTGGTCAGTGTTGGGGGTGTATAATGTATCTGGTCAGTGGTGGGGGTGTATAAAGTATCTGGTCAGTGCTCGGGGTGTATGATATATCTGGTCAGTGCTAGGGGTGTACAATATATCTGGTCAGTGCTAGGGGTGTATAATGTATCTGGTCAGTGCTAGGGGTGTATAATGTATCTGGTCAGTGTTGGGGGTGTATAATGTATCTGGTCAGTGCTGAGGGTTCACATAATCCATGAATTGTTAAATATGTATTGTGAAGGTTGATTGAGAAGTGAAGTAGTAACAGTTTAAAACAGTAGAAAAATTTGAAAAAATGTGAATTGAGTGAGCTTTTATACAGTATTCATTATTAAAATACATGTAATTACATTTGATATATTGCAGAGGATGCACGGGACAGTGAAGTAACAAAACTGATAGAAAGTTATGTCAAAGAATTAGAAGAGCTCAGGTATATATTTTATTTTTAAAAAGAGTCAATGATACAAAAAATTCAGTCTCTTCTTGTTTAATGCTCTGCCTCATGTGGGATATGACTTCTACAGGGCCAAACTGTTGGAGGCTGAGCACACAGCTGATCAGTTCAGGAGGAAAAATGTGGCATCGCGGATGGGGAGCAGCATGTCCCTCATGAACGAGCCTGTGAGTCCAATCTCACCAGGACACATGATGGGGAGTTTTATGGGGTCAATGACAGAAAGTAGGCTTTCTATTATAGAGGAGGCCAAACGAGATGTCAGTCGAATGAAAAAGCTGAAAAAAATGAAGAAGAAAATGTACTCAAAAACAAGGTAAGTTATTAGCAGTATTGTAATGCACAAATGATGCCTAAGAGCATGTGACTTGAAAGTGTTATAGGGAACGATAAAGACAGCCCCAAACTGTGTTAACAGTCAACAGTATGCACATCTAATCTCAGATAAAATTTAATTGAATTTTAACTGAATTATTTTAGTGAAAAAGAGGACAATTTTGATGATGAAAAGGATCAAAATGAGGCAGAACAGAATGGAGAAGAGATGAATGAAGAAGAAGGAGCAGATAATGAAGAGGAAGAAAATACTGAGGACATCAACGAAGAAGATGAGGAGGATAGATTAAGTGCAGATGTAAGTCTTTATGCAAAGCATTTATTATCTTAAAGATTTTTACCTGACCTTGCTGAAGTCAGATCAAAGTGTTTGCAGTAGTTGAATCCAAGGCAAGACTCTATATGCAGCTATAAGCCCCATCTGTGCCATGCTTTCTTGGATGAAGCATCTGGCTATGCCTTTCACCTGTCTGGATGTTGCATATGAAATATGTTTTTGGATGAGTGGAGAGAAAAAAAAATGGAAATCAATTTATCCCTTGATAACTACTAGCTTCTCTTGAAAAAATTAAGCTCAAAATTTTTGTTCTGATGCTACTTGTACATGTACATTTTCTAGATGAGTAGCCAGACACACTCCAACATCTGAAGTGAAGAAATTAGATAATGTTTTCTAGTTGAACAATTATACTTGACATTAGACTTAGCATTGTGTTTTATAGGACATTAATAAAAGCATAATATGTAGTGTATGATTATCTATGTGTTGCCTTCTAATACATGTACTTTGTTTTGAAACAATCCTTAGTTTGCAGAAAAATCATATAAAGTACATGTAACTTTAGATAGTGCATGTTGTTTAAAAAAGGGATGTACATTTTTTTCTCATGAACAGCTAAATGGAGATGATGAAGAGGATGATGACATGGAAGAAGAGCTAGAAAATCTGTCTTCATCAGATTCAGACTCAGATACTGATGATAAAGGTTAATATATTATTATTATTTATATACATGTAGTTATATGTACATAAGATCCTATGAAAACTGTACATGTACATAAAATCATATTTAAATACATCATGGAGAATGTACTGGTATTGATACAGTTTGATATTCTGTTATTTGATAAAGAATGGTAATTCTGTATTGTGTATTGAACATGCAGCCTTTGCGGATCCACTAATGGAGTACCTGTGGTTTTATGAAGGTGAAAAGTAGCTTCCTGTGTGTGTGTGTTG
Source organism: Saccostrea echinata (assembly GCF_033153115.1). Taxonomy (NCBI): domain Eukaryota; kingdom Metazoa; phylum Mollusca; class Bivalvia; order Ostreida; family Ostreidae; genus Saccostrea; species Saccostrea echinata. The sequence continues at coordinate 1,108,848 of NW_026889813.1, read as the reverse complement.
TTTTCGTATTTTTCTTTCTCATATGCTGTAAAAAACATTTTATATTAGGTTTTGTAGTACATGAATTTTAAGTTCATAACAAAGATTTGGTTATAGATTTCTAGACTTCAAGAACCAAAGTTTAAACTCTTTAAGTACATGTACTTATTTCTCCCAATTTTTTTCCATCTTGTGGCACTGTTATCCAGCAATCCTGAATGAGTTTCCCTTTTATTTGACATTTGAGCTCTATCAAGTATTTTGTTAATTTTGTTATAATTAATCTGACAGGTTTATTTGTGCATGTTTGTATCATTGAGTACTTGTATCTATGCAGTATATGTTAAAATATGCTTGCTATGAAAATTTATATTTTTACAAAACTTATCATCAGTGATGTCATGTTAAATGGCTATAAACTATTGAAATTGTAAATCAAATTAATATAATTTATTTTACATTTTTTCCAGATTCAGATAACATACATGAAGACCTAGCGGAGCTTACGTGTAGTATATCTATAAAACAGAGGTTGGTGGAGGAGCTGGAACAGGCTCAGAAGCAGGTCCAGGCGGTCCGCCACCAGTACGAGGAAAAAGTCCGACAATTACAGTCCCAAATCCGAGCCACAGAGGAGGAGCGAGACAAGGTCCTGTCTAACATCAGCAGTGTAGAGAGCGAGTCCATGGGGAAGGTCAAAAAGGTCAAGGAGGAGTACGAGAAAAGACTGGCAGCCCTCCAGAATGACCTGAAGAAGACAGAGCAAGCCAAGCGTGACTACGCCCGCATGCAGAAGCAGTCCTCATATCATGAAAAACAGTTGAAGACCCTGCAGCATGATTTGGCTGAAATGAAGAAAACTAAGGTATATTTTTGGGATTAAAAGTAGGGAATTTTAGAACTATTAAAAGTTGTCCCATAAAACAGTGCATATTGAACACAGGTGTTATATAGTTGTAGTGCATCAGCAATTTTGATAGGAACTGTCTTTCATAGAATGAAATTTACATAATTATGATTGAAAAATAAAATTCTGATGTTTAATAATGATGATTTTGAAAATTGCAACAGACTTAAACTAAAATTTGAAGAGAGAAAATGTACAAAATTCCTTGAAATTTAAACCCTTGATTCATCTTTGAAAAGTATTTCTAAAAGAGAGATTTTTAGTTTGAAGCATCCAGTGATGGGATGTTTGTCTTGTTTAAGAATATCTTAAAGCCATTTACACAGTGTGACTTGTTAATGTAGGTGAAGTTAATGAAGCAGGTCAAGGAAGAACTAGAGAAAGGTAAAGCTGTGGAGGCCCGGCGAACCAGGGAAGTGGCTCAGTTACGTAAGGACCAGGTACGCAAAGAAAACATGATCCGCAACCTGGAGAAGGAGAAACGTCAGAAAGAGGCTGTACTCAAACGCAAACAAGAGGAGGTAACTCTTTACGTCTTCACTCTCTATACATCTAAATTTGGGATTGGGCTAAGGTGCATGGTTTTGTTTTCTCTGTTTTCCATTTCCTAAGAATACGTATTTAACCTAATAGATAATGAAATTAATGTCATGACTTTTGTAATATTTTATCCATTTTCATACAAATCTAATTGGACAATATGCTATGCACCAACATATTTGTTATTTCTTCCTTCTTTCATCCATTGTTATTTTTTCATTCATTTATGTACACTTGTACTTGTACCTATGCTTTTTATATGACCTGATTGTCAATAAGTAATTTTCTTGATGGAAACCCACTGTTTCAGTTGAATGCCAGCATAGAAAAAATCACAAGAGAGGTAACTTTGTACAGGCTTATCACTCATGCTATGTATTCTTTACTTGTTACACTGTACTTCATACTCATGTAGCCATGAATATTAAATAGAATGGGTATATATAATCAGTCTATAGATGTCCTAGAATTTCTCAATGTTCACAATGCAATCTTCTTTTTATTACTGGTAGTTCCTCTGATTTTTGTGTGTATTGGTTAGAATTAAGTTTTTTATTAATAAATGTAAGAGACCTACTTGTATTAAAAGTAGACCATTTATTTTCAAAATTTCTCCTCTGTGTAAAATGATATTCTCTACAGCAAATCAGAAATTATAGGTGAAACGTCTGTAAAACCATATCTTATGTATATGTGTGATGTGTATGGTATAAAAAATAGCAAGTCATATACTGTATATGTGGTACAGGTGTCATCAAAATACACAGCATGAATTGGTATTAAAAATCCAGTAGAGGTGTGGTATTTGTAAAGAACAGGACTGTAAAGCTCCATTATGTGTATATTTATGTCAAAGTCTCCCAACTATTATGAAAAGCTGATTATTTTAATTTCTAAAAATAATTTTTAAAAATGTAAAATTCATTCTGTCGAGTAACATTTCATTATTTGATGGTCCTTTTTTCATAAAAAATGAGAGCAGCTTGTACAATAAAGCTTTTATCAGCCTGAATTAATAACTTGTATGTTGCATTTCATTAAATATGATATTCAAGATGTGCAAGCTTATTGGTTTTGCAGTACACCAATATCTCTTGATTTTTTTTTCTTTAATACAAAGAGTTCATGATTTTTAAAGAAAGGGAATTTGCAAATTCCCTTAGAAAGTATTTTACTTCATATTTACATTTACACATTAATTAATAGGTGGATCCAATACCACATGAGTCTGACATATTACTTATCAGATTTATGTGTATGTTACAGCTTTTTAACATTGTGTGTTCTCATTACATGGAAATGCATACTGATACATTGCTTTTGACTTGGTTGTGCATTATTATGATTATTTTAATTTCCTTTAATCAAAGCACACTTCTAGTCTTTTATTTCTTTTTGTCAGGTTGAAGCTCTGAGAAGAAAAGAGAAAAAACCAATGTCATCCATGGCTGCTGGCAGAATAGCCAAATATGACCGTCCTAAAACCATACCAGTGGGTGGGTATTCACTTGAGACACTTGCTCGAATTTTGTTTTGTCATAGAGATAGTGTTATTGTAATACTGTAATGGAGATAGTGTCATTGTAATAGTGTAATGGAGATAATGTAATTGTAATAGTGTAATGGAGATAATGTAATTGTAATGGTGTAATGGAGAGAGTGTAATTGTAATAATGTAATGAAGATGTTGTAATTGTAATAGTGTAATGGAGATAGTGTAATTGTAATAGTGTAATGGAGGTTGTGTCATTGTAATAGTGTAATGGAGATAGTGTAATTGTAATTGTGTAATGGAGATAGTGTAATTGTAATAGTGTAATTGTAATATTGTAATTGTCATAATTTTATTTTCATTACAGCTCCATTTACTTCATCACCTCGTAGAAAGAAGCGTTCAGAGTTCAGTGCCAAAGCCGCCAAACAGAAGTGGGATACACTGGAGAAAAAGGTTCAGTCATCCATCTATATGATTGTGTGTACAGTAAAACTTATCTAATCTGGACAGCCACCAGTTCCATAGAAATTGGCCAGATAAGGCAACATTCTGGAAAGGAAAAAATTTTAAACAATTGAATTTACTGAAATGGACTTTAAGTTTACAGTGTATTAGACAGGATTTCGTAATACACAACATCTGGATAAGACAAGTTTCACTGTATAATCATTATTATCCTCTAAAATTGGCTGGGATTCCAACTCTATTTCTTTTTCCACAAGTGTTTCTACTGTATTATTTGTTTAATCATGACATTGTGTCTCTCTTTCATACAGATTTCTAATGTGATAACTAAAAAACAGACCATCATCAACATGGAGAAAGATATGGATATCTGGTTAAAGGTAAAAAACATTATTACATTTGGTCTTTTACAATCATGTACCTAGGATGTCTACAAAACTACATGTATGTAGAATACATTGGATCGAATTTTATTCTTTATTGTAGGAAAGAGAGAGTGTCTGCAAGAAGCTTGACAAATTCTGCAGAAAAAGAGATATAGCCATTAAAGAGGGCAAAGTAAGTTTATTTATAGAGTAGCATTGTTTCATTGAGTATCCACTGAAATGAATTTGCATGTAATTGAAAGGAATAGATACATATATGTGATATGTTCAGATTGTATCCGAAATGTCACATATTTTTTTATCCAGTTCACGGGATCACAGTGGGACACCAAAATTCATGAAAAATGAAATTTTATCCCATATTTGGAATTGTTTACTAGAAACTGCCATTTTTCTTTTTTCTTGCTCTCACAATACTGGAAATCTTGTTTGATGCTTGGCTTATTATGCTTGGTTAACGTACATAAACGAAAAGAAAAACATTTTCTGTGACAATTACAAGGTAATTAAAATGTATCAAAACTTCTCTTAGGTTGAATTGTTTTTATCATAGGGTTTCAATTTTAACTTGTTAGAATTTTGTCAATACAAAGTTGCTTAAGAGAAAACAAAACGAATCAGAGCAGTTCCGTGTGACAACAATACAAAATTTAATCCATAACTTATTTGGTCTGCTTTTCTGTAAGTATTGTCGATTGTAACACAGAGTCAGAGTGATGCTTCAGTATCAAGAGAAAAATGCAGATGACTTGATACAGAGACTTACAAATGGTAAACTGTGCTATAAACAGTCTATTTACAAAATTCAACATTGACCATGGGGATTGCTGTGAATATGAAATTCTAAAGTTACTTGCAATATAATTAACACTATGAATATATATGAAATTAGGAATAAAAATGATCCTTTTATAATGATTTATAATGATTTTTTTGGTTGATATTTTGCACAGTTATTTGTACATTTTTTTTTTTTTTTTTTTTTTTTGCTGATCAATTTTACAGTATTTCACTTGAATTCCACTATTTTCAAGGCTCCTGTACAGTATAAATTATCACATGTATGTGAATACTGTATTGATGTTTTGCATGGTCCTTTTTTGACCTATTTTGTTTAGGATGACTCTGTGATTGGGGAGCTGAACTGTGTGGTTTATTTTTTTGACCTGTCTGTTTTGCTTAGGATGACTTGGTGATTGGAGTATCTTTATTTTAAATGCTTAGGATGACTTGGTGATTGGAGGACCTTTATTTTTTTTTGTTTAGGATGACTCGGTGATTGGAGGATCTTTATTTTATTTTGTTTAGGATGACTTGGTGATTGGAGGATCTTTATTTTATTTTGCTTAGGATGACTTGGTGATTGGAGGATCTTTTTTTATTTTGTTTAGGATGACTCGGTGATTGGAGGGCTGAATTAGGTGATCTTTATTTTATTTTGTTTAGGATGACTCGGTGATTGGAGAACTGAACTGTGTGGTCTTTGTTTTATTTTGTTTAGGATGACTCAGTGATTGGAGAACTGAACTGTGTGATAGGAATGCTGCAGGGACAAGTTCAGTATACACAGGAATACATCTCCGAGTGTCAGTCACAGATCATGCAGATTGAGGAAGCCAAGGCAAGTTTTCCTATTGAATATGATTTCATTTGAATCTTTCTGGGAATAATTTATTGTATATCTTACAATCTATGGCCCTAGATGTACACAGGAATAAGTTAAGTCTTACAATATGCATCTCTTCCTTAAAAAAAGAAAACTTATGCATCTCTTATATATATAATAATTACAGTATAATAATTTAATAAAATACTCATGAATCTGCTTCATATTCTCCATAGATCTGAGTATTGTAATTGATGTGAAGTCTTTAATTGTTGTACCTGTCATAGAATTCTATCTGTATTTTGTAGGAAGATAATGAAGGATTTGATACCACAGATTTGTTCAATAACTGCTCCTTAGAGGAAACCAGATATTTACTGGAACACTTCATACAGACTTCCATAGGAAGGGTACAGTATTTAATTGTACTGTTTTATCAAATGAAAGCACAAACTTTCACTGATGCTTATACAGTATTTGGTTTAAAGTAAACCCTGTAACTACATTTGTAAGGTGTTAGTCCTGTTACAGCCTTGGAAGGTCTTCATAAATCCTGTAAATGCCTTTGTAGGAAGTTTATCTGTGTTAATCCTGTAACTGGATTTCTTGGACCTGGATTTTTATAAATCCTGAAACTCTTTGTAGGGAGTGACTTTATTAAAATAATGTACAGTAATTACACAGAGGACCATGCTCTTTGTAAATGCTGTAAACAATTCTGTGTAAATGCTGTAACTGCTTATACAGAACCAGATTCTGTGTAAATGCTGTAACTGCTTTTACAGGAACAGATTCTGTGTAAATGCTGTAACTGCTTTCACAGGACCAGATTCTGTGTAAATGCTGTAACAGCTTTTATAGAATCAGACTGTATGTAAATGTTGTAACTGCTTTTACAGGACCAGATTCTGGGTAAATGCTGTAGCTGCTTTTACAGGACCAGATTCTGTGTAAATGCTGTAACTGCTTTTACAGGAACAGATTCTGTGTAAATGCTGTAACTGCTTTCACAGGACCAGATTCTGTGTAAATGCTGTAACAGCTTTTATAGAATCAGACTGTATGTAAATGTTGTAACTGCTTTTACAGGACCAGATTCTGGGTAAATGCTGTAACTGCTTTTACAGGACCAGATTCTGTGTAAATGCTGTAACTGCTTTTACAGGAACAGATTCTGTGTAAATGCTGTAATAGCTTTTAACTACTTTTATAGGCCCTGGCTCATTGTTAATCGAGTTACATTTTTTGTAGGGTTATTGTCAATCCTATTACTTTTTTTTATAGGGCCTAGCTATTTGTCAATCCTGTTGCTATTTTTATAGGGCCTAGCTCTATCCCAGAAGGAGAATGAGTTGAAGGAGATCAGAGAGATGCTTCACCAGACTGAGTTAAACAACACTTTACAACAGGATCTGCTCAAGCACATGATAAATGACCAAGTGGGCATTGAAGTGGACAATTTGATGACCAATGCTGCTGATGGTATATTTCTTTTCTCTGTTTTTATCACAGTGAAACACTCTAGTGGAACTCTTTATTTTAATTCTTTATGTGTTTATATCATTTTTTTTATCTCTATTTGCCCTAAGATTAAAAGATCAGAGGACCTGTTATTTTACATTTCTGTGGCTGACCACACCATTGCTGTTGGTCATAACTCTTGAGTTATGTGTAAATGAGATAAAAACAAATATGTTTGGTCTAGGAATATGGCTTCAAATCTGTTCAAAGCATCAGATTCAAGTCATTGGTCAGGGAGAAGTCTGCTACAATTAGAATTTGGCTTTGTTTTGCAAATAGACTTTGATTATGAATGTTTCTCATATGAAATATTGTCCCATCATAGGTACCTGTAGGTTTACTGATATTGCTGTTTATTCTTGAGTATACAGTTAAACCAATATTGCTTAATTTTTTTTTAATTTAAATTTAAGATATGGAATCCTCTGAGGAGTCTGCCTCGTCCTCACCTGCGGACAGGTAAGTCAGTCTTGTTCCAGTGTTGCATAGAGTGCTTCATAAACAATGCATTAGGGTATTTCTTGTGAATTTAGCTCTTGCGTCATCTAAAATACATATTTTAAAAGCTTTTGCATAAGTTTTAATTGAATAACTGGCATTTTGAGAAAATTTGAAATATTTTCTTAGATAAAATGTTTTGAGAAACCCTGCTAGGCTTTTTGAGAAATTCTCCTGCTGTTAATAATATTTTCTTTAATGCAGTTTACTAACAGTTTTAAAGATAGTTTTGAAATTGAAAAAAAAAACACTAATTTTTATCATTATTTTTTTTCCTCTTTAGTTCTGTTATTTTGATTATGTGCATTTTGACATTTGTTTATCCATATTACATCATGATTTTGGTACCTGTGTGTTATACATATCATATTGTACATACTTTTACCTGGTTATACTCTAGTGGTTGAGGTTGACATAACCAGAAGTTTAGGGGTGGTTGTAATATCAGGAATTTTAGTGTCATTTACCATTGTCATTTAAGATTGGTAGTTGGTAGAGAGAGGCATATGATCAAAAGTCAATTTCTTTCTGTATTCAAAATATTTCAGAAAACGTTATGCTCTTAAGTACAGGTATGACTTTATTTCAAGCATATTTTGGAGAAAACATCACTCATCAAGCACCTGCTATACGGACATTTTGTCATGCCTGCACACGCAGTACACTGATTGAGAAATGAATTTATTCGGACACAGATTGTGATTTTTTAATGAGAACACATGACACATTAGGGTCTAAGTCATTTTACATTGTGAGGGTTACCGGTATATTCAAGATCAGGATTAATACACATTTTTTGCATTTCTGTTGAAGTCATACTTAGGTATGTAAATTTGGGTACAATATTAGGTTCAATTTTACACAGAAACTATGAATAAAGTCAAATCTTCTTGAATTAAATGTAGATATAGCATCTATCCTATAACACTAACTGTTAGGGTAAGGTTGGACGAGGGTAAATGTTTCCATCTTAGTCATAGTTAATATCATTTTCATGCTGCTTTTATGCCTCCTATGGTACAGGTTCACATTTTAATCCCTCCTTTTCAGAGCGAGCAACAAACCCAATATAACTGACCGTTCTGCAAACTTTGAAAATTTAATTAGGTAATATGTGCTCTTAATCAACAGCCTAAATTATATCCTGGGTACTACTCATGGCTAATCGGTCATCTGTCAGCTTTTTCACATAGATTCATTGCAGTCAGTATAATTTCCATGTATATAGTCATCGCACTGTCTTGCTGCTGTTAAAGTGAAAGTCTATATGTGTAACTATATATAGAAGTAACATATAATCTACATTTGGAAAATTTTATTTTCTAATTCTGTAACTTGGTCACTTTTTTATTTCAGTCTTTATATTTCACTTATGTCTCATAATAATTTTAATATTTATTTAATATCATTCTACATTCATATGTATGCAGAATTGGGATATTCTTGTACCGGGTATTTGGATAATATTTGTCATGATTTGAATTATATAATAGTATCTATGGTGAATTTTTTTTTTTTGCATATATAATGATAAATAGAATTGGGAATACAAACTCATAAACACAACCACTGGGGCAATTGCATGAAAGTATTTGTATAATGCACTGGCATACCCTCAAGAGAATGTCATATGTATATGACGCAAGACATAATTTGAATCGGATTAAAGCACTGGCACTGAAATATTGGGTTGGGGAAAACGCATGTGAGAGGTGGTGAAAAGTCAAGTAGAGGCGGACTTAAATTTTTCTTATGCCAGAGATTTAGGATTAATCTTTGATGAACTTTAAGCATTGCATTCTTCTGTATTGCCATGTCCAACTTTTTATAGCTCTGCAGCGCATTTAACATTTTAAATTATACATGTAGAACATTTGTAAATCCATACAATCAGTGCAGGTCAGAGGACTTGTAGCAATATTCTTAAATATAAATATACAATTAAAGACGGTACCTTAATGTTAAAATTGATTTTGATTCTTGTTTTTAAATGATAGTCACTGTGATACAAATTATAGCAGTGCTCATTAATAGAGTACAATTTTTCTGGTTATTAAAATTTTTTTAACATCTTGATTTTTTTTTTCTTTTTTTATTCCTGCTGCTTGCCCGGTACATTTTGGGGTACCTTGGATTTTCCTCTTTACTATGAAATCTATGTTGTTTGGATGTCAATTTTCTGGCTTAGTTTTGACCCATATGTCTTCACCATTCTGGTTCTGATAGTATGTTTTATTATGGAGATTCTTAGTTTATGACGACACAGATTTGGTACGTGAAAGATGTATTCTTTTTTTAATGTGTAACTTTTTTTTTGTACATTATCTCTCGAAGTACGTGAGAATATTAGTGTAATTCTGGTGATCTGCTATATATTTCTGTAGTTTTTCACTTTATAACCAGGGGTAAGATAAGATTAATTTCAGTTGCTGCAGTATATATTAGATATACAAAAAAATAAATAAAAATATAGATAAATAAATAATTAAAACACAGTTACTTAGCATGTATGTAGCAATTTGATTTAGTTCCTGTTACAAAAATTAGCATTAAAAAATGGCAAAATGATAAAAGAATTATAAGGGATAGATTGATGTAAGTTATTACATTGTTCCATTTTATGTTTTGTCCTTAATAGAAAGAACATTAGAATTGTTGTACATGGATAAACATGAATCTTTAATAATAAGTTTGCTGAAAAGGTTTGGTTTGGGGGGGGGGGGTATTTACATGTATTTTTTACTTCATATTTTAATCAAAATGAGAGAAATGCACAAAATTTTGGTTTGGAAATTAATGTTTGATTATGAACAATGAAAATAAACCCCCTGTGTTTATTGGAGATTTGCATTAAAGAGAACTAAGATATTGACTGCAATTGATTATACCTGACATGGAAGCTCTTTTAGTCTGAAATATTCGATACAATTTTTTTGCATATTTAAGAGTACCTTAGTCTTTCTTTGTTAAGTTCTATGATATGGAGCAAAATTAGTTAAAAAATGTATACCATACAAAATGGAAATATACCCTCTGTATTAATTTGATTCCGTTATGCAAATAAAATCTCCATACTTGAATAGTGTGAATAATTGCAGTTGATACTGAAGTCCACTTACCTGCAAATGTCCATTCTTACTATTTTGCCATCATTATGTGTTTAGTATCTGTATATTAATTTACACTATCACTGATTGTTATGATTATATAGTTGTCATGATATTGTTATGCCTAAGAAGGAAATGCATTATGGATTGAATAATGGTTACTGTTAAGTAAATGAACAATCCAAGCAGCCCATACTTTCAAATCACCAGCCACCCACTTATTTTGGATATAATTAAAAAAATGTACAAAATACTTGATAGAAAAGGTACAAATCCTGATCTGAACTTCATGAAAAAAAATCTAAAAAATCTAAGAATTTGTTTGCAGAATTTGAATTATTATACATATGTATGTATATTGCAATATCCTCAAATTCTTGATTTATATTTAACAGAAAATTCAAGAAGGTATGGATTATAAGATTTGTTTAAACAAGCAGCATATTTTTCTCGATTTCCATTATCTGCCAGACTCTGCCTTTTTCTATCTGTATACACTGTCTGCATTGTATGTAAAATTCTCAGGTCACTGGTCTGTAAATAAAGGATATGGATGAGTAACATATGCCAACAGGAAGGAGCTAGGGAGTTGGTCTGGAGTAAAGTTTTGGTGCATGAAACATGCTGCAGTTTCCAAAATGCATTTTCTTTATGTAGAATTAAGTGGAGATCTGATAGCTAACTACTTCTGTTTGCTAATTAGCATCAATACTTCATAATAATTCACATTAACTCTTGATCACTGTTTCCTTTGCAAACTGATGACTCAAAAGTTTGACCATCAGATCTCCATGTTAATAACTATAGACTAATTTTATTATCGTGATTATGCCTTTTGTTTATTTTGGATTTATTTGCAGTTATGAATCCTGTTCTGTTTTTATTTGTTTTTCTGTATTAGCATGTCGTGTTTTTCATTTTCTTCTTTCTTTATACTTTTTCCCTTTTACTACTGCTGCTGCTGATGCTGGCTTGGATTTATTTGCGATTTAATGCTGACCATTTTGTTTCCTGCTGCACTGTTCAGCATGTTTGAGAACACTTCTGAGGTTTCTTCCAATGCAGTTAACAGTACTGTCAGTGTACCCGCAGCAGAGCCCCCTGTTAGGGGAAATAAGGTAAGTCATACCACCTCAGAAAATAAATCCCCTCAAGTCCATTATTGTCAGGTCCTTTAAAGGAGAGACATTGGATCAGCACATCACCACAGGCCCTATAACACTGGGTTTACACAAAAGCATGTATCTTTTCCAGATGGATATTTGTTAAATTTTGTTCTTTGCATGTTTTCAAGTAGCATGCATTCAACATTGTATAATTATATAGAGTCTATGTTGAATGTCTTGATGCATGTTTTATGTTGTTTTAGTGATGTGATTGTCTAGTGGTACATGTGTTCTGTAGAATAAAAATTTACATACATGTATGTGCATGGCCGTTTTAAGTTTATTTTTTGCCCCCCCCCCCCTTTCCCCATTTTAAACTGTATAGAACACTGTAGAGTTTTAAGGTTGAATACTCATGAACAGTTTATGGTAGTGATCTAAAGATGCTTTTTATTAGGTCACCTGAGTCACTCAGGTGACCTATTGCTATCTGTTTTCGTCCGTCGTCGTCCGTCGTGTGTTAACATTTGAACATTTTCAGCTTCTTCTCTGAAACCGCTGAACCAATTTCAGCCAATTTTTGCATATGGCATCTATGTGTGAAGGGGAACAAAATTTGTGAATTTCATGGTCCCTGCCCCCCTGGGGCCTGAGGGGTGGGGCTAAAACCACCAAAATTAATGCAATCTTTAAAAATCTTCTTCTTTACTCCTGGACATCAAGCAGTCAAACTGTTGACATGATTGTAATAAGCATTGAGCCCTCTACCAAAATTGTGAAATTCATGGCCCCAGGGTCAGGGGTTCTGGTGCTAGGGCGGGGCTATATAGATCATATAGTGAAAGTGCATTATTTCTTTGAAAATCTTCTTCTCTACTCCTGGGTATTACTGAAACAAATTGAATACATAGTTATGATAAGCAAGGGTGACTCTACCAAAATTGTGAAATTCATAGCCCCAGGGTCATTGGTTCTGGTGCTGGGGGGGGGGGGGGGGAGGCTATATAGATCATATAGTGAAAGTGCATTATTTTTTTGAAAATCTTCTTCTCTACTCCTGGGTATTATTGAAACAAATTGAATACATAGTTATGATAAGCAAGGATGACTCTACCAAAATTGTGAAATTCATGGCCCCAGGGTCAGGGGTTCTGGTGCTAGGGTGGGGCTATATAGATCATATAGTGAAAGTGCATTATTAGTTTCAAAATCTTCTTCTCTACTCCCGGGTATTATTTAAACAAATTAGATATATAGTTATGATAAGCAAGAGTGGCTCTACCAAAATTGTGAAATTCATAGCCCCAGGGTCATTGGTTCTGGTGCTGGGGGGGGGGGGGGGGGCTATATAGATCATATAGTGAAAGTGCATTATTTCTTTCAAAATCTTCTTCTCTACTCCTGGGTATTACTGAAACAAATTGGATACATAGTTATGATAAGCAAGAGTGACTCTACCAAAATTGTGAAATTCATAGCCCCAGGGTCATTGGTTCTGGTGCTGGGGGGGGGCTATATAGATCATATAGTGAAAGTGCATTATTTCTTTGAAAATCTTCTTCTCTACTCCTGGGTATTATTGAAACAAATTGAATACATAGTTATGATAAGCAAGGATGACTCTACCAAAATTGTGAAATTCATAGCTCCAGGATTAGGGGTTCTCGGGTGCTAGGACGGGGCTATATAGATCATATAGTGAAAGTGCATTATTTTTGAAAATCTTCTTTTCTACTCCTGGGTATTATTTAAACAGATTAAATACATAGTTATGATAAGCAAGAGTGACTCTACCAAAATTGTGAAATTCATAGCCCCAGGGTCATTGGTTCTGGTGCTGGGGGGGGGGGGCTATATAGATCATATAGTGAAAGTGCATTATTTCTTTGAAAATCTTCTTCTCTACTCCTGGGTATTATTTAAACAAATGAAATACATAGTTATGATAAGCAAGAGTGACTCTACCAAAATTGTGAATTTCATGGCCCCTGGGTCAGGGGTTCTGATGTTAGGACTGAGCTCTATTTATTATATAGTGAAAATGCATTAATGCTTTAAAAATCTTCTTCTTTGCTTCTGGGTATTATTTAAACAAACAAAGTACATTGTTATGGTAAGCAATGACCTCTTCCAAAATTGTGAATTTCATGGCCTTAGGGACAGGGGTTCTGGTGCTAGGTTGGGGCTATATAGCTCCTATAGTGAAGGTGAATTATTTCTTTGAAAATCTTCTTCTCTGCCCCTGGGTACTATTTAAACAAACTAAGTACATTTTTATGATATGCAAGGATGCCTCTTCTAAAATTATGGATTTCATGGCCCCAGGGTCAAGGGTTCTGGTGAAAAGGGGGGGGGGGCTCTATTGATTATATAGTGAAAAAGCAAAATTTCTTTGAAAATATTCTTTTCTGCTTCTGGTTAAAAAGCAGAGAAGCAAGTTATGATGAGCAAGAGTGCTTCTTCCAGAGTAGTGAATTGCATGACCCCTGGGTCAGATGTGCTGGTGTAAGGGTGGGGCTGTTGATAATATAGTGAAAATGCATTAATTCTATTAAATAATCCTGTCAGCTCCTTAATGTTAAGTAGATACATGTAAAGAAAGTGATTACTTATGAAGAGCAAACTTCTGGTCCCAGGGTGAGAGGCTCTGGTGTTTTTCGGTGGTGAAGGGGGGGGGGGGGGCTCTATTGATAATATAGTGAATCTGTAGGAAAAATGCATTATTTCTTTAAAAATCTTCTCTGCACTTGGGCATATCAGAGGCAAAAAGAGTAAAAGTTGTAATAAGGAAGGGTATTTTTACCAGATTTTTGAACATCTGGACCATTTGGTCAAGTGTTCTGGTCCTAGCCAGGGCTCAATTTGCATTCTACTGAGAGGAGTTATTCCCCTTTGCCGTTTACTTTTGATAATTAATCACTGTAAATAATGTACTTGAAAGGTTAATAGAATAAGAGAATTATGCAAGAATTTTTATTGTATAATACAAAAATTATTTTCATAGTTTTAATGATCAGGTGGACTTGTAAGTAATAGATAAATAAAGATGAGACAAAAATAACTTGTCTTATTAAATGTTCATCAAAGACCAAGAGAGGCCAATGTAAGAGATTACAACAAGAAATTAAAATAGTATAGAAGCACTGATAGTTTGTTTATGTACTTATGGTAATAGTGATAAATGGGGAACAGATTAGAACCTAATCTATAAACTGTTAATGAATACTAGACTAATTATTTTGTTGATCCTGATCACCCTATTTTTCTTGCTTCTGGGCAACAAAGCTTCACCTTTCATTTTAATACTCTATGGATCCTCTAAATTGTTGTATTGTACTCAGATGACCGTTAAGGCCCTTGGGCCTCTTGTTTGTATATATAGCCTCTGATTCTGTGTTAAAAGGAAGAAGTAAAACAGTTCCAAAATTCAGTGGTAATAAGGATTGGAATCAACAGTTTCTTTTTTGTCAGAATATGAATGTTCACTGAGGGTATTAGGAGATTGTTTCTCATTTTTTTGGTTCAGTAGTTGTTCACTCATGAGGTGCCTTAAATAGGCACTCTTGTTTGTTTTCATAAATTGTTTGAATTACTAGCTGGTTCTTGAATTCTCCAGTCTGTTTGATTTGAGCATTTCACCGTATGAAATTTTTTTACTTGGCAGATTTATCTTGCAATATCCTTTTATTGTCAAATGAAAATTTTGAACTTAGTTTCTTTGTAATTTTAGTTACCCCTTTTGATTTAATTCTTCTTTATTTGAAATTTTTGTCCTGATAGTTTAGTTCTCAAGTACATAGCTATACAATTTACAAATTGTATCCATCATTTAAATGTTAGTGCTGTTTTGGTCTATTTTTTGCTGACAGACTGTTTAGGAGACAGTTTGAGGTTAAGTCCAGTCCTGTGTTTTATAATATGCCCATGTCAGCCTGTCAGTACTATCCACCTATAGAGCAGGTACTAACACTAGACCATCCATCTCTCTCTTTCTGTACAAATTATGAAAGAAAAAGAACATTTATAGTCACTCAGATGTTGAATAAGGAAGGTTTGTGGAAATGCTTCAGGGGGTATCCTATGAATATTATCACAAGGAAAGGAGGGATCTTATTCTTTCTTCTTCACACTATTTTTTGCTCACCTCAACAATCAGTGGTTGATGTACTGGTTTATAGTTCATGGAGCAGTACTATAAGGCTTACTTAGACCAAATTTGCAGGGATGATGCATGTAGAGGAATGCCAACAATTGATGTGTTTCTGATGCTGACAGAGCTATATTTTCAAGATAAGTGATCAAGTTTTTGTCTGTCTATTCCAAAAAGACTAGAAACAAAACCTGGACCAAACTTGATAATGCATCAAGGGATGCTTGCTACAATCATACTATTTATCTACCATACTAAGATGAGTGGCCAGATTAAAGTTTTTAGAGTATGATAGGTTCATCCCAAATAGGCTTGAATTAGACTTGCCATGGATGATGCTGCATCTAGCCCTGTTTATTACCAGTACCAGTCATGCTTCAGGTGCTTTCTGACCTATATTTCCTGGATGAATGACCAAGAAAAGTTTTTGTAGCAGGTCTATATCCAAAGTAAGCTCTACCTGGACCAAACTTGTTTTGTAGATAATGTATCTATTGAGGCATACAACTGCAGCCTAAATAAGCATTTCAGATGCTGTGTTGTGGATGTTATAAATATTGTAATTAAAAAACCAACTATTGTATCTCATTGAACAAGTCATTTGATATGAGACTTTTAGCCCCACTTTTGTATTAGATTTGATGAGATGCAAATTGTAATCTTTGAGTACCTATATTTATTTTTTATAACTCTGGTATCATATGAAAGAGAGAGATGGAATAACTGTTGTGATTTAGCTTTGATGGCTGGAGGTTTAGTTGATGGTGTCATTGCTTGTATTAGATTTTTTTAGCGTGAAGGTTTTTTTTAAATAGTTATTTTGTCATTCTTTGTGCTGACTGTGAATTTCTATCAGTCATCCATAGAAAATATTCTTAAAAAGGAGAAGTCAAGAGATTGATAAGATTAACTTCTATTTTGCATTGCATGCAATATCATTGACCTGTCTATATTGTATCTTGGCATGACAATGTTCCTAACCAATGTTTTAGGAGTCCACTTCACCGGTGAGTAAAATGGAATGAACACAACACAATTCAATACAAATTTAATGCATATTCTTATTCCTTACTGTATATATACATGTGTATTCATAATATTTATATATTAAATAGCACTATTTACACATATTTATTTATTGATAAATTTTATATACATTTTATGAATACTTGCCAGAGGAGAAAAAGCTATCAATTTTCACAGTTTCACATTAGGATGAATTGTTGCTCAAATTTTCTTCCAAATTTTAACACATTAGCACTGAATTGCATCTTTTCTCTAATTTACAACATACATGATAAAGTATCAAATAGTTTGATCACTTCTCTTTACAAAATAAGCATTATAATTATATTTCTTTTATGATAAGGCCTAATTTTACAATAAAAGAGATCAATGAAAAATAGGCCATTAATTTAATTAATATGCGGATGTTGTCATAGTTACAGAAGAGACCTCGAAAGTTTCAGACTCCAACATTATCTTTTCTTCGGAAGCAAAAATCAGCCGTAAAAGTTAGAAAATGAAAGCAATTAACCTTTAAAGAATGAATAAATTGAACACTGCATGCTAGAAATCCAATCAAGTACTGCATGTATGTGATGTGAACACATTGGTTGAAGTAAACTAAAGATTTGCATTAATTAATTCTAGATTATTAATGTTTGTCAAACTGATAAACATATTAGGAATGGTTATAACAGTATGGTTTCAGTGATTACTTGGTTTACTGCTTGGTTTGAAAATAAATTTGGTGTAAGAATTAAGAACTGCACTTATTTTTTTTTTTAATTTTTCTTACATATATAGATATGTATTCATTCATGTATTTGAAAAGGAGAGGGGGGCAGCACTTTTAAATTATTCACAAGAAAATCATTAAATATAATTGATAAGTTTTTATTTGCCTGGCAGTACCTCTGAGGTAGAGTAGGTAATGTATATTTCTATATATGAAAACAGTATGTGGGGGAAATCTTTACGAATTCAATTTTCATGCCCTACCATGAATATAGCTGGGGCACATAGTGTTTCTATCATTTTAATACTAGTACATATACTTAGTAGATGGATAAATGTCATATGGTAAGGTCAATTACTGATTCACCCACAACAAAGTTGATTTTAAATTTTCATTGTCAGCAGGTATTTCTGTACGCATGTTGTGTACCCATCTTCTAAATAATATTTAAATTAATAAAAATTATAATTGCACAAATATCGTGACATAAGAGCTATATATTCAATTTCTATAGCAATGGATCATGGATTTAATCAGTGATGTATTTTCTTAAAACATATTAGACTCTAAGCTTATAATAATATAAAGTGCTATTCATTGTATTAACAAAGTTACTAAGTTAAAATGTTTTATTTTTAAATAGTTGAAGATTTTCATATTTCACAAGAACTTTTAGATATATTAACATGCACTCAAAGTTTGTCATTAAAGAAGGGATATAAAGCTAAGGATATTTTTTTTCTTTTGTAATATATTTTAAAATCTTTGACTTTAATATAAGAAATGCATGTACATGTATGTAATTTTTTCATTTTTACTTTGAGTAAAGTATATAAGTCAGTTTTCTCATTTTTCAATGATATGGATCAATTTATAGGTCAATGATGTATGCTTGTCTGATTGGTTGACAGAATATTTTCTCTCTACCAGGTCAGAAGGAAAACCCCTTTACCCCAAGAGCTACTGTATGCTGATGGAAGTGTCACGCCTCTTTTACCTCTGCCAGAAACTCCTGAAGAGGACGAGGGGAATTCCCCCAGAAAAGAACCCCCAGAAGTCCCTCCCAAACCCATTAGGAAGCAAGCTTCACAGGGGGTAGACAGCCAGCTGATGCCACCCCCCAGAACCACAGGGATGATGAAAATGTCTTCATCCTCCAATCTGTCAAAGTATGTGTTTATAGTTCTAGTTCAGTGAACTCAATGTGCCAGTAGTTAATGTTTGTTTGTGTAACGTCTCTTCAAGAATTTTTCACTCATATTGAGATGCCAGTCCACTTGCCCATGAAGGGCTGCAAATTAAGACCTGTACTTGGCACTTACGGCCTTTGAGCAGTGAGGGGTGTTTTTCGTGTAAGCACCTACTGCAACAGGGGACCTCAGTTTATACGGTCTCATCCGGAGGACCTTGGTAGTTAATGACTTTGATGGGAAAGTGAAAGAACACAGAAGTTTTGATAGATGTATCAGTTTAGATAATGCAAACAGAAGGTTTATATAGTTGATATATTTAAAGAATTTTAGTGTCCAGTTTTCTCTTTTTATCAGAGTTTTTAGATGCGATGTTGCATGGATTATTTCAGGATTGGTATTGAATCAGCCCCGAAGCCTGTCCGCCCAGACCCCGGTCCCTCCCCCCGATTTCAGAGGAAGGACTACACCAAGCCTAGTCCTGAACCCTCTCCTGTGTTCCGACGGAAAAACAACAGTTCTTCCAGCCTCATATCCAGATCTAGCTCTATGTAAGTGAAGGATTTAGTTCAATTTTACTCTCTTAAAACTGTTTCTGTTGACAGTATGTACAGATTACTGCTGAATGCTTGAACAGTTGAAAAATTATTGCTACAATGGTATGCTTTCACTTGTTTGCAACTTTTCTGCTGGATTGAGTTTAATCAGTGATGTTGTCTTCTTGATCGTAATCAAATTTAAAAAAGGAAAAGACTTGGACCAACTTTTTTATTTACATAATGAAAACTCATTATAATGTGTTTATATTACATCTGATGAATAAAACTGTAAGCATGTTAATTGTCCTTTAAGTAGGGAAAGCATTATGGATTTCAGACGAAACAAAAATACACAAAATCCATATCTGCAATCCAAGTAAGAAATACAGTAAGGACTATAGTCTTCAGAATGAATCATCATGTTTCATTCAGGAATAAAAGAAATGCCTTTCTTCCTGCAATATGTTTTAACTGCTGTTGTTGCTGTGCTTTAGCTAAATTGCAGCAGGTTTTGCTTCTTGCTGAGAAACAGCCATTAGTTCTTTGTGCCCCATAATGTGGGCCAGTCGATATTCCTCAACTTCCATATGCTCAATCATTCGTCGTGACCTTGACATTTTACGTAGGTAGCTCTGAAGCTGTGAATTGCTGGAACGTCGGCCAAGTCTGCTAGCTGTGTTCTGAGGAACTCCTGCTCGGCTTAGTTTACTCTGAAATAGGAATGTAGAAAATGAGGGAAAGATGTCTAAATGATATATCAAGAAAGAAAAAAAAATTAGAATTAGATTTTAGTAGAAAAAAAGTGTCAATATGTATGCTAAGATAGAGATGGAAGTTTATTAAAATATTTTTTTGTCTAATATTTTTAAGTTGTTTTGGTGTGACAGTTTTATCAATGTTAACAGACTATATTATATATAACCCAGAATATATTTATCTTTCCATATGGACTTTATGACCCTGCAATTTTGAAACATTCACCCAGAAAGTATATAAGAGATTTAGAAAGATAATAACTAGGTCACATTTATAAAATACCCATGTGCAAATTGATTCTGCAGCCAAATAGGTCAAACACAGATTGACCTTGTACCCTTGTCTGAACTATTTAAATCTTTGATACATTCCATGAACATGTCTCTAAATTTTTATAAGTACTTAGGTTCTCAATATCTTAAAAGAAACATAAGTCTGCATGTGTATTGATTTGCTTAATGTGTCTAACTTGTAACTCATCATAGAAAGCAAAATCTAAAAACACTGATGAAGTGATTTAATAATGTATTTATCTTTTAAAGTTTCTTTGTAAAGTTGGTGGCATTTTTAAAAAAAAAATGCAGTTTCTAACAATTTTAAGCTCATTTTCAGGAAAAAAGGGAGAGGGGGAGAAATATATTTTGTCTTTTTCTGTTTAATTCATTTATAAATTTATATTTTGTCTTTTTCTGTTTAATTCATTTATAAATTTAAGTGAACAATTATAGAAATTTATATTCACAAAAACTAACTTTTCACACAAAATTGCTAAATTGAGATCTATATGGCTATATCTATGGCTGTGCATTTTAGTAAGATATCTTATCCTGCTAGTATTAGAGATATGATATCTATTTTGGTAAGATATCTTACCCTATTAATATTTATAGGTGTGATATCTATTTTATTAAGATGTCTTACCCTGTTAGTATCTATAGGTGTGATATCTATTTTAGTAAGATATCTTACCTTGTTAATATCTTGAGGTGTGATATCTATTTTTATTAAGATATCTTACCCTGTTAGTACAGCTCTGTATCTAGAGGTGTGATATCTATTTTAGTTAGACATCTTACTCTGTTAGTATCTAGAGGTGTGATATCTATTTTAGTAAGACATCTTACTCTGTTAGTATCTAGAGGTGTGATATCTATTTTAGTAAGATATCTTACCCTGTTACTATCTAGAGGTGTGATATCCGTTTTATTAAGGTATCTTACCCTGTTACTGTCTGTAGTGTTCAGTGATTCCTGGCTGCTGTTGAGGAGCGATTCGTACGAGCTGAGATGTGTTTTCCTGCGAGGCATCTCTCCAAACCTTAAATGATGCTCATTTTCCTGCATCCTCATTCTGACAGCGTGTAAGATTTCAGATAATGTTTTTCTCCGTACATCAGGGTCCCTTATTGAAATATAAAGCATTTTGTGGTCGGCTGTTTCCTTTGGGTTTAAGTGTCTTCTATTTCCAAGATCCAATGGAGGCAGGTAATGCTCCCTCTGGTCCACACCATGGTGTTCAGATTTATTTTCTGAACAAGATTGCTGGGAGTTTTTTGAATCAGTGTCAGAATCACTGTCCTCGATCCTCATGTCTGAATTTTCTCCTGTGAACAAAGCAACTTGGTTTTTAGAGGAAAACTTGACTTTCTTTTTCTCACGAGGTTTTTCTTTTTTTGGAATGTTTTTATCACTTCTGTCTGGGTCCACAATTTTGGGCATGACCAAATCATCTTGTAAAAGTTCCTGGGCAGCGGCAATGCCCTGGGGTGGATTTATGGGAGGTAAATTGTTCAAAGAGATGTGTTGCCCAGAGTCCCATTCTGAATTTTTGTTTGTCCAGGTCAAAGGTGGTTGGTTTCCAATATTTCCTTCTTTGATACTTGGAAGCTTAAGAATTCCATCCACTGCCTTTTTCTCCTCAAAGGTTTCAGAATTTCTAGTACTCTGTTTGGTCTTTTTCTTCCTGTTCTTTTTTAATTTGTGAGCTGCAACATTTGGAGCATGGAAAACTCGGCGACTTTTGGACGCCGTGGATAGATCGGCGGTGCTTCCTGTAGAATTGGGAGTTTCACTGCCGGACAATCTCATCTCATCCATTTCATGTCGTAGACTTGCTAGGTGGTGAAGAAGTTGCTGCTTTTCAGAGGAATATGTTTTCATTGTCTGTCGTAAATCATCCTGAAGTTTCTTTGTGGACCGTTGCAGGAAATTGCCGTACATGGTGTGTCTGATAAAAACGACCCTGCAAAAAAGTTTTAATCAATGGAAAGTGGTATCTTTATCTTCAGCTCATAGAAAATATTGAAGTCTGGAGTGAAGAGAATCTCTGACTAGAATAAATTAAAAAAAATATCTTAAGTGTCTTAAAAGATTTGACGGCTCAATAGACATCTTAGTAATCCCTAGCACAAATCTTGACCTACCAAATAAAAAAAAATTACACTTTAATCCTCTGTTATAATATTATAATGGTGTTGAATGTGATTTTTATTAAGTTTTTTAAAACCTATTTAGAGGTCTGTGAATTTTACAGGTATTAATCTACTGAACTTAATTATGAGTATTACGTCAAAGAGCTTGATAATTAGGAGTGCTATAACAATTTGTTAAAGTTGTCATTCGTATTTTTAAAAAAAATTATTGATGGTGTTCATTTTCTTATATTAATTTTCAAGATTCTCTTAAACTGTAAAATAATTAATAAAGAGCATACCTTTAAGAATAAAAAGAATCTTGCTATTCACTTGGACGTCAGAATTCTTTTTTTATTTTGTTCAAACTGACAAAATTTTCTTGACGTGCATCGAAATGAAATGAGAATGAATCGATTTAAATCCTATACAAAGTTTCTACTTGTTTACGAGTTTGTGCCACTCTGAGTAATGGATTGATGATGTTTTTTTAATTTTTGATTCAATACAGATTGATTTTTAATTGATTCTTGATAGTTCGGATCAGAAGAATTCTATGGGTGGTGACTTTAAACATGATTTTTTATAAAGACAACATCAGTGTTATTTTATTCAATTTTTTGCTTTGTAAACAAGATAAAATCATAAAAAATAAAACATGGAGGATCAGTGTAGTTAATGATATTTGAAAGTCAAAAATTTGAGGATGAAAGAGTTCAAGTTAAAACAAGTTCTTATTTAATCTTTGCAAGAAACTATAGAACATGTGTTTTGATAGAGTGCAGAAATCAGCTATAATTATTAACAAACTTCTAAATTTTTTAATTAGGAGAACAAATATTCTAAAAAAAGAAAGACTTCTATTAAAGAAAAAAATTATAATTTATTAAAAGAATTACCAAGTGTTTAAACAAAATTATGTTAAAATTTACCTGTTAGCAACATAATTAAAACATGACTTACCATATTACAAGCCTTCCATTTAGGTTAAACAGAATGCAAATAAAGGTCTCCAAAATGAAGTTAATTGATTGCCAACACGGCTGATTTTGTTTGATTCTTGAGAATAAATGCTTCCTGTATTTCTACTTTGTCTTGTACAGAAGCAAGATAAAGTGCTAAATGTCAATAAAATTTGACAGTTTGCAGCCCAAGTATTTTTCAAGTAGCTAATTCAGTACCAGGCCTGATTTCCCTTAACTCCCTTATGATCACCAAAACATGGGACTTTCATTATACGGGCTTTGACGCATGGATTCAATATTGACCATATATTCTATATTGGTTTTTTGTCTGTTAAACAAACTGAATCAAATCTGAGCATTTTTGATTTTTGAATTATTACTATCGATTTCTTTTTTTTCTTGGGAGACAGCAAATTGAATTATGAAAGCTTTAATATTGCCTTTTTAAGTCTTATGTTAGCTTGTCAGGGGGGTTTAAGAAATGCCCCAAAGTGCTGGTTTTATTGTCACCTGTGTAAGGGGTGAGGCAGGTACATTGTTTATCAACTTGGCTACCTTGCGTCAAAAGGATCTTATCAAAAAGATATTTATTATATATATGGAAGCCTCCTCTTTGGGCTTCCTCTTACACAATGAATCTCAACCTTCTTGTTGATTTTTCTTTGGTTATTACTTCAAACTTTATCATTGAAATTCATTATGTGAATAGCTTAGGATTAGTGATTAGTGATTTCAGTTTGATATTTTGTAGAAGCGTCTTAGGACTTTGTGTAGGAAATAATGTTTGTTTTATAAGAGAAATCTTGTATTTTTGAATTGCTCATGTTTGAGATGAAAAGATTTACTTCAGGGCAAAAGGTTTCTATCTGGCGAGCTCATACTTCAAAGGACATTGACAAATCTTGGAGACTCATTGAGTACAGTGTTTTGTGCAAGTAATACAAGTAACATTACTTATTCAATAAAAAACAAATGCTAGCAACTTCTTTCCACCTTCTCAAGTTGTTGAAGTGCAAAATCCATTAACTGAATTTCCTTCAAATCCCTGAATCATCATTGAAATTAAAAAAGTAATTAATTGATTTGTTGATGTCTTCATTGAAATATGGGAGAAAGGAGGTGGGGTAGAAGAGGGGTGGTTATGAGGTTATCCATCTGCTCACTTTGATAGGAAAGGTTTTGGATGGAGAGTTCATATTTGCACCATTGTTTGGTTTAATGAAGAGATTTGGCTAAGATTGCTTATGGTATCGGAGGGCTTCTTTTCTTTTGTTAAAAATACAGTTATTTATTAATTTTCATACAATAACTGTAGAAGATTTTGAGCAAGCTGGTATTCAGATTTGCAGAAGGAATGTACAAATCGACTTATTAGACATCAGGTCAATTTTCATATTAGGTACATCTGAGATTTTTTACTTTCTTGATACACAAAAATAAAATTTGAATACTTGCATGCTATAGATACATCTAACCATGACTTTAACAAATCTGCATACTTGCGACTTGTCTTAGATGTGGAAGTAAAAACAGCCCCCTCTTCCTTGTGTCTTGACATAAGTTCAGCTGTACCAAAACGGGCTTCATTGAGACAGTCAGGTAAAGTCATGATTCTGTTGGAGGTCCGTCTTTCTTGTTTTATGTAGTGATCTTTCTTCCTTCCTTGATCATGTGGTGATGTGCTTTAAAAAAAAGAAAAAGATGATAATTTTATGATTTATACACAAATATGATTGATTGAGACTTACTAAAATTCCAGATTTCAAAATGGCTTTCTCTAGAGTATTTTTGATGTCAAATAGCTGAAAATTAACTGAAAATAATATTAAATCCCTTTATGAGCAAATTTTTAGTCCTTTTCCCAAAACGAGTATACTAATGTTGTGAAGCAAGAGTATATTAATGCTTCATTTAAAATGATTTAGCTTAGAAATCCATTATATATATATATATATATATATATATATATATATATATATATATATATATATATATATATATATATATATATATATATATATACGTGACTATTAATTAAACCAGCCTCAACACCCCCCCCCCCCCCACCCCCAAATTTCATGTCACTTACTTTGAAGAAAGACTAAACAAAATTCCCTCCAAAACAGAAGAAGTAATTTTTAGAGAAAACACTTCTTTCAAAGTTCAAAAAAATATTAATAAAATAACTGTTATGAAGGTTGATTAACTGTAGAATGCAAATCAGGCAAACTTTCCAGTGAGTAATTTGGTCACAATATAATATGACAAGTGAAACTATCTTATTGTTAGTTTTTGTGTGGTCTTGACTTGCCAGTATATCTTTGAAAATCAGAGCTTCTGCTTTTGTAAATTTATAAAGTGAATAGTATAGCATATTACGTGGAGTATAATTAAAATTCACAGTCAATGAGTTCATTACTGAAATATGATGTCACCTGGTGTAGCCATTGTTTTAGTCTAGACAAATAAACAAAGATATTTCACGTGGTAGATTCCATATAGTTGAAGCTTAGTGATTTCTTTTTTGATAGAATTGTAAATTTAGTGGGGCGTTGTCTGTTTTGTTTATTTATTGACAGCTTTAAAATCACTGTTAAGTACAGTAACCTTTAGAAAGAAGCATGTTTGAAATATCAAAGCATTTAAAGGGAATTTAAAATCCAATAATATGTTTGCATTTTGTTTAATGCACAATTTTGAAGCTTTGTTTTATCTTGAAGAGGCAATGTCCTTCATGGATGGGTACCTGATACAAACATCAATACATTTATATAGATACATGTATATGCAGTGTGTATCAACGTAAAGACAATTTAAGGACCTTTTTTAACACAATATAGATTCACAGGATAATGTATAAAGACAGGTTATTGTTAAACAACATAAAAGAATTGCTTGTAACATAAGAATTCTGTGTTGATTATTATTTTAAAACATTTGTGCAAAATAAGTTTTTAGGCTATTTCAAAAGCCAAAAGTCAGTTCTCTTTTTAACAAAAACAGATTTTTCCCCAAAAAAGTAACATTCATAATGTAGTTAATTTTCTTTGTAAATCAATGAAATTTGAGATGACAAACAAGATGCTTTTCAAAATATATAGTGTACTTTACATCAATTTGAATAATCTATAATACTCTATCTTTCTGAACATTTTGTATTTTAAAAATTAACAATATTATTGATCTGCCTCTTGTTTGTATACAAAAGAGAATTGAAAATTTATAAGGAACTAAGACAGTGTGTGGTACTATCCACTTCCTCATTTCAAATCTAGATTGTTTAAAGAAACAACGTTTTCATCATACATTTCCAGAAACAAACTTTTGTTCCAATTTTCAATATTTTTTTGTTCTATAGGTCATACTCATAATAGTTGCTATAGTTTTTTTTCTCTCTTTTTTTTTTTTTGATATTTGAAAGCTTTGAAGACAAGATACTATTTAGAACACAATAAAAGTTCAGTGAGAGGGCTAAAATAGGCTTTGCCTGCTGCCCAATCCTATTCACTTTTTGTGAAAAAAAATATTTATAAATAAAAAATAATAATTAAAAAAAAAAACACAAGAAAAGTTTTTTATGAGAGTACTTGCCTGTTTTGTGTAAGCTGTGGGTCCATGACATCTATTTTATTTTTCTGGTTAGATTTGGGGACAGAATAGGGGAAAAGATATTCATGATAAAACATTGTGATTTAAGAAAACAAACTGTTTAACAATTCCTGCTGCTTTGTGTTCTCAACTGATTCCTCTAATTACATTTTGGCCTGTAAATACCTATTTTGAGAAGTCCACAAGTACTTGTAATGGGACTTGGGATTGGAGTAATTGCTCTTCAATGGCTGCTATCAGTTGTTTCTGAGGAGATGCTGATTACGATACAGTTCTTGTTAGCGGCAATCTGAAGTGGTGGCAAAAATAACTGCCTTGTGATTTACAGGACATTGATTTCTGGACTGATTGGGCAATTTGTTTTGTTCTTCAATCATAATTTCATCTCTCTTTATCTTGGTGCTGAAGTGGCTTTATCTGAACTTCAGTCAGTTTGCTGCTGATTTTGTCATACTTTTTGATATCTAAAGCTATATGTTACTGTGTCACTGGCAATCTTTCTCTTTTATAGATTATGGCATAGAATATAATGTCGAGTGAGATGTTTTTAGAATATTTTAGGGTATAAACATATTTGTAAATAGTGCTTATTTCTAGGTATTTGTCACAAATAGCTCCAGATGATTTTTTATCTTCATGATAAGAACAGTGATATACAGCAGGACACGGGCTGAGAACCATATCACAAACTATTGATTCTCAAAATCTGGAATAATCAGGGTTTTTTTTTCTTTTGTTGGTTTGTTTTTGTGTTTGTTTTTGGTGTTTTTTTTTTTTTGTATGTGTGGTTTGGAAAAGGGGGGGGGGGGGTGTTAAAGTAGTGCAAGACCTCTCATAGCTCTGAGTTTGTTGAGTGATATCTTTGAATCACCCCAGATGGCTTCCATAATTTTGGAGGTAGTTATGTTAAAAAAAATTAATTGTAACAGGTTATATCTATATTTAGTTGTTGGTCAGTGTTTAATTCCTATGTTTACAGAGATGCTACCTCCTCTGATACCACCCCTCCCTCCTCCCCCACGCTGTCTCGACGGGCCAGAGACCGACCCACAGATGACAATGTGTTCTCAAGACTTACAAGCAATACAAAGCCACCTACTCTACAACCACCAAACAGGTAATTAACACACATAACTCAATGATTGTACACTAGTAAATAATCTCTATAATCTCAGTTACCGTGAATTGTGAATTGGCTTTAAAATAGCCACACTATCATTGTCACAAACCCATCCACTGGCACAAGATCTTTTTGTTATAAAAACCCATTCACTCAAAAAGCAAGAACTTAACATTAACATAAATGATCCACTCATACAGCAAGAACTTCACATTGACATATGTTGCCAATCCACTTGCACAACAGGTATTTGTCACTACAGTAAAACTCGGTTATAACGAAGTCACTGGGACCTGTGAAATTACTTCGCTATATCCGTAATTTGTTATATCGGTATAAGAAATTCGTTAAATTTATATAACTGGGGATCCAAGAAAAATTCGCTATATCAGTGAATTCACTATATCATGTTTGTACTAAACGAGTTTTCCTGTATATAACCCATTCACTCACACAACAAGTGCTTGTCACTATGTAGCCCATCCACTCACACAACAGGTGCTTGTTACTACATAACCCACCCACTCACACAACAGATACTTGTCACTACATAACCCTTTCACTAACACAACAGGTACTTGTCACTACATAATCCATCTACTTGCACAACAGGTACTTGTCAATACAAAAACCCATCCAGTCACACTACAGGTGCTTGTCACTGCATAACCTATCCACTCACACAACAGGTGCTTGTCACTACATAACTCATCCACTAACAGAACAGGTGCTTTCACTACATAACCCATTCACTACCACGACAGGTACTTGTCACTGTATAACCTACCCACTCACACAACAGATACTTGTCACTACATAACCCATTCACTATCACAACACGTGCTTGTCACTACATAACCCAATCACTAACACAACAGGTGCTTGTCACTACATAACCCATCCACTCACACGACAGGTGCTTGTCACTGCATAACCCATCCACTCACACAACAGACACTTGTCACATCATAACCCATCCACTCACACAACTGGTGCTTGTCATTGTCATCTTACATTTCTATTAAATTTTCTTTTGTATATTTTCTAGAATATTGTTGTTTGATTTGTATATTGTTTTGTTTTTATGTCAAAAATATGGCAAATTTACTGAGTTATGTTTTTGAAATAATTTTATAAAAATGGTAACTTAAAGTTTTTGTGAATATCAGTCATGTTAGATTAAATGTAATGCCATTTCCTGATCAGAAAGCAGGAATCAATGAAACTGTATTAGATGTCTGTATGATATTGTGTGAAATTTCCTGTCTGTTTTGACATAGGAGTTGTTTGTTAACTTAAATTACAAAATACAATGATATAACACATTTAATTTAACAGCATTAGTTTTTGTATCAGCGAAAAAAATATATTTTCCCTACCTACCGACCCAACTGTTTAAAGACTAGGCAACACTAAACCAACAATATTTTAATTGTGGCCTAACCATCCACTCACACACAACAGGTGCTTGTCACATCATAACCCACCACTCACACACAACAGGTGCTCGTCACATCATAACCCATCCACTCACACAACAGGTGCTTGTCACTACATAACCCATCCATTCACACAACTGGTGCTTGTCACTACATAATCCATCCACTCACACAACAGGTGCTTGTCAATACAAAAACCATTCTCTCACACAATAGATACTGCCATCTCTACTCTATTCACCCACACAGAAAAATTGTCAATAGTATAACTCTCATACTACTCACAAAACAAAAATACTTATACAACTCAACATAGCTCTCCACATTACTCTGTTAAGTTTTGAACATCTCTAATTTCATATGACAGAGGGCAGATTGTTCCAAACACTGGGAAAGTGCCCCCTAGTAAGACTGCCCCAGTAGTGTGTACACATACAGCTGAGGGACACAGTAAGGCAGTACTATCACTAGATGCCACAGAGGACCTTCTTTTCACCAGCAGTAAAGGTGCATATAAGTGATGATTTTCCCTTTTCAATTCTGGTGATGTAGGGGGCGTTCTTCAATGATGTTAATCTGAATTTCAAGGAGATGTTTTGGAAAAGATATTTAAGATAAAAATCAAATTGTTCTTCTTCAAAGAATTCAAAAATTATGATTCATTTAATGTTCTGGTTTTAAATAAGTGCAGTACACATTGGGAATAATTGTGCTTATGTCTATCAGACTGCTTCAAGAGTAATGTCAGAGAAATAAATTTTGATAGGAAAATGTTACTTTATTGCATTGATTATTTGCATATTTTATTTATAAATTGCAAATGGAGATGCTACTAAATGCTACTGAAAATGAGAATTCTTGCTTTATTAGCACCCCAATAGTGAGTGAATGGTTTGTGAAATTTGGAAATTTTATTGATAATTGGCTTATAGAATCTTACTGTATGTATGATTTAAGAAAAACTCAAACCCTTTTTATTTCTTGAAGTTCTAAATGGAAGTATAATAAAAAAAAGTTTTTCAGCAAGTAAAGACCTAGTCATGTTATTTTTTAGACCGCACTGCCAAAACATGGGACCTACACACGGGGAAAGAAGTTGCATCATATACAGGTCACCCTAACAACGTGGTGTGTGTGAGATACTGCCCACAGTCTAAGTTATTATTTACTGTATCTCAGTCGTATGTCAGTGTGTGGGACACCAGGAGCTCAACCAAACAGTGCATCAAAACTCTCAGGTATATGTCTCTTATTGAAGAGTTAGAGTTTGAAGTGTTTGTAAAATCATGGCAGTGTGCATTTTATACATGTACTTTCCTCATAGTTGGCGTAAAGTTGTTGATGTGTAAGGGTTGTGATCATAGAAATGAAGCAATTGATTGGCATGAGACAACAGTATAATTATGTCTGCCAGAATTAAGTTCATTAGAAGTAATAAAACAGGTTTCATTTTTAAGATTATCTCTAAACTAATTAAAAAGACATTAGAAGCTTGGATGCAACCTCAGTTGGTTAACTTTACTTATTTTAAACTGCTATGGCAAAGACGACAAAGTAATAAACTAGAACAGAATGGTTGCTACTCATGCATCTGTTGCATTATCTTCTCTCTGGACTAGAAACAGCTATTGCAGTATAATGTCTGTTATGTATCATATCTTGCAGTTCTTCTGGATTAACCCATGATGGATGTGTAAACTTTGGATCCACCCGTCAGATTGAGCTAGCTCCAGGAGAGCACCACATTAATGACATAGCCTTAAATGAAGATGGAACAGCTCTGTACAGTGCTGCTGGGAACGTGGTCAGAGTGTGGGACCTAAAGAGGTAAAGCAAAATTCTGTTTCAAGGACAGTAACTCAATTTATAGAACAGATATGCCTGATTTCTTTTGCAAGGATAAATCTAAAATTGCATTTTAAATGTGTTATGCTTAGCTGATATATGTTATTGAGTACAAGGTTTATGAATTAATATTATAAATGTTTTATTTTGTGCAGTTTTTGTGCTATTGGCAAATTGAACGGAGGTCACCAGGCCGCTGTAATGGCTATAGCAGTGGACAGATGGGAGAAAAACGATATTGTCCTCACTGGATCAAAGGACCACTACATCAAGGTACTCCATAACACACCACCCAAACACAACATTAAGGTATTCATAAACACACCACCAACATCACTACATCAGGGTATCCCCTCCCAAAAAATATCACCCACACCACTACCTCAAGGTATTCCCAAACAATTCACACACACCAATATATCAAGGTATCCCCAGAAACACCACCATCCACTACATCAAGGTATCCCCAAACACATTACCCACTCCAATACATAAAGAAATGACCAAAGTATCACCCACACCACTACATCAAGGTATTCTCAGACCCTTTACCCACTTCAATACATAAAGAAATGACCAAAATATCAACCACACCACTACATCAAGGTATTCTCAGACCCTTTACCCACTTCAATACATAAAGAAATCACCAAAATATCACCCACACCACTACATCAAGGTATCCCCGTCATCAATTTGTCCCCTCTTACATTTCCAACCATTGCATTTGCATATCTTTAAACACAACTTCTAATTCAAGATATCCAATCTCATACACAGAGCAATATGTTTATATGCAGCTCACTATACATGTTTACTCTTTCACATGTAATATTAATGCCATCTTCGCTAGCCAAGGGCTTCTGATACGCTACTCTCCTCATAAGCCCTTGGCATACGGTGTTAAAAAAAGTTGGGATTTTTTTCTCAAGTTGTGATTGGAGTTGATCGACATCGTTCGACCAATCAGCAATTGTTTTTTGTAAATGACGATATTTGCGTTCGGGATATATCTTGACTCTTTAATATCGGTAATGTAAAACGCAAGTAAACAATGATCCGTAAGATAACATGCCATTCTATGAATAGCAATATGGTGTCATCCAATTTCTAAAGCAACGTGCAAAATATGTGATTAAGAATCTATACTGAAGATGTAGATTCCTGCATTTTTACATGTTTAAATAAAAAATTAACATAACTCAATACCTTCTTTTTAATTATCCTTTAAAAACAAAATTTTTTTAAATACGCTTTTTATTTCTGTCGATGACGCAATCTGTGCATACCTGGTAAGAATCATGATCATGTGACAAAAACAATCCCGTCTTTTGTCAGCACCGTATTCCAAGGGTTTATGAGGAGAGTAGCATATCAGAAACCCTTGGCTAGCGAAGATGTATTAGTGCCTGAAATAACCACAAAACTGATAAAATGGTATGGGTTGTTAAAAGGTCTTATTTTTATGAAAATGTGAGTAAAAGTGAACTTAACTTTGAAATGTGTAACTTACCTTACATTACCATTTTAACTTGTTAATGTTTCAGATGTTTGAGGTAGTTGAGGAGAGGGCAGGTATAATGACCCCTAAGTATAACCTAGAACCCCCCCACTATGATGGTATCCAGGCATTATGTATACACGAGGATACCCTGTTTAGTGGATCCAGGGACATGTGCATCAAGAAGTGGGACCTGTCCACACAGCAGCTCAAACATGTAAGTCACGCACAGGTGTTGATGTTCCTTAAAATGTTATTCTCCACAATGGTCATCTAAAGAAGAACTTTTCCTAAAATGACTCTTGTTCTTAAGTTGATTTATGATCAGCCACGACAAACTTAGACATATATGATAATTGTGATTTCAGTTTTTATTAATTGATATTTCTTGTTATTTTTAGTCTCTGAACTCTGCTCATAAGGACTGGATATGTGCTCTGAAATTCATGCCAGGAAACAACATTCTGTTCAGTGGTTGTCGAGGAGGGTTCCTTAAATTGTGGAATATAGAAAACTGTAACCAGCTGGGAGAAATCAAGGCTCACAGTAGTCCCATAAACGCCATAGCAACCAACTCCTCCGCCATCTTCACAGCATCAAAGTAAGTACATACCAACATTTGATAGTGAACTATCTATGGCAGGTTCATTTTCATATCATTGAATGAGATATGTTTGGTGGTTAAATTTCATCATCTCAAGGCATGTATTGTTGAATATTTATGCATTTGAGAAAACCATACAGTTAGATGAGTTGATATGGCACATATCTGAATGCATTTCTTTAAAACAGGAGCCTAATTGAGCTGTGGTAACAAGTCATATTTAATAATATTGAAAACAAAAAAATGTAAAATTATCTGTGTTTCAGTGAAACTGAAGTGAAATTCTGGCAGTACCGGAAAATACAGTCATGTGAATTTTATATTTGACCATTCTTATTTCAAAGCATGAAATGCTCCATAAGCAAAGGGAAATAACTTTTTTTGTTATACCTTTAAAAATTGTTTGAAAGTTGTTCCTTTATAAATCTATACTATAAAAACACTAACATTTTCCAAAGTTTTACTGAGCGTTCCCCCCAAAAATTGATGTTGGACCACCTGGTGAGATGTTGGAACCACTTGGTGTAGGTGGGATCAGTTGTAACTTATTTGTATTTGTTGGTGTTCAACAGTTAAAGAATTAACCAAGTGCAGATAAACAAAATTTATATCCATGGCAAACAGCTAGATATGTCATTATTATAACAAGTGAAAGGTATAACAAAATATTTATTGACTATGTTTTAATACCGGCAGAATGCATTTTGACGACACCTCAAACCAAACTGTTTGCCTTTGGCTTAATGACCTCTCACAAACAGTTTTTTTCTTGGGTCTGACAAAATGCATGTTGCTCTTGAACCCAGTCAATAAATGTATACTGCTGCATGCTGTACCAGTTAACATCATTATGAACATCTTGCTGTTAAATAGTTATCCAGAAATGACTCTGTCTTTTTGAATTTAACCTATGCAGATAAAGGAATGTGTAATATTAAACAAGATAACTTGATGAAATTTTTTTTCATTTTCTTTTCTTTTTCTCTTGTCTTTTGCATTTATTTCATAAGCAGTTCAAAGTTTGCATTCCACACATTTATAATCATTATGTACAGTTCACCTCATGAGATGACATTATTAAACATATGAAGACTTTGGCTGCACATAAACTTTTTATTAGACCCATGTTCACCATTTGGTGCCAGTATATTTCCAAACCTTCTGAATTAATTTTTTTAGTGTATATCTCCAGAAGTCATTCAAAAATCATTTAGAATATGTTCTGTGTTCAGTAATGGAACAAGTACAGTTACATGTACACACTAGTATCTTCAAATGGTATTAAATAATAAGGAAGGTTATTTTTTCATGTAATTTATAACTTTTATTATCGATAACTTAATCTCTCAAACTTTTTTTCTCAACCTTTTGGCAGTTTTATTTAAAATTTTCCCTCTCTATGTTATTTTTCTGTCATTTTCTGATAACCTTTGCTTTGTTTCCATAGTGACCACACTGTGGGAATCTGGGGCATCAAATCAGGAACCGACGTCAATGAAAACGGGGAGAATATGGAGTAGACCCGGCAATAAGTTTGGTAACAAGACCCGGGTCTGAAATCAACCTCATCAAGTCTCAACAATAAGTTTGGTAACAAGACCCGGGTCTGAAATCAACCTCATCAAGTCTCAACAATAAGTTTGGTAACAAGACCCGGGTCTGAAATCAACCTCATCAAGTCTCAACAATAAGTTTGGTAAGAACCCGGGTCTGAAATCAACCTCATCAAGTCTCAACAATAAGATCGGTAACAAGTCCCAGAAAGCAACCTCAACAATAAGTTTGGTAATGAGTCCTGTGTCTGAAAGCAACCTCGTCAAGCCTCAACAATAAGTTTGGTAATGATTCCCGGGTCTGAAAGACACCTCATTAAGCCTCAACAATAAGTTTGGTAATGATTCCCGGGTCTGAAAGACACCTCATTAAGCCTCAACAACAAGTTTTTTAACAAGTCCCAGAAAGCAAACTCATCAAGCCTCAACATTGAAATTCCATCTCCTTACATACAAACTGTGTCGGAAACATAAAATGATGATATTTTGATAATATCAGAGAATGAAGACTTTCTACACCTATTGAAAGAAATAATAATACATCACTATAAGTCTGTAAAGATTTTTAAAGACATGGCAAAATGTACTTCAGGATGACTTCATAAACACAGGATCAAACCAAGGAAAACTATTTATTGTTTACAATGTTCTGAAGGAAACCAGAAATTTTTTTTTTATTAATGTTGGAAAGTTTTATCTTGATGTGTTAAATATGGAGACATTGTAAATTGTTGTTCTGTTGTTAAATTGCTATGGTTGTGATCAGATTTTTGCCACAGCTTTAAGCATGCCTATGGTGCAGTTAGCTAAGCTTTACAGTTGTAAGTACATGTAAATGTATTAATGTGTTTATGGACACTCAAAGATAAAATAAATGGTGCAAACAACTTATGTGACCTGCCAACAGATTCTGTATTTTGTCTTAAGAGTTCAATGTCTAAGTAATGTTGACTCTGAATACCGTATTGAATCTGTTTTAGTGAGATTTGTATTATATGACCAGAAATGGAGTTTTTCTAAATGTTCGTGAAAGTCTTCCAGATAGGAATTAATTGTCTTGTTCTTAGATGGTCTGTGAACTGATAAAATAAATCATGCATAAATTAACTGCTAGTGCAGGGGACCAATTTAAAATTATGATCATTTATAGCCATTGAGTTTTTGTTTCATTTTGTTATTTTGCTCATTTTGATATTATACGTAACATAGAATTCTAAATAAAGGAAATTGAAAATGGCATGATCTACAAGCATTTTCCCAGTTTTTCCATAGATCTCCGAGTATTTCTATTTATAATAATAAATTCCACTGCTTTTCGGTGTACCGGGGGTATATGGTAGCTGGCAGTGCCTTTGTAAAGCTACTATTTAAAATGAAAATTGTCTGTTGCTTTATATGTAAAATATTTATGTTTGTTCAAATGATATTTAAAATTTGTGTTTCATTTTCAAATCTCATTATGCCATTTTAATATGTTGTGTATCGGTAACATTCCTTCATGTATCAATTTATATATTAATCTTATGTTACTTGTATCTTCATACTTGTAATATTCTTAAAGTATGATTTTTGCTTTGTTTTTACAATTTTGTAATTCTGTGTACATTTTTTTTCTTAATTTATTCTTGCAAGACGCATTGCGTGATAACCTTTGTTTTGTCAACGTGAACAAATAGAAGCTGATCTCACAATAGGAAAGAATGCATATGTTGTTGATCTTTAAGGCCACTGTGTCAAGTCTCTATAGATATATGTACATGAATTTAGCTACGAGTTTCACAGAGTCAAAATTTTCAAGTTTTCTTAACTCACCATGTAAGGCTTTTTTTTTTAATCAAAAAAGAATTAAATTCTGTATATTTTGCCTCATTTGTATACTTATTATTTAAAAATATATTTTTATCTGTTGGTCTCTCTGATTAAGTCTCACAAAGTTAGGAAAGCAATTTTTTCCGGAATGAAATGTGTTGGTTTTCAAATTAATATGTGTTTAGTTAACTCAGATCTGATACTGTAACAGACATAATTAAGTTTTAATATAACCAGTGTTATTGTAATTCATTCCATTTCATAATATTATATGTTAATATGCACACAGCATCTCTGAAGAACAAATATAAGATATAATTTATGGTTTAAGTTGGTACAAGGTTTATTTTTGTTTAGGAGAGAAGCCTAGAACAGTACTTTACTGGGTAATAGAAACTTTAGTTGTCTCATTTCTGACAGTGTATTAGAATTAGAAGTAGACTGTGTTTAGTTAGACTGTCTCAGTTTGTTTATAAGTCTTATTTGTTACCAAAGTGTCACCCCTTATATTGGGAGGGTTATGAAACTTTGATCTTATTTCAGGGAATTGTTTCACACTTAGAACATGTACTTGTTATTGCTTGATCCATTGTCATTTTGAAATGTTTGCTTGCTAATAAGTAACATAACTAAATAAATATTTTATATTTCATTCATAGATTTTGTTTTTAGTAAATTTGAGAGGTATGAAGTTTCAATACTTCTATAAATAAAAATTCTTCTACAGTGTACTCTTTGAATACTGGTAGGCTATCATCAAATGGATGATGGGGAATGCCCTAACATTGTCCAATCTCTTTCTTTTGTACCATTGTCTTTGTGTTCTTAATTATCTTAATGCCAAGAACTGGAGTGAGTGGCCTGATTGGTAGTTTAAAATCTAGAATAAAAGATAACAGAATTCAAGTCCCTGTAATCGGTATCATCATAATTCATGAATGCTACTTCTCCTTCAGTTTAAGTCTTGTATTTAAACACTTGGCACAGAAATAAACTAATTCCACACAATCAGTATGGATTAAGATCGATGGCCTTTATCAGCATGCATACCAAAAAAATGTATAACATTTTTTTTTTTCAAAATGCTATTTGAAATTGATTTCAATAAAATTGGTACATGTTTTCCTTAATCCCTTCAAGAATTTTTAACTCACATAACTTTAAAACCAAGAAACTTTACGGGCTCATACTTTATACAAAGGTTGTTTCTTTATACAACCAAGGTTGTTTTGGACAAGGTTAAGGTACCAGGGTACACAAACTATTTTTAGAAGCTTGTACTAGAGACAAAGGTTACTTGGGATTATGTCCTAATCCTAACAGAGGATAGTTTAAACAAGGTCAAAGGTTTTAGAAATATGGAATTCTTGCATTGGTCAAAACTTTAAGCATTAGAAGATAATAGACATAGAGTTCAAAATGTCAAATTCTGAAATTTTAGACATGTAAAATTCTAAGGAAAATTTTCAAGTAATCATAAGCACTACTTGAAGCACACTTTTGCAGATGACACATCCAGAGATTGAAGACTTTTATATTGCTAACCTCTTTTTGGATGCTGCGTCTGACCTACATTTTGTCCTAAGACTGGTCAGAAGGTTTTGGAATTCAATAACCTTATGTCTTGTCTCTACTCAACTTATTGTACTTGGATAAACATGCACTTTACTGTGGATGCTGTGTTCTTCCAAAATAGTCAAAACATAAGCATACAAGCAAATTCAAAGATTTGTGGTCCCCCACTATCCGTGTCTTAGTGTGGTTGGGATGCAATTATTTAATGGCATATTGTAACTTTCTTTGTTGTTTGTGTGTCCTGTCTTGTCTATCCATCATACAAAAAAGATATATACAGTGGCGCCTCATTTATCCGGACGCCTCTGTCCCCAACAAAATCGTCCGGATAAATGAATCGTCCGGATAATTGAATCACATCTCAAAAAGTACTCTCTAATCATGTACATTGTATATATGCACATTCTTGTTTCAAATGTGACAGCAAAGAAAAAAACTTTTAAATTATATTTTGGTTTATTGTTTTGAAGCAGTAATTGATTAAAGAAAAAAATATATTAAAATGTAATTTACACTTAAAAAAAAATGGATGGGCTATTTTATGCTGAGACCTATTTTGATTCGCCTTCTCTTTGG
The DNA here is from genome assembly GCF_033153115.1 of Saccostrea echinata. Classification (NCBI taxonomy): domain Eukaryota; kingdom Metazoa; phylum Mollusca; class Bivalvia; order Ostreida; family Ostreidae; genus Saccostrea; species Saccostrea echinata. The sequence goes on along the minus strand of NW_026889813.1, from coordinate 1,069,856 downwards.
CCTGTGACTTCATGTGCTGAGCAAGTTTTGATCTTCAGTTGTTTTATTTAGCCATATATTATAATTATTGAAGCTCATATTATATGACAGAACTGTTCAGCATCATCATTAAAATGTTCAAATTTAAACTAACCCCGTATATTCCCCGTATATTCATTACACAGGGTTACTATAAAATTAACTGCAAGCTTACTCAAACAAAGTATTAAAAACACTCGTAATCACAAGCCATCTTCATGATTATCAATATTTTTTTTTCTGCAGACGCTAAGTTTGATTTTCGATCATTAAAAATACCTTGATAAACGTCATCAACTTCTGTACGTAACGCCAGTTTTATATATCTTTTCTAAAGCAATGGACGTTTGTAAACGGTAGTACATTAAATAGAGATATTTCTTCAGTTATGTACCTTTCTAAACTGTCTTGTGGGGAAAAAGCGTTTCAAATACATTTACGTCTTTAGAAATGGAAAACAGTATTTTAAACTAACGCAATCAACATGATAAAGAGCATTACGAAATCGCTCGTTATTTATTGTTCATTTTATTTACAACTCTCCAAAATTTTCATGAATGTATCGATGTACATACGGTTTGCAATATGATTTTGAACAGATTAATCATTATTTAATTAATGCACAGTGTAAGCTAAATATTAAAGATAAACGTGTGATTGAATTAGGGTAAACACACGCTAATTATAGACGCTATTGTTTGTAGGTCACAGGTAACCGTCTTCAAACTGACTGCATGGCCAATGTTTTTACAACAATTAACACGAATGCAAGCGAAGTGTGAAAAAGTCGTTTCTTGAAAAATTACCGTCCGGATAAACGAGTCATTTTTCAATGAACTGTTACGTTTTGTAGTAGAAATTGACCGTCCGGATACGGAACGCGAATTTCCGGATTAATGAGACAAAATAACGTGGAAAAAATCGGTTCCCAAAAAATATCGTCCGGATGGTGAAGCGTCCGGATAAATGGCGTCCGGATAAACGCGGCGCCACTGTATTATTGAATAGATAAAAGTTACGGCAAAGATTAAAGCTTCTCAAAACTGCAGCAAAAATTTCAAGATCGAGGTCAAATGTCATAATACAATCCGAAAGGTCTTGTCACAAGTATTAATGCTTATGTTAAAAAATATGAAAGCCCTGTCTCTTCTGGAGCAAAAGTTATGGCCAAAGTTAAAATTTTTGATAAGTAGGTCAAACTTCTAGGTCAAAGTCATGAGCCAAAAATTATACCTCTCTGAAAGGTGTTGTCATTGTAATGTACATGTAAAATATGAAAGCCCCATCTTCTCTGACTAAAAGGTTATTACCAATGTAAAAAAAAAAGGAAAACAAAATTGTAGGTTAAACTTTAAGGTCAGGGTCACGACATCAAAAACCAGAGTACATTCGGGAAGGTCTTGTCACAGGTAAAGCACATGTCAATTATGAATGCCCTATTTTTTCTCCTTCAAAATATATCAGCAATGATTTATTTTGGAAAATATGTCAAACTTGATGGTCAAGGTCACTGGGTCAAATATCATAGAACATCTAAATTTGAAACCTTCTCGTCACAGGTAATGCACTTGTCAGCTGTGAACTTCCTATCTTTTCTAATTCAAAAGTTATGACAATAAAGGTTTAAATTTTTGAAAATTAGGTCAAACTTTAAGGTCAAGGTCACTCGGTCAAAAATTATAGCATGTTCGGAAATGTCTTGACACAGGTAATGCACTTCAAATATGAACTCCTTATCTTCTCTCATTCAAAAGTTATATCCAATGTTAAATTTTTTTTTTTTGAAAAGTAGGTTGAATTTCAAGGTCACGGGGTCAAAAGTCATAGTATGTTTAAAAAGGTCTTGTCACAGTTAATGTACATGTGATATATGGAAGCCTTATCTCTTCCTCTTCTCATTCAAAAGTTATTACTGGGGTAAAAGTAATATAAAAATTTCAAGGTCAGGGTCACGGGGTCAATAGTCATAGTATATTTGGAAAGGGTTTGTCACGGGTAATGCACATACATGTATATGAAAGCCGTATTTTTTCTTATTCAAAAGTAATGACCAAGGTTAAAGTTTTTGTGACAGACGAACAGACTGACAGATGAATGAAATTCAATGTCCCCTCGCTTTCGCAGAAGCCGGGGACAATAAATTCTGCATCTTATTGAACATTTATTTGGTACGATGCTGCCAAATTTACAAGGTAACCTCTAAAGTCTTTAACTTATAAGTGCTTTCATTTCTTGGATTAATAAGGACTAAGATTGCTCATAAGAAGAGTTAGACATGGGTGGAAGGTTACGTACCCCCCCCCCCCCTCAAACACACATACACGACTTCGATATACCATGTAAATTAAAAAAAAAATATGAAGCAAGCCAAAAAGAGGCTTATGTCATGAGCAAGTCCACATAGCTCCTTACTTGTGCAATGAAAGGTAATCTTCCGAACACCCAGTCTGTTGAATTACCTACTACAGAAATACTTGGAAAATCATCTTTAAAGTATTGGTTAGATGCAGCATTCAAAGCTAGGTTAATATGGTCCTCCTCAGGATTTAGCATGTACACCGAGGGTATAACTGCAGCACAAGCTCTTTAGAGATGAATTACACCCACACGCCCAACCTTACCCCTCTTCTACTGGTCCCACTGCACACACCCCCCCCCCCAAAAAAAATCTTCAACATGAACCATTTATCCTTATTTCAACCAGAAAGTGATGCGAAGGAAGTTAAAAAGACGTGTTAGGAACCAAAGTTTTATGTTCACATCTTATATTTCTTAATTTCTTATATTCATCTCTCTTTTTTTTTTCTCTCTCTCTCTCAAGTCAGACAGAAAACGTATAGTCTCTAGGGTTTGCTACATTTATACATTTAAAACCGATCAGTATTCAAAATAATCACTACTGGAATAGGACCTATCACGTTCTATATTTAACTTGTGAGGATTAAATACCTGTGTTTAAAAGGTAGTGACACTACCTTAAATCTATAGCTTGATTTTATTGTTTTCAAATTCTATCTTACGTTCTCTTTGCAAGTTCAAAACACCTCATTAATAAAATGTATCATGTCTTCAAATTGAACATTTTTAAAAGAATAAAATATTTATATTTTTGAAATATTGTTATATATATTAGTGTTTTGTGTCGCGTATATGATAAGGGGGTTTGTTTACATTTGCTATGGCGATCAATGAGTTTTAAATCTACTATACGAAATAAAATATGGCGACTTTAAAACACAGTTCACGACACTGACACCGTGTTATATGGATGTGCAAAACAACTTCGACTTCAAGTTTCGGGATTAATTAAGTAAAACAGGTAGGTCAATGCAAGTGCAGCTAGCTAGAATATAGTTTGCTCCTTTATAGATATTTCCTAAATCGAGAGTATGTAAGCTCAGTAGATAATAAAAGCAGTCTTGATTTTCATTTGGCTCAGATACAAATAAGACGATTAATTCTTTTTATCTAGTATGTCCAATTTCTGTGTTTAGTGCTCCAACTACAACACCCATCAATAACAAATGCCCGCCCCCACCTTTTGCATTTGCAGCGTAGTTTTCGTCCAGCTTGACATAGTTAAGTCTCCTCTGAACATATTTAAACAGTAGCAAAATGTGGGTGCTAGGTACATATCATAAATGGATGAAGTATTGGTCAAGGAAAACACTTTTTTTTCACATGCAGGCACCTGCTGTACGTGAATGGTGTAACCAACCAACCAACCCCACCCCCACTTTTTGAGTATCTTTGTACACACTATCCCTCATTAATATTACATGAATACCTAACATATCATACTTACATTCTGATATCTAAGATATCTGATATCATTTTTCATTTTTTTTTTAGTTTTAGTAATTGTCCCTCTTCTGATATATAAAAAATACTGTTACAAGTACAGTGTGTATTTTTATTTTGAGTGTGTTTCTTATTGTGTTTTCCTATTGGGGGGGGGGGGGTCTGTTCTTTCTATTTTTCTTATTTATTTATTTATTAAATGCGAGGTACATAAATATCTTGAATTTATTCACGGGGTGTAAAATACATTTCATGAGACAGAATCTAGACGACGATTTGACTCGAGCACTGGTCTGAGGTGCCAAACGAAACGTCTTAACTGTTTAAAATCATAATCCTTCTGGCAGAACTTCCCTGCAGTCCAGATTTGTTTGTCTATTTTTTTTCAATATAAATCTCTTCACAGAAAACCAAATCTGGGACGGGGACATTGTCATGAGATGGACGTCGAAAATATCTCAAACAAGGTCAGTTTCCACTGCTTGTTGCTTTGATTTATTATTCTTTCACCAAACCTGTTCTGCTTTAAAAAAAAAATGCATGGAAATTAAATGCACCAATAAAGTTTATTCGATTAAACAGGATATACATCTGGTAAAAATTACTTGTAAAGTTATTCATTTGGGGTTTTATCGTTAGTTTTTTAAATGGTTTTCTTTATTCTGTTTCACGACTCTTTTTTGCAAACCAAAGAAGTTGAGAGAGAGAGAAAATGTCCATTATTGTACAAGAAGTATATATATGATCGTTACGGCTATTCAGCTATGAATGAAATATTAAGTGCATTGGAATAAAATAAATACAATTTGTTAAATGTTTGCAGAACCTTTTCCGTATTGTTTATCTAATAATCGAAATATTGCTAATAACTGGAGTTTGTCGTGTATGTTTGCCTTTGTTCGAGTATGTTGTAGCTGTATAAATAATCTAGGGAAAATGAATCACTCAAATTCTTAAACTTAGTGTGCAAAAGTTTAATCTGTCGATAATCCTACGAAAGTTAATAGTTAATACAAGGTGTGGACGACTGAATTGGTTTTCAAGGAGGTTTGAACAATAGTTCAGTCTTGATAAGGTTTGTTTCAAATTTAGTTAATGTCAAAATATAAATTCATTTTCATCTGATTCAAGTTACGAGGCTGTTAAAAATAACTGCCATATTTAGAGACGGTTAAGTTGATTGCTAATCTTTTTTTTTTTCAATCAATGTATGCATGAATGTTTAATGCAGGTCTATTGCACACAAGATAAGCCAAATTTATGTGGGAACAAAATGTCATTGATTGTATCTCAATGTTACGTAAAATATTCTATCAGGCCTTTAATAACTATATATCGGCAAGCCTCCAATTCCTGTAGTCCATTTTACCTATTTAATTATTTATATCAATGTTTAGAAAGCGTGATGAACGTTTAAACAATGCAATTTTTCAAAAGCAATTGGATATTCTTAGCAACATAATCCAGCATCTGAAGCAATTTAAATGACAACTCCAGTTTTGAGTACTTTTAATTTTAAATATTAAAATATTATTGAAATGACAAAGGAATTAAAATCTCCACACTTTCCAAAAGCGTGTCTAATGTTACAAAACCGTTGTATATAACTCTTCGTGGCTAACTACTACATATAGCCATTTGGGGAAATGGATTAGTTTATTAGTTTTCTGTAACTTCCTTGCTGTGGCGATATGATGCTGATCTGTTCTAATTAATTTCATATTTTATAATTTTGAAAGCACGGGAGTTGAGGTTTTAATAATGTGTAGTTTAATTAAAATTCTTAGGGGGAAGGAAGGAGGGGGTCGTAAATTGTTTACACATTGAAAGTTGTTTTAAACTTCACATGGAGCAATTGACATTTTTAATTAACTGTTGTAGCTTCACTACCACATCGAGGAGGGAGAACTGAGGGAAATACAGCTGTTATTGGACCCCGTTCTTGACAAACGTGTTATTTCTGAGATAGAAGAAAAGGTATGTAACATTTTAGGATAGCATTTAATTGTGTAAATTGGAAGCGATTTTTAAATTTTTAAATGACATTTGAAAGATTTAATCTCTCTCGATGAAATAACAAACATTTCAAAGTAGAAAGGCGAAAAATAAAATCATAAAGTGATTCTGGGTAGTAATTTTGCAGACCAATAAGGTTATAAATTCAAACCAATACATTTATCTTTTTTTTTTAAATTTACATTAAAAATGTATTTTTTCCCTGAGAGAGAAAAAAAGAATGCAATGATTGTTATATGTTCTAGATATTAGAAACCACAATCTGAAAATATAGATGATAAATAGTCTTTGTATTATTGATTAGAATCTTTTTTCATTAAATGTCAGATAGTTATTATTATTTTTAATATTGGCTCGCAGGCACGGTCTCTTCGACTGTCGGCTAATAAACATTGATGCTATGTTAAAAAAATCATTAACGAAGAAACTAGACAATAGACAGTCATTCTAAGGTCCATTGGAATTTGATTTTATTTTTAGTTCCTGCAGAGGCACCCTGCTACAGACCCCATTAATCTCGCAATATCACACAAACACGAACCTATTGCAATTTACCTGGTAGAGAAGGAATTCTCCACAGACAGAATTTTTCACGTGAGTAGATTTTATACTTCAGAAATTCTGCGGGTTTTTCCCTTTAGGTTTTATTTTGTATGCTTACTTTAATGAGTTTAAAGACATTAACAGACTGCAAATGTCATTAGCTTTGCCATGAATAACGTAAGAACTAAGCTAGGTTTACTTAACGATTAGAATTTCGTCCGACGGTTGTGTTATATATATATATATATATATAGAGAGAGAGAGAGAGAGAGAGAGAGAGAGAGAGAGAGAGAGAGAGAGGAAATACATGTACATGTAGTCTCTGCTTAAAACTCTAAAGAGAATAATCTGAAACATTTTCTGATGTACACATGGCAAATACGAAAATTTGTTCTAAATTACTAGTAAATTAAGCGTAGAGTTCCGTCTACTGAATCATAATATCGCCAGCTCAGTCCTAGTTAGTCTTCATTCATTATTTACGATGAAGAGACAAGACTGGTAGTCGCAGTAACGATATTGATTATAAGATACCAAATGATAAGCAATTTGTTTTATCTCGTGAGAGAGTGATTTTCAAGAAAAGTAAGAAAACGGATATATTTGGGAGAAAGAAAATCGCCAACCGTAAACAGGCATATACTCAAGAATTTAATATTAAGGTACTTTGCCCATACCACTAGATTCAATTTGAATACACAGTAGATGCATGCATGTGTGGACTCATTATATTAACACATAATATCCTTTTCAATTATAACTATCAGTAATTGAATGTGCCCTAATTTATGACCTTGATCTGTCTTTGAAGAGTTATCTACCTTTGTGTTTAATCAATAAAAAGAAATATTTACATGTAAAATATATAAAAATCTATCCAGTTAAAATATCTTTTTCAAATGAAATGTTATTCCTGATAATAAATTAAACATCTTTTCATCTTGACATTTGTTTATATTCGTAGTATTTAATTAATTTAAAATTAAAAAAAAAAATAGCTTCTCTTGATAGACCTCAATGCAATCTTCGTTGATTAATTACTGCTTAATGTTCTCTCAGTAAGTACTTTCCTACTCTAAAATGCATTAGATTAATGCCAGAGTATTTTATATCAGACGCATATTTAATAGTAGAGAATTATGCCTTTATGGAATACTTTAGTTAAATACACTGAGAAAATGTAATGTAACTTTTCGTTAAAGGAATTGCATTTACAAAGCGAGGAAACGTGTATTTTTTCAATTTTTGTTGGCATTTTTCTTCTCAACTTTTAAGCGAGGAAACATGTTTTTTTCTTTCAATTTTTGTTGGCATTTTTCTTCTCAACTTTTTATTTGGGTGGAAAATGCTTTCATTTTGGCGGAACTTTTTTTATCAGAAAGCTGAAAAAGTGCGGATTATCCGTGAAGAGTCAGTAAAAATCTATTTTACTGTTGTATCATATTACTAAAAATATTCACACTGTACATGAAAAACATTCTAAAAGTTACAAGAGAAAATTACAAAATACTCGTTTGTTGTTCTTTATATTCTTAAAAGATATACATTCTGTACTTTACAAACAAATACGTGATAAAAGTTGAAAGCGTCACTATACACGAATTCAGATATCAGTATTGGCTGGGCATTTTGTAATCCCACAACTTACATGAATTCCTCCCGTTATATATCGCACTTGATGTTAAAAGTAAGACTCGATATTACTCTTTGTGTTTGATGTAGTTTTCTGTTAATTTACTACCTACAAAATATTTCGCCAAATACATGTATTGAAATTCGCCCAAATGAAATGAGAAAATTCCGTCCAAATGGAAGAAATGACATGTCATTTGAAAAAATCCTCCCAAATGCACCTTTAACTGAAAAGAGAGTCTCAATTACCCCGATAATGTGGTTTAGAAATTTGGATAATTTTTACCCGTAAATAAAATAAATTGCTGCACTTCTGCACAAGATTCAACAATTTGAATTCATTTGAGGAGTGCATCAGAAACACATTTCTCTAATACTAGTAAGCACTATTTTGGAAGTTAAACTGCAGTGACGGATTTAAATTGGCGCATCTGTCCCCTTCCAAAATTAACTTTATTCTATTTAACTCATATTAACTACGGTACATGATTGTATTTCTGAGTTTCTGTTGTCATTTACTAGTAATTGTTTAAAAAGCCTTACCCAGACCCCATGGAAAATCCTGAACTGATTTTTTTTTATCCTTCTAGTGGGACAACCAAGACTGTGACCAGTGGTGCTATTACGACCACGGGATAGATATATGTGCGTCACAGTACACAGCGGCGGATCATGCTGAGAAACAAAACCTTTATAAACTAAATCAGCTAATCAACGAGATCCGCCAAGGGAAGAGAAAGCCGGGTCAGAGTCTGACGATACTCAATATACCGAACTATGTAACTAAACCGGCAGTCAAAAACCAGGAAGTCAAATCAGAAAAGGTAGGTATCTGAATTTACATCTATAAGAAAATGGTCATCATTCTTACCGGCGAATTCATTTCGAGAGATTTCAGAGTTTGTTTTAATTTTGTCAGGTAAAATTAATAAATTGGGAACATTATCGACAAATATTTAAATGAAACTGCATATATTTACCTTTTCATGATAAAGCGTCAATGGATGCATGTGTGTGGTAAAAAAATTAGGGAATGAAATAAGCGTGATATTCATATCCTTTATTCTAAATGTAAACACTGAGGAACATACACTTGATTTCACAAAGCTTTATGATATGTTGCCATCTTCCAGCATATATTAAACATGGAGGCACCCAGGAGAAAAGACGTTGAGGATGCCCATGATATACTCGACAAATATGGCAAAAATTTCTCTACAAAGGTAAAGTTGGACCACACACAATGATGTATGCATTTTTTTTTATTACTTTCGAAAATGATGGCAATAAAATGTTTTGTCATAATTCAATCTTTCATTTTTTTAAGGATGGAAACACTCTCCTTCATTTGCATTTAGACAAACCCAGAGTCTATATCTACATTTTTGCAAGTGCTGGTGTACCTGTAAACATTCAGAATACGGTAAATAATTCGATTAAATGGGGGTGGTGATTGTAAGCAATCAGAAAGCTAAACAAACGTATAAAGTCATTCACACACATTTTTAAGAATAAAGAGATTTCCTATTTAACCTGTCTCCTAAATGTTCATTCTGTAAAATGGAAATACTTTTAATCGTCGTTGTACAGGATGGGGACACAGCCTTACATATCGCTGTCCGCAGTGGACTGTTGAATTCTGTAGAGGCCTTGTCACAGTGCTGTGCTGACCTGAACATAAGGAATAAAGTAAGAAAATCAGTATTAATATGATATCTTAACCCTTCTTATATTACATTTTTTTCTGCATGGAACCATCAGATCACTTAAATGGATTTGGGGGTGGGTGGGAGTGGGGTGGGGGTGGGGTGTTGGAGGGGTAATCTGGGTTGAGATTTGGTTTGGCTGGATACTGTAAATGTACATAAATTAGCGCACTCAAAATTGAGCGCAATCTTTCTCTTCAACTGATAATCTAATCATAATTAAGCGCACTTGAGTCTTGAAAAAAATGACAAGTATTGGTTTATATCATGTATTAAGATTGAAGCAGGCTCTAAAATAGGATTGCTGTATAAATAAATACGTTTACAGTATTTAAATGTGACCATCACCTTTGCTGAGATTCGGCTAGGCTAGATATTTGGACTGATGCCTTCGGTGATTCAAAGGCACCATCAAAATATTCAACCAAACCAAATCTTAGCCGATATTGGAAGAAATAGGGGAAGGGGGGGGGGGGGGAGTCGCGACAATTCTCTAACAAGAGATAGCTAATATATAAACCATACCAGGCAAGCTTTAAAAAAATCATTATTGAGGATAAAAAGTTTACAAAAGAAATACTTGTATTATGACTTATCACTGACAGAGTTCCTTCTCATTAGATAAGTTCACACCTTCTTTTCAAAAAAGTTCCACTGTTTGTATCAGATATCCAATCAAAATTATCACTGCTCAAATTTGAATCCCGTTTGATTTGATAGATGGGAATGACAGCATTAGATGAGGCAGATCCTAAAAGAGGAGACATAACAGCTATGTTAAATACTTTCAAGGTAAAGTATTTTTATCGCGTTAACCTAACATAAAATGAAGCAATAAGTGTAAAATATACCTGGAAAACTAGTATATTAATGAACATTTAAAAGAATAAAGTTTCAATTTGACAGTTTCTTGGACGGAAGTAAAAATGTACAGAGGTACCCACACACAAGCATGTTGCTTTCAAATATATAGATTTTTTGCATGGAGTGTATACATGTCTCAAACTGTTCTTATCGTACAGGTCTTAGTTTTGCATATGCGATATGAATTATTTATTGAAACTTTTACATTATATAAAATAACGTTTTTGAATGATTTAGTAGACTAGATCGGTTTTAGTGATAAAGACATTAATATGAGCTTTAAATAATATGGTGTTGTTTGAATTTCACTAGCCCGGTATTGTGACTGCCATTTGTAAAGGCAATACTAGGATTGTAGAGATATACAAGCGCTATTGGGGTAGCACAGAGGCGGTGCCTAATAAGGTACACAGGGATGAAAAATTAGAAACAGCTGAACCTCAATGTCAGCGCCATCTAGAGGACATAATTTCATTGCACTGCTTCAAACTATTTACGAATATTTGCAAAGGCATGTTCCAGTTCAAGATATTTCTAAAACTCATCTTTTTGAGAAGTACTTTATTTTTGTATAAATGTTGTTTATGATGAAAAAGTTAAATTAATGCGAAAAATGTGTGCTTTTAGCACATTTGCTTTTTGTATAAATGAAAGACGAGAAAAAAGAAAGAAAATGGAAATATATCCTCTACTTTGGAAGATGAAGGCGCTGACAAGGAGAAAGAATGCTGCACCACTAATACGTATTCCTACTACAGTGTATTAGTTGTTTGTAGCTACTCTGTCGTTCCATCACTATATAGCATGTGTAGATTGTCTTCGTTTTGAATAACCGTCCCCAGTTTGAGTGACATGGACTGTTTTCATGTCGCGGGAAGACGGTCGTGTGTGTGTGTTTGAATAAAGTTTTAACGTTGTTGTTTTCTTCATTTGTCTAATTTCCCTAAAGTGATGTTTGAATTTCGCAGTTACAATGTCTTTGACAGTTTTCTCACAAATCTGTATTACTCTTCGAATTGGCAGGTAAAACCTGGCTATGTCATAGCTGAGATATTTCTTCTCCAAACGAAACTGAACAAAAGGTGGAAAATGAACCATTCATGTTTATCAATGTTCTTTCAAAGAAAAAAAAAATGTATATAAAAAGGTTCAAAGACATTGTAGCTGTGTCGTTTGAATTTGTAAATGTTTCTAACCACAGCAGTAGAGTTGTTGACTCCGCTCCCAGCGGTCCTCAGTGTTTGTTGATGTATTTTAGATGTGTATGTTAGTGTGTGTTTCGTATACATTCTAGCCCGGGATAGTGGAAGCTGTTTGCTCAGGAAAGAACCAAATATTAGATCGATTACTGAAACGCTCTTGGTGCAGTTTGTGCAGCATTGTCAAGGTAACCGTAGAACCTTTGACCTTTGACGTGGTTCTAATTTAGATACATGTATAACAAAAGTTATTGAATATATGCGTTTGTTAGTAATAGATAAATTATTTTCTAGAATGTAGAGAGTCATTGCTATGAAAAATGCCAGTGTTTGAATTTGAAATGTAAAAGTTTATGTATTTGATAATTTTCCAGGCTTAATTGGGTAAAATTTAGCTTCTTAAAAGTTAAAACCTTATCATTTTATAATATGTAATTAAAACAGAAAGTTCCTAAGAAAATCGAAAAATAATTAACATCTAACAATGAATATCAGTGTCTAATGAAATAATCTACTGTCGTGACTTAACTTAAGGGTAAATGTTGCATGGATTTGTGTCTGAGCTAACAAGTTTGAATTTGAAAATATGTTTCCCCATTTCTTACTAAAATTGAATATGCATGAATTTAACACTGAAAGTCTTTTTTAAGAATAATTTTTTGATAAATACTAGTGTCTTAAACATGTGTAAAAAAAAAAAAATCATTGTCATTGATATTTTGTAAATTCTTAAAATAACGTATTTCTTTTATCAGGAAGGTAGAACTCTTCTAGAATTTGCAGAAGCAAAAGCCATGACAGAGAAAGGAACAGTCACTAACTGTTTCCGGATTCTACAGGAATACAGGAAAACAAGTGTCAGTATATCCTGTATTGTCTGTACACAAAAATATCAATTCCCATTTATAGTCAGCATTTTCAAAATATACATGTATATTTATGTCACTTTATTTTTTTTAGGAACTTACACACGCCATATTATGTGAGGATGTTGACACAGTCCGAAGCATAATTCAAACAGAAACAGGCTGGACTGTAAACATCAGGTTTAAGGTAACGTCAGTCTTCCTAAAAATATTATTTAATCAAAACAATTTTTACCAGCATGATGCCTTTATTGAGTGGTGATCATTCTTCAGGACCGGATTGGGAAGACTTTGTTGTCACAAGCCATTGAGTCCAACAACCTGGAGCTGGTCACTCTGCTAGTGGACGCTCCGGCCAGAGCCAAGATTAAGGGGATCAGAGTCCGCGAACATGAAGGGGTTAGTCAATAAACTGATTAACAAGACATAGTAAAAATCTTCTAATAATATATTTTTCCAATGATTCAGTTCCTACATGGTTTCTATTTGTCTGTATGTCAATTTAAAAAAAATGTTTTTCAGACAAATGTGACAGTGCCATTATTTCACAAAGCTCTTCATCCAGATATCAATATAGATATCGCCAAATATCTCCACTCTGTTATGAAGGAACCTTCAGAGCACTCAGAAAAAGACAAGGTGGGTGAGGAGCATTATAGAATCACGTGACCACGTCCATTCATATGTACTTAGATCGAACCTGGACTTGTTGTGGACAATTACTTACACTGATCTTGTTAAACTGCATAAAGTCAGTACCATAGATTTTGAAAATCTGTATTGAATGTGACATAGTATGGCTATTAAATCGACTTTCATTTTTTGTCTATTCAGAATGGGAATACAGCAGTATTGAGGGCTATAGAGAATGATTGTTCTGTCAAGTTCATTCAGTGGCTGATCCAGTGTACCAAAGGTCTCTGTTTGGTGGACAGGAATAAGGTAAGTCAGAGACTTCTTTGCTGTCGGGGTGCGTCTTTAAAACTTAAGTCTTTTTCAGAACGATGTGAATACAGAATAATTGATTAATTGTTTCAAAGTGTGTTGTAATCCACACTCTAGCTATGCATTTTTCATCAGAGGTCAACACGAAAGATGAAAGTGTTAGTTTCTTCGTTTTAGGATGCATTGACTCCGAGGGAACTAGCACAAGCTTACAACAGGGATGACGTAGTTAAAATGATAGACAAAGTAAGTTTGGGAATCGGAGTTCTCTAGAGTGTTATTGTATAACAATCTTAAGTATTTTTAAAGCCACAACAACTACAATAGCAACAACAACAACAACAACAAAACCAAAAAAACAAACAAACAAACAAAACAAAAAAACTACTAGTATATAGATTTGAGAGTTAAGAATGAATATTAACGTTAAATAAAATATTTTAATCTGGCTAATATGCACATGGTTGAATATTTTCAGTATATCATCGACAAAATGATACCAGTGGGAATACCAAAGTTTTCTGGGTGCTTCCTTAAAGAGAAGGATATTGTCAGTATTAAAGATGAGGTCGGTATTCGTGTTTTACGTAAGATGAAAACAAAATCCCAAACATCAAAGAAGTATTTCTTTCATATACATGATTTTAGCCACTACTACTTTTGCTACTTTCTGACGATTAAAATGACATCTGGCAGTATTATTCAAAATTATCCAGAAGACGTCGTAAATTCAATTTTAAAATGTTATCTGTTTTCTCTCTTACAGCAAACTGGAAAGACATTAGCGGAAAAAGCATTAGACGACGATCGGTTCGATGCTCAGAAGTGGCTCAATTTTCACGATGTACAGGTTGGGAAAAAATTAATACTAATCATTGTTATTTTATTTTAAAAATGACTGTAATAATTTTTAAAAATGGGCATAAAATACCTGGAAAATCGATATCTGTATTTTTAGAATCATGCGATTCGCCTTTTTGAAGCAGCTTCTCTTGGAAATGTTGATATTGTGGAGAAGACATATGACTCAAACTATAAGGACAAGGTAAATAATTAATGATTTGCGATATCAAATTTAAATATCAGAACTTCAGTAAATTATATAATTTATAAAATGCCCTGCCATGTGCAGATGATGTAAAACAAGTCGGGCAAGGGTGTAATAAGTCAGCGGTATGTGTTAATTACAAATTTGCATTATTTTGGTCAAAGTACTACTTGTATATATAGTTCGTATATAACATGTACCAGATTTTGTTGAGGGGTATAGACCACTATAAGTTTTGACTATTGTAATGAGAAAACTATTGTTCTATGTATTTATTTTACGTTTACAGAATGGATACACAGCTATGATACGGGCGGTGGCCTTCCAACAATACGAGGTCGTCCGTCTTCTCTGTATTACTAGACCAATCCTCAAGTCCATCCCAGATAATGTAAAGATTCTTCTATTCAATTTTGGACAAATGATATTTTTTATTCATAAGAAATTCTTTAATTTGTCAATTTTGTTTCATTTCTCATCTTCCTCGTCAAAATGTAAAGGATATACATGTACATGTATTTGATGTCATAGCGCTCAGAAACGGAGCTCACATTGTCCACAGGCTCAGGGCTCCCAGAGCCTTTCAGGTTCTGGTTTAGGAATTAGAACCCTCCCAGCTTTTTTTTTTTATTTTACCTCAACGTAAAGTTTATTGTGAAATTGAGTACATTTTTTTTCTTGTAGTGCAATAGATACCCACTCCATTATGCATATGCGCTACCAGAAGCCTATGGGAAAAAGTTAATTGAATTGTTACTTGAGCAAAATCCACAAGCAATAGAGCAGAAAGTGGACAAAGTAAGTAAACACCTCTCTCTCTCTCTCAACATTAACATTCCTTTTTCTCATTATATTTTAAGAGATTTAAAATACTTGCTGTTCACTTCACAGGACGGTCGGTCGCCGGCAGACTATGCCAAGATAAGAGATACTTTGGAAATACAAAAGATGTTGTATGATGCCAGAACTCTGGATCTCTACGGAAAGGTAAATTGGTTAATTTATCCTTAAATTATAAACTTTGTCTTTTGGGTATGATTGATAAAATGAGATATTTTTATTTTATTTTCTAGAGAGGACCACCTCTAGGCCCATGGCCAGATGGTGCTAGTCGCAGACCTCCAGACGAAAACCAGCCGATGGATTTCCTTGACGTCATGTGATTTGACGCTATGCATACATAACTTTCTATTGACACATTGACAAATTACATTGATGTGCTATAGACAATCTCAGCACCTCCAGTGGAAAATTTTGAATGTTTTGTTTACTATTTATATAAAATACAATATTTTTCTACTATCGTGTTGTCTTTTATGAATAATTACACGAATCATACCTTTAAACAATGTTCTTTTGGAGATAAATTCGGGGAAAAAATACTAAACGTGTAGTGTATACCAATTATACAATTATAGTTATGAAAATTTCTGACTGTTAGTGTTCATGATCCTTCAATAGTCAGGATTAAATTTTAACTTAAGATTATCGAACATAAGTCAAGCATGCGCACGTCGCCTTAAGATCTTGTTTTACAGATCCTTTATTTAGGCATCTCTTTTTTAATCATTATTAGTAAGGGGACGACCATTTGATTCGGGGGGGGGGGGGATTTTCCGAGTCAAATTATTTATTTTCCTGTCGGTGAAGGACAGATTATTTATTTCCAAGATGATCGAGGACAGATTATTTATTATAATATAATTTATAAAAGGGGGGGGGATGCCAAACTCTAAACTTCTATTTCCTGGTCCGCGCGGAAGGGGGGGGGGCACCAGTCAAGGACAGCTGATTTATTTTCTTCTTTTTTTTTTCTTATTTTCTGATTTATTGCCAGACGAGGTCGGATTATTTATTTCTAACATTTTTGAGGAGAGATTATTTATTTCCAAAATCTTCCAGCCCCCCTCCCCTCAGAATCAAATGGTCGTCCCCTAATTAATCCATTAATCTCATTCAAAATTTACGTCTTCAAAGTCATTTACAAATAGTCACATATGTATTTTAAATATTGGAATTAAACATTTTAGTCAAATTCTGACCTTTATTCAAAACATTAGATAGAGTGTTCTATTGTTAAAATGATAATGCCCTGCCTTACTATACGGTATGTTTAACCAATTCTGAAAAGGAGAGTTTAAGGTACCTGCTCTCAATATATAAGCAAGTAAGTATACAGCAAATAGAGTTTTAACAAATATCGTTACCGATATTCAGTTGATTAATCTGAAACTAATGGCTGGAAAGAGAAAAGAAATAATTAAGAAAGAAATAACCTTTATCATAAATAAATATGGAGTTAACAAACAGTATTCAAGCTCAAAAAATCCATCCAAACAGCACAATTCAGGAGCAAAGCAAACACGGACCTCTTAAACGTCAGAGGTGGGATCAGGTGCCATGGAGGAGTGAGCATCCCCTGCCGACCGCGGTCACATCCGCCGTGAGCTCCTTGTCATTATCGGGCAAACGGAAAAATCCGTATACAATTCAGTGTGTAAATAATGGCCTAACAATTTGTATGGAAAACGTCACGTCAGCATTTGACTTAATGATAGATTGTTTTTGCTGACAAGGTCATTATGCTTCGACCATAGAACTTGCAAAATGATGACGTATTATCTAATTTATCTGTCTTTATTACAGTTATTTCCTCAGACGTAACAATGTTAATTGCTTGCCCACAAAATCGATGAAAATGTACATCAAGATTTCATCCCCCCTTTTAATGTTATCAATACTATGTCTCATTATATATATGGAAATCAAGTACAGTGTATTGATTTTGTATTTCCGGGGACCTATATACTAATAGTTTCTAGTTAGTATATAGATCCTTGATGATATTTCTGAGTTAGAGAATTGCTCAGACAGCTGTTAAATTGATATACCAAAGCCACAAGATATATATATATATATGTGATGTACGGCATAACCATTACAAAATATCTGATATTATTGATTGATTGATTCATTCATTCGTTCATATCATAGATAACATAATCTAATATTAATATTAATCTAATGTCATTATTAATTTATCTATATTTTTAAATGAATTTTATTTATTTATTTATTCATTTACTTTTTTATTTATTTATTTTTATATATATGACGTAACACGTCTTGACAAAAATAACAATAGCCTATTACATTGTAGTTAATTACCAATCATGTCCCTCTCCTTTTTAGGGTTCTGATCGTCGATTATACTCCTTTCGCTTCAAACTTTTGGGTGATTCTGACTCGTGGCCATGTATCGTTTTATTTGATTGGTCAATGCTCTGCTAGTAAACCAATGAAGACATTCGTTTCATATTTCGTATGCTTTATCATTCAAAATGGCGAAGAGACGTGACGGGAAAACCCTTCCCAGGTAAAGATAGTTGTTTTCACTTTCAAAACACTTACAAAGATTTTTATGAATATTTTGAAACTATGAATTAACTCTCAGAGATGCATTCAATAATCGGGAGAATTGTCTTGGCAAAATCTTACAACATGATTGGTAATTAACTACAATTCCATCCAATGGTAGATTCTAAAAGAAATTTGTTTAAATACCTTCTAGATTTCATAAGATCTAGATAGACATATTTTCACCATCGTTGGAGCAGTTTAAAACATCTATCCAGAACCTCCAACCTTGGAATACTCACCCTATTTACTAATATACCAACAGTGACCTGTACAGTGTACATATATGTTAAGGAGCAACCTTTTTGTTTATCTATCTCAGATAGAACGTTCTATCGTTAAAATGATATTGTCCTATGGACCCGGTTTAACAATAGAATTTGTTCCGTGTATTGGCAATGTAGCAAAATAAACACGGGCGATAACTTGAACTCTGTGCATTTTCTATGAACAATCCAGAGAGTTCCGAATGTCAACATGGCGTTAAATTTGAAGCGAGGATAAAACGTCAAGAAAATGAATTGAATTTTCATATTTATATGGATTATTTTTTAGGTTAAAAGGCATACAATCTCAAAAAGGTTTGTTATGATTCATTTGGTAGTTATTTTCAGTGCAATCCCTTTTGTATTCTTCAAAATCATTTCGGATCAGATTCGCTCCGATTTGCTACATTGCAAGTATATGGGACATATTCTTACTGTGGTGAGGGCTAGTCCCGAGACATGGTTAGATTATTCTAACTACATAAGATCAAGTGTTACCACAAAGAGCGATCTGTGACTCAAGGGAAATAATTTAACCTGACACCAAAGATGACTTTTCAATTAGTAAGGATAACTCCTATTTATAATCCGTTTCTTTGTATTTATTATAACATAACATAGAACATGAAAAAATGGGATGCATTTAAAATAAACATATTCACTATATATGCTACCATTCATAAGCAAATATTGCCATTAGTTAAGGTAATGAAACTGGATAGAACATACTAAATGTGAAAATATGTGATAAATAGAGAACAAAACTGAAAATATCAGGGACGTAATCAAACAACAAAACACCTCTTCAATATACTTAAAAAATGAGTGACAAAAATTGCACCCCTCTGTTCAAACTGTAATTTTGCATAAAAATATATAGTTATATTTTGCAACTTTTAACGGATTCATAACATGTTCATTTAGATTGTTTTTTTCTTAACATTTCAAGCTGTAATTGATTAAATCTTAGTAAAAATAGCTTTCTATGAACCTACAGAAATTATATTTACCTTGTTCGGACAATGTCATACACCAGGGAAGTGTTACAAGTAGAATTCAGGACCCAGTGTATTGCTTGTATACTCACAAGCAAAATGAATGTCAACAAATCACAAATTCTGCTGATTTAGAGTTATCATTCTTTGCCTCATCCTAGCATTCAGTAGAAATGCTAGACAGCCGCTCCTGTAATAAATTTTTACCCCATAGTACTTAATGGTGCTAAATGAATTTTTATTGATGTTTAAAAGGAATTTTGGATGTCAGGGACTTTTGGCAAGTTTCATACAAGAAATTGCTTGACCATAATGAGATTTCAGTTCAGATTCCCTCTGTTTACACCTTAGTCCACAGAACACACTATGCTCACTATAAGTATTACACTTTGGACTTGATGAGTGAAATACTGTATATATATCTGTTTATACCTATATTGTTAGTCACATTTGATAATTTTTTCAAGAAAAACTTCTTTGATTTTATGAGAGATATGCATTTCTTTTTTTAGTGAAGTTGTGAAAGTAGAAAATCTCTTGCTAAACTTAAAACAAAGAACCAAAAGGAAATTGGAAGATTGTGATCCAGGAGTGGAATCTCATTATTCCTGGGACAGAGATGCTTTCTTCCAAAGGGTGCAAACCTTCTCAGTATCCTTGTTGAAACTGTACCTTAACATCTTACACTAGACAAAAATCAAAATGCCCTACCTTGATACCAAGTCAAACTGGCTTTTACTTTACACTTAGTCAGATTTTTTTCAAATATGATTGAGTGAAACATATTCTTTGCTAAGCCCTTATACATGTTTACCAGTAGTAACTGTAACTGATACAGTCTTATAGAATCCCTATGTATAAATTATAAACATTTTTATTTATCAAAATCTTAAATTCAAATTAGTTGTGATCTTAGGTAAGGATTTTCTTTACTGATGACTTTAGTATTCACTAGGAAATGGAAGTCTTAGATTAGCACAATTACTTTTCCTTAAATTTCCCATATTACCACATGGTTTGGAAAGCCTGAAGGATTATCTCCCCTACAGTGTGCAAAGTATGGCTGGAGAAACACAGAATCAGACATGCTGCAGTGTGGTGTATGTCGTGCAGTGATCTGTGCCACATTACCTTTCAACTATGACCCTAAAATATGTGAGTTGTATAATTTACTTAACAATTTTAATTTTTAGAATCATTTGTAAAGTAATTGCTGTCTTTTAACAATATTTTTACCCCAAGTATAAATGTAATATTCTTATTCTACTTCATGGTACTTGTGTACATTAATTCCCTTATTTATGAACACAGTTTATAAACTCCTTTGCAGATAAAACATGTGTAAAAAATTTAATGGACAGATTGAAGTCTGGTCATGAACAGGCTTGCAAATGGAGGTCAAATCCCACTCCAGGTAAGAATTGAAAAGTATTCCAGACAGTTTGGAATGAGAACATTTATAAAGGGTGTTTGCCACATACTGTGTATTCGTATACTGTGTAACTTTAGGAAATCATAAGTATTGACACAATAAACTATCACATTATAGATTCTGTACTTCAAATTCCCATGGACAATAAAGAAGAGATCATAACAGAATTCAACAAAAGACTGCAAAGCTTACTACCTTCTAGAAGTAAACTTCCTTACATCAACATGGCAACCATAGAGTCTCAGGTATAAACATAGAGTCTCAGGTATAACATAGAGTCTTAGGTAAAACCATAGAGTCTCAGGTATAAACATAGAGTCTCAGGTATAACATAGAGTCTTAGGTAAAACCATAGAGTCTCAGGTGTAACAGTAGAGTCTCAGGTATAACCGTAGAGTCTCAGATATAACCATAGAGTCTCGGTTATAATCATAGAGTCTCGGGTATAACCATAGAGTCTCGGGTATAAACATAGAGTCTCAGTTATAAACATAGAGTCTCAGATATAATCATAGAGTCTCGGGTATAACCATAAGTCTCGGGTATAATCAAAGAGTCTCAGGTATAACCATAGAGTCTCAGTTTTAATCATAGAGTCTCGGGTATAACCATAGAGTCTCAGGTATAAACATAGAGTCTCAGATATAATCATAGAGTCTCGGGTATAACCATAAGTCTCGGGTATAATCAAAGAGTCTCAGGTATAACCACAGAGTCTCAGGTATAAACAGAGAGTCTCAGATATAATCATAGAGTCTCGGGTATAACCATATAGTCTCAGGTATAATCAAAGAGTCTCGGGTATAACCATCGAGTCTCAGGTATAACCATAGAGTCTCGGGTATAAACATAGAGTCTTGGGTATAAACATAGAGTCTCAGGTATAAAAATAAAGTGTTGGGTATAAACATAGAATCTCAGGTATAAACAGAGAGTCTCAGGTATAACCATAGAGTCTCAGGTATAACCATAGAGTCTCAGGTATAACCATAGAGTCTCAGGTATAACCATAGAGTCTCAGGTATAACCATAGAGTCTCAGGTATAACCATAGAGTCTCAGGTATAAACATAGAGTCTCAGGTATAACCATAGAGTCTCAGGTATAACATAGAGTCTCAGGTATAACCATAGAGTCTCAGGTATAACATAGAGTCTCAGGTATAACATAGAGTCTCAGGTATAACCATAGAGTCTCAGGTATAACCATAGAGTCTCAGGTATAACCATAGAGTCTCAGGTATAAACATAGAGTCTCAGGTATAACCATAGAGTCTCAGGTATAACCATAGAGTCTCAGGTATAACCATAGAGTCTCAGGTATAACCATAGAGTCTCAGGTAAAACATAGAGTTTCAGGTATAAACATAGAGTCTCAGGTATAACATAGAGTTTCAGATGTAACCATAGAGTCTCAGGTATAACATAGATCTTCAGGTGTAACCATAGAGTCTCAGGTATATCATAGAGTCTCGGGTATAACATAGAGTCTCAGGTATAACATAGAGTCTCAGGTATAACATAGAGTCTCAGGTATAACCATAGAGTCTCAGGTATAACATAGAGTCTCAGGTATAACATAGAGTCTCAGGTATAACATAGAGTCTCAGGTATAACATAGAGTCTCAGGTATAACCATAGAGTCTCAGGTATAACATAGAGTCTCAGGTATAACATAGAGTCTCAGGTATATCATAGAGTCTCAGGTATAACATAGAGTTTCAGGTGTAACCATAGAGTCTCAGGTGTAACCATAGAGTCTCAGGTATAACATAGAGTTTCAGGTGTAACCATAGAGTCTCAGGTATAACATAGAGTCTCAGGTATAACATAGAGTTTCAGGTGTAACCATAGAGTCTCAGGTATAAACATAGAGTCTCAGGTATAACCATAGAGTCTCAGGTATAACATAGAGTCTCAGGTATAACATAGAGTTTCAGGTGTAACCATAGAGTCTCAGGTATAACATAGAGTCTCAGGTATAACATAGAGTTTCAGGTGTAACCATAGAGTCTCAGGTATAACATAGAGTCTCAGGTATAACATAGAGTTTCAGGTGTAACCATAGAGTCTCAGGTATAACATAGAGTCTCAGGTATAACATAGAGTTTCAGGTGTAACCATAGAGTCTCAGGTATAACATAGAGTCTCAGGTATAACATAGAGTTTCAGGTGTAACCATAGAGTCTTAGGTATAAAGAGAATAGGCCAGGAAAACCTGAAGCAATGGATCATTGAACTGTTTGTAGAGTTTCTCATTTGTAAACATTTAGAACAGTTTGGAACAGAGCTTACCACATAAATCATCGTATTACATCATTATAAATGCATATGTTTAAAGCATTTTTCTGATTCCCATCCATTACATTGAATTATAATCATTCTTTTACTTTGTTGCAGGGAGTTACAAATGCAACACTGACAGCACTTGCTGAGAACTTGATTAATGGTGCCATTGGTAAAGGAATAGATGATCTGGAATTCATAAGAAAAGCTTCTATCATCTCACTTTGTGGTTGGAAAAACAGGTATTCTACACAAATTGAAAATCACTCAATGATGATTTTATTTGAAGATGCTTTGATTGAAGAAGGTTTTTTTGTTAAATTGTAGAATAGTATGTGAAGTATTACAAGTAGTAATCAGTATTGTTTTTGACAATGTGTTGCAGGTCAGATGATGTGGAGGACATCTTGTCTTGTGATTTCTGCAGAAGAAACATTGGTTTGTGGAATTATAAATCTCCATATTGGCACCAGACTCATGACACATCTGAACAAGACACCACAGAAAATTCTGAACAAGACACCACAGAACATTCTGATCAAACAGAAACTATAGAAAGAGTTACAGAGATTGACAAAACCGCTGAAGGAGTGCAAGACAGTTGTACAGACAGAGACAATGATAATAATGGACATGAAAATTCCGGTGAAAATAAAATATCTGTCAGTGTGCAAGAATCTAGTGCTGAAGTCAATCAAACAGAAAGTGAATCAAATATTGTTCAAAATGGTGCTTTGGTGAAAGATAAGGAAAATAAAGACCAGGATAGCTGCAATGAGAAAATAAATGAATCAAAGATGGAGATGCATTCTGATCATACAGAGGATATGACAAAAACAGACAATAATGGTACAGAGGATGCATGTATGAATAAAGGAGACAGTGATTGCAGTGAAGTGTCAAAACCTGATGTTGATATTCAGAGTGCTAAAGACTCCACAGATATGGAGGCTTTACAAGCCAGGGACACGAATGATCTTGATGGGGATGACAGTGCAAAACCATTTAATTCTGAACTAGGTCATGATTCGAAAAATGCAATTGTTGACAAAGAGAAAGTTGAAAATGGTGGCCATATCTCTGAAGGTGAAGCAATTCAAGATAGTGTTTCAGAAACAGTTACTGAGAGCACTGAGGGAATGAAATCTAGTCTTAATGCAGAATTGTCCAATGATAATTCCAAAGAGGAGAAGGGAACCAAGGAAGATAACTCTTCAAACACCACCCAGGAACAAACTGATGAGCCTAAATCCCCTGTGAGGCCCTCCAGCAGCACACAGATAAACTGTACCTCTGACACTGAGGAGAGGCCCAGGAAGAGAGTGAAACTAGTAAGCTTATTTAATTATGATTGAAACTGTATTGAAATTGAGAGTTGAAATCTTTGATAAAAATTTTTTTTTCTATTCCAGATTTTTAATATGTTTTTCATTGATAAAGAATTAGACAGCAGAATGAGAAAACCAAGATCCAGTTCATTTTCTGAATTACATTTATTATCGTAACTTGTAGTATTGGTGTAACTTCTCTTTGACATGAAACAATATTCTATATTATAGTATATAGCTATACAACTTTTTTTTTCTAGGAAGAAAAAGACAGCTTTGATCCTCTGGCAGAACATCGAACATGGTGTCCTTGGTTACAGAAATCATGTGACACAAGCCCTTGGAAACAGTCTGGCAGTGATGGAATGTTACCATGGAGGAAAATACTGTACATAGTGTGTCCCAGTCTGAAGGAAGGAGGGGACGAAACATCTCTCAGCTATCAATACAAACAGGTAGATTATACATATAATTCTCTACATTGATGATTTGTCTCCTGTTAAAGTTTACATTAATATTACAGTGTCCCATCTCCCTTATCTGTATTTGTAGGTTTCCCCTGTTGCAGCTTTACAGAGAGTGTGCAGAATTCTGAATGACTGGACAAGAACAGAATCAAAAAATTAATTCGGCTTTGTTTTTTGTATATGAACATCATCAATATGCCAGATATGTTACTCTGAAATATTACAGCACAGAATTAAAAGATGAAAATATGGAATGTCCTCTACAGTAAATCTACATTTTTTCATTTTTAAAGATTTTTTTTTCCTTTGTCTGGTTGACATTCATCATTGTTACATCAATAAAATAATTCCTGGTTTTTTTTGTGGTATTTTGTCTGCATATTTTATGCTAATCTATTTTTATAATCTTTTTCCTTCAGTCATTCAGTCAGGGAATAAAAGTTATAGCAGCAGAAATAGCTGCTTATTAGTATATTGATTTGTGTATGCTGATTGAAAGTATCATATATAAAAATTCATTCTTTTGTCTTGAAATGATTGATGTGTTAGAAGTTTATTAGTTTTTCTTGTATATCAGGAGTTTTAGGAAAATTTTTCTTCTCCATCAGTCAGTGTAACTGCTACTTGTTCATGAAAGAAGGGTACAAATTTGGACTCTTAACACAAATTCTGGCACCAATAGTGATAATTTTGCCAAAAGAAATCATTTTATAAACTATGAAAATGCACAGAACTCCTATTACAGTAAAAGGCTAAAAGTTTTAAAGGGGTGTTATTTTATGCCCAAAATCTAATTTTATGAAGTAGTCTTATTTTCTGCTGAACTCTCTGAACATAACTACAA
The DNA here is from genome assembly GCF_033153115.1 of Saccostrea echinata. NCBI lineage: Eukaryota > Metazoa > Mollusca > Bivalvia > Ostreida > Ostreidae > Saccostrea > Saccostrea echinata. Next base: position 1,044,185 of record NW_026889813.1, on the reverse strand, counting down.
TATTGGCCATATCATCCAAACAAATCAACCTTTCTGCATAATTCTTTTGAGATGTTGGACTATAACAGAGCCAGACTATAACTTGGTTTAAGTAGTGCAGACTCGGACTATTTCGTCTTCAGCTTATGCTAGGACTTTCATATTTCACAGGTAAGACCTTCCCTTGGGAATCATTTATTTTGACCTTGACCTTAGAGTTTGACCTACTTTTGAAAAACTTTAACCTTGGCCGTAAGTTTTGAACAGTTGGTGGTAGGGTTTTCATATTTCACGTTTATTCCTTGTGAAAAAATCCTCTACTGGGTACCAACCGTTTTGACCCATTTTCCCTGACCTTGGAGTTTGACCTAGTTTTGAAAAACTTTAACCTTGGCCATAACTTATGAACAGTTGGTGCTGGGGCTTTCATATTTTACAGGCGTATTTCTTGTGACAAGACCCTTCTTTGAGTATCAACATTTTTTTACCTTGGAGTTTGACTTGCATTTGAGAAACATTAGTCTTCGCTATGGGCTGCCATACGGGGGTGGGGTGGGGTGGGGGATCAGTGTTACACAAACACATCTTGTTATATTTTTTAGCTGTAGGCTAACTCTTTTATAGGTCGAGAATTCACATAATTGTTCTTTTTAGTTTCATTTTGAGTGTATATTGGTATGACACCCCCCCCCCCCTCCAATAATCCATAATTTTAGTTTTAATACATTTATATTAGGATTGCATTTTCTACAAGTGTTTTAAGTGTTATTCATTTGATAGCACACATGTTTATGGTGCCCCAATTAAGATAAACTCAAATAATTGAAGATTATGTTGAATTATTTGAAGAAATCATCAATTCATTTGAGGCATACAACAGTGCAACTAAAGATCTCTTCAAAAAATTATGATATCTTCAATTCTGAATTATTGCATGCATTGATTAATGCACAGTAAGTGAATTATTGTTGTGTTCAATTTAATCAATGACGTAATTAATTCAATTAATTTGTGCAATAATTCTTATAGAGAGAGAAAATATTTATTTATTGATGTTTTTTAATTCAACATATTCATAATTTAAGTGATCTTTTTTTAATTGAATTTAGCTCTCTTAAAAAATGATTTATTCTTCTAAAAAAATGTAGTTGTGAATTAATTTTTAATTAAATTATAGGGATCAAGAATCATTTATAGTGAGTTATGTTTCGTGTACTTGCACTTCCGGGCATTTAGGCTTCCCCATCCGGAAATATATTTTCCTTGGGTTACCGTGAAAGATAAACAATCACACGTTATTCTACGCATTGCAGGTAAATAAGGACACAAAGTTTCGTTGTTTTTAAAGTATTTTGATACATTTGTGTAAATAAGGTTTGAACTGTTCATCTTTTAGAGAGAGGGAATAACGTACTGACTAACTAAAACTAAATTCAAACAGACTAAGCGACCTCTTATTGACATTTTAGATTTCGTCAATTCATGTCATAGGCCTAAGCTTTTTTTTTCGCATTTACCGTGTTAGTGGGTTCATTTCATTCAGATAAAACCAATACATCTTTTTTTTTTTTCTTTTGTAAGACATTTTGATTCCACCATTATAACACAATTTCAAAATTAGTTCATTTACTTTTTATTTTAATATATGTATGTGGATGACTTTACTTTGTTTGAGTTTGACATGCATTTTTTTAGGCCTATAGTTATATAAAAGATGTATTGCTAATAGGTTATAATATATTTAAATAAAAACATCCTACATGAAAAGTCAAAGAGCTAATTTGCATTGTTCTAGTATTTCTAGGCCTAGTAAACAGGTAAAAGCAATTGTAGACATAAACATATATTGTCATTTCTTCACAGGTTTGAGAAAATGATTATACCAATCCGTTGTTTTACATGTGGAAAAGTTATTGGCAATAAATGGGAAGCATACTTAGGATTGTTACAAGTGGAATACACAGAAGGGTAGGTATAGATGCAAGAGAGCTATAATAGTATACTGATTTTGTGCAAGTATATAACCAAATAACCAATGATTATTTCTTATATGTCTTACTATAGAATGGTATTGAAGAGTCATATACATGTATGTTCCATTGAAAATTTCCATTAGTTGTCTGTTCCAAAGTTTTTTGTTTTGTTGAAATCACCCCCGTTATCTCACCTAAGTTAACAGTGATATCAGTTGCATACCAGAATAATCAACATTGCTGTAGTTTGTAGATTTGTTATACTTTAATATGAAATGTGATATTTAGCATTTTTGGCAAACTTTTTCAGTGATGCACTGGATGCCCTTGGATTGAAGAGATACTGCTGCAGAAGAATGCTACTAGCTCATGTTGACCTTATTGAAAAACTTCTGAACTATGCACCCCTGGAAAAGTGATTCAGTGGAGCTTAAAAAAAAAACAAAACGATGCACTACATGTATTTGCAAAGTACTGGCCCCTTGGGAGTTAATTTTTGGGCTTTTGAAGAACAAAGCATGATATGCTTTTGTGGTATGGAAAGAGAGAGAGGAAAAAAACTTCATTTTCATTTTGTAAATACATGATCATTATGACATTGTAAATAGATCATTAACATTCATCGAAAATAAAAGTAAAACTTCTAGAAATTGTCTTACTGTAATATTGTGGAAAGATTGATTGTTTGCTGCTTCACATTCCTTGCAAGATTATTTCATTCATATGAGATGTCACCATATACCAGTGAAGGGCCTCAGAGAGCAAGGTTCACTGTTTGGCCTTGTGAATTTCTGAAAAATCTGAACTGCTCTTAGTTGACAATGCAGTGAATATCACTTGGACCTTTGGTGACTGCATATCTATTGAAAATGATGTAATTTTTTTGCTAGGCAATGCATTAAATGGGTCATCATTCCAATATCCTGGAAATTTCTTGGAAAATGACTGAAGTTTGTGATATTTTTCATTGTTTCAAATAGAGCACAACCTCATCCAAAATTTGCAATTAATATATATAGTGATAGAACTGTTTCTTAGATTTGTAAAAACAAAACAAAACAAAACATTTTTTGCATTGAGGGATGTACTGATATTTTAATTCTTTGCAGAAGGTATTCAAATATACCTGTTATCTGCAAAATTCAAGAACATTGCAATTCCATAAAGCCTGTTTTCCAATACATGTACCAGGACTCTCAGAAGAAACTTTGTCATAGGAAATGAAAGTACTAAGTCTCTTCTTTATAGTGATGTTTAAAATGGGACACAGAGTGCTAATAATATGTCAATTGATATATGGACAGGGTAATTTATGAATAAAGTGAACCTAGGTCTTTAGACCGAATAATCAGGGTCATTAAGTATTTAGGGATATTCCTTGTGCCAATGCCTGCCATGACAGAGGGCCACAGTTTTTATGGTCTCATCCAAAAGACCCACAACTATTGCTTTAAACAGTTAAAGTGCCGAATGCTTGGCAAAGGAACAGTTGCTACCTATTTTTTATTGACTTATAACTTTGTCACTGCTAGGACTTAAACCCATGACCTTCCAATCATGGAGCAAGTGTCTATGGAAAGAAAAAAATAGGCAAATATTGCTTGAAATCTGCATCAGAATCCAGAATCAAGGTCACTAGGAAGAAAAGATATTCATTATTGTCACAAATGTTACAACTACGTATACAGTTAAACCTGTCATAGCGACCACCTGTATTTAGTGACTTCTTGTCCTTTGCAACCAAAAATAAATTTTCTCTCAACAAATTGTAAATTTGTGAAATAGAGTGACCCACGAAATCCACAAGCATTGGTTCTCCACGAAAAATGATGATACCATGGTATTCATTTTTAAAATCTTTTAGCTAAATATCTTGGATACTTGGAATCATCAAACTTTGTTAGTTGATGCATTTTGTGGTATTGCAATGTGTTGAACTTAAAGTAGGTCATAGTGACCGACTTTGTGATATTTTGAAATCCTTTAAATTTTTATATTTTGAATGCTATGACATGACATGTTTGATGGTAATCTGTCCAATGTTATTTTGAGAAGATTTTTAGCTCACCTCGACAAAGTCAAGATGAACTTATGCTATACCCCCGGTGTCGGCGTTAGTGTTGGCATCCTGGTTAAAGTTTTAGGAGCAAGTTCATTCCCAAGTAACTATATAAGCCCTACCTGGACCAAACTTGCTTGAATGATGCATCTAAGGATGGACACTACCACACTTGCTTCGGATGCTGGATCTGACCTAGATTTTCCAGATGAGTGACCAGGTTAAAGTTTTTGGAGCAGGTCCATTCCCAAGTAAATATTAGCCCTACCTTGACCAAACTTGCATGGATGATGCATCTAGGGATGGACACTACCACACTTGCTTCGGATGCTGGATCTGACCTAGATATTCCAGATGAGTGACCAGGTTAAAGTTTTTGGAGCAGGTCCATTCCCAAGTAACTATAAGCCCTACCTTGACCAAACTTGCATGGATGTTGCTTCTTGGGATGTACGCTAACCAACCTGCTTTGGATGCTGGATTCGACCTAGATTTTCCACATGAGTGAATTTTAGCTATATTTTAACCAAATTAGCATGGATGATGTAGCTAGGGATGGTCACTTCCAGACTTGCTTTGGATTCTGAATCTGACCTACATTTTCCAGATGAGTGACCATGATAATTTTTTTGGAGTAGCTATATAACATCATGGCCTGTTATGATTAATCTTGCATAGATGGTGCATCTAAGGATGAAAACTTCCAGACTTACTTTGGATGTTGGAACTGACCAAAATTTTCTTGATTAGTAAACAGGATAAACGTTTTTTGAACAGGTCTATTTCCAAGTTTTTTTGATTACCTATGTTTTAACAACCTGAGAGATACCCCATATTCCAAAAAGTTTCATTGTACGAATAGCCATAGCATTACCTTCAAGACAGTTTGCTGTAAAAATTGTCGAATACTTCAAATATTTATCAGTGAAGAACTCATGCCATTTTATATTCTATATACAAATTCATTATGAAACATCTGTTATAGAGTGAGTACAAGTCAGTACTTGTTCCTTCTTAGCTTTTAGTTCTTTATGTAGATACTTCAGTATAAACAAAACTTTGTTTCCATATTGCATTTATTCAGTAACAAAACATTAAAAACAATGCTCACAATAGCTTTAAAATAAATAAGTGGATTTATAAGCACTTTTTTGAACTGTAAAAAATTTGTTATAAGACTAAATAAAGTAGCACCATATAATGGATTGCCTTTGAAAACTTACAGTACATGTATTGCCGGTTTCTTTAAAATGCAGGTGACCCTTATTGATACACAGAGACACATTTATGGCTTTCGATACAATACATTCAAACACATTGTATCAATATGGTACAATTACACTTCATATGATAAAGTATTTAATGGATGTCTAGAAATTAAATATTTGAGAGATTCACAAGTATATATTACAAACAATTGCAGGTATTTATTGTCCAGACTCGAATTGTTGACATGATATGGCCAGGTGAACTACTGATAGGTATAGGCATGGTTCCAAAATTTAAGGGTATTACCAGTAGAATGTGTAAAATAAGTGGGTTTTTTTAATCTTTATGAACCTTCTGCTTCAATTATTGACTCTTTACAAAAGAATCCCTATATTAAGGCTCAAATAATCAGCAATTGAAATTTCTGTGACCCATCATGACCGAAAAAGTGATTAGAATTGTCTATTAAAATGGCAATTCAATGGTTACTCTGCATGCCCAATTTATTGTGCAACTTCCATATACTCCATTGGCTTAACATGGTAGGTTCTCATATGATGGTGTAAATTTCAAGTGTTGAAAATAATTCTAAAATTTGGACAAAAGATAACACAATATATGAACCAAATCACATTGACTTAATATAATAATACAAATACTTGAAATTAAAAATACCATAAAATACTGGTGGCTGGAATTCGTAATGCACGCAGTTTATGATTTGGATGATAGTTACTGGAATTAAGTATGTGTACATGACTTACAAGTGAAGTTTTTTCCCCCAAATTTGATCCTATTTGAAATATTAGATGTTTCTATTGTGTACATGATCAACTGTAACGAAATATTCCCCTTCAAAATACATATATTTATGACAGCACTTATATAATTAAAAAATATCTCAACAAAATGGCAACACTAAAACAAAGCAAAAATTCACATACCATCATAACACTTAAATACATTTATGCATTCTTTCTTCAAAAAAAAAAATAAACAAGGACAGAAATATTTTCATCCAGTACTTGGAAAAAACACAGAGACTACTTTAGGACAGAGCTGTACTGATTGTACAATGAACACTAACTTTGCCTGAGTGATGTACTTTGGTTTGTCTTTAGAGTTTTATCACAGATTTGAAAATGGTATTGCTGATCACATGTGTCAGCTGGCACAGTGGTTTATCCATTTATAAACCTCAGCAAGTCTTCTTTGGAACCACATTTGGAACCATTTTTGAATCAAATTTGACTTGTAATTGGGCAGCACTTTCTGCAGAACGGGATCATGGGACATGGCGTAGTTATATAAATAAAAGTGAGGTTCATCCTCCTTAAGAAGTCTTTGAATAGCAGTCACTGTAGTTTTCTGGAAGATGCAAAAAGTCTTTAACATCTGTTGATGAAAATTGATGAACCTACTGCCTCCTAATTCCTTGTGGTACATTAAGTCGTATGCATCCAGAAGACCGCTTTCATTGTCAATCAACCAGAACTTGTTGGTTTTGGTAGATTTGAATAGATTTCTAATTCTCTCTGTAATTATGCTTGGTTTCTTCTGCTCATATGCTGCATCCTGCATACTTGCAACTCTACAAAAATAATCAATAGAAAACATATATGATACTGGTTTTCATTAAACTGGTTTCTTGCACACATTTCAAGGGGAGTAATTCTTCCTTCCCCAAAGAAAAAGCTTATCTTTCTGAAGAAAACATCCCCGAAGTCCAATCAATCATATGTTTTGCTTATCTGGATAATGGGTTTAACATATATCTTTGTGTCTACCATAGAACAGCTGCCAATTTTCACAAAGAATTTTGCCGGAGAGGCAGCAGATTTTCCAGGATGATTTATCTCTCTCTCTCTCTCTCACCTGTCATAGTTCCCAGTCAGGTAATCAAACAGGAACAAGCTGCCCCACTGCTGTAATTCTACCACCTCCTGCAAAGTGGCATTCTCAAGATGGACACCACGAATCGGCTGTCCACTCTGGTAGGCCTTTAGGATCCTCTTGGGAATTTTGACATAAGAGCTACAAAAGAGAAGTGCAAGGCTCCACATAATCATAAATTACTATACATATACTTATTTAAACATGTTTAATCTTGGGTACTGGAGGATATATACTCGCTGGAGCACATATGGTAATACATATTAACTGTGAAGCCATTTATATACAAAATACCTTGTGCTCCAATGTATACATAACCCCCTCCCCCCCCCCCCCCCCCCCAAAAAAAAAAAAATTCTTATACATTTTAAACTTTGTGAAATATACCTTCTGCCAGCAATGTCTCAAACACCATGCAAAGATACAACAATATATTTTGCGAAGTCACATACCATGTACATATGTACTGTAAACCAACTATTATTCGCAACATTATTTATGGATCTCATACTGAAAAATAAAATTGTGACAAATAATATTCAAGATCAAGTATTCCCATTTCATAACCCTGTTAAATCAAACTTTTCCTTGACCATTTTATATATCTGGAGTTGCTCATAAACTCTGCTGCTATATCTTGCATGCATATAAAAGTTGGTTTACAATTACAGTGGTATGGGACTATGGGCCATGACTATATTGGCCTGAGTAGCTCAGTGGTTTATATAGCATCTGACTAGTGATTCAAGGGTCCTGGGTTTGAACCCTGTCGAGTCATACATTTCCTCTTTTCCTGTTACTCAATATATTGCTATATACACTTTCAGATCTATTAAGGGTTTATTACCATTTTAAACCCAGTAAATGTAAATACCAGGTATATCTTATTATATGTACCTATATGTGTCCATGTTTGGGATCCACTGTATCAGAGCCACCAGCTGATTCTCCTTCCAGTTCAGTCTGTCCAGATTACGTTTTGACCACTGACCAGCAACGGTGGTGGATAAGACCACAGCAGGGACATTATCCATCCCCAACAAACGAGACAGATAGAAGGACAAGACCTCACCTAAAACACACAAAAAGGAGCTCATATTGACTGCCCAGTTATCTACCTTTGACATTTAAGTACCAAGAGACGAAAAGAAAAAGGATTTGCTTTACAAATTTAGTTAATAAAAATCTTTTTTATCCAGCATGTGACAGGAGATAAATATCAGTACCCCAATAAAACCATTTCTTTATTATAGTAAAGTCTCTAAAGTTTTCTTTTAATAACAAATCCTCTAACAGTGAGTGACCTTTCGCTGAACTCTCAATAATTTATAAAAAAGATTATTTACATTGAAATAGGCTACCTTCTGTTATATGTCAATAGGAATGCTTGTTAGCATATTTATTTATTTCATAATATATACAAGAAAAGTGATCTAATCAAATTGCTCATGAATCATCCTCACCACAAAGTAGAAAAGCAGCTGTATCAAGCTGTCACTAAAGTCTTGACCCTATGGTCAATGACCCTCTCCCTATACCTGCCCTAACCCCCTAACTGATGAGCCAAATACTAAATTGTTTCAATGAATTTCCACTAATCTTACCCAGAATGAACCTGACGTGGGAGTCTCTATAGCGAGCACACACAATATTCTTGTTCTTCAGCGTGATGTAAGCATTCTTGGGTCGTCCACACTTGTTCCAAGAGGCCAGCTCCACTTTGTCCACAGATTGAGATTGTATATTTATGGTATAGTTGAACACTTCTTCATCTGAGAAACCTGGAAAGATAGAGAATATTAATTTTATTTTAAGAAAATCTATACAAAATGTTTTCAGCACTGAAATTTTACACTCATTGCTATACAAATTGAAAATACAGTAAAACTTGCATAACCCGAACATCACTGGTGCCATAGAAATTGAAATTGGCCAGATTAAACAACATTCCTATGTATTAAACAGCATTTTAAACTACTGAATTAGCTGAAAGGGACTAAAAGTTTTCATTGTAATGAGCCAGATTTGGGAATACAAAACATCAGGATGTTATTTTAGACAAGTTTGACTGTATACAAATTCAAACAACATTAATTGCTGCACATTTTTTTGTCAAGTTTGAGACAGATGAACAACTTACATCCTTTTATAATAAGAAAATTATTAAGTACATAGGTAATTCAAATAAAATGGTGGCTGGTTTCATAACAGAACATTTTGTAACACCAAATAATTGTTTAACAGGAGAAAAATTAAAAATTCAAAAGAATTTACCCTTTAACTGCTAACAATTCCTAGGAAAGAATGCAATTACTGGTAAAGCTGTGTGAATTGATGTACAGTCAAACCTTATTCTGTAGAACTCGGAGGGGACCAAGTTTAAACTTTGAGATATCCAAGGATTCGAGATATTGAGGTTGAAATACATTAAGAAAAGTGGTTGGGACTGCCAACTCATTTCAACATTTCCCTGGTATTTGAGATATCAGTGTTCAAGATACTGAAGTTTAACTGTACTTTTATTTTAGCTTTTGAGGGGCTCAAGTTACCTAAAATGATGGATGCTAGGTAATCTATTTACTTAGTTTTCGACACAAAACTCAACTCCTCATGTAAATCAAAATAGTAATACTTCTAATAGCAAAAATAGCTTATCTTGAGAATGTTTTCATGTTCAAATTTATTGTGTGTAAACAACTACTTTCAATGTGCTATGTGCTGTAGAATAAGCAAACTGTTATAAATAACTTTTAATGTTCCCTTATACAGAGAACAAAATTATTTACCTATAGAATTTTCAATTTCCAACAAGATCAAGGCAGAATAATTGTTATCAATATTTTTGGCACATTTTGTCAAGTCATATACCCTTTTCACTAGTAGTATTATGCATGCAAAATTGAAAATACGAATAAAAATCTAAAATTTTATTATCTTTGAAACGTTAGAAATATAATTGAAAAATCTTTAGTTATTATCATATAAAATCATTCATTTCTTGCACATCAAATAGCCCAGAGTTACACATGTATGAGCAGAAGATGTATAAGCTTTGTTAAACAGATAGCAAGAATTTATTACGAAGTGTTTCCTTTGAGTGAGTAGGAAGTTATCTCGCCATCTTAGGTTACTCCTAGTAATAAACAAATTACCTGCTTGATTTAACCATTACAGTAATAGATTTTTTCTATTAAAGCTGTGTTTCTTTTGGTGCGAACACAGCTGTTTACCCACGTTATTAAATTCTTCGCTATCAGGGTTTTGTTAATGCTTGCTGGCAGCAACTCTGATACCTTTCATGCAAAGAAGAGCTTTTTCCTCTTGGAAACTTCCCACAAGTAATCAAAGATGAGACCAAAAGCCCTCATCAAAATACAAATCAAATGCAGCATGCATGAAAAAATCCAATATTTCTTGAATGTCAGAATATTTCATTAACCCTCGATCTTAACACGAGATTGCTTGGTACATATTTTATATGCTACATTATCATGCATTCAGGTAATGAACACAATTTGGAGCTCGGCTTTTAATTAAGGTGGTGAAAATAATGAAAGAAATCGGAGGGTTCTTATCTTAGCCATTTTCCTTTGAGGTGTCTATTTTCAAATTGAGCCTTGCATGCGCCTCTCATGGGGATATTCTATGATAGATTGAAATTCACTGGCTGATGGCATTCTTTACTGTCAGTGAAAGATTAATGAAAATAAAGTTCAACAATATTAGCACTCTTGCATAATCATTATCAATTGCTACAATATACATTTAATAAATGAATTTGAATAACAGAATGTGAATAAACTTGTTCAGGGTATTTGAATGGTACTACAGAGTGATATTAAGTCAGTCTCTGATTAAGATAAAGTAATCAATGGACTGAATTCATTTACAGAAACTATCAATTTGAAAGCAGAGACCAGGCACGCGCCATAAGCCTCTATGTGTGAAAACTGGGCAAATATAAAACACTTTCTTCCCATTACAGAATATATATAGAAGATTTTTATAATTCATAACTTTTTTTTCCCTTTTTTTCATCAAATGAACATTTCAAAGACACTGGGTCTCAAAACCACATAGAAATAGTAAAATACTTTATGAATGTGATATAATACTGATGATCATGATGATGGAAGAAATTTTACACTGAAGATATATACTACAAATAGCAACAAATAAAATATATAATATGAAGGATGTCACTAAATTTCAGTAGAATTTAATTCATATGATAAATTTATGTATTAGAGAGAGAGAGAGAGAGAAAATGGCAGTTTGTTGTTGCTACTTGGAGTGGAAATTAATGCAATATGACCAGTGCACAAATTCACACCAATTTTTTACAAAGCCAATTTTATTCCTCAACACACACTGTTCAGTTAAATTACTAATGATGAAAATTGAAAAACATTCTGTAAACAAAATAATACCCCTTAAACATTATCGAGGGGGGTATATAAACAGATGAAATGAGTTTCTGTATCTATCTGTGATAGATCTTACACATGTTCAACATATCTCCAAACCAACCCATCGAATCTGATCACCAGAAATGATTTCATGTAAAACAGGAGAAGAAACGTGTTGACCTTCAACCCCTTTTTAAGCTTCACAGAACACAGGTAATACCTATCATTTACCTGGCCAGCTACAAGCTCTTATCTCCCTCATACCTGTCAAAAATGTGTTTTACTGTCGGTTTAAATGATTGGGATTTTTTTTATAATTTAATATTTGATCATTTAACATTTAGATCGTTATCAGTGTCTGAATTCAACTAAATGGCCCAGTTCACTGGGTTCTTGCCTCTCAAATAACAGTGGGTATAGGTTTACTATTCACTGTTCTCCCAACAAAAACGGGTATTTAGTATGCAGCCCCCATGTTCAATATGTGTGTGTTAAAAGAAGTTAATTTATCTTTTTCACTGCAACCATTAAACACCCCTTTTGCGATCGCAATCTGAAAAATATTGTAAAGATATCCTGCATTTTATAACTTTTTAACATTTGGTCATAAAATTATCTTCATTGTTATAAAACATAAATATTTATGCTGTAAAAACATAATAATTCAGCTCTTGTGCATGCTTCGTCACCGAGTTTTAGTAGTATGTTTGTCCTAACAACTACCTTTTGTTAAAAGCGAGTCAAGAAGGATTTGCTGAGAAATAAACTATAATAAGATAACATCAAAGATGCATCTAATTTTTAACCAAAAAAAAAAAGGGAAAAATTTTTTCGAAGAATTTCAATCTAGACTGCTTTTCTAATTAGATGTACTTTTAATTGTAAATGATTTTTTTTTTCATTTCTATTACTTAATGTGTAATACTTTAACTTTTCCCAATAAATTGAATTTTCAATACTTAATATGATGTGGATTAAATTTCTTACTAAAACGCATTATGCAAATTTGGTACCACAAATTTCATCACTATTAAGCAAATCAGTATCATTGGTTTAATGAAGAACTGTAATTTAAAATTTTATAATATATATGATTTTGTATCTTATGTGATTAAATATTAATTAAAAGAGTTATCACCCCTTCATTTTACACAACTGATTGTAAAAATGTGATATAAAACCTTTTTACCACTCAAATAGCCATTCATGATGAATATGTTCTGAGCTCCCATTTTTCACTTCCCCATAAAATGGGCAGATATTTATATGATCCTATCTATAAAAACAGACAACTCCTGTGATTTATATCAATATTTTTCTTGGGGGGATACCTTTGGGCACCATTTTCTCTACAAATGCACTCCAGAAGATCCTCTCAGACACGGCAAGCTTTCCAGAGAATTTCCTCCTATCAGATTCTGCTATTACTCCAACCATTTGTTTTCCATTAATTATAGGAACTTCTTGGAATCGCAAAGGTGGTTTCGCAAATATTAACTTGGACATATTCTGGAAATCGTGAGGTTCAAATATCCTCTGTTTTTTCAGCTGAGGACTAATTTTAAGATTTTCATGGAATTCATCATCTGTGTTGTCCTTTTCATCATCATTATCATCGTCATCATCTTCCATTAATTCACCATTTGTGTATTCTTCATCACTTTCATCTGGTCCAATATCTGGATCAATGTCATTTGGAATGTTGTTGTGGGATGTAAAAATATACTTTCTATATGAACCCTGGTCTAAATTTACATTATCTTGGTCACTTTTATCAATGGCTGATTGAGGTTTTCTAATTCCTTGTGCAATATAGGTTTGTGGGTCTTCGAGAATGAATTCATTTTCACTCTTTCTATTCACAATCTTTTCGGAAAAATTCAATTCATGAACCAGCAAATTTAAAACACACAAAAATCCCACTGTCATCAGCGACACTGTCACAATCAAAATCCGCCATGATCTTCTGCGCACTTTTAGTACCATGGCTAGTACACTTTAAGTGGCATCATCCAAACCCAAGCATTGTAACAAACAGTATCAGATCACAAACACATCAAGATCCATATATCACCTAACTGAAGCAAACTTTTCTTTCGGTGTTCGCATAATCCAATAATAAGCCTTCACCATAAATGGTAGTGAAACATCTCCATGGTATCAGATGCTTCTCCATTTGTAGCGATTAGGAACTATTTCTTCTGTGGTTTCTCTGGAGACGCATCAAACCTGCCAATAAAGGAGGAAAAACATTACAGTCTGGGACCACTCGCAAATAAATCACATCTTACAATTGGTCAACTTTCATCAATAATTACCACAATTGATTTTTTTTTCTAGTCCTGACTAGAAAGAATAATGTTTTTTTTCCAAGATACATCCTTCCTTCATAAAACTTTTTGAAAAAAAAAACTTCTTTTTTCACCGACAAAGCCCGCTGTAATTTCAACACCACATGGATGAAACAGGAATGTTTACTCTAAGGCACTGAATTTTAAAATCACACAAGTTTTCTTTGAGATCTGTTGACTTAAGTATCAGATTCACAATGGATATTTGTCAAAGATTGTTTGACCAGTTCCCCTTAACTAAGCTTTGATAGGTAGAAAAAAAACCATAGGTGTCTCACCGCTCAACAAAAGTTCTCTACAACAATGTCTTTGAAGTGTTAAAAATTCAGTAATTACCCCGATTAAATATGTTTACTCAAAATCTGACAAATCCTACCCAAAAAAGAATGCTTGCAGGGAAAAATCGAAATGATGCAATTATTATACTTCTACGCATAATACATAATTTATCACAAACTGCAAATTTGATATCTATCCAATAAAACAACAGACAAAAATTATCTCAAATTGACTTTATGCCCCGTATTTTGTTCAAGTATTGACATTTGGTTGAAAAAAATAACTAGTTAAAATAATTACAGTGTATCTAATGTCTTAATTGATTTTGGCTGGAACCAGTATCATATAGTCATGCAATCACTGCAATCAAAAGCTCACTGACTTCAATGGCAAATGATATCGATCGATCTTAAGGTTTTTTTCCCCCGTCACTCTCAGGCTTATATTAGTTTTTCTAATGAATCAAAAATTGCAGGAAAAAAAATAACATCATAAAAGCAAGAAATGCGAATATACCTTATGAAAAAGATAACAAAAGAGGGAAAATATAAAGGAAAATACAATGAACTTCTTAAGAAATACCTTCAAAGCCGAAGTGACGTTTCCATGGTGACAACTGCATCCTGCAATTTCTTGTTAGTTTCAATTCCCTGGTTGACTCTTGGACATGTCAGTCTGTCTTCTCATCAGCCCAGCAGAAAATTTCCTGGTGATGTGTAATTAGCTGCTGGCAAACTGGAAGAAGAATGCACAGCAAAATGACAATAACTCATGAAGTCAGTGTTTGCAACAAGGTGTGTTGTTAAAACCCAGGTGCGTGAGGATGAATGGGTTCAACCTGAAACTTGATCCTAATAAACATTCCATCACAGTCATGCATGCAATTCACACTAAGGCTTGAAATGGATTGTAACAATGTTGCTATTCAATTTAATTAAAGTTGTCCAAAACCCACTGCAATATATTAACATCCTTCTCGTACAAAGATATTATATCACTCCAGCAGGAACACATCTAATTGTGTACTGATTTCACCCTTGCAAAGTTATAGCAAGGAAACAATTCATTATAATGCAGAATGGAATTGGTATATTTGACATTTCCCATAAGGATGTTTGTCATAATTAATGTAATATCATATAATTAATATAAGCAACCTATATAAAGATCTTTCAATATAGGCAGCTGCATGCATGGATATATGACAAAAATGGTCTTGAAATCAAATCATAGTAAAAACAAATATCTATGTGAGTAAATGCTATTTAACTATCTATCAAATTTCTATTGCCTCCTTGTCAATTTTTCCCAAGGACATTAAGTCACAGTATAGTTTCAAGTTTAACAAATAAATACCCATAAAGAAACCCCACTCTTTTCAATACATACATGTATTATAATAGTGATTTTAAATGAATTTTTATTGAATTTTGTCTGCATATAACAGTAGGTGGTCATTTATTAATTGATGACCGCTATCAGAAATAGTGTCAACTCAATCTGTCCATCAAATGACCACGTCCAACAGTAGATCAATTATTTATCAGAAAAATTACAAGTGATGTCAATCAATAATGAGCCAAGCAGTGATATCAGGCACCAGGAGGCAATTGTGCCAGCTCAGTGTTTCTGTGTCTGGGGATTAAAATAAATCAGAAAAATCCATCATTCAAAAGCTTTTCACAAATTAATAATGGTAAACCGCTCAAGCTATGTCAGATGTCTTAAGGACATAAATAATTTTATGAAAAGGCAGCTTAAAATGAAATCTTGTGCTTTCTTTGGCAACAGCTCAGAAAAATCTCCAATTTATTTTGGATATTTTTTCAACAATATTTTTTAATTTACAATTGATATTATCAAAACTTTGTTTTAAATCTGCAAAGAAAATTAAGCGCTTTATTGTCAATTAGATGATGAGGGGGAAAAAATCCTTTCACTGCAAATATTGAAATTAGGGCTGTTGCATAATAAATAAATTATTAAAATCAAATCCCTTACAAGAGCTAATGTTTCACTGACTATCCCAGCATACAAAAGTCCCTGCAGTTTGGAAAAGTATTTCTTCAATAACAATAACAACAAAACTCTGGATTCAAACTCGACCTTAATTGATATGCCTTATTGATGTCCAACCCATTGATGCAAGGTCCATCTGCTTAACCAAGCAGGAAATTATTCTCCCCTTGGGAAGCCCCCTTTTTGTGAGTCACTTTAGATCATTTGGGTCTTCATCAGTTTAATGGAGTTTTCACACCACAGCTGTTTAAGCACACAATGGTACAATCCATTTTTCCAGAATGTAAATGCAGAATCTGCAAGCAACAATGACAGGTCGGCCTTTTGTGCACAGGGATAAATGTGTACTCCATTTACTTCAAGCATCTCATAAATATCCGAAATGATAACCTTATCTTCATCACCATTAGAACTTAGTTACAGAAACTTACATGTACTGCTCAGAAAAAGAAAATGTGTGCATGCTGAGAAGACAAAAACACAACTTGCATCATTATCTAGCAACACAACTTGGCAAAGCTTGTTTATTTGTACTTTCCATTATTTTTTTTAAAGATTTTGTTCTTGTGAACCAATTCAATTTTGACACCATCTGTTTTAGATTTTCCTTAAAAAAATAATTCAAAGGACACCAATTTTCCTTACCTCGGATCAACTTTTTATCACATCCCCTAAGCTGGATATACTAACTCCATCTTCCTAGCTGGCTACAATTTTGCTCTCATAATCTTACAATAAACATCATTTATCATCATTATCAGTAATTAACCAATTGAATGGCCTCAGATGTGCTAGACATTAGCCCCACAAATCTCTCCGGTTTCCCCCCTATCTCCTACATTTGATAATATACATATCAGGTGGAACTGGCTCCAAATTGCGGATTAGTCTTCTCAAGTTTCTTGTTTAATTGCTTTAAAAGCTGCAAGAAAATGCCAAAAGGCTGATTTACAGGGCCTAAAACTGTAAATTGTAGCTGCAAAAAAGATAAATTGCACCTCAAATTTCAAGTACAAGACAAGATTTGAGGTGTTTAAAAGTATATACGTAACCAAAATGAAACTTGCACTGAAAATGAATTCTAGCTAAAACGTTATATATATTATGTAATTTTACAGCTATATTCTATAATTTTATTTATTGGCATTTCACATGCACCTGAGTGGAACACACAGGAAGAAACTTTTGACATGTAAAGATTTATGAACATGCTGGGTTTTTTTTTTCACCTGCTTTCCTGCAAGAACTGATTAAAATGTTGAAATTTTCCAAATCTTTAAGCATAAAATGTTCTTGTCAGACTTGCATTTTTCAAACTTTATTATTGAAAACTTATTTTTTAAATTTAAATTCAATCCTTCATCCCGATTCCGTTATAAAATACCAGTTTTTATATTAACTTGAGGTTAAAAAAAACTATCTGAGTTAAGGTTGTCTGCTTGACTATATCCCCACCTGCCATCCCATTCTACTTTTTTCAGCATTAGAAATTAAATGCTGATAAAAATCTGTACCAACTCAAAACTTCAACTGTTTCTAAAATTTGAAAATAAAGTGCAAAAAATGCTCTAATTTAGAGACATTAACATACACATTTTGCAGAGTAAAATTAACACACTTAATTAGTATACATTAGTTTTTTTTAAAAAATCCTATTAACTAACCCAGTTACCGTAAATCTTTTTTTAACACATAAACCATTAACACACACACACTTCTGTAAAAAATTATTATATTTTTAATTTTGCCATATAGGTCAAATATCTATTGCCTCATTAATGCAGTTAAGTGCATGAGAATAATGGTATGATTAATAATAAAACATTTATAAAAACTAAAACTCTAACATAGATGAATCTCCCTCTCTATTATTTGACAGATTTACTTTTTAAATAAATCATTGCCATTTTCAAAACCCAAACTAAATGTATTGACATTCAACATGATAATTCCCTTCCCTAAAAGTGTCTGAATCCATACTATACCTTCACTCAAAAAGGAATAAATGGAGGGCTAAGGTACATAATTTCACTCACTTCTTGCAAATTTAGTTTCAAATCATTATCTCCCATTATTCAACTTACAATAATAAAATTTTAAACTATCCTTACATTTTTAAACATTACTTCAATATAATTATTTTATAGAATACAAAGTATTTTCAATCTATACTCCTTTAAGTATATTTCTGTCTTAATAAATTCGGTTAAATATCAGATTCCCTGGGTTGAGTATACTTCGCATACAGAATTGTGAACACTAAAGATTAGTTAAAATACAAGGATTCTAAATAATTTATGCATTTTTAAAGCATTCTATCCGAAAAAACGCACATCATCTTTTATCATCATCCTTAAACACATAAGAAAATTTATTTTGAAGAGAAAAAAATCCACGTTGTAAACGAAGGGTAAAATCCCCCAGACACCCTGGTATTATCTCGGAGACAGTGGAGCCCCGCTCTTGTAAAACAAACATGCATATCGGCAAATATTCCCTGATAAAGCGACAGATTTCACAAAGGCCAGGCGAGAAATAGAGATTGTTCAATTTTCTTCTTTTTAGTTTTTATCACCCGTATATACAATGTCTGAGCGTCTGCATGCAACCAAAGTTAGATGTCAAACTACACAATAAAAACATGTGAGTGAAATAGAAAGTAAGTATACCCAACAAATACACACTTAACAGGAGGAAAAATGCAAATAAACAGATAAAAACGAGGAAAAGCGGTTCATAAAAAAAGTTGCCACAAAGCAATGAAACGTCTACAATGGCTAAGAAAGCTTCTCTTCCAAACAGAAAATACCTTGCTTACCTAGATTTCGATGCTCTAACATTGATGGATGTTAGTCCAATCTCTTCTGACCCCCGTCGCCGAAGGTGTTAAAATTCACACATTTTTCTCTCCTTTCTTGATTGGACACATGTTTTGAGGCACCATAAGGGAATACCATACCTCGCTATCTTCGCGTTCAGTTTCCAAAAGCTCCAGGGAATTTGTTGAATTTATTTTAAGAGGGATACGAGAAGCCTAATAATTTTTTCGTTCAAAGAGGTGTAACATTGCTTGAATTATTTATAGAAGATAATGGTTCTATCCATCCCTGTGGATAGGGTGATTTTTTTGTATCTGTGAAGAGATTTAATAAAATATATGTTGTATTGTAGGTGAGAGGGTTATCTCGGAAACCTGTAGATTTCTGGTTACCCCAAACGAAAGATGTCGAGTGAACAGTTTACCAAGATACCATTTGAGAAGAATAATCAAATCAGTAACAAAATAATTCTATGAATGATTAGAATGTTACATACATTTTTACTCTCTGTAGGAGCCATAGTACGCTCTTTCTCTCTCTCTGGCACCATAAACTAGGAGCGATTAAGCGACTGTGATGTCAATAGCACTTGTCTTGTTGTGACCTGACGTCATGATTAATAAAGGATGACTGCACTTAAGGACATGCGGAATTTGCGACAAAATAAACTTTCAAAACAAGCATTTTTCTTTTCATTGCAAAATGGTCAACATCCAATATACAACTTTATGTAATTACGTTTAATAAAAGTGTGTATTTACGAAGTTCGAATCTGTTTTCAAAGGCAGGGGTCATCACAATTTCTTTAATCTCCGTTCGATAATGAGGACGCCCACTTTTTTACTGACTTTATACATAGTCAGCGCATGTTTGTCTATTGTTCTACGTTTAACAGTAGTTGTATATTTGCATAAATAATAATGTGTCAAAAGGAGATTAATAGACAAACATCGCTCATGGTTAAAAAGAGAAAAAACTGCTTCTTCTTACATTCGCTCTCTGTGTTGTAACCAAGGATTGTGACATGTTGAATATTATAATTCACCACGTGATTTCTTACCTCAGGTAACTTTGTGAATACTAAATTTCGTCACGTGACTTGTAAGGTAGCATGTTTTGTGCTAACTAGGACATTGTGTTCGAACACGTTAAGTCATCTGGCATTGACATAAAATCTGCTTTAATTACATTGACGTGCTCGTATTGTTAATTTCGTTTTGAAACCTTTGTCAGAAGTGTATTTGTGCCATACAGAATGGAGAAAGAGATTGGAAAGAGTGATCACGTTCGCTTTTCCAAACATGTCATTGTTATTTATCAAGTCTAATTTTAGACCCATTCTTACAATGTTAGCTCCACCTCTCATGCATATCTAATGTTCAATCAAGGGCAGGTAAGTGTAAATTCACTATATTTGGAAAGCAGTAAGGACAAAAAACATTGAATAATTTTATTGTATCACAGTCTAAAATCATTTTAAGATTTAAATCTGGTTCCAAATTGACAGTATTCTTTCATAAACATACAAAAGTGAGATAAGGTTTAGATATACAAGCAAAAGAAGCAACTGAAAAAGACCCAAAAACAAGCGCTAAGTGCAGTCATCCTTTAGCTTACATTATTACATTCTAAACCCCTAACCTTTCTTTGCCTCTGTTCCATTTAAAGTCATTGGCTGTCTTTCTAAATGAATCTTAGATGTAGATTTCAAATCTATTATAAAATTATTGTTGTGTTTGAGGTCAGTACTATGAATAAGCCAACTGAGGAGTACAATATTCACCAAGCCCGAAGGGCGAGGTGAATATTGCACTTCGAAGGTGGCTAAATCATTGTATTGAGTGAAAAAAGCCAGCAATAATTACTTCATTATATTATTCATTAAGATTAAATGATGCAAACTCATTAAGCAATCCATGCCATCTTATTTTTTACATTTGCTGAAGTTTTAGACAAATGCAATGAGAGAAACAGGGTAAAATAAACAGAACCAGTTGAATTAGTAAAGAACTCTTAAAGAGGCTGGGGGGTTGTGGCCATTTTTAGACTATATTGATCTCTTTTAGAAGAAGAGCTACATATGAAGATATAGAAAATGATCAAATTTTAAAACTAAATTTTTTGAAATTTTTCTTTGCCAAATGATAGTTGACAGCTTAAGATATCATATCTAAAAAATTAAGTTAAATCTGGTGGTTAATTTGTTGACCCCCCAGCCTCCTTAAATCTATCTTAGGTGCGAGGTAGATGTGAGGTAGAAAAAATAAATGTCAGGCATGTATATAGGATTGATTTTTAAAAAAAGGGGGGGTATTATGATAGGGAAAAAACACAACTTACCTGAAAAAAATCCTTGATTAGCCCCCTCCTCCCCCCAAAAAAAGAGGGGAATTCTTCTAACTCAATTGTTTTGGGGTGGGGTGGGGAGTTAAGGTGTTAAGGTCCATTAACGGGGGAGAGGAGGTTGGGGGCACCAGCCCTTCAATTAATATTTTATATTAAATAAGTAAAGATTTACGTTTATAAAAAAGTGTGGGGACAGGGCAATCTTGCCCTGCAACCTACTCTCTCCCGCTCCACACCCACCCCTCACCCCAGATTCTACGTGCTTGGGTGATATGTTCACCTGAGTGGAAGCCAAGTGCAATTGAAATACATTTCCGAAACTATTTGTATCACTTTGGAATTTCTCAATCTATTTTTAGTCCAATGTGGAAAAAATAAATCCTTATAATCACCTGGAAGGTCACATGGAGGTGAAATAAGTATTTTTTTTCCTAACATTGTTGGATCTCAGCCAGAGAGATGCGAATGATTAAATCATATAATAAATTTTTGTTTTGTACATTGTGAATGGATTTGGAAAATTAAATAAATTCAAATCAAATCACAGGCGGATCCAGGATTTTCAGTTTATTTATATAGTAAAGTAACCTAAAAATGACTTTGGACCCCCCCCCCCCTAAACCGGAAACACAGACTCCCTCTAAGTTTCATGTTTTTCAATGAACGATAGCACCAACAAAATGACGTCCAGGGCTTTGGAAGAAAATGATTGACATCGGTGATTAGTCTTGATACTCATCAAAACAATCTAAGAAGAATACTGTATACATGGTTATTTTCACCCCCATCTTATTGTCGCCCTTTCACATCTGCAAACAATTTTGCCCCGTTTTGAATTCGCTCAAACTCAGTTATGTTGCAAGAGATAATGCCGTTTTCTTTGAATTTGCCCCGTGTTAAATTCGCCCATTCGAGACGAGGGCGAAAGAGGTGAAAATTTCCTCGTATACAGCATCGTCACCCAAAGATTATCTGTTAAATTAATTTTGTGAATGTAGGGGTTAAAAAATATCTGTATACCGAAAACGGCTAGATGAAAATATTATTGTTGCGGGGGTTGGGGGATAAAAAAGAACTATAGCTGTAGCAAATTTTAACCACTGCTCTTCAATGTTTGAAGGCAGGTACATGTAACAAGATGACAAAGAAATAAAATCAGGGTAAGTTGATTAATCCTGTCGATCTTTATTCAAGTTATATGTGTTATGCATTTCTCATTACCCATAAGTGCTGGAAAAATTAGAAAACGGGTGGCCAATTTCATTTAACAACTCACAGTACCTTTTGTGATGGGGATAAGTCGTTTCGCGAAAAAGTGGGACAGGCTTAACCCCCCCCCCTTTCGAATTCCCCCGCCCCCAGTTCCAACGCATATTTAATGAAGCGCCTCTTTACAAATTACAACTGCAATGATTTTATTCTTTGAAGTTTTAAAACCATTTCGTAGTGTTATTCTTTGTGTACATTAAACATCTAATTTACCGGTATTAGGTTTTTCATTAATTTCTGTAATTAGGGTTAATTTTATGGGAAAAAAAGATTTCGTTACTATGGATGAGCAGTCATGTACGCTGAATAGTATTTCGAACACGTTCCGGTCGTCTTGGTACTTTTGTTCAATGACAAGCATGTTCAAAACTTTTGGCCTAGAAGAAAAATTTTACCACTTGTGTGAAATCTAATGTATATATGAAAGAAAGCGGCCGGCTGTTTATGTCACCCCCCCTCCCAGAATTAGTTTTTTTGTGTGAGTGCGTGTTAAATCCATTTTGTGTCTAATGTTTTTATCAAAAAGTATTAAGAATCCAAATCCTTAATACTATAGTACTACAAGTTGTTTACTTGTAGGGGCGGGGGGGGGGGGGTAATTAGCCAGGATTTAAAGTGGTCCTAAATCAGCCACAGTGAATCTGGGGTATTATCCTGGTTCAGTAGCAAATGAAGTATCCAACATAATTGAATTTGAATTCGTTGTTTGTACTAGTCAGTATTAAACATATGTAACCTCGACTGTCAAACTTCTGAAAGTTTCTTTTATTATAACACCCACAATATGCATCTTAACTAACTTATATAGCTTTTTATTTGGAAACGATGTACATATACATTGGCAGATCCAGGAAACTGTGAAAAAGGGGGGGGGTCCACCACATGACAGGAGGAAAGCGTCCCCCAATTAAATCATCGTTTCTAAGTTTTCAACTAGCCCAACCCACTCCACCCCATTTACACCCCTTTGCTTGTGTACGTTACATTGTAGAGGGACCTGGAGACAGTTTCTAGGACTTCCTATTCAGTAATCAGTGCTTTTACGAACTCTTTTGTTGATCTTTCATAAGTGTGTTAGTTTTCCGCTTGGGGGGGGGGGGGATCCGGACCCCGCGCCCCCGATCCACCTTTGTTTACAGGCTCATGCCTGACTTCTCCATTTAGAATAAGTCAAACGAATAGAACACAAAGGAGAAAATAACTATAATATTAGAAACTCTGCTTTGGAAATGCTTTCTCTCTTAAGAGAAGTGAACAAACATATCCTACATCCACTGTAAGTCCACTTTATAAGCCCATGTCTACCCACTTCTGTAAAGATCTCAATACATTGGACATAATGCATCATTTGAAAATATGATATAAAATCTTACTCTACAACACCGCATAACGCTTAAGGACATACACAACATAGTTTGAACTTTATTGTCCTTTCTCTGGAGTTGAAGAGTTCCAATACTTAAAGGAACTGTGTGCTAATTTTAAAGTCTATATATGCTGCTGTAAACTTCTTCTAAAACAGGTTTGGATAAACAAAACATCTAGGATATATGTTTAGTAATTTTTGTATATTTTTTCTTTGAATTATACAAGAATTTTCATCAATTGATATCTTTTCAAAAACCCTGGTAATGCATGCTGATTTTTTGTCTACGAAAATCTGATGACACTATAATCTTAAATTAAGAATATCTTGAAAAATTATCAGTAGGTAAGGTACATTGCGTATGTCCTTAAGTACCAAAATCTGTGGAAAGTACAAAAAGAAAGACAACTCTATCGAATAAACCATATCATCCATCATAGAGTCACGTTTTAGCTCACCTGAGCCGAAGGCTCAAGTAAGCTTTTCTGATTGAAATTTGTCCGTTGTCTGTCGTTGTTGTCGTCGTAGTCGTAAATTTTGCATATTTTCATCTTCTTCTCCAGAACCACTAGGCGAAATTCAACCAATCCAAATACAGAGTATCCTTGGGTAAAGAGGATTCAAGTTTGTTCAAATGATGGCGCACACCCTCTTCCAAGGGGAGAGTTTGTTCAAATCTTGACCCCCAGGGATAGGGTGGGGCTACAATGAGTGATAATTTTTTTTTCATGGGAATATATAGGAGAAAGAATCTGCTGATGAACAAGAAGGACCACAGTTACTCAAGTGAGCATTGTGGCCCATGAGCCCAATCTAATTAAAATCAGACTTCATAGGTCCGCGCCGTGTGCACTTTTCTTACGCAGAGTGTATACGGCGCGGATCTAAGAAGTCCGATTTTAACTAGATTGCCCATGAACCTCTTGTAAAATATTTTACAAGTAGTATATATATGTACGTTTGGTGGCACAACCAACCCTCTCCCTGCATACTCTGAAAGTTGGGAAGGATGAACCCACGGTTATCTCCTTTTATTTTAAGGAGGGTGAACAGAGCAAATATGGAAGTTTGACAGCATGATCTACTTCTGATGTGATGTTTGGAAAATCTTGTGATATTTGAAGTTTATATCCAATGGACCGACGGATAATCCACGCTCGCTTATGAATTATGCTTACTGATAGTTTCTTGAGTATCTTCATACTCCATACGGCCCGCGTAATTCAAGTTGCATATTTCTTGACCATCTGATAAAAGTTTTAAAAAAATATGGTCGATGTTCGTGAAAAATAACGTTAGCTTTTTCTAAATTTTTACTCCATTGGTTTACATGTACTTGACCATTTTTTTTTTATTCAAGTGACGTAGGTGCTTTTTCCTCCGCCTTGACTTGAAATGCAGGGCGTCTGTTTGTGTGACCAATGAATTTTAAAGTGATACCATGGACTTTTTTTTCTCTTTGATAATCGTTGAATTATCGCATACGCCATTCCAGTATATTTCCAGGGATTTTGCTGCATATGGGAGACTACCTTTTAGTGGCACTGGAAGTTTCTGTTTTGTTCCCGGAATCTTTTTTCCTCATATTTGAGCATTGTTTTGAAAAATGAATGTACCTGAACGTACATTTATATTTTTAAAAGTTAGTTTATTCCTCTTTCCCTTGTATGATGTGAGGTTTTTAAAGACTTGTATGCGATTGGCTATGGTAAAAAAAGAAAATAAATACCTTTTTACAAGTATATATCTCTTTATCGACATGTGAGCAAATTTGTAAAATGAATCCTTAATATCCTTTCAAGGAAAAAATATGAAATTTATATACAAGGCTTACAAATTTAAAGTCGTATGCTAAAGAAGTCATACATTTGGACTGAGAATGAAACCAGTAAATGTTGAGTATGCTCCATCAATGACGCTCCCAGAGCCATGCTGTCCGCCCCGGACACGTATGTAGACGTCATCACCAGTGGCAAGATGAACCACCACCGAGTTTGTCCCAGGACCATAATAGCTATCCCCTTCCCCAGAATAAATGTAGCACAGTGGGTTCCCATTATGCACGATTTCCATCTCAATGTACTTGTTCGGCATTGCGACAATTGTCACTGTGAAGAAATAAAGGCCCTCGTAAGGCGCCGTGAAATGTCCACTTCTTGCGCTGTAGCGAAGATCTACGTTTGTGACCTCTCTTCCAAACACAAGGACTTGGTTACTGACCACTCCAATGTTTCCATTTATAGAAGCAGAAAATCCCAGATTCGATGAAGCTCTCCCTGTACACAGAAAGAAAAATGTCAAAATTAATCTAAGGGGCTAATAGAGGAAATTGTGATAAGAAATATACTGTATATATGAACAGTGTACCCTGTATAGTTATATTGGAGAGGGACGATGCAGTGACAATAATGCAAACATGTGTCCATGGATACACAGCAGGTCACAATTCTCAATTTGACTTACTGATTCTTTGTTGCTGTTCTATGACTGTGTGATTTAACAATTGAGGATGCTTTATTCCCTGGTCACCACTGGAGGAATTTTCCACACTTTGAATACCTTGACCTTCTGAAAGTCCATTATTAAGTTGTGCCCTTATTTCTTTCACTGTATTTTCTTGGTCGTCAACCTGCGTATGAAGTTTTCCATTTTCATCCCTAAGAACATTAACCTCGGTTTGTAAGACTCTAACTTCATTTTCAAGCGATCTGTAGTTTGCTTCGAGAAATTTGGTTTTTTCCAAAAGGAATTGCACTTCCTCGGAGAATTCCTTAGATGCAAAGGCGAAGCAAGGAGCAGTGCTCATAAAAAAGGAAAACAATACATTTAGTTTCATTCTCAGATATATATAACCCTATGCACGAGACAGGCTTATCAATTTCCTTGCACTGTACTATATATTATCTGTATTGCACCTGTATTCTCTCACCTTTCTCCTTTTGTGTCAAACAGACATGATATATACAAAGAGCCAGAAGAAGTTTCTAAATACAGCGTGGGGTCGGGGGTTATTTTCTTTTCTTTGCAATTTTGCAATTGGAGGGAGTTGTTTTCCCCCAGAAAAATTTCCTGGATCGGCCTTTGCATTCACATCAGATAATGATTTTAGTGAGGTACATTGATTGCAACTTCTTGAAAAAGAAGACTTTTGGATGATCCCATCTTATTTTGTACCAGTTATGACAATTTCCGATTCAGGTTCAATGGACATGACCCTTCGCTTGAATCTCATTACCTGACCTTGCTCAATTGACTTGTGGAGGAAGTCGAAAAAGTTCAAATAGTTATATAGCATTTTGCTCTATGATACTAGTATTGCATGGATCTTTGGCTCAGATGAGAAATTATAAAAATTGTTGTATGATCCAGATTCTCTCCTTCAATGTTGCATATCTTCTGTTTGAATATTTTTTACGCATGTATGCAGTGTAGACGGAGCTGGACATTTTAGCGGAGTGATAAGACATTGTAGCGTAGTACAGGACATTGTAGCGGATTGACGGGGCATTGTAGCGGAGTGACGGGGCATTGTAGTGGAGTGACGGGGCATTGTAGCTGGGAAAAGTGGATGTTTAGTGGAGAATTTCAGCAACGGATTTAGAGGACATTTTAGCAGAGTTTTAAATAGGGAAGCATCCATCAACAAGAGTTATAATTCTTTAAAATATTTTTTTTTTACTAGGAAATAAATACTACAGTAACTAATAAAATTTCTTCATATAGTACACTGTACATGATGCGCATTACTGCAGTTTAAAAATTTGTTCAAAGAAAGAGATAACTGTTTAAATTTGTTAGAGTTAAAAATCTGGATGGAAATGTTTTAGGTCAAATATAATCAAATATGAAAAATATAGGCAAAAGGAAATAAAAGACAATGTTTCCATTCTGCGTTGGGTTTGATTGACTATTCTAGGTCCCAAGTAATAAACTCTGTTATGACAAACTATGGGTAATTTCTTGATTATATACTTTGGTAGTTATATCTCTTATCAGAGGGTTGCCCCCCCCCCTTAAATAATGCATTGGAACTTGTGCATTGATTGGTTATGTATCGTGCGAGACCCGAGCGGTTTCTTAATTTCTCACAAACATAACAAAATGGTACTCTTTCATAGTGTTTAACTTATAAATCAGAATTAATCAAGGATGGATAAAAAATTTGATAGGTTTTATTTGCTCATTTTTGTTTAAACACCGTCTCTTGCTCGTGTTGGCCTGGCATCTCTGCCTCACCTTGAAATAGGGCGTCATATTATAATTGAAGTTTAAGATAAGAGTGTGAACATTTTCTGAATGAATGTTTATATTCTTTTATTTAGCTTATAGCAAGAAATTTTAAATCTATGAACAGTTTATTTGGAAGGAGAGACATGTATACTAAACAGCACATTCACAGTATAAATTTGGTTTCGTGCATTTATTGACGCAACCAGAAAACCGACATGAACAAGTAATATCTTAAGTGTCGTTTTGAATTTATATAGATAATCCATTAAGTTACCTGTAGCTGTCCATGCAATTGAAAAAAAAAACCACTGTCCATTCTCAATGAGAATGTCTGTAGTTTTGTGAATATGTACACTCTTTCTGAATTTGCATATTGAAACCACTGTCAGTTATTCTCGGTTGTCAAAATAAGTAGAATTGCATGTGATCCACATCAAAGTCTTATTATTTTAAATTTCATTTTCAACTACTAGTATTTCAAACACCAGTAAAAAATGAAACTTTATGTACGTAATTAAACCAAATGAAACTTTAATTATATAGTTAAGAAGTTGTACCAAGTGAAATTTCAAAAGTGCAATTTTCTACATAATCTGTACACATGTATATTTACGAGTTGTGCTTACATTGCATTCACAAATCGTAGTGTTTACATTCTACAAGGGGAAACTTTGTCCATTCTCATGAAAAAAAGTCCATTCTGTTTGAGAATCGAGTTTTCCTAACTTATAAAACAACTGCTGGCAACTTGATATAGTAGTATATAATTTTTTTTTTTTTGAAAATTCAAAGCATTTTGCTCGTTAAAGTATACGAAATAAAGATAATTAAATTTACAGTAACGTCACGATCGATTAAATTGGGTTAATGATGAGACCAATAATAATCATCAACCTCAGTCCAAATAATGTTGATCAAGCATGGATAACGGCAATACGGATACAAACTATCCTTCATGATTTGGATGTTTCTGCAGTGCTGCATTTGACTCCTACTTTCTGGATAGGGGATCCTGTAGATGCTTTTGGAGTCAATTACCAGGTGATAATAAGGAATCCTACATTATATCTTTTGATGTTTATCACAAACCATGTTTTTTTTAACATTAATTTTAATTTTTACATTGCATTTTTTGGGGGGGTATTTTTATGCAAAAAAGAATTTTGAACGAAATTTATGCATAGAGAATCAAAAATTTAGCAACATGTAAAACATTCTTAACATTTATATCTCACTGAAAAATTTTAATAGCTTGGATATCAGGAAAGGAACTATATGTATACTGTTGAAACTGGTGCAAGTACAAACCATATGTAGATTTCAGAGTATTCTGATATTCCACAAAAATTATAGTGTATCTTCAAGTTTAGAGTATTCTACCGTATCAATGATGGTAATTTTTTGCTATAGCGATTTAACGAATTTTTTTATGCGAATACATCTTTTTTTTTTTTGGTTGAATTCAAACTGTGGGATAACACGTCAATGAGTTATGAGTTTCGAAGTTTTAGAAAATAGTTTAATACAGCTATAAAGAAGAAAAATATAATAAAAACGAAAATGAATGAATAAATAATATATACACTTTTAATTCATAATTCTGCCTTTGGTATAATATTTCGTAAAAGTTATTTTTAACAAGCTAATTCAGAGAATTTGAGGGTGGATGGTTGGGAATATTTTCTAATGCATTGACAAGTAAAATAATTGTGCTTTGTTTAAATAAAAGTAGAATTGCACCATGCTGCACTCTGCTGCAATACAATGCGATACATTGTGATGCCTGCCAAATTGTCCAATCAAAATTAACTTAGTCAATTTTTTTTCTTAATTGAATTTAAAAACTGATTGAATACACACACTTTTTTTTCATCTTATGCTTTGAAAAAAAAGAGGTTTCAAAAACAGACTAGAGAGCATTTCTTTTATTCTCATATTCTTAAATATTTGTTTTCTTTGATATGAATCAAAATTAACAATCAGTAATTAAGTCGAAGGACTTTCG
This sequence comes from Saccostrea echinata, assembly GCF_033153115.1. Classification (NCBI taxonomy): domain Eukaryota; kingdom Metazoa; phylum Mollusca; class Bivalvia; order Ostreida; family Ostreidae; genus Saccostrea; species Saccostrea echinata. The sequence goes on along the minus strand of NW_026889813.1, from coordinate 1,013,979 downwards.
CAAAGTTATGTATTACTGGGTTTTTTTTTTATCGAATGACTAGTTTGAGTATGCGTAAAAGATCCAAAAGAAGTGAACACTCCTTTTTGACTGATGAGTTGATTTTTTTTTGTTTGCAAGAGAATTTACACTGTTTACCATAATAAGAATTTAACTGCATTTTAGTGCACTGCACTACAATGCAATGTCAATTAATAAAATGAAGTCCATTTTTGTTTTACATTATGGTATTGAAAATAAGGTGTAAATTAACATATTTGTTGATATATTTTTATTTTTAAAAAAGTTTTGAAAAACAGACTGGATGGAATATTTTCATTAACATTTTCTTATATGATTGTTCTCTTTCATACGAATCTAAATTAATTAACAATGCAGTAATAATGTCGAAGGATTTTTCAACAATTTTTTTCATTGCTGTGCATTATTTTATGCAACGCCTAGTTTGGGTATATGAACGATTAAAAAAGAGAGAAATCTCGTGTTTGACTGATGAATGTAAATTTTGAGAGTGATGCAGATAAGCACCAGGAAGGATTAACAGAATATATTCTGATAACAGTACTTAGAGCTAAGTTTTCATCAAAGAACAGTTACTTTTGCTGTTTTTTTTTTATTGAAAGACTGATATGGATATATGCGAAACATCCCGAGGAAAATTGGAGTGTCGAGTGAAGTTCTTTAATTGCAAGCTAAATAATTTTGCTTTTAAATAAAAATATAACTGTCCTACAATACATTTCATTGTAATGCTTGATTTACTGTCTAATTAAAACATACTTGGTCAATTTTTATTATTAGGCAAAATGGTGAACGAAATATAAACTTTCCTGTTTGACAGATGAGTAAATATTTTGAGACGCAAACAAAGCGCCGATGAGTTTGTAGAACAATCAAAGACGCTTTTCAATACTGCATAGCAGTACTTGTTTAGTGAGATAAGCTCACACTAAGTCCTTTACACGCGACATTTCCCGTAACCGTTATTTACTCAGACTTTAACACATGGTCATTTGTGAATGTCTCTCTAACGTCTTATATATAGTATACAAGCCTGTTACTCGTTAGCATTGCTTAAACATTTACATAATATAAAGCAGAAATGAATGATCGTTTTGTCTACGTTGTTCAAAGGGACATAATTTGAGTTATCAAACTTTGAAACAAAACTTACATTATGCAAATTTCCAAACAAACATTCAATCACAAGGACAAATTGTATATAAAAGCTGTCTTTGGAGGGTGGATGGTGGGGAATATTTTCTAATGCATTGACAAGTAAAATAATTGTGCTTTGTTTAAATAAAAGTAGAATTGCACCATGCTGCAATACAATGCGATACATTGTGATGCCTGCCAAATTGTCCAATCAAAATTAACTTAGTCAATTTTTTTTCTTAATTGAATTTAAAAACTGATTGAATACACACACTTTTTTTTCATCTTATGCTTTGAAAAAAAAGAGGTTTCAAAAACAGACTAGAGAGCATTTCTTTTATTCTCATATTCTTAAATATTTGTTTTCTTTGATATGAATCAAAATTAACAATCAGTAATTAAGTCGAAGGACTTTCGCAAAGTTATGTATTACTGGGTTTTTTTTTATCGAATGACTAGTTTGAGTATGCGTAAAAAATCCAAAAGAAATATTAGTTTATACAGGATATAACTTTGGGCAATACAGCCCATCAGTTTACAAAAATAACATATAATAACATATATTACAAAATTTAAGACTCTCAGTGAGCCTAAATTGGGGGGTGAAACCCCTGGTCAAGTGTTCCTCAGTCCCACAGTTCCACTCATTTATAGTATACAATAATATATATTGAACAAATTAAGTACACTACAATAAGCAGTACAATACATAATTCAAAGTTATAATACAATATATAGCAATGATGTTTTAATGTACAGACATCTGAAAATATAAACCTTACATAGATAGAAATTAGGTTAATCTGATTGATCTTCGTTACATAATATTAGAGCATAATGAATATATTTCCCTAAACCAACCAAAGTAGATATGCGTTTGGTACCCAACAATTGGATTAATTTAAAAGTACTTGGCGATTTGTAATAATATTCATTTATATATTTTTTTTCTTAAATTTAGATATCTAGTGCATTGAAGAATGAAATGGAATTCGTCTTCTATTTCACGTGTATTACAAACATCGCATAATCTATCCTCTCTACTTTTGCCATGGTACCTTCCTCATTCTATGTTAAGATAGTGAGACGAAAGTCTAAAGCGGGAAATATGTTTTTTTTTAAATTACTCTGAAAAGGTTTTGTTAAATAGAATTGCATTTTACAGAAGTCAGATTGGACAATATGTTTATATAGAAAGCATTTTGACGAATTATCCATAAATGCAGTGCACTCTTGGAGGTATATATATCTAGGATTCTATTTTTATACACGTGCATAAAATGAGCAAAGTTTATTGCTTGCTGTTTTATCCAAAATTCTCCCAGACCCAATCTAAATAGTTCAAGTTTTACATCACGCGCCCAGTTTATACTTGTTCCCGACCCATTCTCTGCATCATATCGCAGGTATTCATAAGAAGATTTTAAAATGCAGTTTTCTGTTTTTGATAATTTACACCAGAATTTCATAATTTTCAATTTCCTATGTATAATAAGTGGATATCATCCCAATTCTCTATAAATCATATAATTGCATACATTGCGCCTAACACCGAGGGTAATTTTACAAAAGGATAAATGCAGTCTTTCAATTTCCGGAGATTTATGAAAACCCCAGATTTCGCTTCCATACGAGATAACACTTCCAACATATGTATCAAAGAGTTGACATCGGGTTTCGACGTTGAATTCAAATTTCTGTATATTACGGTTTAAACCAAATAGTGCTTTTTGACCTTGTTCAGCTAATTTTCGTTTGCGTACCATTGAATTTACCGTTATAATTTAAACATAATCCTAGGTAATTAAAAGGGTCGACTATTTCCAAAATTTCATTGTTATATGTCCATGATAAATTTACGCATCCTCCTTTTCTGAACACTAAAATTTTGTTTTTCTTCAGTGTTAACAGTCAAATTCCACGAGGTAACATATCCATGTAACGCGTCAAGCATATACTGTAATTCTTCGGGTGAGTTAGCGAATATTACGGTGTCATCTGCGAACATCAAAACAAAAAGATTTAGCTCCCTTAATTCTACGGATGGGCATTTGTCGTTTATGAAGTGATTTTCCAAGTCGTTAACATACATATTGAATAGTATTGGTGATAACACTTCCCCCTGGAGCAACCTGGTGTTTACTGGAAATTCTACGGATATCTCTCCAGCATTCTTGACACAAGCGCGCACGTCAACATAAAGCGATCGGATGATTCGAAGGAATTTTCCGGTAATCCCCAATTTAATCAACTTATATCATAATTTTTCTCTGTTAATTGTATCAAATGCCTTTTTATAGTCAATAAAACAGCAATATAAACGTTGTTTGTTATTCAACTTTTGTGATATTAAACTTTGAAGCGCGAATATCGCATCAGTAGTTGATCGGCCAGTCTGAAATCCAAATTGCGCATCAGTGATAATATTTTCTGAATTGTTCCATTTCATTATTCTCTCATTAAGAATTGATGTAAAAAGTTTTCCTAGACTGCTTGTGATGCTGATACCTCTGTAATTTTCGGGATCGTCAGTTTTTCCTTTTTTATAAATTGGAATAATAATTGCTTTAGACCACGATGTAGGAAATATACCGGAATTAAAAATTTTGTTGAAAAGGGTCAGTAGAATAGGGAGAATTATGTCATTAAACTTGGAAAAATATTCATTGATCAAATAATCGTTTCCCGCGCTTTTGTTCGTTTTCAATCTGCGTATGCAGGTTTCAATTTCCTTTGGAGTAATTTCAGTGTCTAAGAGCTCGAATATAGGGCTATTTAAAATATCAGTATTCATATAATTAGCAATCGAAATATAGGTAGATGGTGAATCATTAGCAAGGTTACGAAAGTGCTAAAAAAATTCTGAAAGTGTAACTTTTGAGGTTGATGTATTTCGTTTGCTAAAATGTTTAAAGAATTCTTTAGGGTTGTTTTTCTTCAACTGCTGCACCATATCACCTTGTTGTCTCTTGTATTGACTTTTTAGTTTCTTCTGAAGTTTTTTGTATTCACTTTTTGTTTTAGTAAGTCTATTATAATTTATTTTACTATGAAATGTATTATATTCTTCTAAAGCAGATAAATATTGGTTGTATAAAACTTTACATTTGTGATTGAACCATGGTTTATCCTCTGTATTTCTTTCTTTTGGACACGTGTGTTTGCTATTCTGTATGCAATACTTCCCTAAAACACTGCTTAAGTTTTCACTAAAGTTATTTACCATTTGATTGATATCAATATCATCATCAACACAAGAATATAAAGCGTCTAAATTGTTTGTAAGATCTCTTCTCATTTGAATTTGGGATTGTTCTTGCCATTTAACTTTAATGGAATTTTGGGCAGTTGACCTTTTCGAAATACTAGAATGGTTTGTATGTTTTTGATCCCCGAAGGTACATGGAACTGAAAAGTCGATTGGTGTATGATCTGAGAATTCATTTAAGTTGCAGACCTTGAAATTCGCTATATGGTTGAATGAATTTGTTAAAACTAGATCAACGACAGATCGCCCATTTGGACCACAATAGATGTAGTTTCCATTAGGATCGGACAGATATCGTCCGTTAACTATGCGGATATTTGATGATTTACATAAGCATATAAGCCTTCTACCAAATGTGTTTATTTTATTATCCATTGTTGATCTTGGACTAAGTTCGATATCGGGTATATAACTCATCACTTCTGAAATATGATCGTTAATTTCGGAGTATAGGGTATTGCTTTCAATATAATCTAATAGTGAACCGGTTCTTGCATTGAAATCGCCAGTAATTAAAATATTGCCCATTTCTGTATATTTTGTAATACATTCGTTAAGCGTCGTAAAAAAATCACAATTGTAAATATCATGAAATTTTGAATCTATAGGTGGTATATAAACTGCATCAATATACATATCTTTGTTTTCCAAAAAAAAAAAGGACTTTATCTATTTTTATCCAAACAATGGTGTCATACAAAATTTCATTTATTTTTACATATTGATCAAGTGTGTCCTTAACTAGAATAACTATTCCTTCGCCTTGTGTGCGATTTCTGACGCGTTTTATCCTATGGTATGCATGAACACAATAACCACTGAGAGATATATTGGAGTGTTCCGTTATCCAGCATTCTAGAAGTATACACATATCGTAATCATATAAACAAGATTGGAATTTTTTGTCACAGAGTTTGGTTTCCAGTCCACCATTTACATTCCATGTTCGACATTTGATAACACCCCCCTGTGACCCCTATTCGTCGTCATCAACGCCGATATCACACGGTGCTACTAATTTTCCATCAACAAATAATTTGTCTCTTACAAAATGTGCTCTCCGATTGTTTTCTTTGGCCTGCTTGTACTGTGGGAGAAGAAGTTTACGACGATCGCGATACTCCCGTGGCAGTTGCTCCCCTATGCTGTAAACGGAATCCTTTAGTTTGTAACTGGATTTGCGTACGGTCTCTCCACACTGCTCAACGCGTTATCGGCTATTCGGTTGTTATCGGGCATTCGGTGGATAACAACTTTTAACAGGTTAGTAAATTGTTGCAAATAAACATTGTAATATTAGAAACAGAGAATGTTGATTGTGCTTTTTGTGAACAAGAATGAATACAGATACAAAATAAAGCCCCAATATGTCTTATTATAGTATTTGTGAGTCCTTGGAAGACTTTAAAAGTCAAATTTGTTATATTTTGCAAGCTTTTGTCCGATTGGCATTGCTGAATAAAGCCCCTTTCTTCAAAATCCTTATATTTACCTAACATTAGTTATTGTCCACAATGTGACATCGTCAGAATCTCGCAAAGATGCAATTAAAGGGTAAAATTCCCGTTTTTTAACTTTTAGGATGTTATCGGAAATACGGTTGAATGGTTCACTTTGTTATCGGAAATTTCGGTTTTTGTTATCGGAAACAAAGGTTGTCATAGGTTGGGAAAATGTGAAGAAACAACAGAAAACTTCATTAAATCTAAATATTTAAAATGGCAGGCACACAATTCGAATTTTTGGCTATCATTTGTCTCTTTTTAGAACACTTAACTTCAAAAAAAAAAAAAAAAAAAAAAGGAAGTGTTTTTGGCATTTCTCATGAACACTGAAATGTATATGATCTTGACCTATTCGAAAATATGATATAAGTTTTAAAACCTCTGAATTATAAATCTCTTTTGTAACCAAAATACAGATTCCAGATTTAATTATTGCGATTCTTACATTGCATTATTCGCAATATAAAAGACTCGCAATAATTGCTGAATTCACAGTAATTTATTCTTAGTTTTCTGGGACTGCCTTTCACAGTTAAGCACTGTTCTTCGCTTTTGTCTCTGTTTTGCTTGCTTCGTCTTTATTCGTTGACTTTGCATTTTTGATCTACCCTTAACCACCTTTTGTTAGTACTAAGTACATACATGTTTTAGTTCGGTATCAAGCAATTAAAGAATCTAAACTCAAGGGTGATTTAATGAATTTCCCAAAAGGGTGTTAAGCCAGATATAACCTAGAATTCTAACTTTTGAGGGGAAAAAAGAGATTGACTTTACTAGTTTTCAAAAAGCGTTACTGAAGGAAGGAAATTATGAAGATAACGAACAGTAATAAAGCTCAAAAGTCTATTGAAACAATATAAATTTGGAACAGAGAAAACACGGACCTCTAAAAACATCAGAGGTTGGTTTAGTGGCCAAGAAGGAATGAACACCCCCTGTCGATCGGTCACATCCACAGTGTACTCTGTATCATTATCGGCCAAATGAAAAACCCGTAAATAATTCAATGTGTAGGTGGAGCTCATGCCTGGAGCTGGAGAGGGGGGGGGGGGGCGTCGGGGAGGTTCGAACCTCACCTGGAATTTGCAGAGCTATTGAATTTTTATACTCAGACAAATAAAAAAAAACCTTGGCATCCCCCCCCCCCTTCATTGAAAACGCGGATCACTGTTTATAGAAAAAGTTAAACATATGAAGAAGTGAAGTGAATCGACCAGTAGCCCCCCCCCCCCCCCCCCAGTATTTTTCACGTTTGGGAAATTTAACGTTTTTTTTAAAATTTAATTTATAAAGAAATATTTCTTTGCGATATGCACATCATTCTATTTCCTCTATTTTAAACCTTAAAATCAAATGGTTTGACACAAACAATGTTATTGCTCTATATTGGACATAAAAACATTTAGCCTTCTAGGCTCATTTGGGCACTTGAAGTGACGATGTTTTTCAAAAATGACGTACTAGTATTAGATCGGAAGACGTGACTAACTAAAGCAACTATAGATTTGTTATATACATGTCATATATATATAATGTTTAATGGAGAACAGAAAAATGATTGAACAGATAGGGAGTTAAATTATAAAATCATAATTATTATACATGTACGAGTATCAAAACAAAATAACAATGGAAAGCTGGAAAATTTAAAAAAGATTACTTAAGGTAGTCCGATCCTCGGCAGTTACTAGTATGTAATTGATAATTCTCACAAATATATCTCTGAATTCACAAATTAATGTATATTTACCCACTGTATTTCTTCAAAGTTAATCATTATAGTTTATCATATTACATAGCGAAAATAATCAAATCTCCAATATATTCAGAAGAAGAACAGAAACATCAACTATGCATTTTCTAATTGAAAACTGATCAACAAATATATTTTAAGTTAAAAAATAATAGGTATCCAGGCATTTAAGGAAATTTGCATGTTTTTAAAAAAATACTTTTTTGGTTTTACATGTATAGGTCTTCTATTTTCTTCCAAAATTTATATAATACATAGTGTAAAAAGCTTGTGCTATCATTGCAAGACATCACAAATCACTTCCAATTACATATTATGCTAAAAAGCATTGGTGTTTAAGGTTAAACTCAAGAAAATCCTATTCATCTAAAACTGTATTTATTTTTTTACTTGTATAAGGAACAAATGTCAACTTTTTACAAGACCCTTTCTAAGACTTCAAAAACCTCAAGTCATATTAAGATGCATAAAATGGAAATTGTTGCATGAATAGTTTTCAATTTCAAGCTTCATGTTGAGATTTTTTAAATTAAATAATAATTTTAAGAGTTACCCTTCATGGCTGAGGATTGCATATCCTTCAAAAACACATTACGGCTGCTATTTTCAAGGATTGACGGATCATAAATTACTTTTTTCCCCAATCTATTTCTAAAGCTGGAGGAAACTTTTTAACCTGAGTTTCCGATAACGCACACCCGTAAAAACCGAATTATCCGGCAACATCAACCTTGTTGACGATAACATGTTTTAACCTAACGAGACATTTAAGATGCCTGTTAACTAACCTTCATTTGGATTTTTGATCTCAGTCTGCTTATCCACAGGTATATGATTGTCCATAGAATAAATAAACCGTTTTGTTTTATAGAATAATCTGATTTTGACTTCTACAAAAGCTAAAATGTGATGAAATATTCCGAAATTTTAATAAAATATCATTTGAAAAAGCTGTATATCTTTAGAAAGAGAGTGATTTGGTTTGTTCTTTTTGCTGCTGAAAGTATAATCATTTATCTGCCTAAGATCACAAACTTTGTTTGCTGAAGTACGCAATTATCGTTGAATTAAGAAATTTAAAATCACCTATGTTTTCTAAACGTTGCTTTCCTTGCACCGAATGCCCGATAACAACCGAATAGCCGATAACGCGTTGAGCAGTGTGCTCTCTATCATGGAAGTTCTTGAATTTCACAAGAATTGGACGGGGTTTTGTTTCACTGGGTTTCCCAACCCGATGGACGCTTTCAAGCTGTATATTTTCCAGCCTCTCCGACACCCAGATTGTTTTTGCAAAAATTTTGAGTGAGAACTCGGCAGTTTTCGAAATGAACACTCCTTTTTGACTGATGAGTGGATTTTTTTGTTTGCAAGAGAATTTACACTGTTTACCATAATAAAAATATAACTGCATTTTACTGCACAGCACTACAATGCAATGTCAATCAATAAAATGAAGTCCATTTTTGTTTTACATTATGGTATTGAAAATAAGGTGTAAATTAACATATTTGCTAATATATTTTTATTTTTAAAAAAGTTTTGAAAAACAGACTGGATGGAATATTTTCATTAACATTTTCTTATATGATTGTTCTCTTTCATACGAATCTAAATTAATTAACAATGCAGTAATAATGTCGAAGGATTTTTCAACAATTTTGTTCATTGCTTTTTATTATTTCATGCAACGCCTAGTTTGGGTATATGAAAGATTAAAAAAGAGAGAAATCTCGTGTTTGACTGATGAATGCAAATTTTGAGAGTGATGCAGATAAGCACCAGGAAGGATTAACAGAATATATTCTGATAACAGTACTTAGAGCTAAGTTTTCATCAAAGAACAGTTACTTTTGCTGTTTTTTTTATTGAAAGACTGATATGGATATATGCGAAACATCCCGAGGAAAATTGGAGTGTCGAGTGAAGTTCTTTAATTGCAAGCTAAATAATTTTGCTTTTAAATAAAAATATAACTGTCCTACAATACATTTCATTGTAATGCTTGATGTACTGTCTAATTAAAACATACTTGGTCAATTTTTATTATTAGGCAAAACGGTGAAAAAATATAAACTTTCCTGTTTGACAGATGAGTAAATATTTTGAGACGCAAACAAAGCGCCGATGACTTTGTAGAACAATCAAAGACGCTTTTCAATACTGCTTAGCAGTACTTGTTTAGTGAGATAAGCTTACACTAAGTCCTTTACACGCGACATTTCCGGTAACCGTTATTTACTCAGACTTTAACACATGGTCATTTGTGAATGTCTCTCTAACGTCTTATATATAGTATACAAGCCTGTTACTCGTTAGAATTGCTTAAACATTTACATAATATAAAGTAGAAATGAATGATCGTTTTGTCTACATTGTTCAAAGGAACATAATTTGAGTTATCGAACTTTGAAACAAAACTTACATTATGCAAATTTCCAAACAAACATTCAATCACAAGGACAAATTGTATATAAAAGCTGTCTTTGGAGGGTGGATGGTGGGGAATATTTTCTAATGCATTGACAAGTAAAATAATTGTGCTTGTTTAAATAAAAGTAGAATTGCACCATGCTGCACTCTGCTGCAATACAATGCGATACATTGTGATGCCTGCCAAATTGTCCAATCAAAATTAACTTAGTCAATTTTTTTCTTAATTGAATTTAAAAACTGATTGAATACACACACTTTTTTTTTCATCTTATGCTTTGAAAAAAAAGAGGTTTCAAAAACAGACTAGAGAGCATTTCTTTTATTCTCATATTCTTAAATATTTGTTTTCTTTGATATGAATCAAAATTAACAATCAGTAATTAAGTCGAAGGACTTTCGCAAAGTTATGTATTACTGGGTTTTTTTTTTTATCGAATGACTAGTTTGAGTATGCGTAAAAGATCCAAAAGAAGTGAACACTCCTTTTTGACTGATGAGTTGATTTTTTTGTTTGCAAGAGAATTTACACTGTTTACCATAATAAGAATTTAACTGCATTTTAGTGCACTGCACTACAATGCAATGTCAATTAATAAAATGAAGTCCATTTTTGTTTTACATTATGGTATTGAAAATAAGGTGTAAATTAACATATTTGCTGATATATTTTTATTTTTTAAAAAAGTTTTGAAAAACAGACTGGATGAAATATTTTCATTGACATTTTCTTATATGATTGTTCTTTTTCATACGAATCTAAATTAACAATACAGTAATAATGTCGAAGGATTTTTCAACAATTTTGTTCATTGCTTTTTATTATTTCATGCAACACCTAGTTTGGGTATATGAAAGATTAAAAAAGAGAGAAATCTCGTGTTTGACTGATGAATGCAAATTTTGAGAGTGATGCAGATAAGCACCAGGAAGGATTAACAGAATATATTCTGATAACAGTACTTAGAGCTAAGTTTTCATCAAAGAACAGTTACTTTTGCTGTTTTTTTTTTTTATTGAAAGACTGATATGGATATATGCGAAACATCCCGAGGAAAATTGGAGTGTCGAGTGAAGTTCTTTAATTGCAAGCTAAATAATTTTGCTTTTAAATAAAAATATAACTGTCCTACAATACATTTCATTGTAATGCTTGATGTACTGTCTAATTAAAACATACTTGGTCAATTTTTATTATTAGGCAAAACGGTGAAAAAATATAAACTTTCCTGTTTGACAGATGAGTAAATATTTTGAGACGCAAACAAAGCGCCGATGACTTTGTAGAACAATCAAAGACGCTTTTCAATACTGCATAGCAGTACTTGTTTAGTGAGATAAGCTCACACTAAGTCCTTTACACGCGACATTTCCCGTAACCGTTATTTACTCAGACTTTAACACATGGTCATTTGTGAATGTCTCTCTAACGTCTTATATATAGTATACAAGCCTGTTACTCGTTAGCATTGCTTAAACATTTACATAATATAAAGTAGAAATGAATGATCGTTTTGTCTACATTGTTCAAAGGAACATAATTTGAGTTATCGAACTTTGAAACAAAACTTACATTATGCAAATTTCCAAACAAACATTCAATCACAAGGACAAATTGTATATAAAAGCTGTCTTTGGAGGGTGGATGGTGGGGAATATTTTCTAATGCATTGACAAGTAAAATAATTGTGCTTGTTTAAATAAAAGTAGAATTGCACCATGCTGCACTCTGCTGCAATACAATGCGATACATTGTGATGCCTGCCAAATTGTCCAATCAAAATTAACTTAGTCAATTTTTTTCTTAATTGAATTTAAAAACTGATTGAATACACACACTTTTTTTTCATCTTATGCTTTGAAAAAAAGAGGTTTCAAAAACAGACTAGAGAGCATTTCTTTTATTCTCATATTCTTAAATATTTGTTTTCTTTGATATGAATCAAAATTAACAATCAGTAATTAAGTCGAAGGACTTTCGCAAAGTTATGTATTACTGGGTTGTTTTTTTTTATCGAATGACTAGTTTGAGTATGCGTAAAAGATCCAAAAGAAGTGAACACTCCTTTTTGACTGATGAGTTGATTTTTTTGTTTGCAAGAGAATTTACACTGTTTACCATAATAAGAATTTAACTGCATTTTAGTGCACTGCACTACAATGCAATGTCAATTAATAAAATGAAGTCCATTTTTGTTTTACATTATGGTATTGAAAATAAGGTGTAAATTAACATATTTGCTGATATATTTTTATTTTTTAAAAAAGTTTTGAAAAACAGACTGGATGAAATATTTTCATTGACATTTTCTTATATGATTGTTCTTTTTCATACGAATCTAAATTAACAATACAGTAATAATGTCGAAGGATTTTTCGACAATTTTTTTCATTGCTTTTTATTATTTCATGCAACACCTAGTTTGGGTATATGAACGATTAAAAAAGAGAGAAATCTCGTGTTTGACTGATGAGTGTAAATTTTGAGAGTGATCATAGATATATATGACAATATAAGTACCTGGTAAAATTTATCATGGTTTAGGCTTAAATTTACAATGATATTCGAAAACCATTTAACAAAATTAAGACTCTAAGCCCACCAATATTCAGAGAACATATTTGGTCTGTGATTGGTTTTATAACTAACCTGGTCACTTATCATAGTTTTTCTGGATATGAAATAGGACAACAATGGGCCGCCATTCGTTGTCAAAAAACGTCAAACATACTGACGTCATAATTGATTTTGTGACGTTAAATAATTATGACGAAATGTGATCTATATCTTCTAAATGTATGTAAATTAGTAATTTGGTAAACTTACGGGTAATTCAGAGGCCATTCACTTAGTGAATTACTGAACCCCCGTTGCAACACTGGGTCGAAATTTCGCTGTTAATAATGCCTAACTTACCAATTTCCCCAATTCAAAGTCTATTGATAAATAAGCAAATGAATATTATAATAATGCTAGAAATAATCATGAATCTGTTTGTAATTTAGTGCACAATATATCTATAAACACAGTTGATCAAATATTGATGGCAAAGGACATAGAAAAACACTTTTAGCTTCTTTATTTCTCTATTGAACAAGTTCTATTTCATCTATTTTTTTTTTCTGCGTACCAGCAAAGACAAATACGCTCAAAAATTCACATTTCCAAGCTATCCTTTTCAGACCAAAATCAATTACATTAAAATGAAAATTGCAATATATTCAAATAGATGTAAATGTAAACTATATTCAACAATTTTATTAAATTACTTACCTGATCACAAATATTTATCCCGTTTCGGAAAATATTTCTACCAATTAATAATATGCTGTCACATAAGCACAACAAGGCTCTGACATTCCTTGCCAACACCTTTAGAAATTGTGACGTCATAATGATCTTGACATCACAAGAGTTTCAATAAAGTGAAGTGTACAGGAAATTTTGCCTTCATTCCCTATTTCCATTTACTGTCCTCATTGAACAGCAAATCTTATAATTTCTCGTTGGGAAAAATAGTTAAAAGACAATAAACTAGAGATAGTTCAGCTTTTAATCTTGATGGAATATTTCATTCAAATTATCATACGAATTTCTAATTTCTTTTCAAGCACGTAAATCGGTTTAAAAAAAAGGGGGGTTCTAAAAAAAAAAAAATCTGACAAGCACAAAAAAAGAAGCCAAAACAAAACTCAACTGACCAAAAAGGGGGGAGGGGCAATTTCTGAAAATTAATCTGATTAGCCAAAAAACCTAATTAAACGCTCAAATCTGTGCTAGACCTTACAGCAACAAAAAGTGGGGGGGGGGGGGGGGGGCACCATCTAAAGGAAAATTTACTATAGCAAAATACTATACTCAGAATAAGTGGGGGCGCCAAAATCTGACGTTGTTTAATTATCGGTGATTATATAATGCGCGGTTTCCCAAAATAATATTATGCCTCATAACAAGCATGTATATTTTGTTTTAACTAGCAATATTCTGAGCACTGTCACATAGGAGTCGGAACCGCCCCCTCCCCCCCCCCCCCCCCTGTTTTTTAAACAAAGAATTGGTACTGAAAGAAGTTCGATCCCCCCCCCCCCAATAGGATTTTTGGGTTTGGACAATTTTCAATTTTCCTTTTTATTATTATTATTTGGGGGGGGGGGGGTGTAAGTTTTTTTCAGGTTTGAATTTTTTTTGTCTTTCAGTTACCCCCCCCCACTTTTGATTTGCTTCCGACGCTTATGTGTCAGAAGGGTAAACAGGCACCTAAGTGTCTCGGGAAAAAAATATCGAAGTAGGCCTCCTTGCGAGAAAAGACCCCCTTCCCGTACCTACCCGCCGGCCCGTTTCGGCGCTGTCGTGCCTCAGTGTAGCCTTCGACTTCAGTTTCATGCCTACACATTTGGGTCACGCTACGCCACTGACCTTTTAAATGTGTAAAAGAAAAAAAATGTACACTTGCTTTGAACAGGGAGTGCGGTAGATGGCCGCGGTGGGGTGGAGGGCTATATGAAATTGTTATAACCCACGACCCCACCCGGCCCCGACCCCCTGATAGTCCTCATTATCTACTGTTGTTCCAGTTACCTATCCCGTTAGTATATGGGTCCCTGGTTCTTCTAAATATAATCAGATATAATATCTGATTATATTATCTAGAAGAACTTTATTTGCGAATACTATAAATTACACGATAGTTTAAGTTACAGCACTGCTTTTGATCCGCGCCACAGTCTGTAGCGACAGCGCCAAGTGGGAACAATAGAAATCAAGGGCACATAACTTACAATTGCCGACGCTACACCTCAGAAAAATGGCGAAGGGTGAGTGGAAGCCGGTAGCTTGCAAAGGATTATGCATGAAACTTTGCATGCAAACATATTAACAAGAGTTTTAGTCGACTGATATATTTCATTTATTTTAATTTGACTCCTTTGAATATGTTTTAAGAGTAATTTATTCGTGTCCAATTTTGTAGTGAGAAGCAACCAATGAAAACTGCCACGTGTTTCTCAATTGTTGGCCGGTTTTTCATAAACCGACTTGGAGTCGTTTACAAACAAAGAAAATGTTAAATCTCTTCATTGTTAGGGTTTGATTTTATATTTTTGTGTGAGCAAGTATTTACCAATGAGTGTTATTACATGTAACGTTTTTTCATCGGTAACATTTAACCCCCCCCCCCTTCTCAGTTCACTTTTCTGTTTTGTCACGTAATTCATAATCCACAACAAAAATTTAGAGAAAAATATAAGGCATACTTTTCGATATGAGTTGTTACAATGTTGGTCAATAGTTGTGCTGCATTTAGTTAATATTTTATTGCTAAAATAGCTTCCTTATCCAGTATCCAACAACAATACCACCACAAGTATTAGCTTTCCTAAAAAGCTTGTCTGACTTGAGCAAATTTTTTTTTATGTGAAGAATCAAGAAAAGCTAAATCCTGCATGTGTAAGCAACATGACTCTGAGTCATGAAATGAATTCTTTTGCTAAGAAACAAGAAAAGTTCAAGTCAGTGGCTTCTATGTACTACACTGTATTACTTGTAATTTCGTTTTTTTTTATGGATGTACGAAGCGGGAGGAGGGGGGGGGGGTGCCCCACAATAATTTTGTCGATTATACATGGCTATTTTATGCTCGTGTCCCCTAAATTATGTAAATATTAATTTCTGATAACTTTTTTTATGTTCTATAAGAATTTCTTTTCTTGATAGTGTCCACCCTAAACTGAAAATTTCTGAAATTTCTTTTAACGGGCCTGTTCATGGATACAAAGATATAACCAGTGGCTTTGAAAGAAAAAGTTACAACACATTAAAATCTAAACATCAATTGGTGAACAATTTTAACTAAGAGATTATTTTTTTAAATAAACGTGTTACAAATGAGCTAACATCTTTGCATTTAAGCAAAAGAATATTCAACATCGGAGTATCCTTCCCTTTGATATTTTTTTAACTAGGAATAAATCAAACGTCTGCAAGTTATGAATATGTGTTGATTTATAAAAATTCTAAAGGTAGAGAGACTTGGTATGCATTGAAAATAAACAGCCATTAGTTAATCTGATAAAGATAATGGACAAGTGTTTGACCTGACCAGCTTTATTCCTTCTGCTTTGCTGGACATGAATAATGCATTCGAGAATGGCCAAATGTTATGTAACCTGTATAATGTGATAATAATGACATCAGGTCCAGTGCTCTGGCTTGTTTGGGTGTTCAGCATGTTTCCTTCACTCCTCATGCTCTCCAATTGATATTTGAGATAGTATGAAGTTTCTAAGATCAAGTTATCACACGAATTCTGTTGAACGACTTGACCAGCAAGCCTTGGCTAAATCTAGTACTGTCTGATGCCATGACGTCAGACAATTACTTATCAGGTTTGTTACTGACTGTCCATAGAAATATGTTGGGTTTGTTTGTTTGTTTATTGTTGTTTAACGTCCCTCTCCATTCTAGAGCAAACGGTATTACCACTGCGCCACACGAGCGACAAAATATGATGGGTTGTTCAAGTCCATAGAAGGCTCGGTTTCTCGTCAACTTGAGCAACCCATCATATTTCTGTGGACTCTGTAACAAACCTAATAATTGTTCTTAACAAACCTGCAGAGACGAATTACAATTAAAAAGTTTCTTTTCTGTGCAAATCTAAATTTGTCATCATGTTAACAGACAACGTCTCTGTAATGGGCACTGTTCTTGATTTAATTGCAACATTCCAAATCAATTTATTGGTTTTATTAAAAAAAGCCAAAAAAAAAGGCTGGTTTGAATTTTTGTTTATTAATTTGGATGAGATAATGTCATTTTATCTGCCATGCAGCCATCCAAACTTTGCTACTTGCTGTCCAAAGAAATATTGATTGCAGGCATGTGATGTCTGCTTTCCAATGATATTGCATCATTGTAGTCTGAGGTAAAGCAAACTTTACTGAGTTTGTCCTAGCCTTGGTCCAGTTTGTTAAAGTGGTGATACACTTGCCCTTAATGTAATACTACTTTTTTATAACTTTGACTTGTTTGCACTGGTGGTTAGGTTTGAAGGCACAGAGTACTGTAAGAGTGGGAAGTTCTGGGTTCAAGTCCAGGTGCACCTGATACTTTTCTTCCCTATCTGATGCCTGCAAAATATGTCACATGGGTCCCTATGGAATAATTGGTATCGGGGGAAAGTTTTTTTTAAAAAAAATCCAAGCTATATGTTTCCCAATATTGATGTTACTAGAGGTGATTTTCAGAAAAATGAAAATGAATTGCTCATTAGGAGATTTTTTTCTTTTTCAGTGACGCCAATATTATATTTGTTTGCGGTGGCTGTTGTTGGTCAAGCCCTCACACCTTCAACATTCCTTACAACGATAGACCAAGAAAGACTGAAGAAAGTGTTCCAGTCAACCACACCCTACACAGATTTACCCACAGTCCATTACTCAATACTTGGGCTGAAATTGCTGGGGGATACCAGCATTAATAATAAGGTCAGTTACTCTTTATTAAATTATTGTGGTAAATTTATTCTAGACAATATAATACCTTGTACTGTGGTTTCATAATTTTTCGATAACACCAGTTATTTGTTGTTTTTCTTTGTTGAACCAAACCATGAAATTAGGTGATCAATAAACTACAGTTATTTGCCCAGTTGCAAATAAGGAACCGATTTGGTGGTGCTACATATATGACGGCATTATTTCAAAAACTAAGTTGTTTGTCAAAGTAGTTCAATGGCTTGAGGAAATAAATGTTGTTCCATAAAATTTCAGCCTTTCAAAAAAACTATTTATTTTAGGCCCAAAAAAATAATAGTCTTGTTTCTTGCTACCGGCCTGAAAAAAATAGGGTAGGTAGGTAGGAAAATTATTTTATTTTATATTTTTATTTTATTTTTTTCCGACAGCATTTTTTTGGATATGAACTAATACAAGATCAAATTAAACATGTCACAGGTCAACGTTGTCTTTTAAAATTAAATTTGATCTCTTTTTATGCACAACTCAAGTGGTATTTTATGAAAGTCCATATTTAAAACAAGAATTTCATGAAATGCTTGTTTTGTGTTAACACGGAAACTGATTACGGTGACAGAACAATGAAATTCCAGAAATTCCCGATTTTTTTTCTTCCAAAACTTAAAAAAAAACTTTAGGGTCGGGGGCTAAAAAATAGGGTAGGTCGGGTAGCAGGAAACAAGACTATTATTTTTTTTGGCCATAGCAATTAAGTTAACATGTGTACTCATTTTCTAGTTAAGAATGAGCCGACGAGTTCCGAATACCTTAGCAGTTCCCATGCAATTCGACCCTAAATTAAAAATATCCGTCCCACACATTATCGATTGACATGCCTAGGAAAAGTTAAAATAAATGCTTACCAGTAAGTAAGTGGTATTTTCAAAGGATAAAGAGAAATAACAGTCACATTTACAATGAAGAAATTACAGAAAACTAACTTTTATATAGTGTTTATAATGGGTATTTGGAACTAGTAAAATGACAACACAAAAATATTCCAATATATTCCAGTGATCTAATTATTTATTTTTCGACAAACTTTTGGTATTTGTTAAAATACATACCAAACTTACTTTTGATAGATGAAATGTTGTTTTATGTGAAAAATTGACATCTTTACAGACATTTTTCTGCAGATAAATGTGTCGGGGTGATTCAGATTTGTTGCATTGTTAAAGTATGTGGCCTGTTTCAAGTACAGTAGCGAACACAAACTGACGGCAAAAAATCAAAACTTCACATAATTCTAACACTCATAGATGTGCCTTCATACCATAGGTATGAATTTATGTTTACACTTTTGAATTTATTAATTATCAGCTCTTGAATTATTAATTATTCAGAACTGAACAAAATTCGGAACTGGTCAAACGACTGTACATACAGCTGAACTTAGGTATCTTGAACACTGATATCTCAATTACCATGGATATGTCAAAGGGATTTGGAAGTCTCAACCACATGTTATCTGTTTTACCCTCGATATCTTGAATTGTCTGATATCTCAAAGTTTTTCTCAGTCCCATTGAGTTCGAGATAACAAGGTTTGACCATAGGATGAGTGTACCTGTTCAAGAATTTGCATCTTTAGAAAAAAATCGCATTTTGTATCAAAACCACAAAATTTGATCCTTATAAAAATTAATGAAACCACAGTTATATTTGAAGAATGAGCATCCTGATTACTCAAAATTGTTAATCAATAATTTTTTTTTTCCAGGAAATATGCAGCACTATAACAAGATTAGTAGATAATAAGAGTGTAGCCTCATTGTATCATGCATCTGCTGCAGCCAAAGGTGTAGGCAACTGCAAGGTGAGCTTGCAAATTAAAAACTTTTTTCCAGCCTGAAATTATATGTAGTTGTTAAATATGTTTAAGTTTTAAATTTTTAAATGTTATGCATCACTGAAACTTGTGAATAAATATTTTACATTAAAAAAATTGCTTAAATATTTAATGAGTAAGAATATGAAAGATTTCAATAAAAAAAATGGTGATAAATTCACTCAGTATATGATTTGACACACCGTAATGTGGGATTCTGGGGCCTATCATATCTTCAGAATTTCAAAGCTGGTCAATTGATTTTGAATTTCCTTTCAGTTTCCTGTAGGAGAAGCTCAGAAAGTGCTGAGTGATGCCATCAAGGACTCCGTTCCTGTGGCTGATATCTTCTATGCATTCTCTGCTTTAAAAAACCTAGGTTTACAAGGTATGTTATTCTACACATCGTCATCAACAGTTTTCAAGATCTAATAAACATAAACACTTTAGTGATACATTCCTATCCATTTGTTCAGTGTTGTGGTCTGAAATCCAATAATGACATTGATCTATTCATTAAGAATTTTATGATTTCTCTTTTTGCAGTTGATAATGCTAAAGTTACATCAGCATTAACAGAGGCACTTAAAAAGGATGATTCACCTTTAAGGTTTTTAATTTTTTTTTTTAATTTCAATATTATTGAACTATTTTAGTATATAATCACTGTTGCCAATGTTGTATATTTTTTAAGAAAAAATAATTTATGATATTAGCATTCAGAAATTGAAAGCAGTTCTGTTTTGTGATGGGTAAGTCTGTAAATAGAACATGTATATAATATTCCTATTTCAGTGCTGGCTATGGATTCTTTGTTGCCTCTCAGTTAACTGGAGACACAAAGAAAATATTTGATAGCATTGAAGATATCATTGCACAGGCTGATGAAGTAGATGATAAATATTTACAAGTAAGTATGAGAAAAAAAATTGACTCTTATTGACCCAATGTTGACACTTCCCCCCAGCTGGACTCTGTCTGACTGTGGGGGAAGTTGTCTATGTGGCATATGGGAGCTGAATGTCTCCTTGGAGACTTGAGGTATATTCCCTTTCCACATCATTGGAGAGTAACCTTGTCCCCTGACCCCTGGGGGTCAGGTGTGGACAGGACCCTGTATATTCCATCACCTTCTCAGATGTCACTCTGTGATGATGACTGGGGAGAAAAACCATACAGGGTACAACATAATTTATCTATACTTAAATGTGTATCATTCACCACTGATTTATTGTGATAGGTTTCATCATATTTTGTCTATTTTTATGTACAATTAAACTAGTTCTGTTATGCACATGTACAAGATGAATTTACAATTCTCATTTTGAATTTTTTGTTTAAAATTGACTTACACTAATCACTGAGAATGACGAAATGTGTTTTTTGCATTATCAAAGTCATCACAATCATTTATTCTTATAACCACCACTTTCCTTCTGGTATTGCAAGTTTTTTTCCTGTCCTTACAGTTTGAAGGAGGGCTTTACACCACGGCTGTAGTTGTAGATGGAGCATACCAACTGGCAGTCAAAGAGAAGAAGGCACCAACAATGTCAGATGTACGTGTCAAACTGTTTTATTTAGGCATAATTTTATGAACATCAATAATTCATTAGATTGAATTAAAAACAGACAAAAATAGATATTCAGATACTGTTGAGTAACCCAGTAACTTTTTATTGATGACAATTTTGATTGCCATATTGTCTGACATGTTGCTGGAAGATCAAGTTTCACACAGAATAAGCCATGGTATTGATTCTTATTCATACTGTGGAAGAAGATGTGAAAACAAGACAAAATTGAAACTACATTTATACGAAGAAATGACTTGCTTTGAGTATTACCAGGATGTTGTATTTGTTTAATTTAATAAACCTTTATTTTATTGAACAGGACAAAGTTGTCAAGTTTGCCAACTACTTTTTGAGCAGAAAACATGTTCACCAGCTGAGAGCAGCTTACCAACTAGTCTCTGTTATCAAGACCCTCACTGATAATCCAGTTAGTCCTAATACTGATATTAAAAGGGAATTTTTGAAAAGTGTATTCAATCCTACTTTTTCGTCAAAGTAAATTAAATAACATCATCTATTATGAGTACTTGTTTAAAAAAGTGTATATTTTCTTCTTTTGTATTTTAAATCAATTTTAGTTCCACATCCCTGTAGCCATTACACTGGCAAGTCCAGTTGCAGTTACTTCATCATCACCAAATGTACAGGTATGTTACCTAAGTCAACAAAATTAATTTACATAAAAATATTTAACTCTTCTCTATGGGAAAAAAATATTTGTAAGTATGAGTGGAAATATTAAAGTCAATGTTAACATTGCTTGATTGGACTTATTTTAAAACTAAAATCCACCCAATGTTGACACTTCCCCCCAGATGGACTCTGTCTGACTGTGGAGGAAGTTGTCTGTGTGGGGTATGGGAGCTGAATGTTTCCTTGGAGACTTGAGGTATATTCCCTTTCCACATCATTGGAGAGTAACCTTGTCCCCTGACCCCTTGGGGTCGGGACAGGGCAGGACCCTGTATATTCCATCACCTTCTCAGATGTCACTTTGTGATGATGACTGGGGAGAAAAACCATACAGGGTACAATTCAATAAAGTTGACTCCAGTCTTGGAGGTAAAGAATAACATTTAGTTTTGGAAATGGTTTTCACAGAAATGAGTACCTTGTATTTTTAAGATTAAAGTGACCAATCTGTTGGGTGGAAGCATTGGTTCATTAACAGTGACGGCAGACAGTGCCAAACATATCGGCAGTGAAGCCATTGTACTAAGCAAAAAACCATTTACTGCAAAAGATAGGTAAGAAAATGTTCATTTTATAATATCTTTTTGAGGAAAATAATAAGGTTATTGGTGCAAATGATTTTATCACAAGATTTTTATCACAAGATTGTTTTGTTATGATAGTCTTGTGTCACAAAATTAGTGTGACTAAAGAAAGAAAAAATTGAATGCGTGTACATTGTGGAAAATGGTAAAATCATTGTTTCAGTGTAAATTCAAGACCTGATCATGTATTTTATAATTATTTTGATAAAGAACACTCAGGTGCCATATTTTGAAAAGTACATGCACTGTAAATGTCCTTTTTTCATGGGGTCATAATTTCCGTAGAATTGCCATTTCTGTTCAGTCCATAGGTAGAAAATTATGCAGATTTTTTGGATAGCCATTGTATGTCTCAAATGCAATTTAAACATTATGTGACAAATTTCCACAGAAAATTTGTGACCATGTACATGGCATAAATTAATCCGATGCAGAAAAATGTACGTCTACAGTATATGACATAAAATGTATAACATTCGGATTGTCTTTAGTTTCATTGGTCTGAGGTGTCATTATGATTTTTCAGCTCGACATATGAACTTAACTTCATGCAGGCTAAACCTGTCCGCGGCTTCTACAAACTTACTATTAGTGCTAAACCCAGCAAAGAGGACAAGAAATTACTAGGCCTGACTGGAGCTCAGGTAATATTACAGAAGAAAAACTCTTCAAAATTTAAATCAGCCCTGTAACCCAAGATAGCAACATTTTGTAGCAGGGCTATAAAAAAAATGTAGTGATTAATATAAGGTTGGCTTGAACTATAATTAATATAGGGTTGGCTGAACTTAGTGAACTTTGAATTAATTTAACTCTTGGCTAGCAAGCCCATGGGTAAACTGAGAACTGTAGATAGTTTAACCCAATGATGACACTTCCCCCCAGCTGGACTCTGTCTGACTGTGGAGGAAGTTGTCTGTGTGGCGTATGGGAGCTAAATGTCTCCTTGGAGACTTGAGGTATATTCCCTTTCCACATCATTGGAGAGTAACCTTGTCCCCTGACCCCTGGGGGTCGGGTGTGGGCAGGACCCTGTATATTCCATCACCTTCTCAGATGTCACTTTGTGATGATGACTGGGGAGAAAAACCATACAGGGTACAGTCTATGTTTAAAATACTATGCTGACAAATTGATGTAGAAACAATTTAGAAGGAGGTACATGTATAAAAGATGTTGATAGTCTTGATACATTGGTAAAAAGTGAATTTTCAAGTCCAGGATCCTAGAACGGGGACAGATTTGTTTGTTAAAATTGTCTGACATGTTCTTGGAAGATTAAGTTTCACACAGAATAAGCCATGGTTATGATTTTTTATGATTTTACACATGGAAGAAGTGAAAATAGGCAAAAATTGGAAAACACATGTTAATATCGTGTTTTATATTCTACTCATTTTTTAAAAAATATTCACTATTTGTTAATGAGAATTAACATAAAATTTTGGATTAGAGCAAAAGGACTCACCTAATTGTGTAAGTGCTTTGTAAATTCACTTTACATTTAAAGTAGAGATTTACCTTAATCCCATCTCCCTTCCCAACCCCCAACACTCGCACAAATTTACTCAATGTTGACACTTCCCCCCAGCTGGACTCTGTCTGACTGGGGGGGAAGTTGTCTGTGTGGCGTATGGGAGCTAAATGTCTCCTTGGAGACTTGAGGTATATTCCCTTTCCACATCATTGGAGAGTAACCTTGTCCCCTGACCCCTGGGGGTCAGGTGTGGACAGGACCCTGTATATTCCATCACCTTCTTAGATGTCACTCTGTGATGATGACTGGGGAGAAAAACCATACAGGGTACATTCTATTTACATTACCTTTGATGTTCCTTTTGTGTTTTCTCAAGTACCAATAACATTTCTAAACTTTGTTAAGAAATTCCCTGAGGTAGACATTTGTTACACAGAGAAAACAGCTCTTTGTGTAAAGAAAAAATCAGGGACATTATATGGAGGCACCGAAACGTTGTTATGCATTTTGCTTTTTACAGTGTGTGAGTCTCCAAACATATTTTTGCAATGCTTATACATGTAATAACATTTTTATGCTCCCCTTCGAAGAAGGGAGGGCATATTGCTTTGCTGCTGTCTGTCTGTCGGTCTACTAACAGTTTCCATTCATTTTCTTAGCAGAGGTTGCACATACTGAAATGAAATTTGGTATACAGATTTATCATAAGAATATCTAGGTCAAATCTGTTTTGGGTACAATTGAGCAATTATTGACAGAGTTATGCCCCTTGGACTTTGAAAAATTTCAATTATTTGTGGGGGGGGGGGGGGGCATAAGTGTTTCATAATCTCCTTTTTTTTTTGTGGAATTTTGGAATGAATTCTTGAAGTCCTTTTGGCATTTACAGGTTGAAGTAAAGGTGACTACGCAAGTTTCCATTGAGAATGCAGAGATAGGTGTAGCAGATAAAGACCAAACAACAGCAGCAAGAACCACTAAGTAAGCACTCTGTTACTAAACAAGAGTAATTCATGTATAGGAAATATGAATGTCTCAAAATTCTTTATAACTGGGAAATGGATGTGGGTTCCACATTTACTTTTTTATGCTCAAAAAAATCTTTTGAAATGTAAGTCCAGAAAGTGTGCACTTTAAAAAAAAAACATTTGAGGTATTAAAAAGTATTTTTCCAATGTTGACACTTCCCCCCAGCTGGACTCTGTTTGACTGTGGGGGAAGTTGTCTGTGTGGCGTATGGGAGCTGAATGTCTCCTTGGAGACTTGAGGTATATTCCCTTTCCACATCATTGGAGAGTAACCTTGTCCCCTGACCCCTGGGGGTCGGGTGTGGGCAGGACCCTGTATATTCCATCACCTTCTCAGATGTCACTCTGTGATGATGACTGGGGAGAAAAACCATACAGGGTACAGAATTAACAGACTAACATAAGAACCCCACAGAAAAATAATTCATACAAAAATCATGAAGCTTTTTGTTATGTTTCAGACTTCAGTTCCCAAACAAGGCTTCAAATGTATTTGAGGCTGACTACCATCAGAAGATAATCCTAAAGTTCCAGCTGAAGGATAAAGCTGATGGCAGCATGATGTCTGCTCATCAGGTGGGACATTAACATTACAGTACAGCAAGGAGTCATCTTGATCAAATATTTTCACTTTGCTGATAAATTTAAAAAGATGGCAGACTAAAGAGAGATTCAGCAGAGGGGTCATTATTCATATAAATGTTTTATTTTTCAGACCTTCCTGAAACTCACTAACAAGGAGACAAACCAGGAAATCATTTTTGTTGCTGATGCAGACAGCAACAAGTTCGATTTGGTAAGATTTTAGGAACAGGCATTTATTATTGGATAATGACAAAGTAGTCTTGAATTTCTTTGTTTGAAATAAAGTAAGAGCTGGCCTTATTTTTTTTAATGAAAAATATAATGTGAATATTTCATTTAGGATATTGGAAGCAGTTCTAGTCAGTTTGGATATCTCTCTGGAAAATACAGCATGGAACTGATCATTGGGGATGCTGTTATTGAGAATCCATTCTCTTGGGTCATTGTAAGTGAAATATTTGATTCTAACATTAACAGACTACTATTAATTTCTATACCAATGTTGACACTTCCCCCCAGCTCTGTCTGACTATGGGGGAAGTTGTCTGTGTGGCATATGGGAGCTGAATGTCTCCTTGGAGACTTGAGGTATATTCCCTTTCCACATCATTGGAGAGTAACCTTGTCCCCTGACCCCTGGGGGTCAGGTGTGGACAGGACCCTGTATATTCCATCACCTTCTCAGATGTCACTTTGTGATGATGACTGGGGAGAAAAACCATACAGTGTACATTCTTTTTACATTACCTTTGAAATTCCTTTTCTGTTTTTCTCAACTATCAGTAACATTTCTAACTTGGACTCTGAAGAGTTCCTACTTAACCTTCATATCATTTGTTCTGGCAGGGTGAGGTTAGCCTTCACTTCCCAGAGGGCCAGGCACCAAAAGAGAAGCCAGCTGATCGCTATGCAAAGAAACCAGAAATCAAGGTAGAAGTGAGAAAGTTGTAGCATTATTACTAGAAAAACTTGTTCAGGAAAGAATTTTCATTAGTTTAATACTGTATGCTGGAATATTTTTGTCTCTATTTTATTTTTTCTTCACCCTCATTGCAAGTTGGCGAATGGGGCAAATTCAAAGAAAATGGTTATTTCTAGCAAATGTGTCTGGGCGAATTTAAAACGAAGTAAAATCATCTGAGAGTGTTAAAGGGGAAAAAACGTGTACAGTATGTTCATCCATCTCTACTAATTTGTAAAATCTATGGGAAAACTGTGTTACTATCATTTATGTTTACCATTGATAAGCTTGAAAACAGGTCTAAGACTTTATCATGATTGTTGAAATCTCCAGGTGTACGTGATAGAGTTATAAGGTTAGTATTTGATTGTTTTTGATAGAATTCCTGTCTTTCAGCACATGTTCCGTGAGCCAGAGAAGCGACCCCCAGCAGCTGTATCCACAGTATTCACTGCCCTGGTCCTGGCCCCTGTTCTTATTCTCTTATTGTTGGTAAGACTTAACTCTATGTTAAAATCAGTTTTCATGTTATTTAATGGGGTATCCAAAACAAAAACAAAAAAAGAGATGTGCATCTTTGGATGAGATGAATGCTTTTATCTTGCCCACATTTTAGGCTGAAGTTAATAAACATCTAACACAGACTTTGGGTCTTAAAATGTGACTTCTGAGAAATTTGCTTGATGTCTGGTGTTACTTTGTAGTCATTTAATAAGGCTAATACATATATGTTCATTTAGAGTCTTCCCAATTTATATATGCTGGTAAGGTAGGTTTTGGCTGTATTAAAATCAACAGCAAGTTTTTTCAAATACACATATAGTGTGTTCTTTTGCAGTGGATGAAGATTGGAATCAATGTCTCCAATTTCCCTATGTCCATTAGTGCACTTGGATTCCACATCTGTCTCGCAGGTACATAATTATGCATCATTAAACATGAAATAACTACATGTCTTACATTTATATTCTATGAGAGAAGAATGTGTTAGTCTAGAAAAAAGAAATATTCAATTCTGATCATTGTATTTAATTTGTTGCTTGAGAAAATGTAGAAACATTCGTAGAATCAGACCATTCCAAGTTTTTGTATGTTGAACATCCAAAAACAAATAAGGTACCTATTCATTAAGAAGAGACCTGTGGGCCACACCACTCATCTCAGTTATTATGTACCTGTAAAAAAAACCTCTTATTGTCAAAAAGACTAAATTCCATGTTTTCAACAGATTTTAGGGTCCTCCACATACCTTCAACTTATGTTCTACTATAATCTAGTATCACTCTTAACAAATGTATCATGACTAGGTTTGAAATATTATTAGGTCTTTCCACCTTTCTGTGGAAAGACCTATTGATTTTCTTCTGTTTATTATTATTATTATTAGGTCTTTCCACCTTTCTGTGGAAAGACCTCTTGAAATGCTTATGTTTATTATTATTATTTTTTTTCTTCCCGGACTTTTGAAACCACAAGACTTATCGAAAAACTTTATAGTTCATGATACTGGACATTAAAAGTTATTTCAAAAAACGACCCCCCGTGTTTGACCCATGACCTCTTACGAAGTTATTGCCCCTTTCGCAAGAATAGCCTGTTATCGCTACTCCTTCGAAACCATAAACCGTAGAGGTACAGAACCTTCACCAATGTTTTCGACTACTCGAGAGGACTTTTCAATCTTTTCATTGCGAAACGATTTGTCGAGCCCTTTAATAAATTGCTGCCCCTGAGAGTTTTTGATGTTTACGAATAATGACAAAATTCTCTAAACAATAAGTCGTAAAGACATGGGACCAACTGCATTAGATTTTGTGACCTCTGACCTTGAAATTTTTGTGAAGGTCAAAGGTCAAGGTCATTCAAAATATGAGAAAATTAGCTTTTTTTTATATCTCTTTTGTCTTTCAACACATACTGAATATCTTTGCATCTATAATATGTCCTTCTAAAACTATTTCAAAGAATTCATTCTAGTCCCCCGAGCTTGACCCATTCAAAAGTTGTCACCCCTTTTGCAACAAAACCTTGTTATCGCTACTCCTCCGAAACCGTAAACCGTAGAGATTCCAAACCTTCATCAGTGTCTTCGACTCATTTAGTACTCTCTTCATTCTATCATTGCAAAAGCATTCTTTGGACCCTTGTATGAGTTACTGCCCCTGAAAGTTTACGCTACTTACATTTAATGAACTTATTTTTAAAACGGTGTATCCTAGAGACATGGTACCAACTGCTTCGGCATATTTGACCTTTGACCTTGAAATATAGGTCAAGGTCAAAGGTCAAGGTCATTTAAAAACATAAGAAATCCCTTATATATGTGTAAAATATAGCAATTCACCAAATGACCTTGAGCTTTGACCTTGACCTTTGACCTTGACATTGGGTCAAATAGAAAAGTTAGGACATGCATCCAGCTCCAGTATCAGGTAAAAATACAGAAAGTAAAGATTTCTTTCTTTTTTTTTTTTTTTTTTTGAATGACCTTGACCCTTGACCTTTGACCTTGACTCAAAGGTCACAATAAGGCTTAAGGATGTGGAAGTAGTTACAATTCTTAGTGTAAAAGAGGCATAAAATAAATAATTCACCCCCCCTTCTTAAAAAAAAAAAAATCACATCAACAACAATGTAGAATATTACTCTAGAATTCAAACCAGACCTCGGATCGACACCAAATTTGGTACAAATGTAGTATAAACCTCAGAGAAACTTTCTGGAGAGTTTTACGGTGAGTCATATAAGTTTATAGAAGTCTTGAAGTTTCACGGCAAAAACTACAAGTTCTGTTGTGTTTGAAATTTAAGTGCAGGTGAACGAAGAAATGATCTAAACCTTTTATCGGCTATTTCTTCAGATGTCGTTAGTAGCATTTAATTCTCCTGATATGATACGACATTTTAATACCAAGCATTCTCTCTTTCTGTTACATTTGGAATTTATTTGATTTTTATTTAGAATTAATCAGTTTCCAGAAATAGCGATTTTCGGTATATTAAAAACTATTCTCGCTTTCATTGTCGTCTTTCCCTTCTAAAACTGAATGTTGGGAATTTAATTTGGGCTACACATATTTAATTAAACCCAAAGAAATGCTTATTTAAATGTTTCATATTTATTTCAGGATATTCAGTCAGAAATGTTAAAATCCGAACCCGATCTTTTAAGCTTACAACGAAGCTATTTACAAAAAATTCAGCATGCTCACAATATCGATGAATCGGGCTACAGTCCATTAATACATTTTCATTAGGGAACAGTGTTAACGTTTTCTCACGCAGCCCGTCCCTTACTATTCCATATACTGCTTGCAAATTCAGGAACTATTTCCTTTTACGGAACTTCTTTCTTCCCCTACCGATTCCAAAAATACGCTTGCATTTCTTCTATAGTCTTAAACAATTAACTTACGTATGTTATCGGAATGCGTGGCCGAATGGTTAGCGCACCTGCCTTGCAACCCAAGGGTTTTGAGTTCGAACCCAGCCGGAGGAGCATTTTTTTTTTTTTTTTTTTTTTTTTTTTGCATATTTTGCATTTTTCTCCTTTTTTTCAACCCAAATGACACGGAAACACTTAAAAAGGTGGAAAGGCCTCTAATTGTTCTCTGAACAATTAGTCTCCTAGTTATTATTAGGTCTTTCCACCTTTCTGTGGAAAGACCTCTTGAAATGCTTATGTTTATTAGGTCTTTCCACCTTTCTGTGGAAAGACCTATTGAAATGCTTATGTTTATTATTATTATTATTATTTTTCCGTTACCGCCTTTTGAACCGAAAGACTTTTCGAAGAACTTTATAGTTCATGATACTCGACATCAAAAGTTATTTCGAAAAACTACCCAACGAGTATGACCTATGACCCCTTTCGGAGTTCTTGCCCTTTGAACGAAAAACATTGTTATCGCTACTCCTTCGAAATCATAAACCGCAGAGGTTCGAAACCATTACCAATGTTTTCGACTACTTGAGAGGACTTTTCAATCTTTTCATTGTGAAATGATTTGTCGAGCCCTTTAATAAGTTATCGCCCCTGAGATTTTTTTGGTGTTTACGAATAATGAAAAATTTTCTTGATGATAAGTCGTCAAGAAATAGGACCAACTGCATAAGATTCTTTGACCTTATACCTTGAAGTTAAGGTCAAGGTCAAAGGTCAAGGTCATTCAAAATATAAGAAAATTAACTCTTTTTATAGCTCTTTTGTCTTTCAACATATACTACATATCTTTGCATCTTTAATTTGTCCTTCTAAAACTATTTTAAAGATTTCATTCTTGTTCCCCAAGCTTGACCCATTCAAAAGTTGTCACCCCTTTCGCAATGAAACCTTGTTATCGCTACTCCTCTGAAACCGTAAAGCGTAGAGATTCCAAACCTTCATCAGTGTCTTCGACTCATTTAGTACACTCTTCAATCTATACAGTGCGAAAGGGTTCTTCGGCCCCTTCTATGAGTTACTGTCCCTGAAAGTTTTCGCTGCTTACATTTAATGAACTTTTTTTCAAAGGGTCTAACCTAGAGACATGGAACCAACTGCATGGGCATGTTTGACCTTTGACCTTGAAATGTAGGTCAAGGTCAAAGGTCAAGGTCATTGAAAACTATATAAATTGTTGATATCAGCTATTTATTTAAATGACCTTGACCTTTGACCTTGACCTTTAACCTTTGACCTTGACACTGACTCAAGGGTAAAAAAAATTCAGAACATGCATCTAGATTCATGTACATTTCAGTGTTGAACTCAGTTTAAAGCAAAGTTGTTGTTGTTTTTTTTTTTTTTTTTTTTTTTTTTTTTTTTTTTTTTTAAATGACCTTGACCTTTGACCTTGACCTTTGATCCAAAGGTCACAATCAAGATTAAGTTCGTGGAGGTTGCTACAACTCTTACTTCTAAAAATGTTAGGAATAAATAAATAAATAATTCTCCTCAACCCCCCCCCCCCTTTTGAAAAAAAAAAAAATCAATAGCAACGTAGAAAATTTCTCTAAAACTCATACACCTCGGATCGACATAAGATTTTAAGAAACTGCAGAAAAGACCTCAAAGAAAGTTTCCTGAAAGTTTTACGGTGAGTCTCTGAAGTGTAACGAAATTATGAATGTTTTCGGCAAATACTACATTTTTTTTTTCTATCTGAAATTTAGGTGCTGATGAGCATAAAAATGAATTTAAGCTTTTATCGGCTATTTCTTCAGTTGTTATTAATAGCATTCGATTCTCCTGCTCTAATACAATATTTTAATACCAAGCATTCTTGATTTCTTTAGTATGTGGGATTTATTTCAATTTTATTTAGATTTAATGTTAATGGAATGAGTCTCGAAAATAGCGATTTTTCCTATCAAATAAATTTCCACGCTCTCATTGACACCTTTTTTTTTCTTCCTGAAATGCATGTCTGAAATTTAATTTATGCTAGTTACATTTAATTCAACCCACATGGAGATATTTATTAAATCGGACCTATTATTTTGAATCACCATATTCGGTCAAACCGAACGCGACATTTTTCATAAATTCGTAAACAAAGTCTCGGCTCTAGGTGATTAACTCCATTGATTTAGAGTATAAACCAACTCAAATAAATTATTTTTACAGAAAATCTGCTTTTTTATTATACACCAATCGTGTTTCTCAAAACAATTTATTACTGATTACTACATTGGACAACAAACAAAAGGACACGTGCTCTTATATTCCTATTTATTCCTAAACAACATATTTACTACCTCCATCTTCATCGGAGTGCGTGGCCTAATGGTTAGCGCACCTGCCTTTCAAACCAAGGATTTTGGGTTCGAACCCTGCTGGAGGAACCTCTTTTTTTTTTTTTTTTTTTTTTCATTTCTTGCATTTTTCTTCTTTATTACAACCCAAATCTCATGGAAACACTTAAAAAGGTGGAAAGGCCTCTAATTGTTCTCTGAACAATTAGTCTCCTAGTTATTATTATTATTATTATTATTATTCTTTTTCTTCCCGGACTTTTGAAACCGCAAGACTTATCGAAAAACTTTATAGTTCATGATACTGGATATTAAAAGTTATTCCGAAAAACGACCCAACGTGTTTGACCTATGACCTCTTACGAAGTTATTGCCCCTTTCGCAAGAATAGCTTGTTATCGCTACTCCTTCGAAACCGTAAAACGTAGAGATACAGAACCTTCACCAATGTCTTTGACTACTTGAGAGGACTTTCCAATTTATTCATTGCGAAAAGATTTGTCGACCCCTTCAATGAGTTATTGCCCCTGAAAGTTTTTGAAGTTTACAAATAATGAAAAATTTTCAAAACGATAAGTCGTAGAGACATGGAACCAACTGCATTAGATTCTTTGACCTCAAATCTTGAAATTTTTGTAAAGGTCAAAGGTCAAGGTCATTCAAAATTTGAGAAATTAAGCTCTTTTTATATCTCTTTTGTCTTTCATTATATACTAAATCTCTTTGCATCTTTAATATGTCCTCTTAAAACTATTTCAAAGATGTCATACTTGTCCCCTAAGATTTACCCTTTTAAAAGTTATTGCCCCTTTCACTGAAAACCTTGTTATCGCTACTACTCCGAAACTGTAAACCGCAGAGACACGAAACCTTCACTAATGTCCTCAGGGCCTTTAGACACAACTTCAATCTATCAGTGCGAAAGGATCCGATGACCCCTTATATGAGTAATCGCCCTTTAACGTCTTTGCTCTTACTATTAAACCTTATAACTTTAAAACTAAAAGTCGTAGAAGCATGGGGTCAAGTGCAATGTGACCCTTGACTTATGAACTTAAATAATTGTTCAAGGTCAAAGGTCAAGGTCATTCAATTTTTTTTTTGAAATTTCATTTTTCCATCTCTCAAGCCATTTCTTGTTTCTTTTGTATAAAAATAAAAAAATAGAGAGTTAAATATGAAAAATATATGAAGTTTAAAGAAGGTGGAAAGACCTCTAATTGTTCGAGAACAATTAGTCTACTAGTTATTAGGTCTTTCCACCTTTCTGTGGAAAGACCTATTGATTTTCTTCTGTTTATTATTATTATTATTCTTCTTCTTCTTATTATTATTTTTCTTCCGCTGATTTTTTGTTTCGACATTTATCGAAAAGATTTTTTGTTCATCGTAAAGGTCATAAAAAGTTATGAACAAATTTGACCCAACGCGTATAACCTATGACCTCTTTCGCAGTTATTGCCCCTTTCACTAGAAACCTTGTTATCGCTACTCCTCTGAAACCGTAAACCATAGAGGTACGAAACCTTCACCAATGTCTTCGACTAATTGAGGAGACTCTTCAATCTATTCATTACGAAAGGATTCGTTGAGCCCTTTTATGAGTTATTGCCCCTGAAAGTTTTTGAACTTTACAAATAATGAAAAATTTTCAAAACGATAAGTTGTAGAGACATGAAACTAACTGCATTAGATTCCTTAACCCTAGACCTTGAAGTTTATGTCAAGGTCAAAGGTCAAGGTCATTCCAAATAAGAGAAATTAAGCTCTTTTTATAGCTCTTTTGTCTTTCAACATATACAGTATATCTTTGCATCTTTAATATGTACTTTTAAAACTATTTCAAAGATTTCAATCTTGTCCCCTTAGCTTAACCCTTTTAAAAGTTATTGCCCCTTGTGCGAAAAACCTTGTTATCGCTACTCCTCTGAAACCGTAGACCGCAGAGACACGAAACCTTCACTAATGTATTCAGTGTCTTTAGACACAACTTCAATCTATTCAGTGCGAAAGTATCCGATGACCCCTTATATGAGTTATCGCCCTTTAACGTCTTTGCGCTTACTAGTAAACCTTATAACTTTAAAGCTAAAAGTGGTAGAAGCATGGGGTTAATTGTAATGTGACCCTTGGCCTTTGACCTTGAATATTTGTTCAAGGTCAAAGGTCAAGGTCATTTCAAAATTTTTAAATTTTCATTTTTTCCATCTCTCAAGCCAATTCTGGTTTCTTTTGTATAAAAATAAAGAGTAGAGAGTTAAATATGAAGAATATATGAAATTTAAAGGTGGAAAGACCTCTAATTGTTCGAGAACAATTAGTCTACTAGTTAGGTCTTTCCACCTTTCTGTGGAAAGACCTCTTGAAATGCTTATGTTTATTATTATTATTATTATTTTTCTTCCCGGACTTTTTAAACCGCAAGACTTATCAAAAAACTTTATAGTTCATGATACTGGATATTAAAAGTTATTCCGAAAAACGACCCCCCATGTTTGAACTTTGACCTCTTACAAAGTTATTGCCCCTTTCGCAAGAATAGCTTGTTATCGCTACTTCTTTGAAACCGTAAGCCGTAGAGGTACGAAACCTTCACCAATGTCTTCGACTAATTGAGGGGACACTTCAATCTATTCATTGCGAAAGAATTCGTTGACCACTTCAATGAGTTATTGCCCCTGAAAGTTTTTGATGTTCACAAAAAATTAAAAATTTTCAAAACCATAAGTGGTAGAGACATGAAACCAACTGCATTGAATTCTTTGACCTTTGACCTTGAAATTTATGTCAAGGTCAAAGGTCAAGGTCATTCAAACTATGAGATATTTATAACTCTCTTGTCTTTCAACATATACTATATGTCTTTGCATCTTTAATATGTCCTTCTAAAATTATTTCAAAGATTTCATTCTTGTCCCCTAAGCTTAACCCCTTTGAAAGTTATTGCCCCTTGTGCGAAAAACCTTGTTATCACTACTCCTCTGCAACCGTAGACCGTAGAGACATCAAACCTTCACTAATGTCTTCAGAGTCCTTAGACACAACTTCAATCTATTCAGTGCGAAAGGACCTGATGACCCTTTATATGAGTTATCGCCCTTTAACGTCTTTGCGCTTAATAGTAGGCCTTATAACTTTAAAAGTATAGGTCCTAGAAGCATGAAACCAATTGCAATGTGATTATTGACCTTTGACCTTTAATGTGTGGTAAAGGTCAAAGGTCAAGGTCATTTCCAAATTTTCTAACCCTCATTCTTTTCTATTTTTCAAGCAATTTCTGGATTCTTTTTGTATAAAAATTAACCTTAAAGAGTAAAATATATAAAATTAAAGAAATTTAAAGAAGGTGGAAAGACCTCTAATTGTTCGAGAACAATTAGTCTACTAGTTATTATTATTCTTCTTCCGCTGATTTTTTGTTTCGATGTTTATCGAAAAGATTGTTCGTTGACCGTAAAGGTCATAAAAAGTTAGGAACAAATTTGACCCAACGCGTATAACCTATGACCCCTTTCGCAGTTATTGCCCCTTTTGATAGAAACCTTGTTATCGCTACTCCTCCGAAACCATAAACCGTAGAGGTACGGAACCTTCACAAATGACTTCGACTAATTGAGGGGACTCTTCAATCTTTTCATTGCGAAAGTATTCGTCGACCCCTTTTATGAGTTATTGCCCCTGAAAGTTTTTGATGTTTACAAATAATTAAAAATTTTCAAAACAATAAGTTATAGAGACATGGGACCAACTGAATAAGATTCAATGACCTTTGACCATATAATATATGCAAAGGTCAAAGGTCAAGGTCATTCAAAATATAAGAAATTAAGCTCTTTTTATATCTCTTTTGTCTTTCAACATATACTAAATATCTTTGCATCATTAATATGTCCTCTTAAAACTATTTCAAAGATTTCGTACTTGTCCCCTAAGATTTACCCCTTTAAAAGTTATTGCCCCTTTTACTGAAAACCTTGTTATCGCTACTCCTCCGAAACCGTAAACCGTAGAGACACAAAACCTTCACTAATGTCTTCAGGGTCTTTAGACACAACTTCAATCTATTCAGTGCGAAAGTATCCATTGACCCCTTATATGAGTTATTGCCCTTTAATGTATTTGCGCTTACTATTAAACCTTATAACTTCAAAACTAAAAGGCATAGAAGCATGGGGTCAAGTGCAATGTGACCCTTGACCTTTGACCTTGAAAATTTGTTCAAGGTCAAAGGTCAAGGTCATTTCAAATTTGTTAAATTTTTCATTTTTTCTATCTTTCAAGCCATTTATGGATTCTTTTGGTATAAAAATTAACTTTATAGAGTAAAATGTGAAAAATATATGAAATTTAAAGAAGGTGGAAAGACCTCTAATTGTTCGAGAACAATTAGTTTACTAGTTTACTAGTTTACTCTATTTTTAGCTCACCTCGACGAAGTCGAGATGAGCTTATGCTATACCCCCGGCGTTGGCGTCCCGGTTAAAGTTTTAGGAGCAAGTCCCATTCCCAAGTAACTATAAGCCCTACCAGGACCAAACTTGCATGGATGATGCATCTAGGGATGGACACTACCACACTTGCTTCGGATGCTGGATCTGACCTAGATTTTCCAGATGAGTGACCAGATTAAAGTTTTTGGAGCACTACCCAATTATAAGCCCTACCTAGACCAAACCTGCATGGATGATGCATCAAAGGAAGGACACTACCATACTTGCTTCAGATTTTGGATCTGACCTACATTTTCCAGATGAGTGACTAGGTTAAGGGTTTGGGAGCAGGTCCATTCCCAAGTGATTATTTAAGCCTTACCTTGACCAAACTTGCATGGATGATGCATCTAGGAATGGATGCTACCACACTTGCTTCGGATGCTGGAAGTGACCTTGATTTTCCAGATGAGTGACCAGGTTAAAGTTTTTGGAACAGGTACCTAACTATAAGCCTTACCTTGACCAAACTTGCATGGATGATGCATCTGGGGATGGACACTACCATATTTGCTTCAGATGCTGGATCTGACCTAGATTTTCCAGATGAGTGACCAGGTTAAAGTTTTTTTGGAGCAGGTCCATTCCCAAGGAACTGTAAGCCCTACCTGGACCAAACTTGCATGGATGATGCATCTAGGGATGTACACTAACTATCCTGCTTCGGATTCTGGATCTGACCTAGATTTTCCACATGAGTGAATTTTAGCCATATTTTAACCAAGTTAGCATGATGTATCTAGAGATGGACACTTTCAGACTTGCTTTGGATTCTGAATCTAATATTGATGGATATTAATCTTGGGATGTATACTAACTAGGAAAAAAATATGATGTGAGATTTCCCTTACTTATAGATAACATTCGCCGAGGTGAGCTTAGTAATCTTTGATTACCTATGTTTTTTAAATTTCTATAAGTATTAAGAATTTCTTTCAAGTTTTGTTTAGCACAGTAAATTTTGTTTTCTTCTGACATATACATGAAATAGTAAGCTCACAATCAATATCAACAAAATTTCCGCTAAAATTCAGATATTTGATAAATCTCTCTGGCAGGGTAGACAATTTTTATCAACCCTGCATGTCTAGTTAATGTTAGGGTGAGTTTCGAACACTGCTAAAGCATTTATGAGACTTTGTATAGAGCCCAAAATGCTCCTAGGCAGTGATGATGCACAAACAATATAATATTTTTCTCAATATACATCACAAGTCAGGGTGTGTAGAGGACCAGTACAATACAGTCGAGCCACATTAATCCAAACTTTTGTATTCCAGATCAAAACATCCAGATTAATGAAGCAGATTTTTTTTTCATAAATTTTTAGATAAAATTGTTAATTGTGTTCCCCATTAATTCCTTCTGGAAGGTAAAGTGTGTATTGGCTCCATTGAATACTGAGGCCTGATGTCATTTTTACAAACTTTTTAGCCTATTATAAAAAATTGGAATGGGCCTTTAAGTAAGAATCATGTTGTTGTGTACTGTTCTATTGATAAATCATGTCATTTTTAGCCATTTTTGGATTGTACTACTGTTACTGGGTCCAGCTGAATATGTTCCAAACCATTCGTTATCTCTGTGCACTAGCACTGCCAACATTCATCTTTGGAAATAGATTATTAAGTGGAATAGCTTCAAAAAGGTGGGTCTCATGTCAAATTATTTTTAGCTCACCTTAGCAGAGTGAAATAAGTCTTCATCTATACCTTTGCCATTCTTAATTTTGTACGTAGTACATGTATATTAAAAAGGAAATGGAAAAATGTTCTTAAATTTTCATGTTAAACTTGCCATATTATCATTAATGTTTTTTTTTCCTTTTTCAGAAAAGGCGAGAAGAAAGTTTAAAGCAAAAGTAATATATTAGAAGTTAATAAATTACAAAATAAAATTATTTTTATGTTTTGTATGTATATGTTTATACTTTCTCTGTGAATTTTTTAACTTATTTTTTTCCTTTGTTTATAAGTAAGTCTGTTTGAAAATGAAAATGGAATATATATGACTTTTTTTTAATACTATTTCTTGAAATGGTATAAATGTTAAAAAAAAATAAATCAAAAACTTTTATTTTCAAACTTTACTCTTTGAATCTATGGAAACTTTTTTTTTTACAGCAAAAGAGTGCTCTAGTTGTTAATGTGGTGATTTAAATAGGGTCATTTCTTCATTCACAGTGGACTTTCATTCATTTCTTTCATGAAAATAAATTTTATATATATAAAAAACGATTTGTTTTTGTGTGGTCCTTGCTAAGGAGAAGATAAGAGAGTGTAAAGCTCTACATCAGTATCATCCATAATGTTTAGTGCAGTGGGAAGTTTTTTGTTTTATGAAGAACTTTTGGCAATGAAACTGGATAAATTAAGCTCCTACAGAAAGAGGAGACTTTTTTTATAGTAATACAATGGTCAGAGGTATAATAAAGTGGTACCTCGGGAATAAATGTCACCTTGGTAGAAGTTTGTAGGAATGCTGCAAGTAGAAAAGGTGCTTGTATGTTGGTCTTGATGCCATGTTCAAAAGGGCATTTTGTTGTGGAAAAGAGACAGGTTCATCTTGATGCTTTACTTTCTGTAATGGAACAAAAGGGGCCCATTTTGACTCGAGGTCAATGAATTTTAAGGGTTGCAATTGGGAAAGAAAGTAACCTTTTATTTCTTATAAAATGTACATCAAGTAAATACATATAATATACAAACATGATCCTAAGACCTAGGAATACACATGAAATAAGAAAGCCTTAGCACCAACACTTTAAAAGTTATGGCCAAAAGTGGGTCAAAGGTTCAAAAGTCGCCTGCATGGTGCAGAGGTTAGAGCGTCTGCTCTAGAGTGTTGTTCCTTTAGTTGCAAATTCGAATCCCACTGTGGGACGTGGAGACCGGTCCTTCGCATGAGACCGTATAAACCGAGGTACCGTGTTCGCAGTAGGTGCTGGCACAAAAAAGATCCCTCACTGCTCAATGGCCCTGATTGCCGAGTATAGGTCAAAATTTGCAGCTCTTCACTGGCAAGTGGTAGCGCCTCCATGTGAGTGAGAAATTCTCGAGAGGGACTTTAAACAACAAAGGTTCAAAATTATTGATACCCTGTTGGAGGTCTTGCTACAAGGAATACACGTGTAATTTGAAAGCTCTAGAACCAACTTTTCAAAAGTTATGGCCAAGGTTAATGTTTGGTAAAATTTTATAAACTCTAGGGTCAAGGTCAAATACATTGGTACCAAAGAAAGGTCCTGTCCGAAAGAATACACCTGTGAGATGTGAAAGCCATAGCTCCAACCAATCCAATCTGAAGTAATGGACATAGGAATACAGCAAAACCATACGCCCCTGAATCTTTGATAATGGGGGCATAAAAATTAAAACACATCAAGTTTGATAAAAATATATTGCAAGCAAAAGATTAAGTGTTCTGGACAAATAACCATGGTGGACATTACAAAATTAAACCAGAGGCCCATGGGCCACAATGCTCACCTGAGTCTGACCCTACTAATAATATTCTTCATAGCATTTTTTCCCTTTATATTCCCATGTAAAAACATTTTCCTATATAAATTGTATTCCTATGTAAAACTTTGATCCTCTTTTGTGACCCCACCCTACCCCAGGATCATGATTTGAACTTGGAATATATACATATGTAATGAAGCTTTCACATAAATCTCACCCTTTTTGGTGGTTCTTGAAAAGATTTTTAAAAGATGCCATTAAATTTTTATGAATTCTTTATTATCTCCCCTTTAAAAATGACCTGGTCCTTTTTTGAACAAAATTGAATCCCTT
Source organism: Saccostrea echinata (assembly GCF_033153115.1). Taxonomy (NCBI): domain Eukaryota; kingdom Metazoa; phylum Mollusca; class Bivalvia; order Ostreida; family Ostreidae; genus Saccostrea; species Saccostrea echinata. The sequence goes on along the minus strand of NW_026889813.1, from coordinate 973,589 downwards.
AATCCAAGGATACTTTGTAGCATGTTTGATTGAAAATGGCCCAGTGGTTCTGGAGAAGTTTAAATTGTGAAAAGTTTACCAATGACACATGATACACAAGAGAAGCCGACACGCTTCCATTAGAACTTGCTTGAACCTTTGACTCAGGTTAGCTAAAAATCAAAAAGATACATGCATTTCATAAAAGTTCACTTTAAATTCAGGCCAAAACTATTGATTTTAATATTCTTCATGATCTGTATTTTTAATAAGTGTGACTACAGTGTACTTCATTCCTCAAAATTAACGAAAAGGGTCAGTGTCAACCTAGTTACTTAAGTTTCGTCAGCTATGACAATTTTCAACATTTCCCATAAAATTTTTCGACTTACAGGGTTTGAAGGTCTTATGCCTCAAAAGGTATGGTCCAGACAGGGAAAAAGCTAACAGACAAATGACGAGAGGCCCAATGGGCCACAATGCTCACCTGAGTAACTTTGGCCCTGCTGTTCTTCACCTGATTTCCTACGTTGTTATACCTTTTGTGTCCCCCCCCCCCCTCCCCCCGTGGTCATGATTTGAAGAATTTAGAATCTACATTACCCTAGGATGCTTCTACATAAGTTTCAGCTTTTCTGGCTCAGTGGTTCTTGAGAAGAAGATTTTTAACGATATTTTCTACATATTTCAATGTAAAACTTGGATTCCCTATTGTGGCCCAGCCCTATCCCCGGAGGTCATGATATGAACAATTTAGAATCTACACTACACCAGGATGCTTCCACATACGTTTCAGCTTTTCTGGCCTAGTGGTTCTTGAGAAAAAGATTTTTAAAGAAATTTTCTACATATTTCAATGTTAAACTTGGATTCCCTATTGTGACCCCGCCCTACCCCTGGGGGTCATGATATGAACAATTTAGAATCTACACTACCCCAGGATGCTTCCACATAAGTTTCAGCTTTTCTGGTCCAGTGGTTCTTGAGAAGAAGATTTTTAAAGAAATTTTCTACATATTTCAATGTAAAACTTGGATTCCCTATTGTGGCCCCGCCCTACCCTTGGGGGTCATGATTTGAACAATTTAGAATCTACACTACCCCAGGATGCTTCTACATAAGTTTCAGCTTTTCTGACCCAGTGATTCTTGAGAAGAAGATTTTTAGAGATTTTTCCTAAATTTTCAATGTAAATCTTGGATTCCCTATTGTGGCCCAGCCCTACCCCCGGGGGTCATGATTTGAACAATTTAGAATCTACACTACCCCAGGATGCTTCTACATAAGTTTCAGCTTTTCTGACCCAGTGATTCTTGAGAAGAAGATTTTTAGAGATTTTTCCTAAATTTTCAATGTAAATCTTGGATTCCCTATTGTGGCCCAGCCCTACCCCCGGGGGTCATGATTTGAACAATTTAGAATCTACACTACCCCAGGATGCTTGCAAATAAGTTTCAGCTTTCCTGGCCCTGTGGTTCTTGAGAAGAAGATTTTTTGATGACCCCACCCAATTTTTGTCTTTTCTTGATTATCTCCCTTTTGAAGGGGGCTTGGCCCTTCATTTTAACAATTTAAACTCCCCTTCACCCAAGGATGTTTTGTACCAAGTTTGGTTAAAATTGGCCCAGTGGTTCTTGAGAAGAAGTTGAAAATGTGAAAAGTTTACAGATGGACGGATGGACATTGGACAGCGGGTGATCAGAAAAGCTCACTTGAGCTAAAAAAGCCATGCCACAACAGTCAGTCTAGACAGTAAAAAGACTGGCATTTAAAAATGCTTACCAATTAAATTCAATAAAAGTAATACACGTGTAACTCTGAACAACAAATTCAAAAATAGCAGATTGTAACTTATTCATAATTTATTTCTCATATGATATAATTTATGACATAAACACAGGAAAGAAATGCATTGCCATTGCAGTAATAGCACTGACAGAAAAGGTATCTAGAAATAGTATTTATATATACAACTGCTTCACACATGTATTCTGCTTTACAAGAAATTGCTGAACAGAAACATTTCTAGTAATACACATTACAGCCATTATGAAATCACATACTCCTCAACTGTTCATGGGTTTTGAGAATACTGTGTACATGCAGTTGTAAGGAAAAGAGAGACAGACAGAAGCATTATGGAAGACGCTGCATGTTTATCCCTTAACCAATGAGAAAAAGGCTGGCTAATGATTACAGAATACACTTACCATTTACTCACCCTTTTTAACTCTCCATTAATTTACTCACCCTTTTTAACTCTCCATTACTATATGCAAATTTCCCCCATACAAATCTCTTGTGTCATATATATATTCATTTTGATATAAATCTAATATAAAGTGCTCTCCATCAAAAGTTTTACAATGTACAACTTTCTAAAGGAATTTCAACCTAAGTGTCTAAACAGAGTTAAAATACAGCATGTGTTTTAAAATGTTGTAATCCAATCTTTATATAAAAATATACCAGTGCATACAAGGAAAAGTGTCAACATTTTTGAATTAATTTTACATGTATGAATAAATTGTTTTTGTTTATTATCACAGCCAAAAAATAAAATCTAATTCCTACAGTATTTTATTTCAGAGCCATCTGATTCTGAATTTACACATATTTATTTGCCTTTTACCTTAAATAAAATATATTTAGTACCGTACCACCCTTTTTTTTATTGACAGTACATCCTACTATATACTCTTAACAACTTAGATATATGAAAATAAGTGCTCCTGTTCTCCCCACTTGGAGTGACTCATATGGCCACTTCCAGAAATTACTGACACTAAAGATTGTTATACCTGGTACATGTCCCGGTATATTGTTTCTTATACTAGTATTTAAAAAAAACACATTGAACAGAAATGTTTAGAAAATTGCATGTTACAATCCTAATGTTTTTATAGTTCTGACAGTGATACATATATTTGAATGTTTGAAATCCAAAATCATTCAATTTATGAAGTCAGCAAGCACCATAAGCAATTTTTATAGGTACATGACTATCTACATTTCTGACACAGTTGTAAATGATTTTTTTATACAAATGATTGGTCCAAATTAACTACCTTGAAGAGATAAACATATATTGCAAACAACATGACTGCCACTGTTTTTGTCTTTGTTTCCCAATGTCCAAAAATTAAATGAACGTGGTTTAAAATCTTAAACAAAATGTTTGGGAAAAAAATGTACACAATAAAATGCAACTTGAAAACTAATGCTTGAAAATGTGACTTTCTATGTAATATATTATGATTCAAAATATGCTACACTGTTCTTCCGTTTCAAAAATAAATGTTATCTCAAAATGAATGCAATAATAAATAAATTAGCAACAATTTTTTAATAACATCACAGACTATGGTATCACTGAATAACTTATGGAAAACTCAATGAATGAGGATGCAAGTGTCTGTGAATTCTTAAAACTTCTTGAAAATATTAAACTAGGCAAAATTTTATTTAACACTTACAAACTTACACAGATATGCACTTTTAAAGCAGCATGATTTTTAACCTATGGCATACATACATGTACAATTTTAATGGACTTTGGTCAGTTAATTTACATGTCATTTCAATCCAGAAGCCACTGTGTTATGAAGCAGTGCAGATGAATTGTGTTGTAACAAGGACATTAAACGACATCTTTCTCTAGAGAGGAACTTTCTCCTCCGGTAAGGATGTTGGCTGGCTTCCATTAGCAGCACTGTTTCCTTCTGAATCTTTCTGAAGAGCACTCTCAAAACTATCTTCAGATTTGCTTCCAGTTACTTTGGCCTATAAAATTCAATTCAGCATTAAGTATTTAGCAGAGACCTGTATACTTATTTGCCCTTTCTATTATACACATATTAATAGTAAATGAAATATTACCTTTTCAATCAATGTACTGTACAAGTTTTGAAATATCCAATTAATTACTGGTATTATAATGTTACATACCCCATAGAATTCCCAGTTATAACAAATAATGGTTGTGCTTCAGGGTTTTTTTTTTGGGGGGGGGGGGGTATAATACAAAATCAAAAGCAACAAGAAAACTGACAAAGTCATCTACGACATTGACAACCTATGACTCAGTAACTCCCAATTTTAAAGGTGATTTTTTTTTCAACTTTCTACAAAGAAAGAGAATATGGAGAAAATTGAAGCATTATCCTATCAAATAGAACTCATGTACAATTCACTCTTAAGCTTGATGATGGCCATTGAAAATGTATGTCACACAATGATCACAAAATTAACGGACGTCTTTATTAAACCTAATCTAGCTGCAGAAAAAATTAAAAGTCTAAATATTCTGTTTCATTGAAGCATGACAGATTTATTTATGGGACTGTGGATGGACACACAGACAGCCTGAGTGTTCAGAGCACTTGGTTTTTGAAGCAGAACCCTTTCCTAATGTGCAAGATAATTCAATATACTGGTAGCAAATAATGACTGTAAAATTCACTGCATGCATTGATAACAATATCACAAAAATACATATGGAATAGATGTTTTCAGTTAAAATGTACTTAAAAGTCATAAATAATGTGCATAATAAAATCTACCGTCTATATATCTTTTTAAAAAAAAATAAAAGTACGTACTTCACAAAACTTCCAATTCAAAAAAATCACAGAATGACCTAAACAAATTCTTTCAAATGATTATCGATAAGGTGCTCTAAACTAAAATCTAACAGAAGATGTGCAAGGTCATTTTGGTGTTAAAACATTTATACTCTGTAAAACACAACATTGACTCAGATTCACTCACAAATCCAATTTTCTCCTTCAAACTCTCTATAGATCTGGATGTCTATATAAATAGATTGTCTATCACCATTACCTTTGGTATCAAGGGCAAATATGTTGAAAACCAACGAAATGGATTTGTAAATAATTGCAACTTTTTTATCTGATTATTACTTAACATGACCAATTTTTATCTCTAAAATTTACTGGATACATTTAACAACTGTTTTCTTTATAAAGTTACTTCATGGCTCATTTTTTGAACTTCATTGCAATTTAATATCAAGGCACAGTACTTCCAAGTACATGATTACACCAGGACATAGAGTAATATGATTGTGTTATACTGTTAAAAGGATGTTTACAAATGATGGTGCATTAACATATTCCAACTTAGCTAACAGTTACTTCTAAATGGATGAATGAGTATGAAAGTTTAAGAAAACATGAAATTACATTAATACCTATAAAATAAATGGGTAAAATGTAAATATTGGAATTCAATGCATCAATTAAGTGAAATAATGAATGAAAATTTGTTAAGTCCATGTTTACATTATATATATATGTACATTAGTAAATATATAGTAAATGATTATTGCACAATTTCAAAGCCTTCCAAATGAACTCACCTTCACATTTGCGTAAGCACCTCCAACTTTTTCTTCCATTGATTTAAAAGTACCAGAATTCCTGCAAATATATTCAATAAACTGTAAACATGAATTCAGAAACTAACCAATAGTTGGATTTTTATGTAAATATGGTACTTAACTCAAAATTTGTTTTAAAACTGATAAATTTCAATTTTCCTATTTTGGAAACAGTAAACCACTACTTAGTAAAAATTGTATCTTTACAAAGTTGTCGACCACTGCTTAGTAAAAATTGTTAAAAGTTGTCGACAAGAAAAAGAATGAAAAAAAAAGGAGAAGAAATAAAACAAGAGAAGAAATAAAACAAAACTTGTATGTTTTCTGATGTTTCATGTTCCTTCAGGGTCTAAATATTCCCGGTCTTTTCTACATACCTAATGTCTCCTATTTTCTTGGACACAGAAGAAGCCACGTTCCTCACCGTCTCATTTGTCTTCTCTGAGGCAGTCTTCATAGCAGAGGAGGTTTTCTGGTATCTACAATGTTAACAAGTAAATATTTCATTTACTACTCAATTTTTTCTTTTGAAGATTTAAATTAAGAGAAATGTCCTTAAATGTAGGTGTAAAGACTGTATATTCTGGAAAATGAATAGAATGTACATAATGTATATGGTATAAACAGTAAATATGAATCAAATGACTCAAAAGCAAGAAAGAATACACAAATTTAAAATGAAATGTGCGTTTTTCATTTTTTGTCCATGTAGCAAACACTGGACTAATATACAAGTACAATGAAATAGTTTAATTCATTAATGTTCCACAAGTAAAGTAATTAAAATATACCATCATTTTCAATAAAATACCGTAATAATCTGGGCACAAAAGGTATACATTCAGTATGTAAATGAGCAGGTATGGAAAGCAAAATTTCATCCATGCCTCATTATTATTTTTTTTTTAATATTCTTAGATAATCAGGATTCTTGGGTTATCTTAAAGAAAATCAAATAATTTGTAAATATGGAATCTAATGATTTTCTTTCATTGGAATTGAAATTGAATTTTTGTACTTGCATTTATTTAAAATGGTTGATACAGTCATACTTGTATGAGTGAAAAAGTACATTAACCATGGCAACTTTGTGTTTAAAAACAAAGACAAAACAAACAAGTCAGAAATCCAATTTTTTTGTAAATGCATTCATTTTCATTTAATTATTTGCTTTTGGAACTCAACATCTGAAGTATTATAACAGACCATGGCAAAAGCTGCAAAAATTTTAAAATCTAATCTGTGAAAGTCAATAATTGCATGGTTAGACATTTAAACATTAATCATGTTAAATGCTTTGTGATTCATGTTTTTAATTCTTCCGCCAAAACTCTACCTTAAGTACCTAATTTCTTGATACAGACATGCATGTATATACAGTTAAGCTTTGGTACCTCAAACATTGATATCTCACATACCATGGATATGTGGAAGTGAGTTGAAAGCTTTAACCACTTATTCTTCATGCATTTTAATCTCAATATCTCAACATCTTGTTTTTTCTCAGCTCCATTGAGTTTGAGATAACCAGGTTTGACTCTATATAAGCAGTTAACAGCTAGGTGTATTTTTATCCAGCTAAGAATAATGATGTACAGGGCTCATGTTCCTTCAGGGTCTCAATTTTCCAGGACTCCATCGAGTTTGAGATAACCAGATTTGACTGTATATAAGCAGTTAACAGCTAGTTGTACTTTTTTTTATCCAGCAAATAATAATGATGTTATAGGTGTACTTATTCAGACTGTACATGTTACCATATAGATACAGATTAAGAAAACAAAAACATAATAAGTCAGAGTTGTTAAATTAATAGAAATCAAGCCCAATATGCTAATTATATAAGGTTGCAGCATCCCATTTATCATGTATTGAATACATGTACATCTTAGCATGAACAAGAGCTGATACATGCCATTTTATCAGCATTGCTTATAAAAAATGATCAATTCCAGTTTACTTTTTACATACAATAAATTGCATAATTGCAAATTATAACAAATTTACGATATAAAGGTTTACCTAAGACTTTAGCAATCTCTGCAAAGCTAATACTATACTAATATTGTTTTTTTTAAAAAAAAAACTGCTTAACAAAATGAAATACGCTGTAGTTGTTAATATTGTTATAGTTAATATAGTTAATACAAACAGCACACAAGTCAAGAATATATATCTACCTAGAGTACACATATAGAGGGGCAGGTTGGGTACTCTACAACAAGCAATCTACCCCGGTACTTATGTTTAAGCAGATGTACATTACATATCGATGGTACCTACTTTGTATAACAATTCAACACACCCCGACACCTTATTTAACAAAATACATATTCAGTGTTTGAGATCCCAAAATGTCTACAACTAACTTGCAAACTTTTAATTACAACTGACAAAACTATTCCTTTCTGATATGTAAAATTGTCCAACAAAGTATGTATAGCCTAACAAGGTGTTTTATCATTTAATACTGGATTCTAAAATACTGAATTTTCATTTCATTTGAATCACAAAAGTAACATTAATGAAAATTCACAGCACCAGTGCAACTCAACTCAAAAAATATCTGAATACACTTTAATCCCACTATTTCAACTGTAAATGGAAAGGTATACATACTAGTTAAATATGAAGCCTGAGTTAAAGAGTATACAACAATTAGTGGTTAATCAGAACTAATGAACAGACAAGCATTACTGAGGAATCATGCCACACTCTGGACTACTCACGCAGTGGAATGTGTTATCTTGTCATTTATATCATGAAGTTTTTCATTTGTTTTCTGATACCTGAAACAATAAAGTCAATCCCCTAAGTATACATGTACTTCCTCTCAAAATAAACCATTCGCTTGGTATTACAAACTTGTAAGATATATTATTTCAATATCTCTGTTATAATATAACTTAAAGTTTATGCCTTCATTGTCACTGAAGTTTTAACATGCTTCTCATTGTTATATTTCAGATCTGCCTAATTTCCCAGCAATTAACCACTCTAGACTAAGGATAATTAAAGTCTGTGTCAGTCTGCATCTTAAAACTTCAATCACACATTAATCAGAATAATTCACCATCACGTCTGACCTTGGCCTTAACCTTTGACCTTGAAATACAGTTAGGATGACAAGCATGACTATAATCTTTATTCTGACGTCTTATACGTTTGACCTCAAGGCACTGACCTTTTATTGGTAAATGAAATGTATTTACCCTAGTTGTGGATCACCTCTTCTGAATATCATCCCTAAAAGCTAAAGAAAACCAGGAAAGGCAATTTCTGATTGATTGTTTCTTGTTTAACTCTGAGTCGGCAGTATTTCAGCCATATTTCCACACTTTCATTAATGCCTTCATCTTTGAGCATGAAATTGGTGTCAATATCCATAAATCTCTTTGATTCTCATTATAACTATCATCATTTACTTCGTGTACTGATACCCTTGGATGCAGTATTTTGAATACTGCATTATATATTGTTGACTTTGACCTTTGCCTCTAAATTGGCATGCGACTTGTAGGAGCATATATTTGTCTTGTTTCTTGGTTTAAATTATGGACAGTTTAGTTTATACCAATCTCAACAATTTTAGTTCATCAACTGGTGAATACTCTGTATTGGGACCAAATCACTTTATGTAGTTTCTAGTTATTAATTTTATCATTTAATTTACAAGTCATTGATATGGTTGAAAATATCATTTTAAAAGAAAATAACTGAAAAGAAAGAAAACCTGTTGACTTTGACAAGACTGTAGCGCTACTGGTCTTGATTACTGTAAAATCACTTATTTTTGTGAGGTTAATTTTTCGACCTTTGTCAGGAAAAAATATTCGTTCATTAGGATTTGATTTTGTGGTTGAAAACGTGTTGTGTTATATTGGAAAATTTTTAACATTTCACGGAGCACATGAATTCGAGCATCTCTTCAAAATGCAAAAATAACAAAAATTAACCCCCCCACGAAAATTAGTGATTTCACAGTATCCCAATGAAATAGTTACCGTATATTAAAAGTAGATGAAACATTTTTCCTTTCAAGTTTGACTTGCCATTGAAATTCCCTTCATCAAAGCAGCTGAAGAAGGGTAGCATATTGATAAACCAGTCTGAGAATATTTTCTGTTTATAATATTTATGATAATAGTAATGTTGTACTCATCTCAGTCAAAAATTACACTTTGCATGAGCATACATGATTATAGGTCAGGCAAAAAATTTAAAAAGATAATCAAATTGAAATAATAGATCTTTCTCATAATAGTGACCAAACTGATACAAAATAAAAGATATTTGATATATTTATCACCATTTGCAGTATATGTCACTCAAAAAAGACAAAAACAGTTGGAGTGGCATCTAAAAAGATTGTCGACAGAAACTAGCAGACTGACAGAGGATCCTTTACCAATGCATATATAAACTGTTCTGGTCTTTGTCCAGTCTCTGTGGAGCTAAAATAACTGATGCAATCATTTAAAGAAGAAACACTCACACATATGTATTAATTAGTATATATATCTAATCATGTAACACAAATGAATGATGCTTATTGAAAGGAAGACTTCAACTGTTACAACTTTGCACTGCTGCCCTCAATGTAAAGGAAACAAAGTCATTCAAGCAGATGCTAATTTTCTCCCAATACAAGCTTAGAAAGAGAGAAAAAAAAAGGAACAAAAACTGAACAAGAGAACTAAAGTCTGTCAGATGCTTAATGAGTATCTGTATTCCCTTAACATAGTTTTTAAAAGTAGGGCTAATATAAATTCTTCCTGATCAAATTTTATGGATAAAAGGAAAAACTTTGTAAAAAGATGTTCAAGCTGATACCTGTATTTAAACTTGTAAAGTTTTGCTGATAAAATGTTTTAAAAATATAAGCTTATTTTAATATTTCATGCATAGACTAAAATGGAATAAAATGTGGAGAAAAAAATCCAATTCCAGAAAATGCCCACACAATTTTTAGAGAATATGTAAGAAAAAGTCTGGGAAAGACCATTCAGCCCCATGTGGAATAGCAGTATTTCATTAGCAGTATTAGCAGCACAGGCTTACAAGGATCATGATATGGGGACTTGGCAGTTGTACATACAGGCAAAAAAGCTGTTAGGATGAAACCAAGTCTGTTGGCATATCACGGACCATAAATGTTCCAAACACTGCAAAGCAGTTACTGTTATGCATGTCCAAACACTGATCCACATGCAAGCACATGTAATATAAACAAGCCTCTTAATTTTTCAGTGGTTTTTGTCTCTCTTTTCAGCTTTGCATTTTCATGTGTTACAAAATCATTGATATTTATTTATTAGTATATATATGTATTGATTTATCGACTCATTAACACTTACGTAACATTAAAGTCTTCCTTAAGCTTTAAACATCTAAATCGTTAGTTTGTAATATCAGGTGAAAATCTCATTTTTGTGCAAAAACTGCCAAACATTTTGATATGCTTAACAAACTTGATTGTATGATTATGCAGTATAAACCACATATTCTTACACTGTAGAGCCTGTTATTTTGGCTTGGAGATTCGTAAGTGATTCATTTGTCTTCTGGAACCTAGGGTACAATAAAAATCAGCTTGAAAACTTGAGGAGCTAAAATATCACACAACAATGGTAATTTTCTTACTATCCATCAATGTGTATGATTATGCTGCTATAAAACTCATTTTTATACTGTTTACCAGGACATAGAGCATCTTTGGTCAATGTGATCCTCAACAAGTTTTTAAACTTTGAATTTCAAATGGAAGGTTTCATGATACATGTACATGTATATATATATATACTGAATTTGAAGTCCCAAGAGGCAAGTAAATATTGCTTTTATGATCAAAGCAAAGAAAAGTACAAAAATATTTCACATGAATTTCATTAATTCCCACAAGATAAAAGGATATGGTTGTGCCAAATGGAGTCATTTTTTGGTTTATATGTCAATTTGTACAGCAGTAAGGCATTCATTCATGACTTAGGCTAGGCAGCATGCATGTATTGTATTTTTATTACAGGTACTGGTTTAATGATCTTATTGTACATTTATTAACAGGTAAGTAGTATACTAATGAATACTAATGAAAAAGTGATTGACTGATTGCATGGCTGATAATGGAAACTTATTTAAACTAAGGATGTCAAAATATGAAAGATAATATATAGTATTTTTCTTATTCAAATACTATTTTAGCTTAGATGTTTGAATTTTTATTTTGAATAAAACATAACCCATCCAATAATGGTTAATCAAATCTAAGTACCACACATCCTATATGTCCCTGAGGTACCCCATTAAGATAAAGTCTAATAATAAATGTAGTGACACATACAAGTATAGCTAATGAGAGACATGTAACATATACCAGTATACAAGTACTTACGTCTCTGACTGCTGGATGGACTTTAACCCCTCTGAGAAGTCGTGCTTCAGCTCCTGGAATGGTGTAATGCCCATCTTTCTCTTTAGTTCTGAGGCATATCTAACTTTGGATCCTAAAACTTGTCTGAGTGTGGTTATCTCCCCTTCAACCTAGAGAACACAAATAAGTCATTCAAGATGATCTTGATGATACTTTAATCAAACAGAGCAAAATAAATTTTACATACTTTGAATTTTCTTAATAGCCATTATTGAATGTTCTTATGTTACTGGCTAAGTTAAATGATAAAATTATTATTATTATCATTTTTAATTGGTTCATACAACTTACTTGCCAGTCTATAAAAATCCAATCTTTTATTGTCAAGGTCAAAGATAAGGGTCATAGGTGGGGTCATAAAGGTAAACTACATATAAACTTTGCCCCAATCATAATTATAACAAATAATTTGTGAATAAGAAAATTGTGAGCAAATTTAAACTAACAAAATGTACATATGTCATTTCAATTTATTTTTTTAACCCTGTAAATTGCCGTTTTTTTTTTTTTTTTTTTTTTTTTAATTTCGGTTACTAGATCATTTGTGTATGTTACAAGTATAGAAAACCCTTTATAAATCAATGACTGTGTAGAGTACAGAGATAACAGGAGGATTACCCGGGCTAGCTCCTCTTTCCACTCCTCCATCTGCCTCTGTTTTTCCTCCTCAGTCATTGGCTCCTCCTTTGCATGAGTAGCCCCCTCCTCCTCAAACAAATGCTCATCTGAAAAAAGATTCTCATCTTTTATATGTCTGCAGATATTTTTTTTGTGTGTGTGTGTACAGAATACTATACAAATCAAGCAAGAACATGTTGTTTCAACTTGTTTGACTTATCAACAAATACATATCATGCAAGATTCTACATATATATTTATCAGAAGATAGAATATTATCTCTTTCACAGTGAAATATACCTGCTTCAGTTAAATCAGATGCATCAACATCTGCATCACACTCTGATAAAAATGTCCCACCAACAATGTCATCCTCTATGTATCCCTCCAGGTCACCATGTGACCCCTCATCATCAGATTGTGACCCCTCCAGGGTCAACTGCAGAAATTTAACATAGTTTGAAGGTTCACTGATTTTCAATTTAAAATCTTCGTCAATTTCCCCATTCTCAATGTTCTGTAACTCCTTACAATTTTTATCTTTCTTCTCTTGTTTCTTTTTCACTTTTGATGAAAACATAATCCACAGAGAGATTTTATATTCCAAACAACAAATACGATGATGATTCCTCAACAGTAAAATTATAGCACCTATGTGTTTTAATAATAACACATCTTCCCCAACACTTAATTCAGTAGGAGTAATTTAATGTTAATGTTTCAAAAATATATATGAATTTACAAATGCACTGCACTGGTATTGATATACATTTTATCAAGTGAAGTGTAAATTAAATGACATGTAGATATATCACTAGATAAATCGTACAATCAGAAATGAAAGCTTTGAACTGATAACCCCTCAAAACTGAATGCACATTATTCACCTATACTCATGATACTGATCCAGGTCGATGATAATTAGTACAAAGTACATATATGCCTATTCTTCTAAGAAAAAACGATAAATTTATTATGAATTTTATCAATATTGTCTGAAAAAGCAGACTGTAAAATTGTTACGTCAGAATATAGTGCAAATCAAATTCTAAAAATCCACTTTAGCTTATTATTAGAAATTTGACTTTCCCATTGATCACTGATATCTGACTAGATGGAAAAAGCCATATTCCTCAAGTATTCATCAAACATGTAGAACTGGAGACACTCCTTTCTTTAACATGACAAGATGAGTTTCAATCAGTTCAATGATTTCCTCATTTACACTTAACTCCTCCACACCAATCAATATTTTACAAGATACTGGATGAAGCCAACCATCATTAAATTCACAACAACCACGGCTAGTCTAATGTCTTGATACATTCATCCAGTTCAGTCAATCTGTCCTCTCCAGAAACATATGGGAGCCCATATAATAACAGATTACAACAAAAAAACTGTCCTGTGACAGCCTTGTCATTAAGTAATGTATACCTGGCCACGTGAACCTATCAATGAGTCACTATTAATTGCTAAGCAAGACTTCACCTGCCTGTCAGACATTATATAATTTGTCCCAGTGAACCCTTTTTCCAGCATATAAATCATCTGAGAGTGATCATTTTAAATCTCATTTTCTCAAGATGTTTGCTTTATTTAGTCTGGTTTGTATAAAAATTTGGACACATTTCTACATTTGTTACGTACATCTTGCCTTTGGCAATTTACATATTTAGCTATTCACCAAGAACATCAAAACTAGACCATGGATACTTTATACACCTTGATTTCACACGTACTGTACATGTTAACATGTACAAGTACACAGATCAATTGATAAACATACATTTGCAGTGTTATCAGCAACAGGAAATATGTAGACCAAAATATATGCCATTAAGAACTAAATAAATAGACCAAGAAACATGGAAGCTAAATAGATGTATTAAATCACCCTGCATACATAAAATCAACAATTATGATAGATCATAAAATTCTGCTACATATATCGATGCCTACACTATTTTTAAAGTCTCACTGTTGCTCAAAGTTTGTTTAATGAACAGAATGTTATAATTTTGTTATTTGTTGTGTTCCTACTAAGGTTAAGGTTGGAATTAAAGATCTGTATAAAATTTGTATAATTTTTATTGCAGTTGAAAATAAAATGCAATAAAAAATCCAGTTAATGGATAAACACATGTCTCAGAGAGGGACATAAAACTGAAAACTCAAAAGTAAAGAACCTGAAATGCAAAAAAATGACCATTTACAATTCAAAGCTGTGAATACATACACTGGTAGTACATATAAATGGGAATTTCACAGGACTTTTTGACCCAAGAACTGCTGAAGAATGATTGATTCACTTCTAATGAAATAGTATTTTGTGAATTTGCTAGTCTCAAAATCATAATTCATAATTTGTATGTTATGTTGTATATACCCGAGTAACACAACTGCCAGATAATATGGTAATATTTGATTGAAATTGTTGCATACTTTTATATATATGGTCATTCTTCATTGAAGTCAAGAATGCCTATGTACAGAATTATTTCTATGATATGATTTGGCAGAACCTTGCATTCTTATGATAAGAGAGTTTGCATGACTGTTAAAGTACAGTATTTATAACTATTTAAATCAAACATTTTCCATCTATTGGATTCCATATTTATGAATTTTTGGTGTTTTTTTTTTTTCTTTTTTTTTTTTGGCAATTCAAATTAGGATGTATTTATCTGCATATGCAACTCAGTTGAAGTAAAATGAAAATTCTCTTTTTTTCCCTTCTGGTTTCAGAGCTTTTTACTTTTTCTATTATTAAATCTAAATCATTACAAGTATATGTACATGTAATTGATAATTGTGCAAAAGTTACTTTTCTGAATCATCTGAATTATAACAGTTCTCATTGAATAATATTGGGGAAGGAGGAATATTTGAGCAAATTAATATGCATGTATTTCATCTCATGGACTAGATTTCTCATTGAATTTAAACCTCTGAATTCCAATAAAATTTTACTAAGGAAATAGAATCACACACAGTAAAATTATATTCATTAATTCAATAACTATAAGCCATATAAAAGCCAAAAAGGTATCCAGGCACCCAAAAATCACTTTTGGGTATAATCATACCACAGAATTTTCAAGCCCATCAAAAAAAAAATCTCTTTTGAATACAATAAAATTACAGAATTTTCAACCCACAAAAAAAAAAAAATCACTTTTGAATACAATGAACCATATATTTTTCAACCCCACAAAAAATCCTGCTCCTACATTGAAATGATCATGACAGACTATGAAATGGTGTTTATTTGCAATGTGTGCTTATGTCCGTTCTAAAAGACGTCATCCCACTGCTCTCCTACAGCAGGTTTTTACACATGTTCATCAAAGCATTAAATGTGACAGATAGGGAGATAATGTAGCAGGCAAGTCCTGGATTAAACTTTAACCCTCTGAACTATATACAAGTCTTCTGATACATGAACTGATGGAATGTCCAGTAACATCAATCTGAGAGATCCATTGTATCAAAAAAAACAACATGTACCTAATGATTATATAATGATTATATTAATTTACCCATGCAGGGTTAACCAGAAGTCTCTGATGAGACTGTAGCTCTACTGGTCTGTACATATAACAAAGGAAAAGTAGCACTTGGATTTGAAACTTTGCAACAAGCAGCAATAAATAGAATAATGTATCTTAATGTAGTCTACTAATGTAGTTGCTACCATGGCAACACTGTTCATTGAAATCAAAAACTGATGCATTAAATTATGTATCTTGGTGTAGTCTACTTGTGTGCCAAGTTATACTGAAATCAGACCAAAACTGTAGGAGGAGTAGCGTTTTAAAGGAATTTCACAGAAATTTCAATTTTTAGTAACCATGGCAACACCGTTCATCGGAATCAAAAACCGATGAAATAAATTATGTATCTTAGTGTAGACTACTTGTGTGCCAAGTTATATAGAAATCAGACCAAAACTGTAGGAGAAATAGCATTTCAAAGGAATTTCACAGAAATTTCTATTTTTAGTAACCATGACAACACCGTTCATCGAAATCAAAAACCGATGCACTAAATTATGTATCTTAGTGTAGTCTACTTGTGTGCCAAGTTATATTGAAATCAGATCAAAACTGTAGGAGAAGTAGCATTTTAAAGGAATTTCACAGAAATTTCTATTTTTAGTAACCATGGCAACACCGTTCATCGAAATCAAAAATCGATGCACTAAATTATGTATCTTAGTGTAGTCTACTTGTGTGCCAAGTTATATTGAAATCAGACCAAAACTGTAGGAGGAGTAGCATTTTGAAAAATTGTTTACAGACAGACGGACAGACAGACAGACAGACAGATGGACGGACGACGGACACCTTACTATCGCATAAGCTCTTCTGGTCTCTGACCAGTAGAGCTAAAAATTAACTTTTATTACCAGGAGCAAACTTACCCAGGGTTCAAAATTAGCAGGAGCAAACTTTAGATAGTGGAAAAAAGATTTACTCACAAAATTGTAAATTCACTAGCAATTTCCAAAAATTATTCAACACTGGTAAATTCAAGCTCAAGGCCAGTGCAAACCCCTCATTCCTTTTAAAGTCATGGATCTCTTTAAAGTAAATACTGAATACACAAATATACCTATGTATCATAGAAGACAAGTACTTTAATAAAATTGATGACTGGATCAGCTGTTGGATACTGATCAAATTATAATCAATATATCATCTGCCAAAAGCATGCCATGGTTAAAATTTTTTTTAACCCTCCAAAACAGCTGGGTCATGAGACAGTATAAAATTGTAATAACTTTTCTTGTTAACCAAAAAACAAGTAGGTAAAAGGAGGTGCACAATCAATGAAATCACAGTGTCATCATCAGGGATCATGTGAGAATGACAGTGCACTCCACTGGAAGGATATTTGTGTCATAATTTTTACAGGCTTTCTTTTTTTAGCCACATACACAAATCATAATATATTCCACCATTCCAATTTATACAACTCTTTAATAAAAACAATTTTAAGACTACCACAAGAGCAAACTTCAAAATGTAAACAAGGGCCACGTTGACGAGGTCAAGGCAAAATCATCAACAAATTAATTCAGCAAAAATGAAGCATATTAAAACGTTACCTTTGTTAAGGTCCACTTGCTTTTCGTCCGTTGGAGAACCTGCCATTTTCTATATTATCCCTTGCTAATGAGTAATGTCTACTTTATGGATCGATCGTTTGCTACAGAAGGAAACTATCTGGTAAAAAACAACTGGGAACGAGTTGTCAAATTAGGAACCAGTCTAATGACGTAGATATAAAAATTGAATTATTTTATTTTTCTTTTAACCCTCATGATAATCTTAAACGATAAAAACAATTAATTCAGAGACTATATATTAAAATTAATTTTTCATAAAATTTTTAAAGTGTCAAAATCTTGTATCATGCAAATGCTTATAGTAATGAGAAATCAATCAGAACGCAAGCGCCACAAAGAAATAGATTGTCAAAAACAGCAATGGCGTTAACAAGAAAGGGAAACGTAAGTAAACCGATTTGTTTTTTCATTTAAATACAATTGATACTACTTGAAGAGATTTCAAGGCATAGAAGTTTTTTCTTTACATATGTAGATTTCCTATACAATATTTATTGGGAAATAATTGATTTTTCAAGCCAACTTTGTATTGAAAAAAATTGGGATTTCACAGGTTGGGACCCAAAGGCACTTGTTCCGTATACAGGGCACCCCTACTTATTTTTACCACAAGGTACCTAATTCAATTTCAGGTACCCCCACTTCAAGCCAGTATCTTATCAATTTATCAATCATTAACCTACTTCAGTAAGACATAGTTCGCTTCTAGAGACATTTTTTCTTTTCAAATATATTGTTCTATTCTCTATTGAGAAGTTGATGGCTCGTTTTAATACTCCCCCTCAACTTCATTACGAAAGGCCTAATAAAAGCAGTTCAGAAATCAACTAAATGAAGAACCAAACCAGACCCCACTTTGATCGATGTTTTAGGTCTGATGCAATATCATAGACGGGAAGTTTCTAGTATGCCGGTCCCCAGAATCACGCGATTGCGCATGAGCAGTTATTTCCCTTGCCGTTGCTATGCAGAATGTAAACAAACCGCCATTTTCCTCTCGCTTCAACAAAACGCATTCGATCGAGTGATTAGGGTTAGGGTATATTGTTTTAAGATTGGAACTGTTTTATAAATCCACTCTTAAATCTTCCTGACTTTGGGCTAATTCATGTAATTTTTGCTTACAAAAGGCACTGCCAAGTGCCTTTTGTGACCAAAAACTTGCATGAACCGTGCCGATATACCATCTTATAGGAGTAAAGCATGAAACATGCAAAATTTAAACAGACCGTTAATTAAATATGGCATTGTATGCGATCTACGAATTAGGGTTAGTGTATATATAGCTCGGATATTGTAACTGTTTTACATTCACCCATGCTTGCATCTATACCACTTTGGGCTTATTCATGCAATTTTTGCTTACAAAGAACAGGAAAGTTTTGCGAAACTTGGATGAATTAGCCTTGGTCTAATGTTGAAACATGCCCGATATTGTGCGCTAAGTTTTGGCAAGTAATTGGTAAAAGCGACTTGCCATTTACTTAAGCTCGATATCCTAACCTCCTAATGTCCATATTCAGAATATTTTTTTCTTTCAAATCAATGGTGATGTACAATTCAATCAACCAATTACTAGTAATTAGTTATCACTTGTTAAATCCCTGCATTTCTCACAAAAATCTCGCAATTTTAGTAGCATTTCACTTTGAGTCCTATCAGCTACTTCTTCATCAGTCTTCATTACGTCAAAACACAAGTGACGCACGTCATGAATATTTATGAGATTACGTCAAAAACTGATCATGTGACCACATTCCTAAACAACCCAAAATGGAGTTTTATCTACTAAACAAGTACGTTATTTTACGAAACCTTTTAATTCTCATTTAAAAGACTGTGTTTAAAAACCAGTTTTTTAAACCCAATTTTTCACAAGGAACACGATTTTTGGCTCAATTTTGCGATTTGTGGCCTTTTTTATCGATTTTGTCGATCGCTCACGTGATCGTATTATATTGTACACCGCCTTCGGCGGCATCTATTTTAGCGCCATATTTATAGGGACCGGTATTCTAGAAGTGTTCCTGAAAGGCCTAATAAAAGCAGTTCAGAAATCAACTAAATGAAGAACCAAACTGGACCCCACTTTGATCGATGTTTTAGGTCTGATGCAATATCATAGACGTAGTCTGGATGTACAGATGTTATTTTGCCATAGAAATGCGAATAAAATACCAATTCCGCTGACTAAAAACATGTTTTTAATGATAGAACACTTACTTGCGATATGTGTGTCGCCGGATTCATTTATTCATTCAAAACTGCGTTTGAACCGGGTTGACCTCTAAAAAAAGTCTAAAACTATTCCTCCGGATAACTATTTAACACTGGAACATATAATCTAATTTATCCGGAAAAAAAAGTTTTCGACCTTTTTTAGAGGTCAACCGGGTTCAAACGGAGTTTTGAATGAATAAACGAATCCAGTGACACAGATATCGCAAGTAAGTGTTCTACCGTGATAAATGTTTTTTAAGTCAGCAGAATCGGTATTTTTAATCGCATTTCCATTGCAAAACAACATCTGTGCATCTAAAATATGTCTTTTATAATGCATCAATCCTAAAACATCGATTGAAGTGGGACCCGGTTTGCAATCTGATTAAAATCAGATCCTTTGATCCGTTCTTCATTTAGTCGATTTCTGCACAGCTTTTATTAGGCCTTTCGTAGAGAAGTATTAAAATGAGCCATCAACTTCTCAATAGAGAATAATATTGTTCCAGACGTCCTTAAGCCTCTTTAAAATAAACCACTCATTTATTCCTTGAAAATCACCTCACAACAATTTAAGACTTTAGACGGGATACAAGAACTTCAGATTATAAGTTTTTGCGGACAAACAGACAGATGCACAGATAGGACAAAACCATACGCCACTGAATCTTCATTTGAGGAGGTATAATATTGAAATATATATCAGTATTAAAACATTATGTGAAAGAATTATTTATGTCAATTTTTTTGTGCAGGTGAGGCTTCCTCCAGAAGTCAATCGGATTTTATATGTCAGAAATTTACCATACAAAATAACAGCTGAGGAAATGTATGATATTTTTGGAAAATATGGAGCCATAAGGCAAATACGTGTGTAAGTACAAGTGGGTTGAAGATAGAATGTTGGCATTCAAAATATTATACATAGTACACTGTGAAAAGTCTAGGTGAAATATAGAAGTCCATACAATTTTAGAATGAGACCTACACTTACAGAGTTTTTAGCTCACCTGAGCTGAAAGCTCAAGTGAGCTTTTCTGATCACCCGTTGTCCGTCGTCCGTCCGTCTGTCCGTCTGTAAACTTTTCACATATTCAACTTCTTCTCAAGAACGACTGGGCCAATTTTAACCAAACTTGGTACAAAGTATCCTTGGGGGAAGGGAAGTTTAAATTGTTAAAATAAAGGGCCAAGTCCCCTTACAAGGGGAGATAATCAAGAAAAGACAAAAATAGGGTGGGGTCATAAAAAAATCTTCTTCTCAAGAACCACTGGGCCAGAAAAGCTGAAACTTATGTGGAAGCATCCTGGGATAGTGTAGATTCTAAATTGTTAAAAGCATGACCCCCGGGGGTAGGGCGGGGCCACAATAGGGAATCCAAGTTTTACATTGAAATATATAGGAAAAATCTTTAAAAATCTTCTTCTTAAGAACCACTGAGCCAGAAAAGCTGAAACTTATGTGGAAGCATCCTGGGGTAGTGTAGATTCTAAATTGTTCAAATCATGACCCCCGGGGGTAGGGCGGGACCACAATAGGAAATACAAGTTTTACATTGAAATATATAAGAAAAATCTTTAAAAATCTTCTTCTCAAGAACCACTGAGCCAGAAAAGCTGAAACTTATGTGGAAGCATCCTCAAGTAGTGTACACTCTAAATTGTTCAAATCATGACCCCGGGGATGGGGGGGGGGGGGGCACAATAGGGAATCTCAAGTTTTACATTGAAATATATAGGAAAAATCTTTAAAAAATCTTCTCAAGAACCACTGGACCAGAAAAACTGAAACTTATGTGGAAGCATTCTGGGGTAGTGTAGATTCTAAATTGTTCAAATCATGGCCACTGGGAGTAGGGCCGGGCCACAATAGGTATTACAAGGGGGGAAGTCTGGTAATGAACAGCATGGCCAAAGTTACTCAGGTGAGCGATGTGGCCCATGGGCCTCTTGTTATAAATAGTAAATTATTATTCATAATGTGAGGGGGAAAAAAATAATCCACATTTTTGAAATGTATTTGCCATTTGGATAATTTAGATGTCCAAGGGTTCTTTTTCTGTCATTGTTCTAAAAGGGAACAAGATAATGTATTTACATTCACTACATTCATGACATTTTCGATAAAAGAACCTTTTCTTATTACAGAGGAAACACTACAGAAACTAAAGGGACAGCATTTGTTGTATATGAAGACATTTTTGATGCCAAGAATGCATGTGACCATCTGTCAGGGTTCAACGTTTGTAACAGATACCTAGTAGTTCTCTACTTCCAACCTAACAAGGTAACAATAACTTACAGTTTACTGTCAGTCAAATAGAGAATATACATGTACATGAATAAGTCACATCTTACAGTCTTGGCTTTACTCAATATTACACATTTGATTGATATGTCATATAAGAGAATTTAAAATTTGATAATAAAAGTAAAATTTGTCCATACCAGAATTTAATTATGTTAATACTAATGCAATGTTAATTTACACTGCTCTACAAGTCATGCATAAATGGAATCTATTTACAGAAATCTTGTTGTACATTCATGTATCTCTGTCATCTCTTCTATTTCATTTTTAGGCATTCAAGAAAACAGATGATACCAAAAAGAAAGAAGATATTGAAAAAATGAAACAGAAATATGGACTTTCGACACCAGAAAAGAAGTAAACGTGACATGTGCAATCATTAGTGGATATTATTGTGACATTATTTTCATATGTTGTCATCCTCACAGTACTTGTATATCATAGATCTTACAGACAGACAAAGATACATTTATAAAAACAAGTACTTGTTAGGGCATCCTTTACTGAGGCAGTTGTGCAAATTTCTCATACAAACTATATTTGTTTTTTGTAAATCAAATCTCAATTGTAGATGTTTTAAAATATTTGTTAGTGCTTTTGTATAAAACACACATGGATAGTTTCAAGTTAAGACCTCACGTTATTAACATTTTAATTATAAATAGCTATGGTCACCATGTTTTGAAGCGCTAGAAAATGTGAGACATCTCATCATGGTCTGGAATTCATTTTGTATTATACATGTAGAATGATTGTAATTAAAAGAAAGATTTAATTATTATTTGTATAATGAAGTCTTACATACATGTACATGTCTTTTCACTTAAGAAAAACACAGTTCTGTTTCTGTTTTTTCCCACAAAAATTGAATAAAAAAGTATTTTTCCACAGAGAAACAGTTGTGAATTTAAGTATTGCTTAAGCAGTACTAGTTTCGTATTGGCAAGTGTAATCTGGTTCCCCTTAAAAAAAATTAAAAATGCTGTAATTCTATCAAAAATCATTGAATCAGAACAAAATCCAAACTTGATCTGTAACTCATCAAGGTACACTTGCATACCAAAAATCAGCTGATTATCTGCAAGCGTTTAGAAAAAAGGTGCAGCAAACCAGGTTGGACAGACTGGAGAATGACAGACAGATGAGGAGGAAACCTATAGTTCCCTCCAGTTTCACTGGTAGGGGATTACCAGTAATAATATTTCTAGCAACCCAGGTTCAAATCTTGGTCACAGCACCAATTGAAACAAAAGGAAATTCATGGCTGAACCATCAAAACCAGGACCCTCACATTACTATTCAGGTACTCTAACACTGAGGTACTTAGGTCGATATTCATGGTCCATATAGCCCAAACAACTACATGCATTTATTCACATCCACTGAATATTTCTCCTTTATTTTCTTTGAAATTGATTCCGTTTAAACATTCGATTAAACTACTGGTAGATGTGTTTTTAGCTCAATGAAGTTGGGCGAGCTTATGTAATACCATTGGCATCCCAGGTTTAAACTTCTTTCCAAGCACTTCTATGCCTTATGTTGATCAGAGTTGCATGGATGATGCATCTATTGTGTTTTATTGTGCCAATCAGGTTTCAGATGCTGCATTCTTAGACGAAGAATGATCAGGTTGATGTTTTTAGAGCAGGTTAAAGTGTTTGGAGCAGGTCTCCTTCCCAGGAAGCTAAAAGCCCAATGACTGACCAAACATGTATGGGTGATGCATCTAGGAATACACACTACCAGGCTTGCTTCAGATGCTGGATCTGACCTTCATTTTCTGGATAAATGATTAAAGTTTTTTTTAGAGCATTCCTAAGTAACTTCCTGGACAAAACTTAATGTATAGTGCATTTTAGGATGCTCAATACCATACTTGCTTCAGATTCTGGATAATTGACCTATATTTTGCAGATGAGTGACCATGTTAAAAGTTTTTTAGAGCAGGATCCAAGTAAGTAATAGTCTTGAGTTACCTAAACTTGCATGGATGGTGCTTCTGGAGATGTACACTACCAGACTTGCTTCATATGCTGAATTTTACAGATGATTCAAGGGAAATCTCATTTAAGATCTGTATCATAATTTTAATCTGAAGTCTTGCATGTAACAGGGGAAAAATTTTTGGATAGACAAACTTCCATAAATGTTGCATATAGGGATGCACACTACCAGTATATTTGTTTATAGTGTTGGACTTTGCCTTACTTATTGAATATTCGTTGAGGTGAGCTATGTAATCTTTGATTACCTTTATTTTTAAATCCATCTTTATAAATGATTTCTTCAAAAGTCAGCTCTTCCATCAAAGAAATGTATGGATCAATAATCCATTATTTTACATACTTTTACCCACTTTATACAAATAACATATATAGATATAAAAAAACAAAATGTCTTTCTAATTTATTTGTTAATATGACGATTAATGGTTGCAACTGTTGCAGAAAAAAAACTTATAACATTTGAACTATTTATAAATTACTTGTTTTCTAATCTTATGACATTTAATTTACTCGCATACTTATCTATTATTCTCAATATTACTGGTTGATACACTCAATAATATTTCAGATAATTTCATAAGTAAATGACCTTGACATTTGGCTACTGAAAAAGAATGCATCAAGATCTTGCAAAAAAAAACAACAAAGTTGGTAACTCGGTAACTTTATATGATCCCCATTTTAAATAGAAGATGCTTAAATGTTTTGCTGCATTCTTTTTCAGTAGCCAAATGTCAAGGTCACTTACTTATGAAATCATCTGAAATATAATTACATAACAGGCTTATGGAGTAAAGTCAAACAAATACTGGTAAAATCAAAACATTGTATTTTGTTTCACTGAAATCTTAACAATGACATATTAATTTAAAATCCAGTGTTGAGATTAGTATAGCTGCACTATGTGACGGAAAAATTCGTTTGTTGTTTTTTTTTTTCAAATTGACACTTGGCCATATACATGATAGTCTGTCACTTCTGATTCCTCCACTGAATTATCTAATTTATCATCAACATCACCGTCTCCAATCCCCGCCCAATCTAACACTGTAAAACAGTTCCCTACTGTTAAGTTGTCCGAAGCACTGGCACTGTTAAGACTGGGGGAATTATCACAATCCGCTCGGTTTGTCAGTTCAATTTGAATTTTGGCATCAGCTTTTTTCCTCAGGCTCCTTTTGTATTGTCTGTCACGTTCTTTTTCTTTCTGTCTGAATTCTTTATTGTTTAATCGGGCAAGTCTTTTTCTCTCTGCATCCCGTTTCCTTTCTCTCTCTCTGTACTCTGGGTCCTTCCTTCTGTCTTTCATTCTTTGTTTGGCTACTATTTTTTCCTGTTCCCTGATAGGATAAGATAATATTTCAATTAATTAAGAAGTGTGTTCCTAGGGATATTCCTCACCTACAGCAGCAGTATTTAGTTACATACACATATACAATACAATGAGGTAACCTGGTCTTAAACTTCTTTCTTGTATGTGAAATTGAGAAGAGGAAGTATTTGTTTAAAACATGATTTTATATTGAAATTGAAAAAAAAAGTTGAGGTCACATAGTGTTAACAGAATGGAAGTCCTAAAGCAAGAAGTACGCAAAGGTTTTTTTTTTCCCTCAACCACGTCAAAGATCAGGGATCAAAGATTGTCAATAACTCTTGCATTTTTAAAAGGCTACTAAACAATGAAACACTATATTAAATTTATGTCTTTCAGGAACAACAATAGCGGCAAAAATGCTTTGATTGAAAAGGGTCAATGTTAAGATATCCATGATTATATTGCTTTCTCCTTGTGACAAGGAAATAGGTACGTGTATGCTTGATATCAAAGCCCCATCTCTTACTCAATCTAATTTAAAATAGATGTTAGATCCACTTGCATACTCCAAACACTAACGTTAGTGTAGCAAGTATGTGAGTGGATCTTACATCTAATTTTAATCAAATAAAGTGATCTCTTACAGATAAAAAGATTGAAGCAGTTAATTTTTTTGAAAGTATGTCAAAATGTCGTTCAAAAGAGCAGGTGTGTAACCAAGCACTATGAAAAGGCTATGAGAATGCTTCCTACCAAAGTCTGACCTCTTATTGCACAACAGATCAGTATATTTATAATACCTGTATTCTTTGTTAGCCCTCTGCTCCCTTTTGTATATCTTATCCTTTTCTCGTTTTGTATGTTCTTTAACTGTCAAATGGCAGCTTTCTGGGTCAGTGTCTGGCTTCAACCCATTATCAGGAACAAGTGCTATGTATGATTGTACAAAAGACTCCTCACATCCATCTCTAAAATAACAATTAGACAATTCATCCTCAGGAACAAGTGCTATGTAAGATTGTACAAAAAAGTCCTCACATCCATCTCTGAAAAACAATAAACAATTCATTCTGCAATAAAAAAAAAATTAAATAAAACAATTCACTCTGCAGTATAATTAACTAAATAATTCAACATACCGGTACAATAAAACCTCTAGAATAAAGGTGCTTTGGTAGAAATAAATGCTAAATGAACTTAAAAAGTTTGACTGGCATCTCATGCCACTTGGTGTTTCTCAGCTGTGCCTTGACACATTGTCTTTATTTTGCTGAAAATATTCATCTTGACTTCTTTAGTTTGGGGTTAACAATTCATACACTAGTGTTCCATCCAGGCACGCTTGTTCTTTTGAAAGAGAGGATGTTAGCTCAACCATGTCACTAGCATTAATCTTTAGGTCTTGAGAGTGTATTCAAGAACACAGTAGGAATTGAATATGAACTTAATTTGTAGTGGTATTACTTAATAACTTGGACTTGCATATTTACACAATTTCATGTATAGAAAAAAAAAAATAATGATTTTATGTAAAATATTAGTTAACATTACTAAATCATTTTCAGAAGACGAAATCATGAATGAATGGAAAAATAGTGCATTAGAATAATGAAAAACAAGAGGCCCAAGGGCCTTGAATCACTCTTCTGATAAACTGTACAACCTATCACTTCTATTTGAAGCCTCTAAGTATCTGTATATTTAGATAAACCCTTGAAATTCCAAAGGTAGGTCATCATGACCTACCTTTTAGATGACACACTCTGAGAACCCAAGATGATCCTAAGCCAATTAGTACCTGAGAGTTGGTCATGGTGACCTACTTATCACTTGTCATTCTCTGAGGACCCAAGATACATCAACTAAGTTTGATAATTCTAAGCCAATTGATACCTAAAATATTTTTAAAATTATAACCATAAAATTTCAAAACAAGAAGTCTGTGAGCCAATGCTCACTAATAATACCCCCGCCCTGATGTGAATACACAAGTTCGGTTATGGACAAACACAGTGATAATCAGGAAATTGACATCGGATTTGTAAAAAATGAATCCCAACATATGGCATGCCTAAACAAAGACTGTGCTAAAATTTCAAGCATCTGCGATGTCATCATGAGTAGTTATCGAGAAAACTATGACCAAAATTTATTATGTATGGTACGGACAGATGCATGGATAAACAGGAAGTTGACATCGGATTTGTTCCAAAAATGAATCCTATTATCATGATTATATGGCATGCCTAAACAAAGATTGTGCTAAAATTTCAAGCATCTGCAATGAGTAGTTGCTGAGAAAACTACGACCAAAATTTGTTATGTATGGTACGGACAGATGCACGGATAAACAGGAAGTTGACATCTGATTCGTACAAAAATGAATACCACCATATGGCATGCCTAAACAAAGAGTGTGTTAAAATTTCAAGCACCTATGATGAGTAGTTGCTGAGAAAACTGCGACCAAAGTTTGTTATGTGTGATACGGACAGACGCACGGATAAACAGGAAGTTGACATCGGATTAGTACAAAAATGAATCCCACCATATGGCATGCCTAAACAAAGAGTGTGTTAAAATTTCAAGCACCTGTGATGAGTAGTTGCTGAGAAAACTGCGACCAAAGTTTGTTATGTGTGATACGGACAGACGCACGGATAAACAGGAAGTTGACTTCAGATTAGTACAAAAATGAATCCCACCATATGACATGCCTAAACAAAGATTGTGCTAAAATTTCAAGCATCTGCGATGAGTAGTTACTGAGAAAACTACGACCAAATTTTTTTATGTATCATACGAACAAACGCACGGATAAACAGGAAGTTGACATCGAATTCGTACAAAAATGAATCCCACCATATGGCATGCCTAAACAAAGAGTGTGTTAAAATTTCAAGCACCTATGATGAGTAGTTGCTGAGAAAACTGCGACCAAAGTTTGTTACGGACAGACAGACAGACAGACGGACAGACAGACAGACAGACACACAAGGGTAAAACAGTATACTCCCCTCTCCTTCGGAGCGGGGGTATAATTAGGTCACAGTGACCTACCATATATACTCGCCTATAAGTCAGTTTTTTGGGAGTTAAACTTTAGTCCAAAACTCTATATCCAACTTATACGCGAGTTATAAAAATATTGGTATTTTAGCAGGTCAATCCCTCTAATTTAAACTTAAAAAATACAACTGACTTAAAGGTGGACCAACTTATAGGCGAGTATATATGGTACTTTTCAGATGACATACTTTGAGGACCCAAGATGCATCAACTGACAAAGTCAGATGATTCTAAGCAAATAAGTACCTGATATATTTAAATAAAGCCATAAAATTTCAAAAATAGGTCACAGTGACCTCCTTTTCAGTCGACTAACTCTGCGGAACCAAGATGCATCAACTGACAAAGTTTGATGATTCTAAGCCAATTAGTACCTGAAATATTTAATTAAAACCATAAATTTTCATTTATGGTGACCTACTTTTCAGTCGACCTACTCCAAAGACCCAAGATGCATCAACTGACAAAGTTTGATGATTCTTAGCCAATTAGTACCCAAAATATTTAATTATAGTCATATAAATTCAAAAGTAGATCATAGTGACCTACTTTTCAGTTGACCTACTGTGAGGACCCAAGATATATCAACTGACAAAGTTTGATGATTCTAAGCCAATTAGTACCTGAAATATTTAATTATAGTCATATAAACTGAAAAGTAGGCCAGGGTGATCTACTTTTCAGTTGACATTTTTTGAGGACCCAAGATGCATCAACTTACAAAGTTTTATGATCATAGGCCTTAAAATGTCCAAATTATGCCTCTAAAACGCTTTGAAATCGAATGCCTGCAAAAGTTCAAAAAGTAGGTCACTGTGACCTACTTTTTAATGAATATGTTTTATGGCCCCAAGATGCATCATCTTACAAGATTTAATGTTTCTAAACCTCTCAGTAATGACCTTAATTGTTTTGGAAAAGATTAGCCATAAAATTCAAAAAGTTGGTCAAGGTGACCTACTTTATAGTCGACGTACTTTGAGGACCCAAGATACATCAACTGACAAAGTTTGATGATCATAGACCTTAAATTCTTCAAATCATTTTGAATAAGAATGGCCGCAAAATTTAACAAGAGGCCCATGGGCCACATCGCTCACCTGAGCAAATTTGGTAGGCAAAAGCACAAATCAGTTCAGTATTGAAAAGATTACAGGGGGGGGGGGGGGGGGGGGTTGAATTTTAAACTACCTGATGATATAATATAATAAATGGCTTTGTTGTACTTGAGAGGATTTTTTAAACAATTTTCCCATATATTCCTTTGTAAAAATTTGATCCCCCATTGTGGCTCCTCCCTATCCCAGGGGTCATGATTTGAACAAACTTGAATCTACACTACCTGAGGATGCTTCCATATAAATATGACTCATCAGGGCTTTGCTGTTCTTGAGAAGATTTTTAAAGATTTTTTCTATATATTTCTATGTAAAACTTTGATCCTCCATTGTGGCCTCACCCTACCCCTGGGGGTCATGATTTGATCAATCTTGAATCTACACTACCTGAGGATGCTTCAATATAAATATGACTCATCAGGGCTTTGCTGTTCTTGAGAAGAAGATTTTTAAAAGTTTTTCCTATATATTTCTATGTAAAACTTTGATCCTCCATTGTGGCCCCGTCTTACTCCCCGGGGTCATGATTTGAACAAACTTAAATCTGCTCTACCTGAGGATGCTTCCATATAAATATGACTCATCATGGCTTTGCTGTTCTTGAGAAGAAGATTTTAAAAGGTTTTTCCTATATATTTCTATGTAAAACTTTGATCCTCTATTGTGGCCCCGCCCTGCCCCCGGGGAATATGATTTGAACAAACTTGAATCTACACTACCTGAGGATGCTTCCACATGAGTTTCATCTTTCCTGGCCCTGTGGTTCTTGAGAAGAAGATTTTTAAAAGATGCTATTAATTTTTCACTAATTCTTTATTATCTCCCCTTTAAAGAGGGCGTGGCCCTTCATTTGAACAAACTTGAATCCCCTTCACCCAAGGATACTTTGTGGCAAGTTTGGTTGAAATTGGCCCAGTAGTTCTGGAGAAGAAGATGAAAATGTGAAAAGTTTACGACAACAACACCAACACCAACGCCAACAACAACAACAACGACGACGACGACAGACAACGGACAAATTTTGATCAGAAAAGCTCACTTGAGCCTTTGGCTCAGGTGAGCTAAAAAGTAGGTCACCATGACCTACTTTTGAGTCAACATGATATGAGGTCCTTAGATGCATCAACTGACAAGATTTGATGATCCTAGTCCTTATAGTAAGCAAAATATCAACATTTTAATAAAATGTAATTTTTGGACAACTTTGAAGTGACCTTGAGACCACATCCTTTGTCCCAGGGTAAATCCCCGTGGAAATTTTAATCTACAAAATATCCTCATCCTTTTATGTAAGTTTGATGATAATCTGCCCAGTGGTTCTTGAGAAGAAGATTTTTTAGCAACCAGTACTTTTGTTTCTATTTTCCTAATTATCTCCCCTTGTTTAAGTGTCACAACCCTAGTTTTAGTATAAACGGGAGCCCTTGGGCTAAGGATACCCTGTGACAAATTTGACAATAATTGGCCAAGGGGTTCTTGAGTTATGGCCCATATTCTAAAAAGTTTACGCACACCGCACAAATGGCCATAGCATTAGCTCTTTCAGCCTTTGGCTCAGAAGAGCTAACAATACTGATTCAGAAATATTTTAGTTTACAAAAGTTTAAAATATTGTATTCTTTACAAAATAATGTTTACAGGAACTAAAAAAAAAATTTACAAAATAATGTTACATTAAGTTTACATATTACAGGGAGCACAGATTAAAATTGTCGATCTTACCTCAGTTCAGATGGTGTGATGGGTGAAGGATCTTCCAAAGATGGCTGAAAATTTTCGTCACAAGATAATTCTATAGTGTTAAGAACATCAAGATCTCCAATAGGTACAACATGGGACTCTACATAATCACCACAAACGCTCTCTTCATCCGTGGTTGTTACAACAACAGTTTCCTGAGCAATATCTTCTGATAAGACCACTTCTTCAGCTGTATCTTCAGAGACTCCTGGGTTAGATGGTATTAAATACACTTGAACTCTACTGTTGACTTGATCTACAAAATTGATTTTAAATATAAAGAATACTTAAATTAACTGGAAACAGAGAGATACACTGTTTTCCATTCAAAATTTCACATTAAAGAAAAGTTGGCAAGGAAGACACACCAAAATTTAAAACTAGATTCTTGTAAAATAAAAACTGATCTGAGTAAAAATTGTACCAGTTTTAGTCTGTGTGAAAAAAAAATCACTTTCAGTCCTTTGGTTGTTGGTTTGTTAGATGTCTGGGCAATTCATTTGTTAACAATTTAACAACAGCCATTATTTATCATGATTATTAATCCAGAACTTGCAAAAAGTTACATTTATAATGATGGAATAATACATTTGTGTTAAGTGTAATACATATAGATCCTTGAGTTAAACTTTTAAGAAATTTATTATTCTAGTTGAACTCCCACTTCTACATGCATTTCACTTATTTTTCTTTAATTAGGATACATAGCTCATATCCTTTTTGTTGATGGACTACCTGTCTGTCATCTGAATGTTGACTTTTGTAATGATTAAAAAGTATGGAACACCCGTTGGAAAAATATTTTTTCAAATAAAATGAAATTTTACAGATTTCCCTCCCCATTTTTATTTTATTTAGACCATTGTATATATAACCAAATAAAATTCATAATAAAGTTCATATTTTGAAAGCCTTAAGTTTGTATTATTGTTAAGTTTTTTTGTAGATTTACATCATAAATTAAAAAATAAAAATTGTACTTTGTGACAGTGCCAAGCCTCTATGCTTTTCAATACCGCAATACAATGAGACTCTCCACTTCAGGAGGTAAATAAGACTTCCTGTTTTAAAAATAGTCTACAAAATAAACGAAGAAAGCTTATAAAATATTTAGCCACTAAAAAATGGGTAGAATTTACTTTATCCTGCAACCACCCCTTGCATTGACCTAATAAAGGTAACATTATAAACCAAAGCTTTATTCGGTCAATGCCCTAATAAAGCCTCGTGCATATATTCCAACTTTCTAAAAGCATTGTGATGTCATGAATATTGCAGTGTTTACGCCATGGCGTCTTAGTTTCAACTGCAGAGATGTACCTAAATCGGTTGAAAACAGTTCGTTTTGAAGGTCATGTATAAATGTGTTGCAGGATAAACAAAATACATGGAGTCTGTCTTGAAATATAAGCGATATTTGGGCAAGGGTAAGAAAACGTGATAGACGTATCACGTTTTTGACCCGAGCCCAAATATCGCTTATATTTCAAGACAGTAACCATGTATTTTATATTTACCGGTCCCTAGATCCGCAAGATCCGCACGCTCATTGCACTATGACGTAAGATTTACGTCACTCAACTGATTAGGGTTGGTTTTGCACATTTTTCGACTGGTTAGGGTTAGTCTTGCACACACCTGAAAGATTAGGGTTAGTCCTTGCATAAGTTTTCGATTGATTAGGGTTAGTATTGCATCCATCCAAGAGATAAGGGTTAGTCCTTGCACATGGGTTAGTCTAGCATGGTCTAGCAATGCTTGTAGCATCCGCCTGGGAGATTTGGGTTAGTCCTCGCATACCATCCGAGAGATTAGGGTTAGTGTCTTGTTCTTTTAGATTTTTAAGAAATTCAGTTGCATCTGTATTTTTTGCAAGATCTTAATTAATTCAGCTTCATTGACATCTCGTTGGTTTGTTTACATGAAAAAATAGCTAAGTAAGAAAGAAACGGCACTTAGCATGCGCCGCACGCGCTTCGTTCACAATTATTTTTTGTCTCCTTTTCACTTTTCACTTTTCTTTTTTCAATAAACAATATTAATTACTTTTTTTCAGATAATGAGGTTAAAAACTTCTTTAAAAACGAAGTTTTAAACTAAACTTTTAACCGTAGAATTCGATTTTGGGGTCAAAAAGGCTTAAAACCTCATATTTTTAATTTTTTTTGATCGCTCACACAATCTCATATATATTGAAGTCACCTAAGGTGACACTATATTTTAGTGCGTTTTTCTGGGGACTGGTAAAGTCTTTCCTAAAAAGTTAGGCCATTGATAGGTTTATGAATAGTGTTTGGTGAAAAGTTAATGTAAGAATTTGGAATAACTTTTTTAATGCAAAAGAAATAAGTACTGTGATATTATGAGACACCAGTATAAAACTGAATAGGTACCTTCGCTCGCCCTAACGGTCGCACCGTCAATATATTATGAAAAATTTAAAACGTGCTAATTTTAGCAATTTTTGATTAATTGTAATGAGTGTATTCAGACATGCCTAGAAAAACAAATAATACACAAAATATATCATCCTGAAACCAAGCGCCTATGATCAAACTTACCAGTCATACCCAAAAGTAACCACACATTTGTAGTGTCTATTCTTTATGTATTTTCTTATTTATGTATTTTTAAATATATACTTTTTTCACAATAGAAACCAATATTTATCAATTTTCTAATTTTGCTCAGAAGCAAACTCTCAGTCCCTGGTTTGTTGCTCTGTTAAACAAACCGGAAACGAATATGATAACCTAATTGAAAAAACAGTTTTTTTTCTCTCCGGAAATTGAAATATTAAGAAATCTATTTTTGAAATAATACATGTATGAAGAAAGATTATGCATTTTATATTTTTGTTATCATATTTAATTTCAAATGCTTAACACATACAAAAAGAGTTATATAATTTGTTATCATTCCTATGAACTCTTTAAAGAACGATTTAATGAATATTAAACCGGATATTATGTTATTTTGTTTCCGGTTTGAGTTGATGAAGTGAGGAAGATGAAGATTTTTATTATTTTCTCCTTTTGCATGCAGTTATAGTAGCGAAATAGAAGTCACTGGTTATTTTTTACTTCTGGAAATCATGGTAATAATAACTAAATAAGAAAATAAACTTGCTGATTTATGGCGTGATCAAAAGAATATTGTACCAAAATAATTTGACATTTGACAGTGTCTGATACTAAGGATTTTATTTAGTGTGTCAAAAATGGCATTTCAGTTAAATGGCTGACTATATTTTAGTCGAATTAGTATCCTCCCATTATTTTATGAAATGTAATAGGTATATGGGACGATGAGGGAGCTTGATGCTTTTTTGTAGATTCACAATGATTTAATTAAGCTTAATTTTGTAGTTATCTTAAAAAATATTGACAAATTAAAAAGAAAGAGTATGAATTTAGTGCACATTCTTCAAGCAATTCATCAACTGGGATTTTAACTTTCGTCAGAGACGTAAACAGAGATTTGCAACAGTTCAAAATATTGCAGGTGTCAACTCTCGCATGGTTCAGATCTCTTGTATACTAGAAATTGTCAAAAATAACGAAATAAAAGTTCTTAATCCCTATCAATAATTACCCAGAATGTAACATTTTTGAAAGTTTCTTTATTCAATACATAAACAAAAAGAAATTTTGAAAGTCAACAGGTGATGTGTGGTTAGTTATGTCTCTCGAGATTTCGACAACTTTCGATTATTGGCCTATTTTACTTTTGTTAACGATAAATCAATTTATAGTCTACAAATCCTTATTTAGAATTAATATAAATTTAATATCAGATCAAAAAATAAAACCAGTAAAGAGTAGTTTTAAAAATAATGCCAAGTATGGCATTTATTTGAGCAAATAAAAGTGGATAATGCTTGCAATAAAATATTGCCACTTAAAATGCCATATGATAATCTTGTGAATTTAGTTTTTAATATTCATTTTTCTATATAATCTTTATTAGTAATTGTCTTATGTTTTTAGAATTTGAAGATTGTTGATGGATCCATAGTGATTTTGTATTAAAATTCAGCCATTTGGAAAATGATTGAATCAAGAACATTTTCTGTATCCACTCAAACTCAAAATGCCTTTAAGGTCATGCATGAGTTAAGACTTCGTAACTTATTATGTGACATCATACTCAGAGTTGATGGGAAGGAGTTCACTGGACATAAAGTAGTGTTATGTGGGTGCAGTCCGTACCTCTGTGCCATGTTTACAAATGGAATGTTGGAATCAGAAAAAACACAGGTTGAAATACAAGGACTGGAGTCCTGGGCAATGGGGGAATTAATTGAATTCATGTACACGAGTGTGATTGAGATAAATGTGGACAATGTTCAAGGAATTCTACAAGGAGCCAGTTTACTAGGATTGCATCAACTGAGGAAGATGTGTGCAACATTTTTACAGTCTCAACTTACTGCTTCCAATTGTCTTGGTAAAGTTATCATAAATAGATATACTGCAGCAATGCTTTTTATGCCCCCGTAATTGAAGATTCTGGGGCATATAGTTTTTGCCCTGTCCATCTGTCTAGCTGTCTGTCAGTCTGTTTGTCCGCAAAAAATTTAACCTTGCCCATAACTTTTGATTGCTTGGAGCTATGGCTTTCATATTTCACATGTTTATTTCTTATGACAAGACCTTTCTTTGAGTACCACCATATTTGACCTCTTTCCTTGACCTTGTAGTTTGACCCACTTTGCAAAATTTTATCAGACTTTAACCTTGGCCATAACTTTTGAACAGTTGGTTGTAGGACTTTCATACTTCAGATGTGTATTCCTTGTAAAAAGACCTTACTTTGGATACCAACAACTTTGACCCTTTGACCTTGGAGTTTGACCTACTTTTGAAAAAAAACTTTAACCTTGGCCAAAACTTTTGAACAGTTGGTGCCAGGGCTTTCATATTTTACATTTATATTATTTGTGACATGACCATTCCTTTGGATGCCAACAACTTTGACCCTTGGACTTTGACCTTTGGTCATAACTTTTGAACAGTTAATGCTAGGAATTTCATACTTCAAAAGTGCATTACTTACCATCAATTTCGACCCATTGACCTTGAACTTTGAGTTTGACCTACTTTTAAAAAACTTTAACCTTGACCATAGCATTTGAACGTTTGTTTCTAAGGCTTTTATATTTCACGTACATGTGTATCACTTGTGACAAGACCTTCCCTTGGGCACCATTTGACCTTGACATTTAACTTACTTTTGAAAAACTTAAACCTTCAACATAACTTTTTCATGGTTGGTGATAGGGTTATCATATTTCACAGGTATTCCTCAAGACAAGACCTTTCTTTGGGTACCAACATTTTTGATCTCTTGACCTGGAGTTTGACTTGCATTTGAGAAACTTTAACCTTCGCCATTAGCTGTCATACGGGGGCATCAGTGTTTCACAAACACATCTTGTTAGTCTTGTGGTCGTTTTGATTTGTTTCATGATGTTCTTATAATTATTATCACAACAACATCTGAATATGCATACTTTTTCTAATTGTAGGAATCCATGGTCTTGCTGATATGTATATGTGTGGAGAACTAGAATCTGCCTCAAGACATTTCATTAATCAAAACTTCTTAGAGGTCATTCACTGTGAAGAATTCATGCAGTTGTCATGTGACCGCCTTATTACACTGCTCAAAAGTGACAAAATCCGGGTGAACAATGAAAACCAAGTTATGGAGGCAGTGAATAACTGGATTCAATGGGATCCAGATAACAGATATTCCGAAGCTTGCCGTCCACTCCAACACGTCAAGTTGCCACTGTTAGGTATTTCTCAATTAGAAAATGTAGTTGTGCAATCAGAATATGTGAAGAATTGCCCCAAGTGTCAGTTGTTGATTAGCAAAGCTATTACGACTCTGCACGATGAGACGTCCTTACAGTTGATCAGACCGCGTGCCATGCCCATAAGTATATATGTCCTTGGAGGTCGAAATAGTGCCGATTGTCAGTTACCTAGTACTGAGAGATACGATTTCCTCCTAGATCAGTGGACACATGTTGTAAGTAAAGTACCATGTAGTTTTATGTTTGGACTAGGAAATGAAAATATGGTCATTTGATGAGATAAAAATGCCAATTCTTTTACTTCTTTCTTTAGATGTCCTCTTAATGAACTAAAGCTTGCTCAATCCAATGTAATTGTCTTATTTCTGCAAACATTTTTGCAATTACCATAAACTTACTACAATTCACACCCCCTTGACCTCTCAAATTCTCTCCACCATCCCTTCTCACAAAAAAAGGAAAAAATTTAAACATAAAATTAAAAATTTTCCAGAGTGATATGAACATAGCCCGTACAGCAGTAGGAGCATGCAGTATAGAAGGCATGCTGTATGCTGTAGGAGGGGAATGTGCCTTAGCTGACACTCAGGAGGACACGCTTTACTTACGCTGCGTGGAGTGCTATGATCCTGTACTCAGACAGTGGGTCCCTAAACCTGACATGAAAGTAGCGAGGTCATTTGTGGCAGTAGCAGCAGTTGGGAAATACTTGTATGCAATTGGTAAGTTGTTAAATTTGATGGTTGAGTGATGACAGTATAATTGAATACACAAGGTGTTCCTTAGAGGAATTTTTTTTACAAAGTACCTCTCTTGCCCATTTCCTGGTGCTTTAGATAGTAATGCAAATCTATGAAATAGTTACTAAATGGATTGAAATTAAGTTTAGCTGTTTTTTCTATGCCTGATAAAACTTTTTAGGGATGGTAAGGAGGAAACACAGGGAACAAATAGCTTGCTTATTTCATTGATACATTGTATATAGATGTATTAGTCTTTCACATTTATAAGTTGATTTAATCTCTAATTTTATATTTGTCAGCATTTTTTTTATTTATTTTTCAGGTGGGGAGGATCGTTCCACTAGTTACAGCATAATGGAAAAATACGACATTAATTCAGAGATCTGGTCGTTTGGTCCAAACATGAAGAGGAAACGAGCTGGAGCAGGGGTGTGTGTATGTGATGGCAAGATCTATGTAGCAGGTGAGTTTTAATGGCTGAATATGTTTAAAATCAAATTATTAATGACAAGATTAAAAGAAATCCACAATATAATATATTGATAGGTAAAATGAAACAGAGAGCTGTACATGTACTGTGGAATCATCATTGTTCGTGGGGGGATCAATGTTCATGGATTTCATGGGTCACTCTTACCCATAAATTTATATCCCCATGAATGTTAATTTTGTAAACATATTGATTCATTGTATATACCATATAAACTAGTAACCAACAAAATTACATCCCCACGAACAAGTAAAATTTTGCTTGCCAACGAACATTGCCCCAGGATTTAAAATTAAAATGATTCCACAGTACTTGTATATTGGAAATCCAAGTGATCTGTACTCACAGTAAATTATTTAGTCAAACTGTATGAAGTATGTTTTACTGCATACAAGAACAGCTGAAAGTTATCAGTTGATTATCTACATGTATTTCTTTGTGTATGTAAATGTTTTTATTTATATTTACATTTGTAAATGTTTTCTTTTATATAGCACTATTAAAAGCAATGCGTATCTATATCCGTATAAACATGGGTTCCTCACGTCATAAACGTTCGACATAATTTCTCAGTGACGTCGTAAAGGGTCGACACGCAATCAATAGATCAAACTCGTGCCGTTGAGTTTGAAAAAATAAAACATTTCACGCGTTAAAGGTTATAATAAAGCTAATTTTTAATATGAATAAGTCACAAATGTAAATATAAGTAATAAGGTATCATTTTAAAACATCTATCGGGATATAAATACAGGTTGGTACGAGATCCAATTTACCATAAAGCCCTTTGGGTTTATGGAATTTGATCTCATGACCGACCCATATTTATATCCTGATAGATGTTTAAAAATGATACCTTATTTCTTAAATATACAGGAGGATATGATAAGACTCTTCATATGGATCGAGCCAGCGTGGAATGTTACGACCCCAATACTGATGATTGGACATTTGTAACGGAAATGGAGAAAGCTAGATCAGGTCTGTCTGTGGTCGCCATTGACCACAACATCTACATGATTGGAGGGCGATACAAAACAGCTGATCAGTACTTCGATGTGGCAGAAAGGTACAAATGTACTTTCTCTTTTTGATGGTTAAATATTTTACATCAAGGAAGAGGAAAAGTGGGTTTTTTTTTTTTTTTTTTTTTTTTATACATATTTTGCACTTAAAATACAACAGATATTCTGATATCATCATAACAGCACATTTCATCATTCAAGTTTGAAAATCTTAGAAGTGATTAAAAAATCAGGAAAAAAATTGAATGTGCTTTTGAATTATGATAAAATTTTCTTGCCAGGTATAACACTATTACTAACCAGTGGACCACCCTGTGGTCAATGAACCAGCCAAGAGCCTGGCCAGGGATCGCAGTGTACGATGGAAGAATTTATCTGATTGGAGGATTTGATGGCTCGTACAGACTCCGAAGTGCTGAGGTGTATGACATTGATAGAGACAGGTGGTCATTTATCAGTAATATGTTGGTGGGGAGAGCAGGATGTGGGGCAGCCATTGTGTGAGGAACCCCTCCCACTTTCCATGATAAACAGAAGAGGTGCTGATAGCTCCCTAGTCTTGTGGTCTTTTTTGTGAGGATCCATTGTGATATTTTTACAAACACTCCCAGCACAAATGTTGTGATATATCATTTGGGCATTGGTAGAATCTTTTCTTATTCATTCAAGGCTGTGATGTAGAATTAGTAGGGTAAAGATATAGGGAATATGTCTAGTAAAATGGGTAGTGTAATCAGTGCTGTTAAATGATATATATGTATGTATACTTGTACGTACAGTGCTAGTAGTTCTAAGATTTACACTAAGATATAGTGTAACTTACTTGATTCAGTTTGACAATTTTTGTCAGTTGCAAGTGCATTTTTATGTTATTCTCAGAAATTATCTACAATAGTCTTCCAAAGACTTTGGACAGACATGATTCTTATTTTCAATTTTCCAATGACTACTGTGATGAATATTGTTTTTTTTTTCACTGAACGTTTTCCATATGGAGTTCTCGTTTTGATGATGAAATGCATACTTTACATGTATATGCTGCAGAATTGACTGCTTTATGTTGGGTCTTGGATTTTATTTACATGTATTGTATATGATGTTGTGGTACTACATATAAAATATATTTTCTTTGATACTTGCCTGAAATGTTTTGAATGTACTCTAAGGTATATTGTAGAAGAAAGTGATTTCATGTGAAGACAATGTTCTTTTAATATTAAAGCAAAGTTTTTACAATTGAATTTCTACAGCTTAACAGATGGAATAGTTTAATCATGTCACTATTGCCCAATAGTGATCCACAACTGTTTTACGAAGTAACCAATCTTGGAAGATTTCTTTAGATGTGGACATTTCCAGGTGGATGAATTGCTTCAAAGCTTACTGTTGTAGTGAGTCGTATAATTTCCCAAAGATCATTGACTGTTTTTGTTTTACTATGCTTAATAAATGATATTGAAACTTTCATATTTTATCCGTTATTTACCGTAAAATTGATGGAATTTTTGAGAGCCGATTATTATCTATTGGTATACCTCTGTGGTTTGTTTGGATGTCTGCTGCATTGGTCATCATCCCAGCACTGTCATGCAAGCATACATAGCCAAATGCTTCTCACATGATTTTACATAAAAAGATTTTCAGAATCATGTTACTGTAATTCTCATTATTATTTTCTCTATTGTTGCCAGCTATCTGATTGGCTTAAACTAGATCACATGATCAAGTAAATCTAATAAACTGGGTGTTTCTATTTTAAGCTCCTAAAAATTATAACCTTAATCAAACAAACTAGACAGTGATTCCTTAATTATCACATTTAATATTATATTGACTGTTCAATGCTGTTCTCTGCATATTTAAATGCTTTAACAGGAAGAAGGACAGACTCTGTGCTGAAGGTATACTTTTGAAGAACCTGGGGATATTTAGCTCTTCTGAGCCAAAGGCTCAAAGAGCTAATGCTATGGCCATTTGTGCGGTGTGCATAAACTTTTTAGAATATGGGCCATAACTCAAGAACCCCTTGGCCAAATTTGTCACAGGGTATCCTTGGCCCAAGGGCTCCCATTTATACTAAAACTAGGGTTGTGACCCTTAAACAAGGGGAGATAATTAGGAAAATAGAAACAAAAAAACTGGTTGCTAAAAAATCTTCTGATGAAGAACCACTGGGCAGATTATCACCAAACTTACATAAAAGGATGAGGATATGTTGTAGATTTAAATTTGCATGGGGATTTACCCTGGGGCAAAGGGTGTGGTCTCAAGGTCACTTCAAAGTTAACCAAAAATTATATTTTATTAAAATGTTGATATTTTGCTTAATATAAAGACTAGGCTATCAAATCTTGTCAGCTGATGCATCTAAGGACCTCATATCATGTCGACTCAAAAGTAGGTCACAGTGACCTACTTTTGAAATTTTGCGGACATTCTTTTTGAAAATGATTTAGAGGCATACTTTGAACAATTTAAGGCCTATGATCATCAAACTTTGTCATTGATGTATCTTGGGTCCTTGGAGTATGTTGACTAAAAAGTAGGTCACCTTGACCTACTATTTGAATTTTATGGCTGTATTGGGCACTATTTGGCTTAGAATCATCAAAATTTGTCAGTTGATGTATCTTGGGTCCTCGGAGTAGGTCGACTGAAAAGTAGGTCACCATGACCTACTTTTTAATTTATATGACTATAATTAAATAGTTGGGTAATAATTGGCTTAGAATCATCAAACTTTGTCAGTTGATGCATCTTGAGTCTTCGGAGTAGGTCGACTGAAAAGTAGGTCACCATGACCTAATTTTGAAAATTTATGGCTTTAATTAATTATTTAAGGTACTAATTGGCCTAGAATCATCAAACTTTGTCAGTT
Source organism: Saccostrea echinata (assembly GCF_033153115.1). Taxonomy (NCBI): domain Eukaryota; kingdom Metazoa; phylum Mollusca; class Bivalvia; order Ostreida; family Ostreidae; genus Saccostrea; species Saccostrea echinata. Next base: position 931,285 of record NW_026889813.1, on the reverse strand, counting down.
GATGCATCTTGGGTCCTCAGAGTATGACAACTAAAAAGTAGGTCACCGTGACCAACTTTTGAAATTTTATTGCTTTATTTAAATATTTTTAGGTACTTATTGGCTTCGAATCACCAAATTTTGTCAGTTGATGGGTCCTCAGAGAATGACAAGTGATAAGTAGGTCACCATGACCTACTCCCAGGTACTAATTGGCTTAGAAACATCTTGGGTTCTCAAAGTGTTTCATCTAAAATGTAGGTCATGATGACCTACCTTTGGAATTTCAAGGCTTTATCTAAATATACAGGATACTTAGAGGCTTCAAATAGAAGTGATAAGTTGTACTGTTTATCAGAAGAGCGATTCAATGCCCTTGGGCCTCTTGTTTTTATAAAGACAACTACTGCACAAAGAACAAATATTTCAACAACTTTATTTCTCAACATACAATTGTATGTAAAACTCCTTTCCAACCAGCATGAACAATATCTTAGAATAAAAGAAACACTAGCTAATATAAATACTAGTGTTTTAACATTCACATGGCAGAATTAAAGAACATTTATCTTGGCCTGCACTCCCTGATTAAATAAAATCTTTAAACACAAACATAAAATATGGTCATGGTAATTTTTACAAAAACATATCATTGGTTTGGTCAACTTTTAATTATTTTAATGAAAGCATACAATATACCAAGACTGTATTCCTACACACATGGTGGAATTAAGTAAATGTGTAAATAGTTAAAAATCAATTCACAAAATACTGTTGAAACAACTTATATTTTCTACCTATTCAAGAAATTTGTAAGCATTTAATATAAGATAGCTATGACAGATTATCAAGAACAGTTTTTTTTCAAACATGACTATCAAACAAGGCATTTGACACATATCATTGTGTAGGACCTTTAAGTGGCACCGTTGTCAGGACTTGGGAGAAACCTAGAGGTAGAGGTAAAGAAGACAGAAATTAACATTTCTGTGATAACTTTAAAAAATAAATAAATAATTTTAAAAAAAATTAGGGATTTCTTACTCCAAAATGAAGACCTAAAATAATTCATACTATCCACAGAGGAAAAGTGCTTCATGTGTATTTCATTAAAAGAATTGAATTAAACCTAAAAATATGATATTTAAAAAAATATACCACTTTAAAATCTTACATATTAATTTATGCAATTTTTGTCAGACTGAAACTTAAATTCATCCATTGCAAAGAGCAAATAAATTTCAATGAAAATTCATTGACTGTATTATAGAAACTTAATTGCATAAAATTTATACCATAATAATAATATAAAAAAAATATTATTGAAGAATTATTTCTTTGAGATTCTCAAGGTTGAGCAAACTTTGGGAAGCAAAGAAAAGGGTTTCTTAATTGTCTACTTTACATTTTAAAAAAAAAAATGGAATGATGAAGTTGCAGATCAGATACTGGTACATGCAACTGTGTTTAAACAAATGGTGCTAGCAAAATTAATGAATTAGTTATCACAAATCTATAATTTTGACAGGGTGATTTTATAATTGAACAGAGGTATTTCTACATTTAACACACTACTTTCCACATTCAATATCTGTGTATGAGCTGTGTAATCATGTGTTTCACATCAATACATAAGTGGCAATTCTTTATCTAATTCTCCAGTAAAAGAACCCTTTTTTCTGGGGGGGGGGGGGGGGGACATGTAGTGCTACACATCTATATACTAGATATTAAAAACTTTAAGACTAAAATGATAAAATAGTTGAACTTAAACAAGGGAGAAGAGTAAAATCATCATGCATTTCAACACATCTAAAATACATACTTGTAAAATGCAATGAACAGAAGTACTGTCTGAAGCACTTACTTAGCTTTGCTATATACACTTTTTTAGTGGCTGAGTGAAATTGTGAATTACTGGTATATTGTTGAAATCCTCATTAAATTCATGTCGGTGAATATCCTTTAGATTTTCAGTACATTACCCCTGATGCCTTAAGGTCACTGTCCGATTTACATCAGCTTAGTCAATGTCAAATTTAAATCCATGTATTCAGAACATTGTGTATTTTAAATAAGACATTAAAAACACTTTGAGTTCAGGCTACATCTCAGACGAAAATATCTCTATAATTATACAGTGTCATTTTTCTACTTTTTGATCAATACTTATACTTATTAAATAAAGATACTATGAAAAAAAACTTTTTTTTTATTTTATTGTGAGAAACAGATACTCAATATGTGAGTTTATCAAACTTTTGAATTCTCTGAAAAAAATTGCCCTGAGATGCAAAAAAGATTCAGAAAAAGAGATTTTCTTTCCATAAATTCTATAATGATAGTGTTTTGTCCCATGTGAACATAAATTACATGTGTGTTAATGATTCAGTTGTGATGTAAACAATGTAATATTTAAGCATATTCTGTGTCACACTCTCTAGACACACGAGCCACACTAGTGTTCAGATCCAAATACATGTGTATAACTTCCAACACACTTAAAAATTACCTGTCTCTTTCTAAATCTAGGCTGCAAGACAAAAGGAAGCATCATGTTATATGTTCCTCGATCTACCAATTAACTAACAAATACCGCTTACATTTACAACATTATTAATATGTCTGAAAAACTTAAAATTAAATAACAATATTGAACATAGTTACATCTAAGAATAATTTTCAGCATTTAATACAAAATTCCCATGCATTTGTATATATTTCGTTATTAAAGCTGGTACATTTCCTTTTTGAAAATAAGCACAAAATGGAAGAATTTTATACATGCCCCATTTTGGACACAGTTTACTTTATAATTACCCTGTAAGACATCTATATGTTACCGAGATTTAAAATAATGAGACAGTGCAGGATAAATTTGTCAAAGACAAATCAATAACAACATTAATTCGATAACATTTCAATTTTCCTGTCATCTTTAAAGCTTAGAGACAATGCAAAAAAGCATATAAGTTGATAAAAAGTATTATCAGAATACAATTGTAAATTATGTAAAGCTGTTGTATAGAACGGCATTACATGTAGGAATGCTGATAGATATCACAACCATATTTAAAATGCGATCTCAGGAAGCAGAATTGAGCAAAATGTCATGAAGCTAGAATCACAGTTAAATGACACTATCACAGATGTGTGGTAATTTAAGACATCAATAAATATATATATATATATAAAAAACAATAGCAGACACAGATAAGATTCCAATTATAGTCAAAGAAATGGCTACCCTACCATTTCTTTAAAGCTATGTTCAAAAAGTACTTGTTATAAAGCTATGAAAAACTGAGAGATATGTTCTGTTTGGCAGATAGATAGTTCAGCCTATCTCATAGACATAGGTCTGACTATAACCCCAGGGTTGGCCACAGTTACAGTAGTGGATGTGGATAATGGCCGCCCAAAAGAGGCATAGCCGCTCTTACTTCTCTGTCCTCGGGGCTGAAATCCACTTTTGGCACGGTTTGTATAGGCGCTGGGGAAGCGCTCCTTGAGGGCTACTTGTAGATTATCCCCCTCTCTGTTCTTTTTCTTCCCCACTGGTGCCGTCTGTGGACGCTGGATCTTGGGAAATTGCTGAGAGAACCATTCCTCAAAGTCCTCTACACTCATCTCCACGATTTTCTCTCGACAGAATTCTATGGCAGCACAGATGTCGGGGCTACAGATCTCCCACTCACGCAGTCTCTCTAGCACTTTAAAGAATGTTCTCTTGCTCAATTGTTGACCAGCTCCCTCAATCTGACAGAATAAAAAATAAATCCTGATCTCATATATGAATACAAGAACCTACATTCAATTTTAAGTGATAAATTTTTATTTTCTGCAATTCTAGTAGTAATGATATTATAATGTTAGTATAAAATATAATGGTACATAACAATAAAATGTAATTTTAGTTGACAATAAAGAAAAGTACAAAATTATTCATCATAAACGTATAATTCCATGTTAATAAACTTATAGTTGAAATAAGCACGTAAATTTCTTTGACCAACTGTTGGTCGCTGATCAGTGAAAAGTTTGGTTGGGAAATTTTTTGTTTTACATAAAATAGATGTATTTCATAGTTATCATGCAAATGTACAAAAAGGGTCACCAAGTTTAAGAGATTTTAATATGTCCAAGCTAGGATAAATTGGTCTTACATACATGTATCTATGTAGAATATACTATAAGGGACAGGTGAATTTCCTACTTCTAACAATACTGGTTTTCATAACAGAATAACTTACAATCCAATGTACTCTGGAGTACATGTAACTGTCCTCTGAAAGTCAAAGAGTCTAATGATTCTAAGAAATGTCTGGATGTATATTTTTCTTTTACCTACATGTATATCTCTGGAGTTCAGTATTAGTTTTAATGAAAGAAAAATGTTAGTCTGTAAAGCTGTATATTCCTAAATCTAAAGATATCTGACTTGTATGATTATATTATATATATTTTGAATGAACATAACTAAATTGTTTAAAGTAAAAAAAAAATGATAAAAAATGAATAAACAAAATAAACGCATATGCGAGAAACACTCAATCTGCCCGAATGGTGACATATGCCAATCCAAGCACCAGCTACACAATGATGCCGAATCTCATCACTCATATTTTAAAACATAATTATGATAATAATTACAAGATACAGAATTAGACACAATAATATTCAAAGATTTTGAAATTAAAATTGGTTGAAGATATCCTGGAGCCAGACAGGCAGACAGACAGATATGTCAATTACTATATGCTCTAATTAGTTAATTTGAGTTGAAATCATTGAATACAATCATCTCAAAAATGTGTTTTAAGTGAACATGTCAACTTCAACATCTTATTTTATAAATGGCTTCAGTGAAATGGAGCAAGCAGTACATATATTAGCTAATTTTGATGGAAACAAGTGAAGATCATGCAAAAGATTTACCATCTAGAGAATAGCACTTGAACTATTGTGTAGAATTGCCAAATCAATTAATTCTTAAATTATGTATTTTGCTAATGTTATTTGAGTTGGGAATTCGTTGATAATTGTACAAGGATCCAAAATCAGGAAACTAAGAACTAGAACTAACTGATCTAGAAAATGAAAAATACTGTTAATTATTAAAGAATGATTGAAATCAAAGAAGAAACTATTGTTCAAAGTGCTATTCTCTGTCATTACCTGTATAATGGTAGCACGTCTTTGGTCTAGACCACGGGGCTGTGATAATATTACAGTGACCAAACATAAATGTGTGTTATGTACAAAAAAAAAACAATAACTGATACCGTGTTTCGGCGAGTAGTCAAACCCCTCTGAAGCTAAATGGTGTCACATAAAAATAAATGTTTAAATACATAAAATGTTTGGGAAAAGGGATATAACTCAAAGTAATTCCTCACTATCATGAATTAATGAACCTGAAAAATAAACATCAAACAAACTAGCAAAAATCTCCTACACAGGTTCACAAACAGATTGGATCTGAATGGAAAACAAATAAATTTAGAAGCATGAGGGTGCTTTAAGCTAAATATCACTCCAGTACAAAAGGTGAAATCTGATTTCTGAAAAGTACATCCAACAGACATTAAATATCTACATGCAAATTTTTCTATGTCAAAAACTACTGTGGTAAAAATAGAATATAGGCCTGTGCTCGAATATCCTCTAATTTTCACAAAATCAGCAATTGGGGTGCAACCGTACTTAGTTTCTAAGCAAAACACGTGGTGACATCATAAAAAGAGGTCACAGTCAAGGGAACTTACTCTCATTATTGTCACTTTTTTCCATACTTGACTTGGATTTGACATCTATCAATATAAATGCAATGAAAAAATTATGAATTTATTCCATAACTAGCCATAGCACTGTGTACTAGCAATGATCTATGTCTTGCAAATTGGCACTTGTATGTGCAAAGGCTCCATCTTTGCAACAAAAAGCTTGAAGTAATGTAAATGAGGAACAAACATTGACTTTGTTTATTCTAACTTAATAGCTTGTATATAAAATATATATTACTGTTATTCGAGAAAATGCAGATTTCCATTAATATTCATACATTAATGATATTGTGAAATAAAATGTGTATGTTAGGTATTTTAATTACATTTATTACATTGTTATAAAGTAACACATTTGTTGACTGTTTGTGGACAATGAACTTACTAGTACAAAATAACAACTGTAATATCCTCATGAAACCTTTTGTGATCCATATACATTCATAAATTGTATAATGTAAATCAATGACCTTGAACTTGAAATTGACCTTTGTTTAAGAATCGTAATAAAGAATGAGGGTCTCCATTTCAAAGATTTGGCATGGATACAAAGGATGTAAACAAAAAATGAACAGAAATTAGCAATGGCAACTCTTTACATTCCATATGGCCAAAAACTTAAACTCATTTTTATTTTATTGTTTAAAGTTAATGCATTAGTAACATACATCAATCATGCCATGGTTACTTTGATAGTTATTAAAAGGGTACACCAGAACCAAAAGAGGAGCATTAAAAATTTATGAAATAGCCATTTCTTCTCTAGCAGTTAATTTTACATTCCAGAAACTTGTTAACCATTAAGCTGAAAAACAATCATAAACATGCATTGTTTATACAGTGGAACCCAAACAGAGAGAGGCCTGCAAATTCCTTGATGAAAACTCTTTTTGCCTTATATGTATTTTTCTTGTGACCCCCCCCCCCCCCCCCCCCCAAGATATCATAATTAAGCCAATGGTTAACAAATCTCAAATCATATCACAAGTATACTAGAGATGTATCTTACCAGTCCATATCTGGCCAATTTCTTCATTATCACTTTGTAGTACCATTCATCCTTAATTTCGTCAGGAGAATTGGCTACAAGATCTGCATACCTGTAAAATTAAACATATCAACATATAAATAACCTTCTATTATAAAATAGTAGTTAAATTTGGTCAATGAATTTTTTCTAAAACCAATTAAAATTTTATATATGTTGTTTAAATGAGCAGTATGCTTTGATCACTATTTGTGGCAAAGCATGATGAATAAATACTCTACTGGTAAGGAAATTAAGCTGGTAACAATAAAGACTAGAAATAATTTTGGTGCAGTGACCAGGATACCCATATTGGATGCTGCACACACACCATGCTTCAGTGAAATAAAAGACAGTCCTTCTTACCAATTTCCCTTTGATCCCTCTTCTTGTTTCTTTTTAAGCAGCTCTTGATTTGGTCGGGTGAACATTCGGTTGCTCCTGTCTCTCATTTCTTGCACTGCTCTGTGGAAGCTGCTACCCTTCAGCTGGGAGTTAATAGCCAGAAACTTGTTCTGACAAACTGCAAATCTTTGTCTGTAATTAGAAAACAATATATGTCAAGAAATATAAGTATTAACTTAATAAAATCAAACTGTTCTAATCCCTAAGTGTGCCTACTTTTCTAACTGTTCTAATCTCTAAGTGTACATACTTTTCTAACTGCTCTAATCTCTAAGTGTACATACTTTTCTAACTGTTCTAATCTCTAAGTGTACATACTTTTCTAAACTCTAAGTGTGCCTACTTTTCTAACTGTTCTAAACTCTAAGTGTGCCTACTTTTCTAACTGTTCTAATCTCTAAGTGTACATACTTTTCTAACTGTACTAGCTCTAAGTGTACATACTTTTCTAACTGTTCTAATCTCTAAGTGTACATACTTTTCTAACTGTTCTAATCTCTAAGTGTACACACTTTTCTAACTGCTCTAGCTGTTCGTGAAGTTGTAAGGCTGCATCCTCCTTCCTCTCCTGAAATTTCTGGTGCATCTCATTGACAACATTCTGGTATTTACAGCTGGCCCTGTTGTTCTGAAACTCAACCAGCTGTGGAGAACTGAAATCAAAACAATCATTTACTCTGACTGAATTGTTTCATTTTAAAAACTTGAAAATTTAACCTTACGATAATAATGTTTTAAACAGCCTCTACAACACCTTTTGGGGCGTATCACAGCAGAGTCGGCTCGATTTGATCGAGATGACTCACGCTGATTACTTGCTGAGCGTCCTCTCTCAGCAGATCTCCCACGTTCACCCTTTAAAGATAAAACACTAGATTTCAATCTGTTGGTATAACTCAGTTGGCTAAAAAATAGTAGTATATTGAAAATGCATAAATGCAAGTGTACAAGTTAACGAGGTTCGCTCCTGAGCTTTTGAGCAGATTTTTATCTTAACCTATATTTAAAAAATTCTGCATGATATTTTAATTCTTACAATAAATTTGGATTCTACAATGCCAATTCAACTATATTCAGTTTAAACTCCATGATTAAATTCCATACCAATAGCATTAAGTGAGGAACTATATTTTGTGGCGGAAGGTTTTTTAGAAGAAAATGATCTTTTTTTTTTTTAACAAGTATTTAAAGTATGTTAAGTTTGGATTCCTATTTTTACATGCAGTCTGCACACAGAATTATTTTGTGCAGTGAACTGTTTTATACTGGTCCTAAATTATATATTTAATAAACTGTCATGAATTCTATCATCATATTGGACAAATAAAGTAAAGATATTGTGAAAATCAAGGGAAAAAAAAGCCCTAATTTAAGCTTAAATTTGCCACTATTTTAGTAATATCTAAAAATTAACAACACAGACCTCCACTTTTAATTTTCTTTTCTGAATATATAAGATACTTTTAACCATTCTTCTTAATTTCAGTAAAATGGCATTACTTTCAAATGATTTTTTTGCTTGTTAAATTGTTGATGCCAGAAAAATGAATTTTTTGAGTGCAAAAAGGTCAAATAATTGAACATGCGGAGTAATTTGAAAATTTTTTTCGTTGTCACAAATTTTAATGTGTCTATTCAAGATGAAATAAGACTGTGTTTCTTCTCAATATTTATTTGAATAAAAAATATTGGAGGAAAAACTTTGAAAATTGATTTATGTGTAAGACGTTTTTACAGTGCAAAAAGGTCAAACTAAATGCTCTGTAGCACCAAAAGAAGCGCATTGACCCCCATTTTTTGTTTTGATTTTTGATTAAGCTATGTGTATAAATTCTAAAAATATACTTGATAAAAAATTCTCATTACTTTTGATGGCAGGATCCAACCTCCTTAAGAGTTTTTTTTTTTACATATTTGTTTTTCTCACGACTTACCCCTGGGTCAGCTGACTTTCTTGGTGATTTCTTTGGAGAATGTTCTCCGTCTTTACCTCTGTAAATAGAATCATTTAATGTTTACAGGCATTATATTAAGATAATCTGTGTCCAGTATTCTTGTTTGTGGGAAATGAAACTCTGTGAGGATGATGATGATACCTTTTCTCTTTTTTGCGTTCCTTCCTGATTTTGACAGGGTGAACAGGTTCCTGAGTTTCATCATCCTCATACAGTTTGGTGGAGATGTCTTCATTTAGATATTTAAATATACCTAAAAAAAACAAGAAAACAAATATGTTATCAAGCAAATGATTTCATAATATCTTGAAGAGTGGATGGGTTGTATTTCAAAAGGTGAAAAGGATCCTTTGGAAATGTAATATGATACCACAAGTGGTATTTTAAGTGTAGCAAGTGGATGATGGGTTTTTTTAAGAGACCAATGAAATACAAGTATTAATTAAGGCACTTACTGACATATTTCCCATCATCCTCTTCCTCCTTTTCTTTACCATCCACTTTAGACGTGGATCCCATACTCTCATCCACACTGTTGTCTAGGGAACTGCTAACTCGTAGGTTAGTTGACCCTGATACATTAGCCATTCCCAGAAAGTTCGAGAACACACTATTTCGGTGGCTTCCTGGCTGCCTTTTCATGTTTGTTACTCTTGTGCTTTTCCTCTTGATGGTCTATAGGTATACAAACAATTGAAATTAATGATCTGATATAACAATGTGTATTGATAATTAATTTGATCATTGTGCATCTTTCTGATTTTTATGGAACAAGAAAAAGACACTTAAATATGATTACCCCTGAAATAAGTACAGGATGTTTACAGTAACAGTGTGAACAATTTTTGTTCTAATTTGTGCAAGGATATCATGAAATGCTGTGACAATAATGACTAAAATTTTAGATTCTGTACACAAAGATTTACTCTAAAGCATGTCGCATTTGTATTAAGAGTTCCAACAACTTTCAATAATCATTCACATCTTTGTAATACCTTAATGCTATCTAAATGACTTACTGGTACTTTGGGTGATATTTCCAGGTTGACCAATTCTTTCCATGTCATTCCCTCATGTTCTCTTGGAAAAGTTTTGGTGCCTCCAATTTCACTATAAATTAAAAAGAATTAATCAAATACATGTAAATCATTTGTTATAACAATTTATATGTAATGGTTCTAAATTTTCTTTGATATGCTACATTCAGAAATCCTTAATGACAAAGTACACAAATAATTTATAAGATATCTTAATAGGATGAATATAATGACTTACTTTAACTTCCAGCTAGATGTAATGGGAGACATAGTGATAGAGTTATCTCCCCCTGTTCTGGCATGTAGAGCCATTGCCTCCAGAAGCCAATGCAAAGCACAAAGTTGCCGAAAAAATGCATCTCTGAAACATTTATCAAATAAAAATCCTAATAACAAGACAATTTCAGTGGATGGCCCAAAGCTTTATGACTTAATGTTTTGTTTTTGCTAACAATACCTCCAAATTTGAATACATTTAGAAATACATGAACATATAGTGGTTAAATACTTTAACTGTAATGACATCACTGCATGGAAATAAATTTGATGTTGTTAAATAACTTTTTCAAAATTTTTAACTTTTATAACACCCAAATTAAGTCAGTTTTACATCAATTGGCAATAATTACTTTGCTATGTTTTCTTTGGTTTCCATGATATTAGTGTGTTGGGGGGTATATGGACGAGGAGCCTTGATTTTTTTCCTCCTTCCGGGAGATCTGGGGGTGGTAGCAAGAGAACGAGAAATTCCCAAGTCAGTATCCTCATCCTCCTCCCTATGACTAAGATAAACAAAAGCACTGTTACATATATACTTATCAAGTAAAAGTTCTGCATATAAGACTATCTTCATTCAGTACTTTTATATATGTTTACCGAGTATTTGGTGATAAGTGAATTCTTAACTTGGATTTTAATCATTCATACTTATTACACAATTACAAATTTGAAATTATAAATTACAATGTCTTATGTAACCAAAAAATGGTATATTTAAATATATTTACATGCACATCATATATCTATTTAATTAACGATGATGATATAAAGTTGTATCAAAATGATAAAAGAAAAATGTATGTAATGGAAAACACAATTAAGTTCTAGCAAGCAAGAGAAAACTCATATTCCCATTGCACAACTAATGTAAGATGGATGATTCAAAATTAAAAATTTCAGATCTGTCACCAAGAGCTGGACATGAACTTTACCGATGGAAGGACACCCTTCCCCGGGGGTCAGGGGATTCAGGGTCAGACTTTTGATCCTCCTCGTCTGTCAGTTCTCTAATCTCTGTGTGTTTCATGAAGCTAATTGTAAAGACAAATATTCAGAAAAATTGAACGATCAAATCTCTTGTGTTAAGCAAAGAAGTAGAAATACTGGCCAAAAATTCTTGTGTCTTATATCTTTTTTTTAATTCTAAATATCAGTGAACTTCATTTCTCAAACAATTATACCAGAGAAATGTTTTGAGGTATTTGACCCCTAACAGCCTCAAATTCAATAAAACTGAATGCATTACAGATATGTAGGGGTTAAATACTCAGTATATTTAGACTTAATTCCCATATATTAGTATTAGTATGTAAGAAGAGAACACATCCTACTTAATCACCTTATCCTGTCTTTGAATAGCTATTCCCATTTGCTTTTCATCAATAAAAATTAATTCTAATAAATTATTGGGTGAAAAATTTTTTTTAACTGTTATTCTATTTCCAATGATTAAATTCATCTTTCCACCACAGCATTTATTGATATTCGAAGTATTTAAATCTCTATTTCCAAAAATTTGATGTTCCAGTAGACCGCCATGTAATATTTATTGATAATTACTGCTTGGGTAAATATATTTTTGAAAAAAAAAATCTTTTGGTAAATCCTTTTCTATTCTAAAATGTTTCATATTAATATCAGAGTATTTTATATATGATGGATATTTATGGTTAGAAAATTAGGTCCTAAAAGGAACCGAATACCTTAAGTGAGTCTGTAATGCAAATAATATGAAATTGATTCTAAACTTTGATTTCTTGAACCTTGGATTTCTCAGCTTTTTTTTTTGTTGGTTTCTTTTTCTAAGTTCCAATTAGTTGCAGATAACAAGGCTAGACTATATATAACCTCTAAATGAGGCTAATTTATGTGTGTATATATCTGGCATAGTATTTTTTTCCTTGAAAATAATTTTTTTCTTGATTGAAAATTTCTTTTATCAGGTAAATGGATAAAACTGAATGTCTCTATAATCAGAATTACAACTAAAATTCCAAAACTTCATTTAGAATGAATACTACGAACTTGTCTTTTTTCTTTTCATTTTCATACAGTTGATGATTTTGGCCAGTTTTTACTACGATAGTCAGAAGCACCTCAAACAACAGTGATTCTTTTGCAAACAACTCATACAACAATTTAAAATGACTAGTACTGAGAGATTATAAAATGGCTCGGCAGAGTAAATTAATATTTGCATAAAAAGTCATTCACTACACTATACATTCAAAGTTATGGCTAAAATCCAATAAATGGTCACAAACTATAGTATAAACATTAAAATTATCTAAACACTCTCCCTGCAAAATGCCTTGTTTATCAAATATCTTACATGCAAACAAAAAAATTGCAAATAATAAGATTTTAATAAAAAGTACAAGAAAACAATGTAACTAAAATGCTTAAAAAAGTCTAAACTATTGTGATGATCAACCATTTAATGCAAACATTTGTATTGTGTCATCAATTACTTCTCAGTAAAATAAGGTAGATAACTGTCTTTTGAATCATCTTGCAATATAAAACATCCCCCAGTTACACACAAATATTGAGAAGCAAATTGATTTAACTACACTCAGCCAGTTACTATTTATTGGACAATAGATCTAACGATACATCCACTTGTTTAATCTCACGAATTCTGCAATATTCTTATAGAAGCTCCAATTTTTTTTTAAAGAAAAATTCTGATTAGATAAATTTCCTCTTGTTTCTTCAATTTGTAAATCCATGCACACAACAAACAAAAATCAAGTAAATAATATAACTCTGTGGAAAGTGTAAGCCAACTGCAATATTTCATTCACACTCATTCTTTACTCACCTGGATAACTCCACATCTTCCTCAAACTCCTCCTCTGACTCCTCTGAGGAAGAATCCAGTTTTGGGGGTTGCCACTCACTTTTCATCTGCTCTGCCTTCTTTTTGTTCATTTCATTTTCTGATTGTTGCTAAGAAAAAAAATTGAATTATAGGACAAACATCTTTACTGATAAAAGTCCTGGGGTGCATTCAAGAGCATAGCAGCTACATAGCCTCTACATAAAGCTATGATCTTGAACAAAATGCTAGCCTAGCCACTACATAGGGAGAGAGCTAGCATAAACATTTGATGCTAAATACCAAGTCCAAGATGGTCTCCTTAGTTACCACTTTGCAGCACACAAGATTTTAACAAAATGGGGGATTATTTTCTACATCTTAGCAAATCAAATGTAAATTTATATATATTTTTTTGCTTGAAATAAATTCTTTAAGTTCCAGAAATAAGTTTTTATTGATATATCTGAAATTTAACACTTAGCGGCTAGGCTAGCTTTCCCTTCAATAGAGATAGGTATCTACCCCCTAGCTGCTAGGTTAGCCACTACGATCTTGAACGCAGCCCTCAGACATTAAATCATAAGACAAATGAGCTATAAAACAACAATAATATGAAAGTGAGGCTATAAGTGCTTACCTTAGCAGCTTGTTCCGATTTTATAAGATCAAATAATCCATGTCCAAGCTTAACATTTCGAATCATGTTCCTGAAAAAATATCTCTTGAAAATGCACTCATTGTAAAATTTGAGAAAAAAATCACACATTCTAAATTTGAGATTTTTTTCCCATAATGGTAGGTCTGCTGCCCAAATAAAGCCAAATGAAGCTAATTTAAATTATCAAAAACTTCATTATTTCCATTTATTTTTTTTACAAATGCTCTTACTTAGAGGCCTACAAGAATGCTTACCGTCCATGGATGACCTCCCTTTGTAGTGTGTTCATGTCTTTTTTAGACCTCCTGAGAACAAAGGAAGCTGCTGAAACCTGTTGTATAGATATATAAGCAAGATTTTATAAGGAAATAAACCAGTTTTTAACTAGATACATTAATATACTCCATAACAGCAACCTGAAACCTAGCAACCTGAACATTTTGGCAATTTGATTTTTGGAAGAAGTAGTCAAAATTTCATTATTTCATTTTTTATAATTTTTATTAAATTGCAAAATACTGTAAATTCTAAAATATGCACATGAAATAAGAGCACACACTTTTATTTTCAAATAGCATAATTACACAGAAAATCTATTGATGAACAGTCAACATGCAAATTCATATTCTTCTGATTTAACAACTACAAGCCAAATCACGATATTAAGTACCGGTAATCGTGTAAAATAAGGAATCTACAGTACTCAAGTAATTGGACAAAAAATACCCACTTTACAGTATCCCCTGTGGAGTGGACATATACAGACACTATAGATATAGCATTGTTACCTGTTTCTTTTGTTGCTGGAGTTCAGCTGAGATGTCATATTCATCTTCATCACTGCTACTGCTAGTCTCTTCATCATATTTCTGTAATTATACAATTACAATGAAGAAAAGGTTCACAAAATTTGAGATTTTCACTTTTTTACCTGCATCACAGAGATATCTTGCAGGCCATGTACTTGCAAGTTCTATGGCTCATTTAATAAGGCCAAAATAAAATTACTGTTTGTTTGGAATTGCCTCCTGCCTCACTGAAATGACCCCTTCTGGAAAAAAAATTATTGACCAAAAATAAAAAGATTTTTTTTATTCAATCAATTCTTGGCCTTTTAGCACATGTGCCACTCAATCGCTTAAAGTAAGTGTCAGATCTAAGCAAAACTGGGTTCCTGGTCGATGGGAGATACCCTTTACAAAAGGCAGAAAATAATGTGTTCGCTGCTTATTGAGATTTTTATCATAAACTTTAAACTTTAATTTTGAAGAAAAAATAATTTCCCTCCCTCCCTCCTGGGTCTGAAACCCCCCAGGCAGCAATTCCAAACAAACAATTTTTTAAGGATGGCCTAATTATCTGATATCTGAGCTATGGGCAAATTTAAGGCCCATATGGGAAGTCAATTTCTATTGATCATAAAAGAAAACCTTGATTTCTAACACAAATCTTAAAACACTCACTTGTAATCACACATGTGTGTTTATCCTCTTTTCAATTTAAATTTGAGGTTAATATGTTTGTGAAGTAATAGATGCAAAAAATAATGAAAATTTACTCATTCTTCTATTTTTTTATAATCATTTATATTACAACATGACGAAAAATAGGAGTTATGAAGTTATACATAATAAATAGTAATACCATGATAACTTTACATTTAAACTCTTGTAGCATAAAGCACATATTATTTCTTATGGTTATCTATATTGAACATGAGATCAATTTTAGAATGCAAATACGTAAAATATTTAAAAATTAAATGAATGTTTTTAAATGCATTGTAGGTTGTTAAATGACTTTCCCTTACGCATGCAAAAGTTAAAAATTCCCATGCTTTAATACTTGCCTACAGCTAAGATATATACTTGTTGTGTATTCAATGAATTGTTAGAATTGGCAAATGTGATATTATCCAGTTAGCAAATACATGTATAACTAAACTGAGTCAAGATTAAATGTAAAGTGTATATTCATTATTTAAGGAGATTACCATTAAACAGTTTATTGACAAGCGGTTTTGTTGAATTTTTTTTAAAATTAAGCTTTGACTGCAACCAATTGAACCTGACGTCGTGTGTATTAATTATTAAATGCTGGTATTTACAAGTGCATTTTATGTATAATTTAAAAAAGGATTTATTAATCATTTTCTCATGCTTATCATTTTTCATATATTAGAATTAGATTTTCAAAGAAACTAGGGTTAATAACTAACAAATTCTCTCACATAAAATACCTTCACAGGATTAAATTGCATCTGTCCACTCAAATAATAAACATTGAAAATCACATCAATTTATCATGTCTAATCTAATCTAATCTAATCATGTCTTAATCTTCATAAAAATGTTGTATCATCCACATAAAATTATACCTAACAAAAATATTGATTCAAATCATCTTCAACGTAATTTGTAGCAATTCACATACATTCTATACAAAACTGGAGTACCAGTATAATAATTGTAGTACTATCCTAGTTTGAGATCATGCATGCACACCTTACTTCCAATTTAAATAATCAATTATGATCGTTTTCTTAAGAATAACCATTTTCCTGAAGCCTTTAGAATGATACTTCTATATTTGTTCAAGATTTCTTCTTGTTTTATAGTTGATTTTGGGCTGTATTCCCAATGACAATCTATGCATTTTCTTCCCAATTTTCATGGAAGAATTATCTATTGAAATTTAAAATGAAACAGGAGGCCCATAAATGAAAGAAAATCAATAAATAAATCATGTTGATGTTGAATTCTTAGTTTATGTATTAAATAATGAATTGTGGTTGTAAATACTAGTACACATAGACTAAAAAATTTTAAAAGTCTAAAATGGTGAAATATGTGTGGTTAAAACATTGAATTCCCAATTGCTAAAAAAATATTTATTAACAAATTTCATAATTCTAACACCATGAACTTTCTTATGTAAAAGTTAAAAAAAAAATTACATTGATGTTTTCTGAATGCATTCACTTTTCCACCTAATCATTTGAAGCTTAATTTTTTTCCTTTTCTATCACCCAAATCAATATATCATGTGCTTTATAAACAGCATCAAATGTGCCATTGAAATTGCACTACTAAAACATCATCATCGCAAACCACGGTTTTGAGTCCACAAGCTACCTCAATAGAGAGAATCGATGTGAATCACCCGTGGGTTACCGACGATGCTAAAACATGCACATGCATGGCGAGTAAGTTTTTTTTTTCTTTTTGTATTTAATAATATACTACAATGAAATGTAAAATACTACTGCATTGTGCACATAAATATTTTTTGCAAGTTAAACAAAGTGCTTACATTACTCTCTCGTGGAGTAGACACAACAGGCTAAAAAAGATACACTTATAAGTAATGCCTCATAAATTTTTTTATAGCCTCTATACTTGGTACTTGTCAATGGCATTGCTGATAAAAAGAACAAACAAGTTTAAAGTGTTCCCTTCCCCTTTTACTATAGATTTATTGACACAATTTCAAAACAGAGAATAAAACTATATAGGGAGAAATCTTATTTGTCAAACTTAAACACTAGCCATTGAGATTTATTCTGCACAATACTCTATCAATCTTTCAATTTTACCAGCTTTTGAAGCAATAAACATGATAAAATGGCCAAATTTAAATAGCCCAGTAAACCTAATGAAAGTGTGTTATCTTGATCAATTGACAGAAAAGTAAGCTTTGACTGCTCTTGTGAGCAAAATAAAAAGCCTATTGATACATAAGTATCAAATGTTTGAGAAATAAAATTTATTTTAGCTAAGCTTTTACCCTATTTCAAAATGAGTGGAAAATAAAAAAGAGATCACACTGATTGATTTTTTTTTAATTTCTGAAACGTATAGCTATTCTTCAATTCATTGATTTTTCAAATTCTGCTTGATCATGTATGATTTTTTTCATGATGCTTTTTCAATCTAGGATACACAAATCAATTCCCAGTTCTCTTAAGCTCCTCAACTGAATATCAAGTCATCTAATATTAAAGACAGATAATTAGAATCCAGCTTAAGATCAGATTATGATAATTTATAGTAAGGGCTGTATATATATCATAGTTGAAAAAAAAAACAATGTTTGAAATATTAAGCCAGCTGCCAATCACCCATGGTCCTACAGTATAGATTTTGTTTGTTTGTGTTTTTTTTAATTTTAACCAAGGAATTTGACTGAATTTATATTATATAAAAAAATCAGTAGCAGTCTTTCTATTGAAAATCTCCCACTTATGTAGTGAATATGAGTAGGTTTTACTTTGTAACTGAGTTAACATTTTGATTCAGTGCACTGTTTAAAAAAAATACATATAAGAAGCTTACAGATATGCACATTCTTGCACAAGTCATTGCATGGGTACCAGAGGTAAAAATAATTCATGGGTGCAATTAGCATAAACTTACACTATCCCACTGTCCTAGTGCATGAAGAATCATCCTCTGCTCATCCAAATAGAAAGGATCCCCCAATCCTTTGTATGGCACATTTGGAGCAGCAAAGTAACCCTGAGAAGTTAGCTGAGACTGACGACGTCTGTACTTTTCTTCTCTGGCTTCTTTTGGAGAGGGAACCTGTGTTTTGTAAGTTGCCAAGCTCCTTGCTGCAATCTTAGCATTTTTACCATAAGGAACAGGAACTGGCTTTGGTTGGATTCTCCAGGGATTGCTTCTACTTGCTGCTGGCATTTTTCACTTTTATTTCAGATTTCTGAAATGGGGCAGATTTATTAGATTCATACACAAGTTTGTGTTTCATACCAATGAGTGAAGAGAGGATTAAGTTTCAGGGGTAAAAACAAAGAAACTTGAACTTTGCTTGAGTATATAACATAGCACAAGAAACCAACAGAAATACAATATTTTATAAATCACTGTAATAATCTCATGATATTGATAATTATTTGATAATTGGAAAAGTTATTATTCTTATCCATTCTTATAAGGTCTTGTATATCTGTTTGTTCCATCTGTATATGCAAACGCTAAATATGCGAGATCGTTAGAAAAAATACCTTAATCTAAAATAATAAATCACTTTCAATGTTCAAGTCCATCACACAAACTGCATTAAATGTCCATCTTGGTGTCATCTCTATATTCTGTTTACCGTGTCACATTCATAAGTAAAGCCATCTCCTTCTCAAATGTCTAACAATGCATTCCAATTCTTTAAACACAAGAGGATTGGGTATCAACATTGTTTAACAATACCTTACACGATTATCTTCTCATCGGTTCAAAACCGGAACGTAAATAATGACGTCGCATGGATACGATGCTGTACCGGAAATACAGAATGATTTTGATAATTTTTGTTTAATTTGCCTTGCAATACATTCATCGGTTTGTATATGAATAAAAAAAAACAAGCAGCTCCGCTTAATGACTAAAATTATACATTAACATCAACAAATTATTTTTAATTTTTGATAAATGAATTTACCGGAGAGCATTATCTTGACCGGTTTTAACCTTTATATAATTTTGGATAAGTTGTTCCCGATCTTTTTTCATTGTGTAAATAAAATTATTTTGGGTCTTGATGTAAATAAACCTTAGTTAATATATTTTGAATATGAAAACATATAAAAAAGATTATATAAGTAATTTGATAAATCTGAAAATACAGAATTTGTTTATTTTAATTCCATTCATGTATGGCACGAGTTGTTTTGTCCTGAACGACCCTTTATTTCACATGACATTTGAGTGGTTCATCAACTTCTTATTTAAAATTGAGTTCACATGACAGATACAGTATAGTCTGCTTAGCGTCGAGTTGTAATTAATACAGAACCATAAAGGTCAAGTACTTCGTCATGAATCTACCGTAAGTTAGAGTTGTTCTATTTTTTTTTTCTATTTTATAGACTTAATTAATGTACGGGGCTGGGTTCAGGCACCGGGTTGTCTTAATTTCCTTTATGTATGACCTAATATTTTCATGGTTCTTTATATAATATATCATAAATCATCGAGCATACCTAGAGACAACACTCAATAATAACTTCAGGGATTTATCAGTACCTTCTCAGGGGCCGAAATTCGGCCCCATTCCCAATTGAAAATGAGTTCATTTTTTCCCAATTTGGCAGTATTTTTTCCCAATTGGTGAAAAATGCTTTTATATTTAATTATCTTGGAAAAACACTAAGTAAAATTGTCATAATGTCTGTAATTTTCATCTATTTAACTTGTTTAGCAAAGCTACGGTCAAAACACCTGTTTTAAAAACACTGAAAAAACATCGCCAACTTTTAATCCGTTTTTTTCCTCCGTTTTTTCTGAAAATAGTGATATTGTGTTATTATATAGATTTATTAAGTTATTTCTACCTACTCAATTGATCTATGAGTGAATGGTAAGGACTGTAGGCATTATTTCAAATAGAAAAATATATTTTCAATGCATAATAATACATATTAAAAGAGGACTTTGAGAAAATGTGTACTTCTTATAATTTTTTGCAGGAGGTTTATAATCAGATTCTATAATGACCTAAATTGGAATCTCATACACACATGTACTACCCTAAGTTGTATAAACACTTTGTACTCTTTGAAGTCAATTTTAATTTTATAAGTCTATTATTCATAATTGATCTTGTATGATGTTGGATCCTGATTGAATTGTCTGTTTGGTTGCCCAAATTAGAGTTCATGCTGAAATGTTAAATGAATTACACCTGAATATATGATTTAAGCAACATTTTTAATTTTTCCCAATTTCAACAAAAAGCTGATAATTTTTTCCCAATTCCCCAAAAATGGCGTTTCCCAAAATAGGCTGATAAATCCCTGATAACACAGGGTCTTGAAATACGGGGCACCCTTACTTATTTTTACCACAAGGTATCTAATTCAATTTCAGACATCTCGGCCTAACGACACCTCGGCCCGTCATGCTTGACATCTCGGCCCTGATAGGTTGGCCCAAGATTGTTGACACGTCGGCCCATATAAAAAAACACCTCGGCCCAAGCAAAATTTTATGATGGAAAAAAGTTACAGATAAACCTAGATAGAATGTTCTCTAACTCAGTGCATTTACTATGAAAAATCCTGAGAGTTCCAAATGTCAACATAGTGTGTAAATTTGAAACGAGTAAAAAACATTGGTGAAAATGTGTTGAATTCTTCCAATATATGGATTCAATATTTAGATGAAAGGTATTTACAGTCTCAGAAAGGTTTGTTATGATTAATTTGACAGTTATTTTCAATGCAACTTCATTAATTTTCTCCAAAATCGTTTCGGAGCGATGCTGCAATTTTCTGCTACATTACGGGCATACGGGAGGCATTCTAACTGTGGTGAGGGCTGTCCCAAGACACAGTTAGATTATTCTAACTAAGATGAACCCAGCATTTGAATTGATAATATTTGTTTAATTATTCTTTCTGACGATTCAACGATTTTTTTTTTTCAAAATAAAAAAAGGGGGAGGGTCTTTGATAGATAATTCCAACTTAATTAGATTAATCTTTCATTTACATCTATTTCTTGTGGAAAATGTAATATTTTTTTGATATCATGGTTGCAACTGTTATTCTTGTATTTCACAAAAAAAAAATGAAAGACACTTAGTCTATATTGTTTATATAGATCTAAATGTCTGTATAAATTATCACGTATAAAGCTATATGTTTTAAAAACACGTAAAATAAATGGCATTATTGGTCTGTACACTTGTACTTCATTGTATTTCTTTTTCTTTTTTGAAAACCACACTAATTCTTGCTTTGATACAAGTAGCCTAGACAAAAGGAAAAAAAAACAGACTTGAGCTAATTAAACTGACGATAATAAATTTATGAATGGAAGTGTTTTTCTAATGAAATATGAGAGAAAATGTTCAATAGATGTAATGTCTTTAATAACTTTATCCGAATTAAGCCTGCTCGTAATTGAACTCACACATATGACACTCACATGACCCTCCAAAGAATGTGCCACGGCATTTTGTTTCTTTATCAATTAGCACTTTATAATTATAGTAGCATTGTCTTATCATTCCTTGAGTATCGTCAATGTGCTCGGGAAAGGTCTTTTTTTAAAAATCTTGATAATTTATTAATGTAGTTTTTTCCAATCAACCAGTCCCAAAAGTGGAAATATATATATTTTGCTTGGGCCGAGGTGTCTTATGCATGGGCCGACCTGTCTTAAATCTTGGGCCGACCCATCTGAGCCAAGATGTCAATGGACCGAGGTGTCGTTGGGCCGATGTGTCTGACATTCTTTCAGGCACCCCACCTTCAAGCTCGTATTTGGTTAATACATGTATATCAATCATTAACCTACTTTAAAATGACATCATTCACTTTGAGAAAATTTTTTTGTCAAATAAATCTTTTCAGATGTCTCTGGTCAGCCTCTTTATTGTAAACCACTCATTTATTCCTCAAAAATTACCTTGATACATATTAAGACTTCTGATGGGATACAAAACTTTCGGTTAGGGTTATAAATGAAAGGTAAAACCAGAGACCTCAGAATGGAATACTTTTTCAGGAAAAAAAAGTGTAGGGTCGGGAATTTGGCTGAAAAAAATAGGATGGGTCGGGCAACCGGAAATACACATTTTTTTTTTTTTTTTGGCCTGAAAACTGGTATAAAGTATAATATGGGAGAAGGGATCTAACGAGCCGCCATTAATACCTCAGTGCCTTGCTTCAAACTTCCAGAAGTTTGATTTTTGTTCAAAAAATTAATGAAAAAGTCTAGTTAGTCAAAAGGCAGAATATTGTTCGTTATTGTCATAAATAAATCATTTATCTAACTTCAAAGAATTAGGTTGCAATCATTAATACATTTATTTATCATTTTTCTTAAGCAGTTTTCTTACAATACCTTGATTTTTATGCACTCACTTGACATCTGTTGCACTCTATCTTAACGTAACATTTAAAAATATAACTGCTTCTGGTCACTCTCACAACATTTGAATGACTGTTGATCATTCTCGGGATCGGATAGATCAGTTTTCACCATCAATTAGCCGCAGAGTTCAATCAGGTCAGCCATATTTGATTCCATAAGCTACAAGTAATATTATCCAATTTTGGCTTAAGACCCTGTTAAATAATACTTGATACATAAAATTCTTGTATGCTTTACGTCCCATCAAGAATATTTAATGTTGGAATGCTACTAATTGCTAGTAGAAGGCTGCAAATTTGGACCTGTACAAAGTCAGCATTTACTGTGACATGGGATCTCAGTTTATACAGCGTCCTTGGTATACTTTTATTTAAAAAAAAGAATATTTTGAAAATCTTTCAAAATGCTATTCCCCCTACATTGTACAGTACCAACGAGTGTTTCAAATCTGGGTGCTACTTTTCTCTTCCTTTGTTTTAAGTACAAACCAGAAAAGAAGTGTATATCTTGAGTGTTTCAGTGGCTATTTTATCAGGCAAAAATCATTGCAGAGGAAACATATTATGCCTAATTTAAAACATGTACATGCATGTACGTACAGCTGTTGGATCGCTTCTCAATGTTAATACGCAGAATATGCAGTATGTTCTTAATCTTATTTTTTAATTAGGGAATGACAGAGAACCATGAGGGATAACATTAACACAGACACTGTACCAGACACTGGTATAATAACAGTGGAGACAGAGGAGGTAGACGAGATCCACTTTGGACACATTCCCCAAACTCCCTCACACAGCTGGCCAAAAGCAATAGGAATTGTACAGATTTGCAGTGGATTTCTTACTACTATATTAGGTAATGACTACACCAAAATAATACCAGACACTGATTTCTTTAAATTTTACATATTGAAAGTGTTTTGGGTATACATAAATTCTCTCTTTCCTGAAGAATCACCAGCCAAGAAACAAAGTGCACACTACAATGAAAAATTTTGAATTCATATGAATTTTTAATAGTCTAATGAATTGTGGGCTGTAAGACTTTCCTTTCACATTGTTATGGTTCAAACCTTTGTATATTACTAATCGATATTTATTATTTTTGACTTCTTTTTTCAGCTGTATTGGAGATTTTTTATTTGCCCCTTGTAAATGAACTGGATAATCCATACCCTCTGTTCTTGGGACCTAGAAATTGCTATGGAGCAGGTCTCCTGGCAGGTGCATTTGTAAGTTTTGTTTTCATCCGCAACTGTACATACTAACAAACATTGTGGAATCATTTCAAACTATAAATGAAGAGAAATCTTAATGGCAAGTTAAATTTTATGCAGACATTTAACACATTCATTGTTAGCATCAGTCCCTGCGACTTATTTGGTGATTGCTTCAAGACAATAAAAGCAGTTACAAGTACCAGTGGCAGACCCCCCCCCCCACACACACACCCCCTCTTTCTGGTTTGAACATATTTTATTGTAGTTTCTAATTACAAAGGGATTGGGCACAAGTTCTAAAAACTTATTATGCCCTCTCCCTAATTACGCCCTCTCCCCTCTTTCTATCTCCAATATGAAAATTAAGAAATATTAGTAGATACAACTTACGCTGTTAAACTCATATTTACTTCATATTTATTATTGTGAGTTAATCATTTTAATTTTGCAAGTACTCCCTTCCCCTTAAACCTTACATCCCTGAATCCCCCACCCTACTGCACCATTCACTTGATAAAAGCAAAATATATCATTTTAAAAATTATTGAAGTTGATAAGTTGCTAGTGAATGTGATTTGGAATTTTTTTTAGTGGAAAAAAAATCTTAGAAGTATTTCAGAATGCTTCTGATTTCTGGTTTCAGATGGTGTTATTGGGCAGTACTGCAGTTAGGGCCTCCATTAGTAAAAGAGCAACCTCGGTATGCATGATTTTTAAACAGAGTTATATATATCAGTTCTTTCTGTTATGATCTGTATTTGTATGTAGAAGACTATGATTCTATAAATTTATGAATATATTCTACAATGTCAATTCAAAAAGAAAAAAATCCTGTTGAATGTGTATTACTGCTGTTATTAGATAAAATGTAAGGAAGTCCTTTTTTTTTTTTACAGATAAAGAAGTTTTTTTCCTTGACTTTGTTTACATTGGTGTTGTACACAGGAATTACTTTGTTTCTGATCGTGGGCTATGCCAAACATTGGACTTCAAAGGATGCCAATAATGTCAGTAACTAACAGGAAGTCAAAATAATAAGAGGTTGAAACATTAGGGTTAAAGTGTAAATAATTAGTTCTATTAATCTATTCATTTATACCTTTAAAAATGAGGAAGGGATTTGACAATTAGTTTCTGGCCTTGAATAGTGAATATGGTGATTAAAATTGAAAAAAAAATAAGTATCAGAAATTGATAAACTGTTTCACTGGTTAATTTTGCTAATGATTTCACCCTTTTCAATGTCTTGTTGAATTCACCTTATGTTGAATTTGCCTACTGATGACAAAGGCAAAAAGGATGAAAATAAAAAGGAGAGAAAGTTTTCCTGTATACATTATATATTTCTGTTTTTTTACAAGGTTCTTTTGTTTACAGGGGGACAATTATTTGTATGAGATACACATTTTTGTGACAATCAGTACTATCATGGGACTTATATTTGCTGTGACAGCATTCGTACAGTATTATGAACTTGTGTGTTTTGGAGAATACAACTTACACCATTCCCTTCTTCTCTGCCTCCTACCCTGTATATTTCGAGTAAGTCTGCCATTTTTTAAAGGGAACGTTTGGTCAGAATTTTAATTTTTATATATATAAAACTGCACCTCTCATATAAAAAGAAAAGCAGCATTCTATAGCATTGCACTGCTAATAACAGCAGTTAAATTTGATATTGATTGCTTAATTGGACCAGCATGGGGAAATCCTTATCATGGCGGCTGCTGACGAACTGGAGGAACTTTAATTGTCCATAATCTTATTGATTTAACATTATTTCAAATATTAAATACTCTGCAAAACCTGCATTTTTTCTCCAATGGCAAATAGTCTACAGTAAGTCAGATCAGCATGATTAAACATTTAACATTCACTGCTAAGAAATATGCAGGCTCATTCACTGCAGTTGATATTGGCAACTGCACTTGCTTCTAAGAAAATTGACAACAAACTTTATAACTGTATTTCTTCAACATTTTTTTTTTCAGAACAGAAGGTAAATCTTTCCTGAACTGTATTCTCATTACAGTATGCAGCTACATGTATGGCCATAATCTTATTGATTTAACATTATTTCAAATATTAAATACTCTGCAAAACCTGCATTTTTTCTCCAATGGCAAATAGTCTACAGTAAGTCAGATCAGCATGATTAAACATTTAACATTCACTGCTAAGAAATATGCAGGCTCATTCACTGCAGTTGATATTGGCAACTGCACTTGCTTCTAAGAAAATTGACAACAAACTTTATAACTGTATTTCTTCAACATTTTTTTTTTCAGAACAGAAGGTAAATCTTTCCTGAACTGTATTCTCATTACAGTATGCAGCTACATGTATGGCCATATGGCTTTAACTTGAACTCCTAGCTGAGTTAGTACTAGTTGCTAATTGCTTTTCTCTTTTCCTCACAGAGACCCCCGAGTCCATCTCTTGAAAGCCTTGCCAGTAATCCAATCTGATGACAAACATTTCTTTGGAAAATGAATTTTATTATTTTCCACTGTCTGCCAAAACTGGCAGTGATAATTAGCTTGCTAAAGACCAGGCTAAAAAATTGCTTCAGCAAATTTATAGTGCTTTTCTGATATGCATAATACATTACTTGTTTTAACTCTTGCATTGATATCAGTGTAATAATGATTTTCTGCATTTTATTTAAATGAATATTTATTGAATATGTGGAGCTCTCTATTCAGATGCTCTAGATTTTTTTTTATACAGTCTCGTGTTGAAGACCACAGATACCAAGGATATTAATTTATTATTTTGTAAGTAAAGACAATTTATGAAATCATACACTGTATGGCAATTCAAATTATACATATATATTTATGTAGATTATGTACCATATTTATCCAATTTTGGATACAGAACTAGTCCAAATATGCATTGTACTATAATTTGTGATTCTGATATTTCTTTTTATAACATTATTGTAATGTACAATTCTTTTACTAAAAACTTTCTGAAGCACATGTGTACCATTTCTAAGAAAGACACAATGTAAGTGTACATCTTTCTTTTTATAAAAGAAACAAGGGCATTTGATTTACAGTCTAGTTTTGGCTATCGTGTTGTGTATTATATGAGAATATGTACTATGCAAATAAATGCACCAAAACGTTAAGCTAGAATCTGTGTAATATTACATGTACATGTATATGATATTTTCTTTCTGAAGAAAAATTGTACCAGTCTCTATCCTTGAAAATATGTATAACTCGGTTACAGTGAACACACTAATAATGAAATCACATTATAGCAAAGTGGTTTTCATTCCCTGTATGCTAAAAAAGTATCAACTTGTTGGATATACCAAACTGATAGAGAATCATATTTGTTCCTGACACTTTGCTTTAAACATGTTTTACTGTACATGTGTATCCACTGTAGTATGCCTAATCAAACACTGATAGATTATGTCTGCTACCAAAATGGTATTTGATTAGTGTTTTGTTATTCTGATAACCTATATAAGCTACACATGGACTAGGCAGAATTTTTTTCCATGTATATAGATCTGAAACTAATTAATATCTCAGTTATTTGATGGAGTCACATTTTGACTCGTGGTGTAATATAATGCCCCATAAGCTGCTCATAAACTGCAGGTACTCAGATTAAACAGTTCTAAAGGTAGCACACATATGGGGTAATTTATTAGCTGTTACAATAATTTGTGAGACTGCATGTTTGATTATTTCATAATTTACATGAATAAATATGAAATTTTAACAAAGAGAGTGTTACTTATCTATAAGAATATTTTGAGGGAAGGGAGTTGAAAGTCATGATAAACTTGCAAAACTGCAAATAAAATCTGTATAAGTTTTCTTCAGACTACATTTTTGATAGGAATAAATAACTAGTTAATTTTATGTATTATGTTTGTTAATGATAACATTCAGTTTGCAATATCCTCATTATAATTAAATATGCTAAGTAATGCCCCTATAAATGTATTATGGATGAGCTATTATGACATTATAAATTTTCATGTGAAATCTGGATGCCTTCTAGACCAAAGATTTCATCCTTGAAATTGTGTTTAAATCTAGTTTCTATATATGCAAATAATTTAGGACTGATGAAAATGGTCATGATTTTATTTCGTCAAAAACTTATACATACTTTGCAAATATGGCTATGTCTTGTAATCAGCAGTTCATACTGGCCATTGTTCCTAAAGTAGAAAGTTGTTCTTTATTTAGCTCACCTGAGAAAGGCTCAAGTGAGCTTTTCAAATCAAAATGTGTCTGTCATATCATCATCGTTGTTGTAAACTTTTCACAATTTCATTTTCTTCTCCAAAGCCACAGGGCTGATTTCAACCAAACTTGCCAAAAAGCATTCTTGGATGGGGAAGATTCAAGTTTATTCAAATGTAGAGCCATGCTCTCATTTAAGGGAAGATGGGAAAGAAATAGTGAAAATTTGATGGCATTTAAAAATCGTCTCAGAAACCACTAGATTTGAAAAGATGAAACTTGTGAGATACCATCCTCAGATATTGCTGATTCAAATTTATTCAAATCTTAGTTGTAGGTTGGGGCCACAATAGGGGATGAAATTTAAACATGGGAATTTATGGTGAATATCTTTAAAAAATCTCAAGAATAGCAGGAATCATGATTAGTCTAATCTGCAAGCATTCACTGGTAGTCTCCTTATTTGGGATAGGATGAGACATAATAGGGGGTCAATAATTTAAGATCAAGATCATGTTCCCTGGGGGTAGGGTGGGGCCACAATGGGGGATCAAAGTTTTACATAGGAATATATAGGAAAAAATCTTTAAAATAACTTCTAAAGAATAGCAAAGTCATGTTTAGTCATATTGATATGGAAGCATCCTCAGATAGTGTAGAATGAAGTTTGTACAAATCATGGCCCCTGGGGTAGGGAGGGGCCCAAATGGGGGATCAAATTTTTATGTAGGAAAAAATTGAAAAATCTTTTTCTCTAGAACAGCAAAGCCATGATTAGTCATTTTGATAGGAAGGCATTCTCAGATAGTGAAGAATCAAGTTTGTACAAATCATGGCCCCAGAGGGTAGGGAGGGGCCCAAATGGGGGATCAGATTTTTACACAGGAATATATAGGGAAAAATCTTTTTCTCAAAAATAGCAAAGCCATCATTAGTCATTTTGATATGGAGGACTTCTCAGGTAGTGTACATTTGTAGATTCAAGTTTGTAATGATGACCCCTGGGAAGGGTGGGGCCATAATGGGGGATCAAAGTTTTACATAGGAATATATGGGAAAAAACTTTAAAAATCTTCTGCTCAAGAACAGCAAAGCCATTTTGTTATATTGATATGGAAGCATATTCCTCAGGTAGTTTAAAATTCAATCCCCCACCTCCATGTAAACTTTTCAATACTGAACTGATTTGTGCTTTTTCTAAGCCAATGTGCTCAGGTGAGGGATGTGGCCCATGGGCATCTTGTTGAGAAATACGTTGTATGTGACAGTAGATTGATTGTACAAGCATTCTGTAAAGAATAATATTACTTAAGCTGCATTGACAAGGGAAAAAAGGTTAAATGAGTACTCGACTCTCGTCCGACTAAAGCCCCCAATTATTCGGCTAGCCAAGTGAAATTGATATCCCTAGTTATAGTATGATTTTTTTTTAATTAAGAAAGAGCAATAATTTAAACGTTAAGTGCCTGTGGTGTAGCTGAATGAATAGGAGGAAAATGTGCAATTAATAATGACTATGAAGCCCAATGCAGTTCATATTTGATTTCATTGTCTTGAAGACTGGACTTTGAAAAAAAAAACACCTCTGTAATCTTTTGTTGAAGCAGAAGTATGTTAGATACATGCTGTTTTGAAAATAAACGAGGGACTTTTTCTCTCTTTTTTTCAAATGGAGTCAAATTTCACCCACTACTTTCACATTTTATCTATTATAGCATAATCACACACACACTCACCCTCACACACACACAGAAAAAACAATAAATAAAAAAAATTAGAAATTTGATTGATGATTTGAATTAAATATTTCACCATAGATTAAAATATAAACTAGCATTAGTTAATTGTCTATAAACTATTTTTCTCAACAAAAGATTTTAATTTTTCTTTATTTTGAATGAGGACACTTAAAAAAAAAGGGGGGGGAGGGAGGTAAACTTTTTAGCTCACCTGAGCTGAAAGCTCAAGTGAGCTTTTCTGATCACCTGTTGTCTGTTGTTGCCTGTAAACTTTTCACATTTTCAACTTCTCAAGAACCAGTGGGCCAGTTTTAACCAAAGTTGGTACAAAGCATCCTTGGGTGAATGGGGAGTTTAAATTGTTCAAATAAAGGGCCAAGCCCCCTTTCAAGTTGAGTTAATCAAGAAAGGACAAAATAGGGTGGGGTTATTAAAAAATCTTCTTCTCAAAAACCACTGGTCCAGAACAGCTGAAACTTATGTGAAAGCCTCCTGAGGTAGTGTAGATACAAAATTGTTTGCATAATGCCTAACCTCCCCCTCCCCCAGGGTAGAGGGTTGGGCCACAATAGGGAATCAAAGTTTTACATTGAAATATATAGCAAAAATCTCTTCTTCTCAAGAACTACTGGGCTAGAAAAAGTGAAACTTATGTGGAAGCCTCCTGAGGAAGTGTGGATTTTAAATTGTTCAAATTGTAGCCCCTTGGGGTAGGGTGGGGCCACAATAGGGAATCAAAGTTTTACATTGAAATATATAGGACAAATTTTTAAAAATCTTCTTCTCAAGAACCGCTGGGCCAGAAAAGCTGAAACTTATGTGGAAGCTTCCTGGGGTAGTGCAGATTCTAAATCGTTCAAATCATGCCCCCCCCCCCCAAGGTTATGGTGGGGCCACAATAGGGAATCAAAGTTTAACATTGAAATATATAGTAAAAATCTTTAAAAATTTTCTTCTCAATAACCACTTAACCAGAAAAGCTGAAATCTATATGATTCCTGAGTTAGTGTAGTTTTTAAATTGTTCAAATTATGACACCCCCCCCCCCGGCTACGGTGGGACCAAAATAAGGGGGGGGGGGAAATCTAGTGAAGAACAGCAGGGCCAAAGTCATTCAGGTGAGCATTTTGGCCCATGGTCCTCTTGTTTATTGAAACTCTTGTGACGTTAAGATCATTATGACGTCAAAATTTCCAAAGGTGTAGGCAATAGATGTTCTTTTACGACAGATTTTAAATTGGCGGAAATATTTTCGAAACGGGATGAATATTTGCGATCAGGTTAGTGATTTAATTCATTGTGGAATATAGTTTGCATTTACATGTATTTAAATATATTGCAACTTTCATTTTAATGTAATTGTTATCGGACTGAAATTTAAGATAGGAAATAAGAGTTTTTGAGGGTATTTGGCTGCTATTTTGGAACTCAGAAAAAGAAAATACTGAGTAGGTGAAATGGGACTTTGTTTAAATAGAGAAATAAAGAAGCTTTACGTCTATTTCTATTTCCTTTCCATCAGTATTTGATCAATTGTGTTTTAGAGAATATATATGTGCACTATTATGTACATGTTCATGATTTTCTTTAATTTTAGCATTATTATAATATTCTTTTATTTTTAATAAATTTGAACTGGGGCAATTGGTTATATATAGCTAGGCACAGCAGCGAAATTTTGACCACTATTGCATACGGGGTTCAGTAAATTCACTAAATATGTGTAGTAAGTGTGTTTGAATTACCAGTAAGTTTACGAAATTACATAAATTTTACATTTAGATGATAGATCACTAATTCGTCACAATTCATTTGACGTCACGATATCGACTATGACGTCAGTATGTTTGATGTTTTTGACAACGCATTTTATTCTGCAGAAGTTAAAATGCACGTCCTGAAAAACTATTAGTGCTAATTTAACCAGGTTAGTTATCAGGCCAATAACAGACCAAATACATGTATTTATACATTTATTACAATTTCAGTATACACGTACATATATGTGTTTTTTACAGAGTAAATTTGTAAATAAAGTTAACATCCTCCAAGTAACTGGGTATTTAGAGAACTGATATCTACTGATACAGCTAACGTCACAGTACCCATTATTGCCAAGTACCCATTATTGCCGATTTACGTTTTTACGATTAAAAATCTTTCTAACGGTAGTTTATTTTAATTTTTATGCAAGATACGTAAATTACATAATTTTTTCAAGCTACCGAGCGTTCCACAGAAGGAAAAAGTTGTAAAACAAAAATAAACTCACCGGCGACAAGTCAAACATGTGAAAACATACACAATAGCGGTCGTGCGACAGAACATGCCATAGGATTTTCGGCTAAACGTGCACTTTCATGACAGGATCAGTCATGTTTGGGTCAAAATCCATTAAATATTTTCCTGTATGCAATGATACTAAACGAAAATATCCAAGATAATATTTCTACTTCACAATATTTCACGAATAGTACGATGAGTACGAAGCGTCTGCTATACGACGCCATTTTTATTGCAACCGGGAGCGGATCAAACATCCACCCCACGCACCTGTTATAATAACTCTTTCATAGGTTATTTTTATTTATTGAACTTTGCTATGATCGCTCCCCCAATTATGTAGACCATTTCTAATGTAACATAACAAGATGTATGTGTCTTTTTTCTTTCTTTTTTTAAATAATTTTTTGTTATTTATAAATAGGCCTATCACACCCTGTTACCGGCAACTGGGACTGCCGATGCAACTGGGACGACAGACGGCAAAGTTGTTTTTCGCTATGACAGAGACCTGATTTTTATCATATATTTGACTATTTATAACATTTATTTACAAACGTATGGTGGTTGTCCGTCTTGACTATACCATAAACTATTTTCCTGTAGAATATAAAATTATGATTTCTTATTAAAACAAAATAAGAGCAGAATAAAGTCAAATTTCAATCGTCGTTCAAGAAAATTTGGTCAAACTGAGCTCATATAATTAAAACTACTACTCCACGGTCACATTTCTTGTTGTATATATTAATAAATTTAGGCTTTTAACGACATAACCGCAAACTGTGGATAGTCTTTGTTGTTTAATAAGTGTGCCGCAAGTACTTGATTTTGGTGGATCAATATATTTTGGCTGTCGTATACAACAGACGGGGCAAACAATGACAGCAGATTCAAAACAGAATTTGGCAATCGGAAACAGTGGATACGATTTTTAATAAAACATAAAGTTACTGTGTCTTATTAAGCTTCAAATTTCGGAAAACATTTTTTTTTTGTTGCTGTAAATATTGGTCGTACATATAGTATTTGCTATACGACAGTTACTGAATCAAACTTTTCATTAAGTACCAACATGAACATGTTTTAAGACGGTCCATTGGTCATTTAAGAGTCGCAAAAAAGATGAGCGTACTTGGCGTGCGATCTGCAAGAATCGTGTACGAAACATGGTTTAGAAGTCCACGATTTGGTAAGCTGACCATAAGTGGACAGACCTTACAAAGTTACACACATAGGAAAATGTTTAGATTTACATTGAAATAGCTTGCTAATTTGAAATAATTTAGTAATAGTTACGAATAACACAGTAACACTTCTTATAAATAATGAACACCTAACAGGATAATAGGGTATGATATATGAAATGAAGTTTCAGTAGGTTTGAAAAATTGCTTTCGCTCCCTGTGCAACTGAACCAAAATTTATCTTTTTTAAAACTTATATTGGGAAATTTGGAATTTCCCTATCTATTTTTGGTCCAATGTAGAATAAATAATTCCTTATATTGACCTGGAAGGTCACGTTCAGGTCAATATAACATAGTATTTTTCTAACATTGTTGGATCTCAGCCAATCAGAGAGATGGGAATTATTCAATCATATAATAAGTTTTTGTTTTAGCTCATCTGAGCATGGCTCAAGTAAGCGTTTCTGATCAAAGGGTGTCAGGCATCCGTCTGTCGTGTATATCTGTCGTCTGTATTTTTTTTTTTTTTTTTTTTTTTTTTTTTTACGTTTTCGACTTCTTTTTCAAGAAACAGTGGGTCAATTTCAGCCAAACTCCTTCAAATGAAGGCCCATACTCTCTTTCACGGGAGATAATTAAGAATTATAGTTGAAATTTTAATGTCGCATGTTTTAAAAATCTTCTCAAGAATGACTGGGCGAGAAAAGAGGAAATGAATGTGAATGCTTTACTAGTATTGCATAGTGTAGATTTTTTTTTTCAAACCACGACCCCCGAGTTTAGGGCGGGGCCATAATCGGTGTTTAGAATTTTACACAGGAATATAAATATAGAAAAATTTCTTTTTAAATCTTCTACTCACGAACAACAAATCCTCGATTAGTCACATTTACTAGTATATACGGAAGCATCCTTATGTAGTATAGTTTAAATTTGTTCAGTTCATAACCTTTGGGGTAGGGTAGGGCCTTAATATATTATCAAACTTTTACATGGGAATATAAGGGGAAAAATCTGCCGGAGGACAGCAGGACCATATAGTAACTAAGGTAAGCGATGTGACCCATGGGCATCTTGTTAAATCTTTAAATGTTCCAAACTATAATTATCCTTTAAGTGATTCCAATATATATCGTTGCTAAGTAGAACTCAACATATTGGTGATGACAACATCGAAAACTAAAATAAAATAAAGTTGTTACCGATTGCCATCATCTGTCGTCAGTGTTTGCCATGTTAACATCCATCTGCTGTTCAAGACAGCCAAAAGATCTTGACCCACCAAAGTCAAGCGCTCGTAGCACACTTTTTAAACAACACAGACTATCCATATTTTGCAGTTATGTCGTTAAGAGCCTAAATTTATTATATACAACAAGAAATGTGACCGTGGAGTAGCAGTTTTAATTATTTTAAGCTCAGTTTGACCAAATTTTCTTGAACGACGATTGAAATTTGACTTTATTCTGTTCTTATTTTCTTTTAATAAGAAATCATAGTTTTATATTCTACAGGAAAATAGTTTATGGTATGGTCAAGACGGAAAACCACCATACGTTAGTAAATGAATGTTATATATAGTCAAAAATACGATAAAAATCAGGTTTCTGTCATAGCGAAAAACAACTTTGCCATCTGTCGTCCCAGTTGCATCGGCAGTCCCAGTTGCCGGTAATAGGGTGTGTATAGTGCGTTTTGCTTTGCGAAATATGAATCTTTGGGGGGGGGGGGGTAAATGTTAACATCCTCCAAATAGCTGGGTATTTAGAGAGCTGATATCTACTGATACAGTTAAAAAAAATCTTTAAGGTTCTCCACTTAACATATGACCGGCGATTTACATTTATCTTTTTTTACGTTTATCTTTTGTTATCTCTTCAGCTACTGGTACATTTCGTGAGGCATACGTAAGAATTGCCATACAAATGTTAACATAATTGAAGAAACGTAGTTTTTACTAAGCTGATATCTACTGATATTACTGATCAGATGTAAACTTCCTCATAGGTTTTTCATATCATCTGACATTGAAGTTACTAAGATATCTGTAGTGATATCTTCAGTATTAGAACTTTGTGTGTGTGTGATATAATGCAAGATTGCGATACAAATGTTTTTTTAATTATTGTTTTTTTTTTACTTGATTAAATGTTTAATGTCATTCAAAGACAATATTTTCTATTCCTTCTATGATATGACAAAACATGAACACAAGGCAAATTGTGACAACAAACCAACAGACAGACAAACTACAAATGTTGACATCATTGAAGTAACTGGGTTCTTACTTTTAAATATGTGTGTCGAAGGGAGAGAGGCCCTATCATCTTTCTCTCTGTGTGTGTTTAACTATTAACAAATACCGGAAAATTTACATCCTATCAAATGTATTTTCTGTTTAGCGTGCATACCCACCTTCCTACTATTTTATCAACCTGAAAACGTTAAAAATGTCAGAGGACGAAGATTACATGTCCGAGAGTTTCTTGCAAAATCTCGAAGACAAAAGACCCGGGCTTGTGTTTTCTTCAAAGACGTCACGAGCTCACAGACAGGAAAAGAAGAAAAGGGAGAAAGATGACCAAAATCGAGCCAAACCCAAGAAAGTTTTAGAGACAGAAAAACGAGAAGAGGGTTTAAACTCGGCCATTCCCAGTGATAACAAGGGCTTTGCCTTACTTTCAAAAATGGGATACAAACCGGGTATGGCAATTGGAAAGAAAGGAGAAGGACGCTCTGAACCGGTTCCTATTGAGTTAAAGGCGGGAAGAGGTGGACTTGGCAGAGATAATGAAGTCAAAAGGAAATTAGAAGACTTTAGGGTGAAGTCGGCAATAGCACAAGAAAAAAGGCAAAAAGTCATGTCAGAAGCAAAACAAAACTTTGTTGGTCGAATGAGTAATAAGTTTTCAGAACAAAGAGCAAAAAGTGATCTGTATAAAAGTCAGAAAGTGTGTGCTGATCTTGATGTAAGAATTAATTTAACGGAACCCGAGAGACACTTCTTTTGGCCGGATTCTTACAAAAAACAAGATGAAAGTGATGAAGAGTCAATTGAATATGAAGAAACTGAGGAAGATTTACTCTTGAGTAGTGTAGAACAATTAGAAATTTTAACAAATTATCTAAGAACAAGACATTTGTATTGCGTTTGGTGTGGGACTGCTTATGAAGATACCCAAGACCTTGAAACCAATTGTCCTGGTAACACAGCAGATCTTCATGATGATTAAATGAACAGTCTCTGTACAAATGTTTTTATTAACGTACATTTAACTAAATTATATTGACTTTATAAGTAAAAAATAGAAAATAACTTTTTCATATTATTTTGTATCATGCATTGCAACCATCATGATCCTTTACCAAAATGACTTGACTTGCACACATTTTTATCATACATATACATGTAATTTGCCTTAGGCCTTACATGAAAAAAAAAATCCAGAATCATGCCACATGCGTAAATGTGCAATATTGTAATTTCAAAGTGCATTTTCATATTTTTTTGAAAACAAAATTATGTCTTTGGTACATCTTTCTTTCTTTTTTAAATCAAGTTTTATATTAAAAAAAAAACTTTTTTATTATTCCACTTCTTCCATATTGAAATGTCTGACTGGTATTTGCTGATATGTTGACCTTGGTGAGATCAAATTCTCCAGAGGAACTAAATCTGTAATATCTTGATATATACAGGATGAGAATCTCTCTGCTCTTCCATTAATAAAGAGGTCAGAAAAATCCAAAGTTGTATGGTAAAAAACGCTTGATTCCCTTATATTGTTGAGTTCGGTGTTACGTGGCAGTGTGAAGATATAAGAATGCCGTCTTTGATGCTTAAATCTGAAAGAAAAAAATTCATTTTCGGTGCAAATGGCTGACTTAAGAACAATAGTTATTAGTTTTTCTGCTTAGATCGATCCCAATAACTAAATTACATTTTGAAACAGTTTTCAAATTGCTGTCTCTTATGTGTGTTGGTTGGAATTAAGACACTTTTTCAATTAGTATGTGGTTTGACAGGTGGTTGAATAAAGAAGTAGATATTATTCAAATGAGCAGCAAATGCAATTTATGTTTTAGGTGAATCAACACAAAAATATATAAAGGTACATTAAGAATATTCAGTAGAGTGTTGTTATAATGTGCTACTAAAGATAACCTTAATTTTTATACCCCTGCAAACAAAGTTTAGTAGGGGTATATTGGAATCAGCATGTCCGTCTGTCTGTAGACGAGATTTTGTCCGGACCATTTCTTGGAAACAGTTGCAAGGATTTGTCTGAAATTTGTACACTTATGAAGGTGTGCACCTGGTATTTTCATCATGATTGGATAATTTTATTTACATTTTGCAGGTGTTTTTTTTTTTCATTTTTATTGTGTGGTTTTGTCAGGATTTTTTCCCAGAGACTATTGCATAGATTTGTATGAAAATTTGTACACTTATTATTTACCATATGAAAATGTGCATTTTCAACATTATTTGATAATTTTTCTTCATTTTACAGGTGATTTTTTTTAAAATATATATATATTTTTATTGATTTAGTCATTTCGGATTCATGTCTAAGGTTTGAGACATAGAATCTAGAACATCTGTACAAAAATGTGAACTACAGCTTAAAACTACTCATTAGAACTAAAAAATCACAAAGTATTAAAAACAGTTTTTACATGTGTAAATCCATTTGTCCCTTGGGAGTAATGAGTGGACATGCATCCAGTTAAAGATTAATTAATAAGTTCAGTGTGTGAAGCTGTTGGGGCATCTCTGATCAAGCAGGTCTTATCTATATCTCCTGGGAATTGGGCAGAAAGAAATAAAGATCTTTGTTGTCTAAGTCTCTTAATTGTAATTTATGTCTGTCAAAATACATAGTTACTGGAACCACCCTTTTATTTTTAAAATGAGTTTGATATAAAGGTATTAAGATCAATTTGATTTTGTATATGTAATTAATTATGAGATTTTTTTTTCAACAATCAATTTGCAGAGTGTCATGTCTCACAAAGATGACAGATAGTTGCAAACTATTTTTTCAATGTAATTATTAGTATTGATGTTTTATTAGGCTGCACCTTAGTTTCATTCATTAAAAAATATAATGAGTAATTAAATTTTCACTCTAAATGTTTAAGCAAATTGTGAACACCTCTCACATCTAGAAAACATTAGTGATTTGGTACCTTCTCTGAAAAAACCCAGTGGGGGGTATTTGTCCCTTTTGGACAGTTCTAGTTTTTCTTACATCTAATTCCATACATGTATATTTCATTAATTTCTTTTTTTCCATGCGGTGAAAGAATGATATGATTTTTAGAGCAGATATGTTGTTCAATTGTGCATGCCATAAAAATATTGCTGTGCACAGATATTGTAAAAGTCTGTTTTTAGTAGCTGTATTTTAATTCATTAAACTGAAATATAAGTTGATGAGTGTTTTGAACCCATTCATGATTGACTTAATGTATTGAAAGCTCCGATTACAAAAAAAAATGTTATGGTTAAAGGAAAAAAAAGTATGAGATTAATATGTAAATGTGAAATAAAGGAAATCATACAAATAGCACTTTAAAAAAATGCTCCATCCGTATTAAAAAAAAAAAATACAAATTACTTTTCCCCAGTGTACTCATTGGTACATGAATTACCTCTCTTTCCTTTCACGCAAAAAGGCAACAGAAACAAGTACCAACAGGAAGGCTAAAATGGCAATGAAGAGTTCCCGGATGTACCTGAAAACTGTTACTTTGAATTATTACTATGCATCTATTAGATTGACACAGGTGTTAATTTCGAGCTACGTCTCTCTCTCTCTCTCCTCCTGGCTAAGGAAGCAAGAATGACGATCAGGATGACGATTAATGAGATGGAGTAAAAATGTGAGGGCAACTGCCAACAAGGCAAGAGTGAGGGCAAAAATGTGAGAGGATAAGGGTAGAAATGCAAAATAAGGAAGCAAAAGAACTACGCTTGCTACTAAAATTTAACTTTTTTGAATGCAAAGTAGACCTCATTAGTAATTGATTAATAATTATACCACCAGTGAAAAACCGCGTTAACAGCTCTTCATTACAAATCTTTTTATAAGGGGAGAGGGAAGTTAAAAAAATCTATTCAAACCAGGCTTTAAAGCATCACCGGATTTGAAAATGCTTATAGATATGGATATATGACCCTTAAATCTTTCTGTATGTTTTAACTTAATATGCAAAATTAACCACAAAGAATGATAAAGTATAATTTCGTAGTTGTAATATCGTTAGAAATTGGTAATAAAATTAACATTTCCGCCGTGTTTTTATCTGTAAATAGATCTATACCCCCCCCCCCCCCTCGGTGAAACAACAATTTAAGCTTCGGTACGTATGAATTTGTTAAATAGCAATCCGTAATACCTACAAGAAAGGAATTTTTGATTAAGGGGGCGGGGTTGAAGTGTTTTGAAAATATTTTCCGTTCTCCATTGATTTCCTTAGTGAAGTACTCAAATTTTAACACAAATAGTAGAGTCATCTCTCTGTTTTCCAAAATATGTTATAGTTAGGGAAAATTTATGTAATTAACTTTTTAACTTTTGAAAACTGACTTGGAGCTAGGCGACAGAACAATACTATCATTCGCAGCTCTCTTGTCAGCACAATTTCTCACATTTTTGCCCCTGATTTCCCCCACTGTCGTCTTTACAGTGTTGCCCTATTTGTCTCTTCCTCAATATACTAATGTAGAAACAGAATGTGGGCCTAGCTGCTGAGTAAACATCACAGCGTGTACAAATACTCTTAAAATGCTGTGGTAAGACAGATGTATAGTATTCCTAGAAATGTGTTGAGAATTTCTTGTAATACATTTATATTTTTCTAAAATATTTCACTAATAACAAAACATATGTTAAGGTTACTTTTATATTTGATGACTTTTTCCCTTACTTTCTTATGATACATGCTTTTTTCATGGATAACCTCTCATTTTATTTTCTTACGTTGTCGGCCGTTGTTTCAAAGAGTGCTTTTGAGAACAGAAAACCTATTTAAATATTTCTGAAACACTGTATTCACTATCTATATATTTAAAAAAATGTATCCTTAAAAAATTCTTAATAACTTTTTGAAACACTACATATATTGTACTTCAATCATCATGCATGCTATATTTAACACAAATTTGGGAAAATACGCGGAGATGTCTGATTATATTCTCCGTTTTTAACCTCTCAGCGGATAATTGAAATGCACTTGCAAGTACCATTATTTTTCTCTTCCTGTTTGCAGGGTAAACATGCTTTTGATGTCAAAGCACCTGCTGGCAATGAGACCATGTCTACAAAAAATGAACTCAGTTATTAATGCCGTTATAATATTGTGAACATTTATTTTATGAAATTCCAAAAAAGTTCCTAGAAAAGTTGTCTTACAACGTTCAGTGACATTGTTCACATCTGACGATAAGTTTGCAATGGGGATTATTTTTGTGGTTAAGTTGTTCTGCGTTGTGGTTGTTGTAGAGTTAAATTTATTCAACTCAAATTCTTCCACAGAAGCATCTGTATTATTTAAATTTTCTTCTTGGTAATCATAAGGGGTGGACAGTACTCTCTCAACATCCTCTGCCTTCACATCAGTAATGTTTAGAACGCTCTGAGTAGTTCCAGCTGAAGCCAAGCTTGAAGTATTTGTGTAACTTTGATTGTAGAACTCCTTTGAATCTGTGAAGGATTCCACTATAAAATTGTGCATTTAGTTAAGATTTGTTTGAATATTCACTTGATGAATAATCACTGGTGAACAAAAATGATTTTTCATCAAGCGTCATGTACACAGTCAAACTTTGTTATCTCAACAAAACTTTAAATCTATGTGGATTGGGAAAAAATTTATAAGGTCAAGTGAAATTTTTCATAGAAGTATATTTTTTCACGTAGCTGAACATGTATAAGTACGGAAGCCCGTTGAGGCCAGTTGAAAGAAAGAAATATTTTTTATTGCGTTTAAACGCAAAAATTATTGCGTATAAACGCAAAAGATTGCGTTTGATCGCAATATATATTGCATTGAAACGCAAAACACTTTGAGTTTAATCGCAAAAGATTGCGATTAAACGCAATAATCTTTGCGTTTAAAAGCAATAATCCTTCTTTTAAGGATTCGTTTTGCATTTAAACATAATGATACTGTAGTTTTAAAATTAGACATTGATCAATAAGTCAAAGCTTATATATGATTAATATGATACGACATTTCAAAGTACCGTTTGGTTCTGTGTATTTTTGCAAAAATTTTCCAGTTTGTGAAAATTGTAGTTAAACAATCGCATCTTAACAACCAGAATGTCTTGAACGTATTAGAACCCAACACTCTTAATGAAGCCTTTGATCAATTGCCTACGTATCACAACTAATTAAGAACGTTTCAGTGGTATTAATAAAAACTTGTCAATTTTACATCGATCAATCTGTTTTCGTTTGATTTTGATCTCAAATGATTCCATCACCTATGTTCTTGTGTTTACTGTATGCAACCGTAGGAAAGGTTGAAAATATACATTTAAGTCTAAATACTTCTTCATGTTGTACCTAATTCCAACATTTCATAAGTCTATGGAACGCCAAATTAACATATATTCAAATATTTGTACCTATCTTCAAATAATTGTACCTATCTTCAAATAATTGTACCTATCTTCAAATGAATTGAAGATAGGTACAATTGAATTAAAGATAGGTACAATTGAATTGAAGATAGGTGTAAATAATTATACCTATCTCTAAATAATTATACCTAGGTACAAATAAATTATACCTATCTTTAATGGAATTACACCTATCTTCAATTCAATTAAAGATAGGTTCAATTGAATTATACCTATCTCTAATTCATTTGAAGATAGGTATAATTGATTTAAAGATAGGTACAACTGATTTGAAGATAAGTACAATTGATTTGAAGATAGGTACAATTAGAACATATCCACAAAGGATTTGAAGATAGGTACAATTCAATTATACCTAGGTTCAATTCGTTTTGTGTTATTGAAAATAATGAACGCTCCCTTGGAGACAATATTGAACATGGAGGGAAACGCACAGAGCATACAGAGCGACGAAACGAGGATGAAAGGAGAAAAAAAGGTATGTTAAAATGTGCAAAAATCATTATATACTTATCAAAATACACATGTATGTCAATAAGTGAGCGAAAAAATATATATAATAATACCCGAGTACCCCGAAAGTGTCGGAGATCGGTAGACGTAACGGAAATGACGTATAATGAAGGGAGTAGTTATTATTGCCAATATCTTAGTAATTAAAGATAGGTTCAATTCAATGGTACCTATCTTTAAATCAATTATACCTATCTTCAATTCATTGCATTTGTACCTATATCTTCAAATCAATTGTACCTATCTTCAAATGAATTAAAGATAGGTATAATTGAATTATACCTATCTCTAATTCATTTGAAGATAGGTACAATTGATCTAAAGATAGGTACAATTCATTTGAAGATAAAAATATGTTAATTTGGCGTTCCATATAAGTCCTTTCCTGAACCCATTTATACATGAGTTAAACTTTGTGACCGCAACGTGGGGGATAGTATTTTAATCATTTTTTCTTCTTTAGTCTTTTATTTAGAAGATCCATTTTAATTGTTTGAAGAGAAATTGTTTCAAAGTAGAAAAAACAAAAACAAAATAGAAGTGATTTGTGATTGTAAGCAACTGACCAAATCTTCATTAAGAATATAGCGATGAAAAGGCATGTTTCGTTCTTAGGTTGTCTCTGTTTTTACAACCCGACATTTTTTTCCTCCTCTATAAATTCACATCAGTGATTTATCCTTTCAGAAAGCGTTTGCTCGGAGGAATCTGATTCTATAAAGCTAGACATTACACGATTTCCTTTTAAGTAAAAATAAGAAAGAAATGTAATATATCAGTTTACGTGGGTCCGTTGTATTCTGCAAGATTTAATACAAATGATTTCCTGTAATCACAAAGAATATTGCGTTTAAACGCAAAGATTTTTGCGTTTAATCGCAATATTATTGCGTTTAAACACAATAGGTATTGCGTTTAAACGCAAAAAGTATTGCGTTTAAACGCAAAAAGTATTGCGTTTAATCGCAAAATGATTGCGTTTAAACGCAATATACATTGCGACTAAACGTAATCTTTTGCGTTTAAACGCAATGATTAGTGCGATTAAACGCAATGTTTTGCGTTTAAACGCAATAATTATTGCGTTTACACGCAATAAAAAAATATTTCTTTCTCTGAACTGGCCTCAATGGGCTTCCGTATGTAAGAAATACTGGTAAGAAAAATATACCTGTGTAAAAGGTCTTTCTTCAAATACTGTTAAAGATTATAATTTTTTTATGTATTTAGGCTGATGAATTACACAGCATTAAGAAAATGTGTATTTTTTTTGGGGGGGGGGACCCCCTCCCCAACAATTAAAGAAATGAATGCTCTATGAAAGCGAAAATTCTGTTAATCGTGGGAAGCATGGCGTATGAAGCGCAAAATTAATATAAACTCAGTTGATCGAAGGTCATATTGTCAATTCATTTGATGCTTGCAACAATTCAATTAAAGGTCTCTTTAAAAAATAAGCGATATCTTCAATTCTGAATTATTGTCTGCATTAATCTAATTGTTGATATCATTTAATTAATTTGTTGCATGGATTGATGAGCTCAACTAAATTAATGAAAATAATAATTGATTAGATACATTTAGTACATTTATTCAATTATTGCTGTCATCAATTTAACTGGTGCGCATATCGATGCATTTAATGCCCGTAATAACTGAATTATTGTATGAGATATGAACATATCCAACAGTAACCAAGCTTAAAAGTCTATTGGAACGATACAAATCGGGACCAGAGCAAACACGGACCTCTAGAAACATGAAAGGTTGGATCAGATCCCATGGAGGAGTGGGCATGCCCTGTCGGTCGGTCACACCCGCCGTGTGCTCCTGGTCATGATTTGGCAAACGAAGAAAAAGTCGAAAATAATGGCCTAACAGTTTGTATGAAAAACGTCAGTCAATAATCTACTTAACGATGGATTGTATTCGCTAACAAGGTTATTTCGAACACAGAATTTGCAAAATGTTGACTTCAAACGAGACTTTGTCAATAGCGTGCCTCGTTTTAGAAATTGTTCGTACGTACTTAAATTATGGTTT
Source organism: Saccostrea echinata (assembly GCF_033153115.1). Taxonomy (NCBI): domain Eukaryota; kingdom Metazoa; phylum Mollusca; class Bivalvia; order Ostreida; family Ostreidae; genus Saccostrea; species Saccostrea echinata. The sequence goes on along the minus strand of NW_026889813.1, from coordinate 886,579 downwards.
CAAAGACAACTTCAAAAATTCAAAGATAATTTCAATTATTGAATTTCATTTTAATTTGGTGCTCCATAATGGCATGCTATTCGTTATTCAGAATCCTATTTTGTAAGAATGTGTTTCACTCCAATTTAAGAAACTTTGCTCACCAAAGTATTCCATTGGAACCTCCACCCTCCTCAAGGAAGGGGGGTTCTATGGTCAAAACTTTTGAACCACGTCTAAAATGTAAAACTTTAATGCATTTATTTTATATATAACAGTAAAGTTGTTCATTTACCACTGGATTCTTTGCATTCCGTGTTGTTGCACTGCCTGCTCTCTATAGCTAGAGGATTACATTCCTGGGTACAATTCACTCCACAGCTCCTTACACGATGTTGTATTTCACTACCACCGCAGATTGTCGGACATTCTGCCCAAGAAGACCACTCGCACCCCCCTGCGGACGGAAAACAGTGTAACAGTAGTCCAACGAAACACAAATATAATTCTGATAATGCCAGCAGTAATTTAAGAACTCTAATTTTTTCCAACTTCGGCATATGTAAACATGTTCTGTCTGAATCAAATTACATATTACAAATGGCATTAAGTTTTTCAATACTTTCCGAAGAAAAGAGGAAGAAATTCATTTGTGCAGGTCATGAGAAACCTGAATGTCACAGGAAAGGGAAACATATTTACTAGTGCCATTTCCTATTTTATGAAAGGTAATAGAGGAACACCAGGGGATCGCGTTGTACTTCAATGGCAAACCACACGAGAAATAGTAGGTTTGTGACTGGGGGACACTCATCTTCCTCCCCATTTTGTTCTCCTGTCCGACCTTCTCTTTCCTCTCCCTATTCTTTTACGAGTTTCCGTTCTCTTCATCTCCGCTTTCTCGGGCAAAGAGAGAAATTGGATGGATTACAACTTTTTTCTAAGTGGAAGTTTTAAGTTCAAGTTATTTTCTCAAACCACTTGATGGCAGTGAGGTTCTGCGTACAATATACTACATGTAGTATACAAAGACAATATAAAAAACACACGTGAAATAGAGGAAATACATACAAGTTAAGTAAACAAAAGTAATTATGGAGGACAGACCTGTTCGTTGTACTTTAGATATGTAATTACACAAATTAATTAATGCACTGGAGTTATTCTGAAAACCTGTACAAAATTTGGTCTATTACAACTGTAACCGATTACCCGGTCGGAACGACGGTAATCGGTGAGAAAATATGTAACCGGTTAGTCGAAACAAAGTTAATATTGTGAATTTGAAAGCAATTTTCTTCAAGTTTAGTTTTAAAAAGAAATCCCTTCACAAACGTTGATAATTTAGCGTTTTCACGTATCAATTTACGCTGATTTGGAGGTAATTGTGGCTCTCCCTTGAGGAGTGTGAATTGGTATGTTTATCTTTTGCAGTTATCTATCAAGTTAGATTATTAAATATTTACATTTCCAATGTCTTTGTCCGAGGTAAAATTTCAAATAGTAAAAATACTTTATTTCAACATAAATCTACTGGTTCATCGATAGGTGTTGTGAAAAAAAATCACGTGCGGGGCGGGACAAACAGAGACAGAAGGGGCTTGTAGCACGTGAATTTGCAGAATCAAGAGCATGTAAATATATAAGGAATAACTGTCAGATTTTTTGGTTTCATGACTTCGGCGTTTATGCAAATTATCACGCAAGCCAATCGATTGATCACATCATGAAACCAAAAAATTAGACAGTTATTCCTTAAATAAACATTGTAAATTAAGTGATATAGTTCAGACTTAGTTTTGATTATGCTGATAATGCAGAATGAACTTGTTTGACATCTGCTCACATCAAGACAAATAAAGTAGTTTTATTTTCTAACGTCTTTTTCAGTCTTCTTGTTTATATGAATAGAGCTACATAAAAAAGAAAATGTGTATTTTGATACGGTTAATCGGTCGGAACGCCTTGCGATTGGCAATTTCGATTGCTATTCCTACAATACAGTTGAACTTCGGTATCTTGAACACTGATATCTCGAATACCAGGGATATGTCGAAGTGATTTGAAAGTCCTAACCGCTTATTCTTAAAACATTTTACCCCTGATATCTCGAATCCTCGGATACCTTGAAGTTTTTTCTTGGTCCCTTGAGTTCAAGATAACGAGGTTTGACTGTATTTATTGGGAGATAATTTTTCCGGCATTCTGAAAAAATGGACGGATCAAGCATTATTATAATATTTAATGAAAGTAAAGTATAAACCATAATAGCAACTTGGTTTAATTTGCTTTTTAAAAAATATTTTTGGAATAATTATTCATAGTTCCAACCATTTTCCCCCTTTTTTTCTCATCACGCAAAGTATTTTGTTTCGTACAAACCTCTGCCACACAAAATCTTTTTCGGACCATATCAAAACTTTTTTAAAATATCGTTGACCCCCTTTTTTTTTTACTTGAACTTAATTGAAATTTTGCATTTACATTATCTGTTTTACTCTACGACCAATCTTGACAAACATGAACTTCTGTATAATTTTTGTTCAGACCTCGGGATCATTAAGCATCTAAGTAAAAAAAAATGTTTTTGGCACTGAAATCATTTCGAGGTCGAGTAGTCCAAAATGAAAATGCTTTACAATTTTGCATCATCAAACTTCTGTTATATGCGAATTACCAGTTTCATGTCACGAGTAAAATTTTGCAGATGATTGAAATTTTGACTTTAGTTAATAATACTACATGGGGTCTGAACGTGTGAACACCACTCTCTTTATCCGTTTTGTCCAAGCCTATGGCAATGCGGAAAGTATAAAAGTCCCGTACCGAGTGTAGCATCTTAAATTATTCTCATAGTCTAGCATCTCAAATTATCCTAAAACACTAGCATGTGAAATTATTCTCATAGTCTAGCATCTCTAATTATTCTCAAACACTAGCACCTTAAATTATTCTCATAGTCTAACATCTCAAATTATTTTCATAGTCTAGCATGTCAAATTATTCTCAAACACTAGGATCTCAAATTATTCTCATAGTCTAGCATCTCAAATTATTCTCATAGTCTAGCATCTCAAATTATTATCATAGTTTACCACCTCAAATTATTCTCATAGACCTTAAATTAATATTTTTTTCGTGTATTAATTCTAAAATTCTCTTAAAATCTGCATTTCAATGCTCACATTGCTCAAAATTCACATCAATTGATATTCTTCTTTGAACAATGAACATGTTGAAGTCATTCAAAATTTTTGAATACACACTACTTATCAGATGATTTGGCTTTTTTCAAGTATATCTCATGTATTTCACTGACCTGCAATTACATATATCCTGCCTATATCATTGGAAATAACAATGTAGATTGTACTCCTAGAGCACTGAACTTCATCAAACCATTAATAAAATTCAAAAACTACCATCCATCTCAACACCCAATCATCAATAAATCAATCTAATATACCAGGGTCCAATTCTAGAGGTTTAAGGATGTTTGAAGTGGGCCTCGTGTAACTGAGTGACCCATAAACTTTTCTAAGTTCTTGTAGTTAGGGGGATCCAATTGATTTTTTTTAATCTGAATGAGAAATGAAAACATTGGTCACAGTATAATTACTATAATAATATTTCTTTTTTAAAAATAAGAATACAGATTTGCAGCTCATATTGTCTTTGTTAATGGTGACCATAAAATGGAATTAATATAATATTGTCTGTTTAAGCACTGTCCATTTCCTTGGATCTTATTCAGACTATGGGAAAATCTAATAGTTGCAAACACTTAGAAAAAACTTTAATTTTGATGTTATCAGTTTTTTCATAGGAGTGGAGTTAAAATTAAAAAGGAAGAGAGCTTTTCTACCAATTCTGACTTTTTTATAACATGATAAAAGAAACAAACATATACCGTGTCTTTGTTTTACACGGAAACTTTGAAGAGCACACACAAAATCACTTCACTGTATTGATTATAAATGAAGACTGAAAAGTTCTCATCACTTTCGAATGAAAAGTTGATAAAGTAATTTTATAGCAAAATCTGTCTTTAAATCACCACAGAAATTTAATTTTTATCACACCATTTTTCTATCACTTGCTTCTGTAAGTAACAATATAGAAGTTCAATATCTTTCTTTGTGTATTTGAATGCTGTTTGACTGACACATCTTCTGTATCCACTTTCATGTTCATATGTGTATTCCACAACATAAACCTGATGTCTTTGTACTAACAAACCAAACAGAGTCCCACATTTGTTCAGGCTTAACAGCATTTTGAGATGGAGTTCCTGTATTTTTCTACTTTCAAGTTCACAAAAACTAGCCACATCAGCAATCAAAACTAAATAATTCCCAATAGTGACAGAAACATCAGGTGTCACTTTTTGAGAAGTTTCCTTCAAGTCAAATGCGACTGTGTTCTGATTTTTTAACAACATCTTGTATTTCTCTTTAGAACTTAACTCTGTGTTCAATTTGAATTGATCAGCACTGTCACAGGACTGTTCTTCTGTGGGGCCTTTTAAGATATACCCACTCCGATCCAGGAAAGAATCTGGTCCTGTGGTAGAGTAGGTTACATTAACATTGTCTATTCCTGTGAACAGCATCCTAAGGAGAGACACGGTAAATAGTTTTCCTCTCAAATCCTGAAAGCCCTGAGCTCTGGCCTCCCAGTAAAATTTTGCTATATCAGAGGGACACACTATAGATTCTTCTGTTTGACTGATTAAACAGGGTGAACCCTGAAAGAATACAAAAATGAGAATGTCTTAATAAACCTGGCATGAAAAGTTTTCAGGGCAGACAGACAAATATATAGAATTGAGAAAATTAATACAAGTACATGGCTACAAACTGTGCTAAACACAATCATTTAGTTGCATTGTCCTAACTTTTAATTAACATTTCTACAAACTTTAAGTAAATATGGTCTGAGACCATTTAGTCTCAGTAATCTAAAGAAAACTTAAATCATTTTTTTTGTACAGAAATAGTTGGAAAAATAAAGAGATAATGATTATCTATTCCAAGACTTCTAATGCACTTACTGCTTGCAGATTCTGCATCCTTTCTGAAGATTCAGGGAGTTCCTCTAGTTGTGCTGTTTTAAATGCCATTGTCAAATGATGGATATCTGTCATCACATTCTCATCAATTAATAAATCTGTGTCTGTATTCTGGTAGAAGATACAAAAATTTATTTTGATCTAGATGGCTCAATTTCCTTTATTAAGTGATAAGTGGTTGATATATTCATTTTCTTGGTCCCATCAATTTTGAGATAACGAGGTTTGACTGTATTTGTACAGTAAAGAGGAGCGACAGTAAAAATTTTATAGGTAAATAGGAAAAAAAGAAAAGAACCCATTTTATATGTTGAATGCCTGAAAAAGGTGTAAAAACTATTATTTTGTACAATTGATTAAGTTCTCTTCATCTTAAAATTCATTTTCGGAAATACATGCAAATCTAAATACACTTGGCACGATAAATTAGTGACATAGATATACATTAACTAAAAGACTTGTTTTTGATAGTACTTCATTGTATTTTTAAATCTTATCAGGAATTTGTTTTCTCACAAACCTTTTTATACCAGCCTTCATCTCTCCTTTCCACTGGGCTGAAATAAAACCAGCTATCAAACATGTCCCCTGAGTAGTACATCATTCCCTCGCCTTCCAGTGCTCTGGACACTATCTCCTCTGTCTCTCTCACAAGGAAACCTATATTCAAATAAACTTATATTTAAGAGAAATCTAAACTGAACATAGATTAGAAATCTTTTTTTAGTGTACATGTTAATAAATGCAACGAGAAAAAAATTCGTGTCAAGTTTCACTTTAAAGTGCATGATGAAGCCTTCTTAGCATTTCAAAGATTTTAAATATTTGAACACAAATATGACAACAGTTCTCATTAGAAAGACCATCCAGTTACTTTCATCTACAAGGGGTATTCTTTAAAAGCTCTCCCATATTTTCTTTTAAAGCACTTAGACCTTTATTAATGGCAGACTCAGACAATGAAACTCAAACACAGGATGGGTACAGGAGGATATTGGCATATTTATTTGATAAAGTAATGTAATCTTATCATTCTTTTTTTTTTGTCTCTAAACATTCTAATATTGATATATCAAGTAAATTTCAAAAAAAATATTTAAAATAAAAAATAATCTATATGCCTGCATGTATTCACATGGTACTTAACCCTCTGAAGCATTTGTGGTATATATTACAGTACCCAGACATATCTATATGTTAATGATCAAATATTTCACCTTCACTCAAGTCTTCCCAGTGAACAAGCACTGTTCTCTTCATTGCCAGCTTTTCCCTTCTGTGGTTCAAAAAAATTCTGAAAGCCCTTTTCCATCTTTTAGTCTGAAACAAGAGGAAAGCTAAATACCATGTATGTATAAACTGTAGTAAAAATTTCACAAAATTCTTAGTCAATGTAACATTTTTTTTCTCTTTAGACTTGATGTAATTCTTTTAATTATGTACATATGGTGGTGTTTAGTGATTTATTCAAATTCGATTTTAACAAATTTTGACACTATGTTATATGGAATTCAAATATATTTTTTGATAGATCCTAAATTAGGTTCCTTTATTAAGAACTTGTGTTAAAAGAAGGAATGGACCTTTGTTAATGCTATAAAGGTTAGTATTATATACAACCAAAAAAAAAAAAAAACTTATCTCTTTTAAGTTTGGAAATTTTTGTAACAAAGATTAATGTCAAATTTCTCTGTACACATGGCGTGATAACTTTCCCTGAACTAAATGTTTAGTAGTATGTCAAAACTGAACGTACAGCAGCTGTACAAACCGTGAAACGTTGAAAATTAATGACTCTGCTGTTACAATGCAAAATAAAGAGGTGAAAAAGTGTATGTAAATAGATACTCTATAGTTTTAGTCTAAATCTATAAAAATCCAAGCTTTTGAAACATACTGTTTCTTCCGTTTCGTCGTCAGAAATAGAATTTCTTCTCCGACTTCTCTTCTCTCCGAAGTTTGACGCCATTTTTTTTTTAAATTTCTGTTTTCCGAGCCCGATTTAAAAGTTTTTGTTCTTTTTTTTACTCTATATACCATTAAGGATATCCGATCCTCAGCCAGGAAGGACAATTCTTAAATTTATTATTTTATTTCAAAAGTCTCAAAATGAAGCTTGAAATTGAGATCTTTTCGTGCAACAATTTTCTTTTTCATTTCAATTCATTTTATGTATCTCAGTATGATAAGGATTCTTTGAAGTCTTAGAAACGGGTCTTGTAAAAAGTTGACATTTGTACCACATAAAAGAAAAAAATTAATTAATTATTAGAGAAATTGAATTTCCTTTAATCTAGCATTAGATATCAATGCTTATTAGCATGATATGAAATTAGATGTAATTTGTGATGTCTAGCAATGATAGCACAAGCATCTCAGTTACACTATGTACATGTATTATATAACAATTGAAGTAAATAAAAGATGCAGTTTTCTCCAAATGCCTGGAAACCTATATCTTTTGATCCTAGAATATATTTGTTGATCAATTTTCAATTAGAAAATGCATATAGCTGGTGTTTTTATTCGCATTTCCTGAAAATATATTTGAGATTTGATAATTTTCCCTATATAATATGATTAACTATAATGATGAACTTTGAAGAAATACCATGGGTAAATTCATGTTACTTTATGAAATCAGAGATATTTTTTTGAGCATTTTTAATTTCTTAAAAGCTGATTTTCAGAACCTGAGGATCGGACTACCTTAAAAGGTATTGAACACAATAGATTAGAAATGTAGACTTTTGCCGGAGCATCGGCTCGAATCTCAACCGAGCTAAAGGACAGATGATCCCCACCCCCACCCCCCCCCCCCCACCCCACCCCCCGCCAAAAAAAAAATGGAAGCTATATTCTTGGACCTATTGCTGTCTGTTGTAGTATTTTAAAATATAGAGAAACATACATTGTAACTAATTACATCATGATTTCTGTATCCTTGGATCCAGTCTTCATATATCTTTGGATTTTGTTGCCCATGTCCCGTTCTTATTTTTTTTAAAAATACATATCTTGGAGCTACAGCAACAACAGAAAGAGGGGGAGATATCAAAAAGAGACCCTCAAAAGCAATGAACACCTTTACCAGATGTAAGAAGATTTATAACTGTAATAACATCAAAAGGAAAGCTAAAATGAAAACAATACTAAAAGTTTGTACTACCTGTAACCAGTACTTTTACATGTATTTGGAAGTGAAACATGGAAAATGATCAAAAGAGACAACATCGGTTACATCGTGAGCCCCTTGTAGTGATCCAATTACACAGAAGTCCTTTTACAATATGAAATAAATAGCCTAACAATTTGTATAAAAAACGTCAGTCGACTTAACGACAGATTGTAATTGCATACAGTGTCATTGTATTGACCTAGAATTTGCGAAATGTTAACCTTAATTGAGATTCTTGATACTCTTGTAACAGTATCATCAAGGTTTAAATTGTCAGTAATCTCTGTCGGATTAGAAATTGTTCATACGTAGAACATGCCAGGCTCATAGCAACGGTTTCAAAAAGGGGGGGGGACTTCCCCAAAAATCTTAATTACAAGCAAAAAAAAAAAAAAAAAAAAAAAAAATCTAATCTCACCAAAAGGGGGGGGGGGGGCAACTTACCATAATTATCTGACATGCTTATAACTTAAAAAAAGAAAGAAAAAAAAACTAATTTACCGTTCATATCCTGGAATTTACCAGTGCTCGACCTTACAACATCAAAAAGTGGGGGGAGGACAACCAGCATCTAAAGGACAATTCACTAAAGAAAAATTCTATACTCAGAAAAAAGTGAGTTGGGAGCCCCCCCCCCCCCTCCCCCCGCGTTCTACGGGCCTGCATGCTCTTGTCCCGATATGCAGATGATAACGGTACATAGATGTAAAAAAAAAAAGTTGGTCACCACGTTCGTCAGAAAGTTTAGTAATTAGTTTATACCATCAATATCTTTCTTTAGTTTAACATCCAAACATGAAACAGATGTGTCAGACTCCGTGATTTCTTTGATTTCGAATTCAGTGGGATATATGGAATTAACGTATATGAATGAAATTGAATACCGGGTATTGCCATTTTTAATTGATAAAATGTGGTCGATATGTCTTGAAATCAAACTGAAAGTCAAAGCAAGAGACTTCTTTTTTCGTGAAGTTGTTATATATATATATATATATATATATATATATATATATATATATATATATATATATATATATATATATATATATATATATATATATATATATATATACATATATATATATTTGCTTGATAAGAATGCAAAATCAGGTTTGGTAATAAAGGAACACAATTAGGACACAGGCATCGTCTCAAGCCACGGTCCGGAGTCCGCTCATAGCTCTCTCCAGAATGGGAGAGGATCGTACATTTTGGCCGTGGTTTGCGACAATGGGACACAGGGGAATTCCAACAGACTGTTGTAGGACTTGACATTGTAAAATAATTTGAGAAAGCAAAAATATGTCCGGGGTAACTAATTTTTCCTCTATTTCATTGAACACAGAAGTGCTAGTAATGAGATTTTTGTCTTAAAACTTTCTGAGGATGTATAAGGTGTGGTTTGGGCTTTGTAATGATCGAATAAACAGAGAAATCTGACAATTCAATATGAAATTAATAGTCTAACAATTTGTATAAGAAAACGTCAGTCGACTTATTTTTTAGGCACGGATTTAAAGAAAAGGATCTGAATACATGTATGTAGTGCTGGTTTAAGAATAGAAATTTTTCATTTAAATTTCTTAGGGTGTATACGGAGTGGTTTGGGTTTGTTTTTAGGCATAGATGGAAATAGAGGGTCTGAAAAAAATATACACTAGTACTTATTTATTGAAAATTTTCATAATGCGAAAGATATAAAAAAGAAATGTACGAGGTTTGTCCATTAAAGTTCGTGGACAATGACGTTTTTGTCAAAATGAATCGTTCTAGATATACTTCTTGTATATCAATTATCTGGTATGAAAATCCAAGCCAGAATAGATTGGTTTTTATTGTTTGAACTTAATATTTTTGTAAAATTCGCGGTCTTTATAGGTTGCAGATAGTGTGCACGGCCCAGGACTAAAATGCCATAAACTTTTAAATAAAGTGTTCTGATTAAAATGATTATTTTCTTTTAAAAACAAGTCAAAGCTTAGTAAAAATTAAATGTGTTGCAAATAAAACGGCTTTTCATTTTCTGATATCTTTAGTATCGCTTACTATACAGCCAGTGAAAATATTAGATAAAAATCTACAAGAAATATGTTTCAAAAATTAACAGAAAAGGCAGCGATCGGCCTTCCCAATGGAACAATAGAACCTAAATGTGTTTTAATAAGGTTGAAACAACGTCAGAAAAAAATATTTATTCAAGCAACTTAAAATTATTGGATTATACATTTTGTATTTAGTTCATTGACTTGATATTGATCTGTATCATTTTTCAACAGTGTGTACAATTTCGAAGACACTACAAGAAGTAAAAATTCATTGTTATGTGATGAAAATAGGATATGCCTATATTCATGACATTGTTATAAATCCAGAGCAACGTCGGTCTCGTGTGTGCAGCCTGTGTATATGAAGTGTTTATAAATATTGATGACGCTTGTAAATTATTGTTTATCGTTTTGAATTTTAAAATTTTTATCAATTATAGTCTATACATAAATATTATTGCACAAAATTGGCAGTGTGGCATAATAAAGAAAATGTGACATTTTCAAAATCCATATTTTTGACGTTATCTTGAAATTAGCTTTACGTCAGACTGGGCCATGCCACTTGAATAAACAAAGTATTTACACTATAACGTTTATAAAATAGTGTGTTTTTGATTTAATTTTTACATAATTTACTTTATTATGGTCTATATTATCGTACACAATTGCAAGTGCGAACTTTATTAAGAAAATTGTAAAGCCTTTTTCCACGAACTTCATGGACAACCCTTGTACACTTACAATATTTGAAATCTGTTTGGGTGTTACAAACGAACTCTGTAATGATCTACTTGTATGTACAAAACGTATGTCATCTCATAATCTAGCTTTTGAATACGGTCGCCACAGTTAAATAACAGATACATGTACCTGCATGTATTGTGAAATGGGCCTTTCAGATTTTTCATTTTTTCTTAAATATCCTCTGTTTTGTGATATTAGATGCCAATATATTTAGAAATCCTTCAGTTTTCAAGTTAATTCAGCCGCTAGGTGTAAAGAATTTTTGATAATTGTGTAATCCAGGCATTTATTTTCAATGTGCCTTTGAATTACGCAAACACTAAACCATTTTCTGTCAACAAAGGCGGATCCAGTGCCACTGCACTAGGAATAAAAAGACAATAGTAAAATGTTGCTAAATTATTTATTTCCCCCTGCTTTCGCCAAAAAACGAGGGAACATTAAATATCAATCATCTGTTAATCTGTCACAAAAACTTTAACATTGGTCATATTTTTTTAATGAAAGATAAAACTTTCGTATTTCACAGGTACATAACCTCTGAAAAACCCTTTCCAAAAATACTATGACTTTTGACCCCGTAACCTTGACCCTGAAGTTTGACCTACTTTTCAAGTATTTTAAAATTACTTTACCATGATCATAACTTTTGAATGCGAAGAGATAGGACTTTTATATTTCAAATGTACACTACCTGTAACAAGACTTTTCCAAAAATACTATTGATTTTTTACACCATGCCCTTGACGTTTGACACACTTTTCAAGGGGGGGGGGGGGTCCTGTCAACAAGTACCTGAGGTTCTGAATTTGTCATTCATAGTAATAAATTCAAAATTGACCGTTTACTATAAATTTTCTAAGTTATTGAAAATCACAATTAAGAATTCACAGCAACGTTTCTTCTTGCTGTGTTTTTCTTATTGGAGCATTGCAATCGTCTCCGTTGCTTTGTTTTATTTTCCACTGGTTTAGAATACCCTGACGACGTCATACTAGTAAAGCTATTACAGAGCAAAGCTTCGGTCCCATCACCCACCACCTCGATGTACGAGTGCGGTTTAGGTGTTACATTTAAATAATTATTTTCTTCTACTTTTTTGCTTTTGCTCCTTTTATTTCGTGGACGATTAACTCGCTTTTGAGCACTTTGTTTGGACGAGAACACAGCATTCCGTGACAGGGAATTGTCAAGATGTAAAGATCTCTTTCCTGATTTTTCCCCTTTCCCGACATCGGGTCGGATTACCATGGAAATATTCATATATTCGCATTCAACGTTCGTATTCACATTTTCAGATTCTATGGTCATATTGCCATAAATTGGAGTTTCATTGCCATCTGGCGAGTATGGTGTCGGTATGGCATACCCGGACGATGTTGTGCTTCTTGAGAAATTATCAACAGCTTCCGTAGTCAGTGCAAGGGGATAGTCATATACGGTTTGTGTTTCAGTTTCCAGCGAAGAAAATTCGGATGACGTGTAACTGATGGAGTATTCAGTCTTGTTTTCTGGTGGTGAACTATGCCATGAAAAATAAATATCATAGTTAGCGATTCAAGGAACATTAAAATTGAAAAAAAAAATGGTTTGACAAAGTTAACTCAAGATGTGAAACTAAGTTGTGGATGATCTGGCTTTTGTTATAAATTAGAATGGGCTTAATCTAATGCAAAAAGAAACCTGACAAAAAAATATATGGGATGGTGATTAAGATCATGATAATTTACACCGGTATTTTATGTGTTTTGAAAAGTGTTGTATGCGTACCTTTTCCTTCGGTGACAACAGAATGCCACAGTGACCACAAGTAGTGCTGTGGACAAAACACCTATGACCCCATCTTTTATGTATGCTGCATTGAAACAATCATAATTATTTTAATGTGTAAGTACTTTCAGAGATCTTAAATGGACTGCATCAATGACAGGGATGATACGAAGAATTCGAACAAGCATAGATTAAGATACATGTGTATTCCATTTACATCAAGATTAAGGTCTGTCGACACATTCCTCGATTATATTAGTTTGTATCTTCTCGAAATAAAGTGTTCTAATAAAGCCATCTAGAGTTGCTCCTAAATCGGTTTCAAAAAGTATATTCAATTATGTCACGTTTGAGTTTGGAGAGAGTTCAGGGATTTCCTTTATATAGGATTATATGGGTAATACCATCCTCTGGAATCTTGCAAAAAAGTCCTTAATTTTTTGTGATAAAAATTGTACAAGTAGCAGTTGAATAACAAAGTTTGGGGAAAACTATGTGCTTGTATTTTAAGGAACGTGTCATGAAATCTGATAATATATAGATCAGATGGTACAAATTTAGTGCAAATGTGTAAAAACGGTCACCAAGAGCAAAGCTCTAGAGATTCTAGTTAAAGATTTATACATGTATGTATGATATTAAATATATATAGACAATCATAAAAAAAATCCTTACATATTGTTGAAGTTTGACAATAGAGCAGCTTCTCGATGTGTTCTGTTGGTTCATTTGCAAGTTTGCTTGCTTCTGTTGTTAATGGAGATCTGGCTGTAACTGGGAAAGGGGGACAGAAAAGTACTTTGACGATTGGATCTTTGCCCTCTTTTCTGTAGTCTCTGACTGATAACGATAAAAAAGGGCGTAAATGATGTTTCTTGTAAAAGGATCAAGTTCACAACGTAAGTCAATATTTTTGTGATGGGTCATTAATTGCTTTTGATTGATTTTTATGAGATTAATGCCTGCTTTCTCTCAAGATGTTTAAATACATACGAAGGGAGCAAAATACAATTCTGTCAGTTTCCTGCAAACATCGTGTATCTGTCTTTGGGATTTAAAAAAAATGTTTTCTTTGTAAATCAAAATCAGAACTTTCAAATGTTTGAGGAATTTTAAGACTGCAATCTGCAGCGCATTGCCATCTCAGCTCAAAGTATTATTTCAAAGGGAGATTATTCTTAATGAAACATACAGTACAGAATACATGTAAACTGGTCCATAGACAAAGAATTAGGCCTATATAGGTCTAGATTCCTTCCTTAATTTCATTTTTGACATCGGAAAATTCCTGTTTTCAAAGATTAATTTTTGGAAGTATAGAGATAATGGAATCGGTTTTCATAATTTTACGCAGTAGGTTACTTTCTTTACCTTCCCAGTGAATCCGAAAGCCTTGAGCATTGTTTTCTCCGTCAGTTCTGAATGTGAACTTCAATTTGTTTCCAAGTAAAATGTAGTTTGTTTTAGGGATGGTTCCACATCGGTTAAAAAAGTCAAAGTTCGTCTCCACCTCAGTAATCTAATATAAAAAAATTAAATAATTCAATCTTGAAAAATACAACAGTGAAGAGGGATTTTTTTTTTTCAATATAATGTATGAAACTTTTTGTCGGTCGGTTAAGTTCAGCACTCCATGATCTATTTTCTCTCAACTTATTTGATGGGTATGAATATATTTCTTTGTTAATTTAACACATATATAGTGAATACTGTAGTAGCTTTCAAAGAGAAGTCTGTTATGAAAATACTACACTCTTACGACTTCTTGTTGTATTACATCACTGCACCACAAGGTATGGTGAACTTATGTGCAATTAATTTAGATTTAATATAATTACCATAAATAAAATTTTATATAAGTGAGAAAAGGGGCGATGGACCGCTTTAATTGAATCATTGAAAGTCTATGCAAACAAAAAGATTTTTAATGCGAATTTCAGAGCAAACTTGTGGTAATTGAAACGTACATGTATTCCAACACTTTAGTAAGCTGCATATAAAACTTATACCGTCAGAAGATCCTGGCACGGAAATCTAGGATCGTAGTAGACGTCAAATTGAAGAATGGTCACCATCAATGATATGGCATCTATGGGTCCGTACGTCTCCCACGTGATATTGAGGTTGTTTGAGTAGTTTTTAGGAAAGCTTGGAGATTCTATTGTCCCGTAAGTACCGTGCCGTACAATGGGTTGTGAACTACTGCCTACTTGTAGAAATTATAAGTAAATACAATGAGTTAAATCTTTTCCTCGACCATTTTCTATTTTTTTTTAAAGAGTATAAATGTTTGAACTAAGGACAGATGATACAAACAAACTTTTATCAAAAATCTTGAAATAACAACTTAAGTCATGTTTATATGAGTGAAATGAATAAATTTAATTGCATAGTTTTTGAGTTTTTCATTCAAAGTTTCACAATAATGGGATTTAAATTGACAAAAAATTGTATAGATTAATAAGGATGGTTTCAGAAAGGTAGAATTTTGAACATCATAGAAAGTTTACAATTTCTTAATACCTTGTAGATTAGAAATGCATCTTTTACAACCAAATACATGTAGATCCAAATATATATACCAATCCAGGCATCCATTTTTTTGTTTGTATCATCTGTCCTTAAATATCATTTTCCTTCTTTCAACATTAAGATTTATTGGCAAAAAGCATTCGACTTACCTTTTACAATCAAAACAAAAAACACATAAACTATTACGCCCAATTTTACTTTCATCTTGTTCTTATGTATATACTAGCAGTTTATTGTATCATGATGTATCCACGCAAATGAGCGAACAAAAATATGCTAGAGTGAACCATTCATAGTACCAAATATAGACAAAACATGCTTGTGTTGACACTGAGAAAAATGCTGTTTCGGAAATTTAGTCTATGAATGTTTTCCTGCAATTGTACTTTTGTCTAAGGGCCTTTATTTCAGAACTTTTAATTAATTCCTGATTAAGTACAATATTAAAACATAAGATGAGTCAGGTGTACCTTGTTTTTAACTTAACTAAATATAATCATAGACTAATTTGGAATTTAAATATCTGCATGATTAAAGGTCTATGGCTGAGATATTTCTACTTTGTCAACATAGCTGTTACTTAGATCTCCGTTACTCTACTTCCGATGTTAATTCTGCTGTTCCTAAAATAGCCTTCTATGTGCATACATCTAATTATGTCTCTTCATATTTTGTTGTATTTTATCTGTATAATTTATATTAATTTAGTTTAATAACACGCAATTTTAAAAATATCACAGGATCAGTAAAAGGAGTTTTTTTCGAATTTGTTACAAAACTAGGAAACGATAGCATATTTATTAAATTGTACAATTCTCCTCCACAACATTTATATTTTAGTGAGGAGTAAGGATAGGGTCTTATTGAAAGTTTACAGGATTACAAATTGGCTTATTATACAATGGCTTACTGCATGAGATGTAATTTTCGACCCCCATTTAACCCTCAGGGTAAAAATGAAAATTCCGAAACCTTATTGCACCATTGATTTGATTTGGCTCTTGCATAAAATGTAAGAAGAGTTTTGGGACCCAGGTTTTTGTAAAAAAAAAAAAAAACAAAAAAAAAAACAAACAAACAAACAAACAAACAAAAAAAAAAAACACACACACAAAGTCGTTTTCTTCTTTCATTTGGCTCCTAGGATGAAAATGAATACTTTGAAACCTTAAAGACAAATTTCCTCATTTTGCAAAGTCATGGAACTCCGTGCATGTCCGCCAGAATTATTGTCATACCTTTGAGCTTTGCTGAAAACATCTGTAAAGCATAAGCATCCCATTAATTTTTTTTTTGCTGTTTAAAGATAAAATATAAAATTAAAAATAAACATTATCATGCAAACGTTACTGTTGCTTTACAATTTTATTTACACTTTTTTTTTTATTTTGACAGCAGAAAATAATTCCTAGGTAAATCCATTTCCTTCTTACAAGAGCCATTTACAAAATATCGTTCTGAGAATCATAAGCAGCACAGAATTAAAAAAAAAACATCAAAAATTAAGAAAAAACAAAACATAACAAAAAACAAAACATAACAAAAACAAAACAAAACAAAAAAAAGGAAAACAGAATGCATACAATACAAAAAGTTATTAAATAGCTAATTCAAATACATGTTTTCTAATATGTGCAGTAAAAATAAACAACGAATAATAATATTTTTGCTGACTTCACTTTTATCTTTAATTAAGTGTTTTAAAATATTGAAGAACATGAGATATTATTTGTGTTCTATACAATAGTGTCTTGATGTAAAAAAGAACAATAAGAGTTTGATATCGGTAGAACATTATGGAAAAAAAAATAATGTAAACTAAAGCTATAAAATTAGGCACATTTATTTTAGATGATGCATTATCTATTAAAAAGTGATCGAAAAGGTAGGTCTGTATTCAAGTTACTAGCCCTGTTTTAATTGACAATGCAAAAGACCTTCCTCCTGATTCCTACAATCAAATATTCCATTCTTTTTCAGTGTTATCTCCTATCCAATTTACATTTAAATGCAGGTACGGGTGCGACTTATTTTACTTCTATTTGTAGTTAATTCCAAAGTTTAATTGTAGATAGTAAAAACCTATTTATGCAAGATGCAGTTCTAATTTTAGAAAGTCAATAGTCCCTATCTAATTAGATTGTACATGATTTTGAAAATGTTTAATTGGTTCCAACAGTTCAAACTACTAGTATATATATATATATATATATATATATATATATATATATAATTAGGGATGTCAATTTTATTCGGAGAGCTTAGTCGAATAGTCGGAGGCTTTAGTCGAACGATAGTCGAATATTCGTTGAAATTTAAATCAATTTTTCATGTCATTTTCACTATTAGCCTTTTATAGACTACTTGTACAATATTTAACCTACGCTATCACCATTATACAGCGAATTTATGAATCGTAAACATTTACGTAGTACAATGAATACTGTACATCTACATTTATCCAATGCATTTGATTTCAAAATTAATATAGTATTTAATGCACATTTTATATAAATGCAGGATATCAAACGCTTGCATTTGTCCTTTCTTTTCATAACGATAGTACATGCACCCATTAATTGAAGCCATTTCTACGTGTCATGTCAGTGACCTTTGACTGGTAAACAATTAAAGCGTGCCTCTTCTAAAAACAGAGAGAGGTTGCAATAAATTTTAATTATGAGATTTTGTGCAAATAATTAATACAGTCTTAAAAAGACTGCATGATATTAATATCAGAAAGAAACACCATTTAATTACGCTCATAACTGTCCCCCAATTTACATGTATTTACAATTTTGTAACAGCTGTTTAATTATTCTTTATGAATAGTTGCATTACGTCAGATCTTATGGAATTGCAGGTTGAAACTTTATAATTTGAATCTACAAAACCAAACAATTCTTGAACGTCCTCTCCATCAATAAGTGGTAGACAATCCTTGATAATCATGTTTGTGATAGCAACATCTGCTTTTTTTTTTTAGGGGGGGGGGGCATTTTGAGGAGAACTTACTTATCCCATATTTTTCTTGTCATAATACAATGTACATGTAGGACCATAATATGACAACTTTCCAAAGAAATTAGAATTCAAGAAAAGTTGTATATTAACATTGTGTAGAGTTTACTCAATATGAGTT
This sequence comes from Saccostrea echinata, assembly GCF_033153115.1. NCBI lineage: Eukaryota > Metazoa > Mollusca > Bivalvia > Ostreida > Ostreidae > Saccostrea > Saccostrea echinata. The sequence goes on along the minus strand of NW_026889813.1, from coordinate 868,112 downwards.
TAAAAATGATGATAAAGATGAAGATAGGACCATCTTTAAAAAAAATTGTTTGGTTGCCCTCTCCCGATCGACTGGCTAAAAATGGCCCGACTCAAAATTTTTTATAACCTCCAGGAAGCAATTGTTTTTTATGCATTCTGGAAAATAGATTTTGAAAATTCAGCATTGATTTTGAAATTTCCTTTAAAAAAAATGACTCAATTTTCTCATCCCGAGTCGGGAGAGGGCAAGCAAACATTATTTTAAAGTTGGCCTAACGGACAGTGATCGATCTCAAAAAAATTTTTCCTACAAACAGTACAAATCTATGAACAGGGCATAAAACACGGAAACCCTGGAAATTCTAGAAGTGTGATCAGGTGGGGTAAGAACCTCTGTTGGCCGGTCGCACCCACCGTGAGCCCTTAACAATTGGTACGAATAGTTCATACCAATTGTTAAATACGACCCAAATGATACGTTAAACATGTATTTGCTATCAAGGTCATCATAATGACCATAGAATTTACGAAATGCTGACTTTGAACGAGGTTGTTGAAATCCCTGTGACATCTACTTATCTGTCAGTAGCCCGCCTCGGTTTAAAAATTTACCGTACTCAGAGCTTTTGAGTATCGAACAGTTTTACCCTGTTATCTTATTTGAAAGATTTTTTTCAAACTTTCCCCTACAAATTTCCTTGGAAATGGTGACTATGTCATTCCTTTGTGGTGACTATGTCATTGCTCGGGGGTGGGGTGGGGGGGGGGTATACATACTGAACAATCTTGAATCTCATAACATAAATGGCCTTGTAATTAAAATTTAGCATTTTGAAAATAATTCTCCTTGAAAATTAGATATGTTGATAGTTCGTATTTTGTTTTGTTTTTTTAATAATCCCTTTATGGCCTCATTCCAGCCCCGGGAAAGATATCTTAATTCGACAAATTTGAATCGGTATCACTCGAGCAGTATCACTCGAGCACGCTGAATTTTTAATTCTGTAATCCTCAATAAAGAATTTTAAAGGAAAATTCAATATTGCAGGGTGTCTACATATTTCTTTTGTAAAAATATGAATTGTTTCTCCATAGCAGAGTTAGATGAATCCTTATGTCAGCAACTTATTTGTCAATAGCGTGCCTTCTTTTAGAAATTGTTTGTACGTAGAACATGCTCTTACGTATCGAATCAACTGGGATACATAAAACCCATATGCAGGTGATAATGGTATATTGGCACATAAATAAGGGAAGGTAGGAAAAAAAATTATCACGTTTATCATAAAGTTTGCTCATTAGTTTGCAATCAATGTCTTTCTCTACTAAAATATCCAAATATGAAATAGATGTGTCAGACTCGACTCTGTGGAGTCTTTTATTTCGATTTCAAAGGGATTATATCGAATCATTGTAGGGATGAAAATAAATATTGTTTACTGATAAAACATCATCGATGTATCGTAATGCCGAATTGAAGGCCACAGAAAGAGACTTTTCTTTTCATGTAGAAGTTTTTGAATAAATTCTGCTTCATATGAATGCAAGAAAAAGTCTGCTAAAAACAGGGAGCAATTAGTACCTATGGGAATTAGGTGGATTCCTCTGGGAAATTGGAACAGAGGTTTCCGTTCAATAGCTGGAGAAAAACAAGGAGTAAGGAATTATACGAGACTGGAACACGCTGAAATGAGAAAAAGAAGAGCAGGAGGTGGGGGACAACTGTGACATCCCCATATTTCAGAAGGAGCGAAGAGGATCAAGTCCTGAAATCATTTTTGTTCATTTGTCGACTCAATATATCCCAGTGAACACGAAATAAAGGTCACAACAGAATTTGCCTCATCTGCTACATATTTGGATGTTTTACAGACAATAGTCGTTAAATGCCAACTAATAACTAACCTATATGAGAAACGGGATAACTTCTTCTATTGATGTAGTAATATTTCACTATCATATGTCATGTATGCCTCCCAGCTGATTCGATGATCAAAAGCGTGTTCTGAGGACGATAAAACCGAGGCAGGCTGACAAATAAGTTGATATCACAGGGCTTTCAACAACCTCAATTAAAGTAGGCATTTTGCAAATTGTATGGTCATTATAATGACTTTATTAGTATCACAACATATCGTTGTGTCGTATTTTGACTGACGTGTTCCCAATTATTTGATAGGCTGTTGTTTTTATATCAATTTTGACTGCAAACTACTCCGTTAACCTGATCAATACAAAAGTGACCGGTCGACAGGGTATGCTTACTCATACTAGGCATCAGATCCTATCTCTAGTGTTTCCAGAGGTCTGTGTTTTGTTTTGTTTGTTTGTTTGTTTTTTTTTTTGCTGTTCATGTTTTGTATTATTTACATGATTCATTACATTGATCACTTAGATTATCTCTACCTTTTTCATTAATAAAACTTTTCATCACGATAAATTAAAGACCTGGCTCCTTGACAAAGACAACGGCTTCTTTAATGAAAATTGAATTTGAAAATCTTTATATTTTGTGATGTCATCACAAATTATCTCGTAAATTTGTTTCATTTGGTAGTTATATGCTTCCGTAGTACCGGTAATGTTTTTTATTGTAGAAAAATAGAACAGAAAAAGACTCTGTAATTATTTTCATGTAACTTTGTTCTGTGTTCTGTGTACCGGTATTTACCAGTAAATGAATTTAATCAGATCAATAATATGCAGTTATTTTAATTACTCGATATCAATAAAGGCTTTAGAAATTACAACTTTGTTCACCAACTCTTGAACATGGTGGCATATCAATTACAATTTACAAGTCTGTATATTGTATCATGCGATTTATTTAATGAATTCAATATTTCTACTTTGGTTCAGAAATCTATTAAGCGGTCTAAAGTTTTACAGCTAATTCTGTAGCTAGCCTCTTCCTTGAACTACTCCTTTTGATAATATAGCGCCCTCTTCTGAGAGAAGTAACGCAGGCCAAACGACATAGTCTACGTAATGTCCGCTCCGAGTATAGAATGTAAACCGACTTGTATCAACAAGACTGCCTTGTGGGATCCTCCACTCCAAAACCAAAGGTGGATGATGGACGTTCATGAACCAGCAGAGCTCTGTACACCTATCGAAGAATCGGATGACTTGTTTTGGGTACGATTTAAGATTGGTCAAAATACTCCGGCATGTCTGCAAAAATGAAAAGAATTACGAGTAAATTATGAATATAATTCATCATCATTATAACGACATTTCTTTTTTCAATTCTTAAAATACACACAGTTAACACAAAATGAACAAAAAAAAATTATAATAGTGGATGAGTTTGGATGTTGCAGTTTCAAGATGGATATGATGTTATGCTAAGGCAAACTTGTTATTTTAAACTAAAAACTTCAATCACACGTATTGTAGCAATATCTGTAATAAGATAGCTTTTAATATGCAAGCATAAATTTTTTCTTTGTATTGCTTTTGTAGAATCGATCCGCTTCAGCACCTTCTTAATTTCCGGTAGATCCTCTAGAACACGTTCACGCTGTAGCTCTATGATCTGGATTGGAACTTCCAGAAGATTATCTGGATTTAGTAATCCATCCACCAGTTTACTATCACGGTGAAGTTGACGTCTTTGTTTCTCTGCCATATCCTTACACTTCAAGTAAATATTCTAAAACAAAGCTTCAAGGTCATCAGTAATTCAAACTGGAACAATCTTGATTGAAAGAACGGCTTATTTTGTAGATTTTTGCATGCTTAAAACATCGAAGTATTGTCAAAATGATTGACCGCCACCGTCTTTGACAGAGTTACTGTTTCAAAATCTAAACTTGGCACTTGACCTTGGCATTGCATCATCACAAAAGCAACAGAGTCATAGAAAAATCTCACCGTCATACAGCTTAAGAGATCTGCGACCACCTTTCTCTCATTGAATACTTTGGATATCATGGATTCGTAGGCGAGAATCCATTCATTGTTGTAGAGTTCGGACAGATGGAGGGTCAGGGCTGTCGGTCTGATCAGGTCACTGAGGTCGGCCATAAACGTCTGTGTGTCTCCGTTCTCATCCTCCCCAACATGGCTGTTGACGAGCCGCCCTAATCTACAAAATCATCCATATCTATAGATATTTTGACAATAACAATATTTTATTATTACAGTTGTATAGATGTTGTTAACCTGACGACTACGAAGTACCTGTTGAGTAAATATTTGCGCTCTGTTTCTAGTGTTTGGACTAATTTCCACAGTCCCTGAACTTGGCTCCTTAACTCCAACAGTTCCTTTTCCTCTGTCTCATTTCTTGGAGTATCCGCCATCTTTTCCTTCATCAGTCTGTTCACTTCTGCTTGTAGGTACTCATTCTGTTTGACCAGGTGCGAGTTCTGCTCTTTAAGATTAGCAATTGTGTTCTGAAGATGTTTTTCATATTCTTTGTGTCTTTTCTTGGGATTGTTTGTTGTTTTCATTGAGCTAAAGTCACTGAAGCTTGCTCTCAAAGTTTTTTGCCCATCTTGAAATTCCTTTGATTTCCCAGTTTCGGAGGTGCTATTTGTTTCCTGAGTTTTTAAGATAGTTTTTAAATCTTTTGTTTTGTCTCGGTTCTGGTTTCTCGGGGATTCATTTTTTTCTGATAAAACTGGCTTCTCCATTTTATCTCTTTTTAAGGGCAGTATGAGAACCTTACTCTCAGCTTTTTCTATAGACTGTTTCCTTGGTATTTCTCTAGGAGTTGAATCTTTTTCTATAGACTGTTTCTTTGGTATTTCTCTAGGAGTTGAATCTTTTTCCATTCTTGAGGATACCTCTTCAATTGCAAAAAGAGATTTGTAAGCGTTATCTAATTCTCTGGACAACAGTAATCCACTTCTCAAGTCTTCATGTGTATCCTCTGTCGTCTGCGTTGTGTCTTCTGTCGTCTGCGAGTCAGTTTCCTGTAGCTCTCTAATGTTTCTGTTGGCAGATTCTAAAAGCACCTATTCAGAGCTTTAAAATTAATCAAGAGTTTCAAAACGTTTTACAAGCATTATAATCAATTTTTAACAAAAACATCTTTTTTAACTCTAGTCCGAAATATCTGACGTATTCCAAGCGTTTTTTCACGATTTTTGATTTGACGTGCCAAGAAAACCTCAGAACCGGCACCATTATGAAAAGTGGAAATTTCGCCGCCCCCAACTGAACTCGATTTTCAATACTTGCAAATCGAATAAAATATCAAACTCACAACTTATCAACAGCCCAATGCTTCTAGTTCTCACCAAGATCGCTTAAAAGAAAATATCACTCCACATTTCCAGGTCTCACGAGTTTTCAGAATGCACGAAATCGGAGCAATTTAAATCTCGGCAGTTTGATAAAACGTTTTCACCAGACACTTATGTTATACAGTCATTCTACGATATATGGACCAATCAGGGTATAAAACAGGAAAAAATAAATGGACCAATTCAGGGTATAAAACAGGAAAAAATAATTAATTGTTTCAAATAGCAAAATGAACATCATAATTCTCTAAAGGACGTATCAGTGAACTTGAAAAAAAAGAATTGTTCACAAATCTGGTATCGTTACATTCTTACAACAATTTTAATATTCCATTGATTTTAAGGTAATGTTACGGAAGTTAATGCTTGAGCATGTCTTATTATTTTTTAAATAAAGCTGAATTTGACCAATTTTTCGTTTCTGATGTTCAGTAAAAAAGTATGATTCATGAAGTCTTGCATGAATCCGATATTAAGTTAAAATTTCGGGGAAAATATCGTTACGGAAGTTAATCGTTAGGGAAGTTAATTCCCAGCAATAAAAGTTAAAATTCTCGGCAATAGTTAAAATTTAAGTTTGTTTTAGGATATTTAACTAAAGTATGAAGCATTTCGCTCCCAAAATAACAAAAAAATTATACCTTTAATGCAAAAACGTTCCTTAATTACCGTTATGGAAGTTAAATTTTTAAGAGAAACAACTGTTTTTTTTTCTAATTCATTTTGTTATGTCGAAAATGCAATGGTCTAAAATAGCTGATTCGCAACTAGAATCAATGATATAAGGTTCCGTGGTCACTTTCAGATAAGTTTTAGCTCTTTTTGAAATCTGCATTCTGTGCGTGAAATTTAAATCAAAATCGTTACGGAAGTTAATCGATTTTTAGCGACATGCTATAATTTCGCATGAAAGAAGATCCATGAATTTCTTTGCGAGAAGTAGTTTGATTTCTTTTAATATAGGATAAAAACCTTTTTAAACATTTATTACAATATATTCGGAACGCTTTTACGGCTGACAATTTCATCCTGAAATTTGTAAATAAATGAAGCAACATTGAGATTTGCAGTGGAATACATTTTTCAACATTACATTATGTTCATATCAAAACTTTAACTGCATATACATGTATATCGGTGAATATTTACAAAACCATGTGTGTATGTTAAGTCTTAGAGTTGAAATCGATCTTTAAATTCATAGTTTAGATATTACAAATTAAAGTAAATTTGTAAGCGACATAAAAAATTCTTAATTGGTCATGTTTTTGTAGAATGACTGTACAAAGGAACTATACTAGCGGTATTGGTAAGTACTAAAAACATTGTAGTGTTGATAAGATGTGAGATAAATTTTTACTTCGGTTCGTATGTCGAAAATCGACCCGAGAATGCAGCCTCCGGTTGAAGGCGGCGAATTTCCACTTTTCATATGGCGCCGGTTTTGACGTTTTCCTGGCACGTCAAATATCAAAATCATGAAAACGCCTGGTTAACGTCAGATATATTTCAGACTACTTTTATCCCTAATAGTAAATTTTCTGGAAGATAAATTTAGGCTGTTACATGTATTTATTGTTTAAGAATGTTACTAAGTAATTAATATTCAGTTAATATTTACCGACAATCTCATCTGCTCAGTGTTCAAAGTGTGAACCTGCTTCTTCAAAATTCTGTTTTCTTTTTGGAGATTGTTCCATGTTGGTAAATTTGAAAAAGACACTTCTACTGGAAGCTAAAAATTAAAATTTTGTTTAGATTGTTCCGTCTTTTTTGCAGTCTTTACTAATCAGCAAATCATAATCATTGAAATTTCTTTCTCTAACAAGCCTTACATTTTCTGCTCTCTTCACTGCAAATTCCAGTAACTCTATAACTATACAACAATATCGTCGTTTTTCTGTCTCCGTGATGTCGGGGTAGGGAGCATCTACTTTCAGCATAAAAGATTCTAGGTCACAACGTAGGCGCTGTAACTTATTAGAAAATGTTCTTTTCTCGTCTGAGTGTGTCGTGCTTACAAACATTTTGCCGCTGGAATTACAGATTTTTAAAAACAATTTTATTTATTTTGAAAGAGAGGTATTTAAAAATAATGAAAATGAAACAGTATTGACTAATGTTGTGTGAAGTAACAGCAATCATAATGGTATTTATATCACTTTAACGAATATCTGAAATAATTTAATGCACAAAAAAGGAAGATATTTAACACTACCTTGCTATTTTTCTTACCTCAGAAATAGAAAAGACGCCGGCCCGCTCCTTTCATTTGAAAGTTTATGAACGAATGCTCTCAAGCATGTTTTAAAAACAATAGAAATTTATGACTTATTTTGATTGATTACTGATCTGGAAAAATAACTTCCATTAAAGATTACCTTGCTAAATTTAAAGGACATGCAACGCTCTGTACTTTGTTATAGATAGTTTTTTTTTTAAATTAATATATGTTTGTCTTGCTAAAACCTGCTGCAAATTTGGAAACATATCAGAAAATGTCTTGTAGAAAAATTATTTGAGCATACCTGGTAGGTATTTGTAAGTCAACGTTTCATGGAGCACCAAATTTGCATGAACTAAAATAATTGTAGATAACTTTAAATATTTGCAATGCACATGCACAACAATTCCATTAAAGATTTCTTCAATACTCTTAGTAATTCATGATTTCTTCCATTCTGAATTATGGCGTGCATTAATTCAATTGTTGAAATCAATATTTAAATTGCTGAATTGGTTCGCACAATAATTGAATATTACTCTTTTCAAAGCATTTGATTAATACACAAATGATTCAATAAAAGAGGTGATTAATTTATCTTATATCTAATTGAATGTTTGCTTTCTTCAATTGAATTATTGCATGCATCAATTTAATTAAAGCGTGCAAAATCTGAACAATTGCTCTCTTGATATCACCAATTTATTTAATGCGAAAAAACAATTTGTGGAGAAAAATCAATTATCTAATTAGTGTTATCTCTATAACTGAAATAATGATCTTTTTCATTGAATCATTGATATCTTTAAAATAATTTACGAGCCCATTAATTCCTCTAACAAATTTGTTGTGTCGTGCTTACAAACATTTTACAGCTAAAAGGACAGAAAAATAAAATTAAAGACATTCCACCTGAGTTTTATGAAGCGCAATATTAAAATAAACTCAAATATTTGAAAATATCTTTAATTTTAAGAAGATAACATCAAATTTCAATTTCGCTTGTAATTGAATAAATGCGCATAAATAATCAATTAATGAAATTTTGCGCGCACCAAATCAATTCCTGTTCCCATCAACTGAATTTATGCGTGCAATTATTGTTCCCATTCATTCAATTGATGCGCACCTCAATTCCACTGATAAGAATAATTGATTTTATGTATGCAATTCGATTTTTGTGCACTATAATTTATTAAAGGTATCTTTAAATAATTTAATATATCTTCAGTTATTTGAGTTTATGCTAATTTGAAGATTACTAAAGCTCGGGTGGATATTGGATTTCATTCAATCAGTGACCAACCTAAAATATGAAGATATTATTTTTTAATATGTCCAAAGTATATAGAAGCCAGAAAAGATTTTTTTGGATAAATTTCTTATTACTATTTATTATTTGATAAAATTCACATTTTAGATACACATGTCTTATTATGGGGGAAAGATTCTATGAGTTCTGATGAGAATAAACGTCTTTTCTCCATTGTTCAAACGTTTATCAAACATTCTGGCAGATTCACATGTTAGTATTATTATTATTTAATAAATTTATTTATATATACATGTATATACAAAATTACATGTATGTTTCTTTAAAATGCGTTGATTTGTAAATTTGGCAAATACATGTATTGAATATTTTGAATGTACATATTTAACTGTGACCTAATTTAATCTTTGTAATTAACATTTAGGGAGAAGGCTTAATAAGTTTTTAGAACTTGTACCCAATCCCTTTGTAATTAGAAATTACAATAAAATATGTTCAACCCAAACGCAGGCTAATTCATCAATAACTTTAAACTGTTTAGCCAACACCTGCGCGTCACATATAGCATGACTGACATCTTAATTTAAAAAGATTTTTCTATAGTAGTTTAATTAAAATTTTTGTCATATTCCAAACATGAGAAAAAAATTTTCTAAAGCAACACTAGTATCATTTATTCAAGGGTAACTTTAATAACAGCTATGATATTGTTCAATCGATTTCCAATCCATAGGTTCCCTTTTGCGCCAAAACAAATTGATAACAGTCCCTCTACCCCGTGGTCTTCTGTTGAGATTAATGCCAGCTGTTTGCCGTCTGCTCCAAGAACGTGCACTGCATCGCTCCATCCATCAAGGACATAAATCCGGCCTGTGTCATCTGTGGCAATCCCTCGTGGATAAAACCTAGATCCACTCCCCGAGTATGAAAATTTGTGCTTTCCGCTTCTGTCTGTAACGATTAAACACTCTCCGTTCCAATCGGACACGCAAATATCTCTGTTTATATTTTCGGTTATATAGCAGGGATTGCGATATAGATTAACACCGTTGGCATCTCTCTGGCTATCGCACAGTTCTCTTCCCTTATCATCATATCGTACGATCCTTGCATCGTGTTTGAAGTACATACCTATCAGAATATCTCCATTTCGCGTGGAACAGTGGAGAGTAGTTGGGGTCCATTTCCCTGTGTTGATGAGAGGAATAGATTTCTTTTCCTGTGTGACTTTGTAGATTTGGTGTTTGGGGAGATCTATAATTAACAGATCTTTTTCTATAGTAACTGCATGGCAGCCGTAACCACTACTCACCATAACAGCTTTCTCCTTCACCATCTCTCCTCTCGAATTTGCGAGAACTAAACTAGAGTTGTTGTCACTGAAAAAAGCCATCCCATCCCTTACATAAGAAATGTGACTAGTATGAGAGATTCCCGATACTTCAAAACTCAAGACTCTCTCCACGACAGGAGTGAATTCGAACTGGATTTGTCCTTTCTTGAGTGCAACTTCCTTCAAGCGCCTCAGTTCGTTGACGCTTCCAGGCTTAACTGTAATACATCCAAAAAGCTTGCTGACTTCTTCCAGTGTTAATGATTTATTAGAATTATAGTTCATTTTGGAGACTAAGGCTTTACTACACCTTATAGGATTATTTTGCAGACTTGTGTGGAAATTGACCATTTCTGCAAATTTATTTGACGTTTTCATTTCATTATAATACCGCACTGCACATTGCAGATCCGAAACTTTGCCTTTAATATCATTTTCTCTTTGAATGTAATCTGCAGTCAACATAATTTGAATATCGTTTATTACTTTCAAACCACTTGCCAGGCTTTCATCAAGCAGCTTCTTTGCCCGTTCGGCATCTGACGCTAGTTGAGACTTTACCTTTTCGATGTCAACAATACAGTCCATTCGCCCCTGTATTGCATGGTCAAGAAATCCTTGAGTTTGTGGGATCTTAGAAGAATTCATATCGAATACGCACCTTTCTATCTCTTCTTTTATCATCTCATAGAACTCTTTTATTTCTATAAATACGTGACCGTTGTGTTTCTCTTTTATACATCGGATGCAGACGGGCACCTTGCATTCTTTACAGCATACTCCGTAGGTCATGCTAGGGTGAATACTGCACATCTCAGAGATCTCAACATTTCGTCCAGAGATGATTTTCTCTTCTATCAATGTTAATTTGTCCTCTACGAATACCTCAATATTTTGACCGGATACACAACTTTCTTTACTATCACACTTGTATTTCTGACTGTATATGACCACTTGGTGAGAACAATCCTCTTCTTTTTCTCTAGTATGTTCGAGGACACACTCCTCGCAAAGATCCATTTTGCATGTTTTGCAGAAAAACGTAACATTTTGTTCACAGCAAGAACACCTGATGAAATCTTGTGCATGCACAATTTCTTTGGCCGCCATTTTATACTTCCTTTTACATGACTTTACACATATGTAACAAGTGTGCACTTTTACTGATATTGAGTGGTTTTTCAACAATCATGCATGGACATCAATTTGTACTTTGATTACTTCCTCCTTTAATATTCGCTGAAAGTAGATAAAACCAATTTTTTTTAAAAAAAATATGACTCTTTTGAAGCTTAATTAGATATCAAACTAAGTCAGATTTCTGTTCTTTAGACAAGTAGGTCTGAAGAAACCGGGGATTCGTGCCCCCCCCCCCTCCTTCATAATTTCGCCAGCATATATTTTACAATAGAAAACAAAGCTACAATTTTGTATGTGTAAATTGTGTGGTCATCTACCTTATTTACTTTAAAAAATTACCTTCAGTAATTAATACAAAGTGATATTATTTTTACAGTCTATTACAAGCAGTGAAATTAAAATTCACTTTGAATTATTTCAGATTTTCCAAGGACATGTGGAATCTAATGAAAAAAGCCACTGGACACATTCCAGTATGTGAAAATCTTTTTTGTCGTTAATTCTTCTCTTAAGTTATTATGTGTCCTTCTCTTCTATTCATTTTTATTTTCTTGTTTCTTTACTGTCTATCTCAGCAAACTCATATCAGTATAACTAATGGCTATGTTGTCCTTGAACAGAAATTTAAAAAAAAAAAATTAAGATTTTTTCCCCTATATATTCCTTTGTAAAAATTTGACCCCCTACTCATGGCTTCGCTGTTCTTGAGAAGAAGATTTTTAAAGATATTTTCCTATATATTCTTATGTAAAACTTTGATCCCATATTATGGCCCCATCATACCCCCGGGGATCATCATTTGAACAAATCACACTACCTGAGGATGTTTCCATATCATTACATGTATGACTACCCATGCCTTTGCTGTTCTTGAGAAGAAGATTATTTTTAGTCCCTATTTATTCCTATATAAAATTTTGATCCCCTATTGTGGCCCCACCCCCAGGGGTCATGATTTGAACAAACTTGAATCTACACTATGTAATGAAGGTTTCACATAAGTTTGAATTTTTTTGGCTTAGTGGTTCTTGAGAAGAAGATTTTTAAAAGATGCCCCAAAATTTCTTTTTTTAATTATCTCCCCTTGAAAGAGGGCGTGGTCCTTCATTTGAAAAACTTGAATCCCCTTCATCTAAGGATGTTTTGTGGCAAGTTTGGTTGAAATATGCCCAGTGGTTCTTGAGAAGATGAAAATGTGAATAGCTTACGACGACAACGACAAATTTCGATCAGAAAAGCTCACTTGAGCTTTTGGCTCAGGTGAGCTTAAAATATATAGCATCCATAATTGTAATCCTCTTTGATTTAACTCTAGATAAATGCAAAAAAATCAATACAAAGTCTTCTTTTTTTCTTCAACAGTTATAAGAAAAATTAACGTTTTTGAACCCTTCCCAAGTAGATTTGGGTGGAAAAAAAATGAGTGATTGTTAAGAAAATTCGATACACGAAAAATAACCGATATATGGATTGTTCTGTGTATTTTTGGATCAGTTCATGTCTTGCATAACTACACTTTTTGAGTTCAGGTAAGATATTCTAATAAAATAGACACTGATAATTTGAGCTGAAGTCTGTACGCACTTGTACCACTACGGAGATCCTAAGGAGTTGTAGCCCACTCTAAATTGAGATAGCTACATTATTGCAGCTAATATTGAAATTTGTAGTCCAGGGTCAGGTTTTCTCTGTGGGATGAAAATGCGTTTAGAAAAAAAAATTCCGGAAAACCCTGAAAAATGGAAATGGTCGTAATTCCGTCAAAAATCATTGAAGCGGAACGAAATGCAAACTTGATCTGTAACTCATCAAGATACACTCACATACCAAATATCAGCTTAATATCTGCGGAAAACCAAGTGGGACAGACTGACAGAGGGACAGCTAGACGGACGGACAGACAGACGGACGGACAGACTCAGAGGAAACCTATAGTCCCCTCCGGTTTCACCGGTAGGGGACTAATAAATTATCAATCCTGTGCTCAATTAATGTGTAAAATGATAGAGTCATATATATATATATATATATATATATATATATATATATATATATATATATATATATATATATATATATATATATATATATATATATATATATATATATAAGAAGTGGCGTTAAATAGGGGGAAGGTTATTTGCTCCCTCACCAACAAGTATATGACGCGTAATTTGACTATAAAAAAGAATAAAGTTTACTTCCGCGAAAGTGCAAGGATATGTGTCAATCAAACGCGCCCCAAAATTCGTAGTTTTAATAATTTCCAAATAAAAGAAGTTTCTGTACACGCTTTTTTCATATTTCGACATGAAATGCTCTAGCAACATACAAATTATTATATTATACTGAAAATTTTAGAAAATATTAACTTCAAATCTGTGCCCAAGCCCCTTTAATTTCTGTCGTACTAGGGATACTGCATATAAATGTGTATTGTACAAATTATTTTTTTCAATGCCTATATATGAAATAAAAGGAGAAATGTAATTATAATAACTTAAGATGATTTAGCAACATAATGAAAGGATGGAGCTCATACCGGATATTAACACTTGTTAGAATTTGAAATGCACTCGTTCGCCGATACATTTGAAAAGACAACATCCAATAATACATACGCTTTTGGGTAGTTATTTAAACAGTCCTGTTTGCATCTTACTATATGCGTCGGTTGAGAAATAAATATCTAAAGGGAAATGATGATTTCACATTAAACCGCTAATATCTTGGGAACATGTGCATATCGAATTTTGGAAAACCAAAAAAGCTCAAAAGTTGCTGCAATGCCTGTAAAAAGTTGCAAGAATTGATTTTGATTTTTAAAAAAAAAACTATAATCATGACCCTGTGGTTAAATGTAAAGGAAATGTTTTCCCTATTACATGTATGTATGTATTTCATTGGATAAACGTCAAAATGCTAGTTAAGTTTAGGGAAGTATTGCATAAAAACAACTAAGGCAAAAATGATAAAATTGTTATATCATAACTTGTAAATTCTAATGAAGATTTTGAACGAATTTTTAGGGTATGTTTTCTGTAACCCCCCCCCCTTAAACCCGCGAGCTAACTTAAGAAATGTAATTGAAAGTGAGGGTATTACTTAATGCCTTCAACAGACATAATTTATATTCTATGAAGCTCATTAATAGCTGACACTTTTCTATAACATGTTCTTCCCTCACTGAGTACTTTGTTGAGTATACACTTATTTATATGAAAAAGTCTATTCCTATGACCACTATCATTATGGTGATACATTTATAATCAAGGAAAATGTAACATTTATATGGAACAAGACTTAACTTTTATGACATGTACATCACAATAACTTCAGGCCCGTAGCAACAGTTTCAAAAGTGGGAGAGAGGGGAAACTTCCCAAAAAAAAAAAAAATCTGACAAGCAAAAAAAAAAAATCTCAACTGAACAAAAGTAGTGGTGGTGGGGGGGGGGCAACTTCCCAAAATCATCTGACAGGCCAAACATTTTTTTTTTTAATTTACCGTCCAAATCCTGGAATTTGCCAGTGCTCGACCTTACAACATCAAAAAGTGAGGGGGGAGGGGGCACCAGCATGTAAAGGAAAATTTACTATGGCGGAATTCTATACTCAGAAAATTTGGGGGGGGGGGCGTTCTACGGGCCTGAACTTCGTTCAGCAAATATCCTGCGCGCGACAAAGTACATATTTGACATTGATAAGACACATACAAAATCTGTTCCTTACAATCACTGCCCAATTAACGAACAGCGATTCAGATGACTTACCAGAAGAACCCTGATCCCAGAGGGTGGTAATCTCCCTTAATCTTGATAAGCTATTTGCATAATGTAAATGAATAATGACCAAAATTAAGAAACGTCTTTTCCCTTCCTTTAATGTTCAGCCCAATGTCTTGATCTAAGTTATATATAGAGAATGCATTGGTTCTTAAGGTCTCTTTACTTGCTGACACCTTGCATGTTTTCTTCTACAATGATAGCGTTTCCTACTTTTCAAAAGGAACTAAAGAAATTTACAGATTCTGAAAACTGTGTGAGTTAATCATTTCAATATTTCCTGAAGATCATTATGATACCGTCTTCTCTGTTGAGTAGGTAAGTTTACTGTTAAATACTTCCCTTAGCACATTATTCAATTTAAAGAATTACAGCAAGTACTGTATGTGCAGTTTTCTTTCCACTGGATCAAATTCAAATCCACTTTGTACAGATAACTTAATGTGGCTCATTATTCAATTTAAAGAATTACAGCAAGTACTGTATGTGCAGTTTTCTTTCCACTGGATCAAATTCAAATCCACTTTGTACAGATAACTTAATGTGGCTCATATCTTCTGTGTTCACATTTCCTTATGAAATTCATGTTGCTATGGCTCTCCATAATAAAAGACAAACAACAGTTTTGTGGAAAACAGCATTTATATGTGAACATTTGTCATGGAGTACAAAGCAGGGGAGGAAACTGATACAAGATTCCTAATGGAGAAATTCCATGTACAACAGCAATTATCTACCTTTGACAGTGGGCAACAATTTTGATGATATTTCCTTTGTCTATAAAATATGCTGTGTACTTGGTTTATTCTGCACAAGAATCTAGAAGGGATTAGCACATCACTCTAAGCATTAAATTTTAATAGCTACTGGTGAACTTTTCTTCGAAAAATCACAAGCCAGATCGAATGTCAATTCATACATTATAAGATTTTCATTCCTCATACAACAAGATTCTCTCAGATATTTATCAAGTTGGTGTGCTGTTTTATGTAACTGACAAATAAATAAAAAATAGTCTACTGTTGAACAGGGCTATGTCCATTAAAATAAATAAAAAATATACAATGAAAATATAGTTTAACTCTTCAAACCGATAATGAAAGACGTAAATGGTTTTTCATATATTCAACAATATTTAAATATATTAAAATTTAATCTGTATATGATAAAATAGAAAAAAAAACACATTTTATGAGAATAACATTCCACATTTATCAACTCATTCAACTGTCTGTGAATTTCTGATGAGAGTTCATCAGATAGAATTGATTTGAAAATCTCCAATGCAAGTCAAAACAAGCCAAAGTCTGCAGCCAATATTTGCACAGTCATATTGGTATTATTCTGTCTTTCTGTACGGTCATCTGGTTCCCATTATCAGAAAGACCCTAAACTGGTTCACCAAATTGATGATCACGTGGATGGAATCCATGACTTTTGGCAAACAAGTGGACAATGTCTATGATGATAACTATCAGAAACTTCATTGCTGTAAAAACAAATTTTTGCATAAAAATAAATTTTTAAACAAAGCAAAAGGATATGACACTATACAGAGTTTCTCTTTACATTCATTGATAGTTGACAGGTAAATAAAACTTGTTTTAAAAAATTAAAAATTTAGATATATTATTTGAAATGAACCATGAAAAGATTACATTAATTTTTTTTTTTTACAGGAATAATTATTTAAACCTTTATAATATACAAATACTTACTTACTATGGGTACATTTCACAAACACAATACGTGCATGCAAAGACAAGAGGTTAAAGGTCAGACAAGCTCTATTATATTGTCAATACTTTAATGTTCACCATACGATTTTTTAAACAATAAGCTTACTAGTATATAACTGAAGTAGATTTTTCTTTTCAAAATATATATGATACATATGTGAGTTTTTAGAATATATACTAATACATCATCTAGACTACTTGTGCTATAATTAATCCATTACAAATATATCAAAATAGTTAAATGTTAGAAATTATCAATTAGTTGCAAATTATGCATATCTGTATTAAATGCCAGCATATAGGATTTAGCAATAATTATAATTCAGGAAGTCTACCTAAAACAAATAACAAAAAAACTAGGCTATGAATCTCTTTATAATGTGGTTTCAAGGTTCTTAAAATCTAAATACAAGATTTACTTCTCTCCACATCAGATCTTGTCAACAATGAATGTAAACACAGAAAAAAAAATGCTTTTCAATGGATACTTTTCAATGAGAATATAAATCCAAAATCAGTTAAAGTACAAAGCTGAGCAAAATTTTGATCATAATTACTTCAAGTATAAGTATTCTAAAATCATTCCATTTAGACAATTTTAAGATGTGAGTAGAATTCCAATTCTAGTGACCTCAAAACCACGGGTTACAGTGTAATTGTCTGTGACCTTTGACCTCTCACCTGCATTGACTTGATCAGTTGCAGAACATCAATATCAGCACAAGGGGAAGAACTTACTCGCACTACGAGTGTGAACTGCCACTCGGCCTTTCCTTTACTACTTGTTGCCTTGGCACAGTAAACACCAGAATCTGTTGCCAGTGCTGCAGGTATCTCAAAGGTGAAAGAGTTACCATCTTGGCTGAATTTGAATCTACCTGTGTCTTCTATTTCCCGACCATCTTTGGTCCAAACAACTAAAAAAAAAGAAATCAAGACATAATATCCTAACTATTCATGAATGATACTAGTAAATTCAAGTGTCATACCATTCAAATATATTTTATTAACCTAAATTTCATAAAGCTAATCTTGGTTCCAAATGATTGCTGCCTATGCTTTTTCTTTCATAGTTATAAAATAGGGTTTTTGACATACCAGATTCCACATCGTCTAAATTAGCAGTGGCTGTGAAGGAGGATCCCTCATCTACAGTTCTGGATTGGGGGAATTTCTTAAATTGGGGACCTTGGGGTTCCTCATCAGGCACTGCAAGGAGATTAGAGATTATTTAGACTGTATTGCAAAAATCAAAAGAGTATGGCAGTCCAAGAGATTAAAATAAAACAAATGATTTTAAAGAAAGAATGTGTGATGACTACAAAATAAATGTATATAAAGTTCATCCGCAAAGTCCAAGAATCATATGTTTATGTGACAGAAGCAGAAAGCTGCATTTTTTCTATAACAATATTTGACAATTAATTTCAGTTGAATAACTCTTTGATCTAAACAACAACTCTTCAAGGATCATTTTGAGGTTTTGACCATATTTCTAAGTACATCTATGATAAAATCTGCCATCTGCGTTCTCTACAGGATTCGGAACAAGAGACTCATGGATCACAATGCTCACTGCAAGTCACAGCAGCAGGGTTGTCCCCAAGAATTGAAATAGCAGGGGATATTAAAATAGTAGAAGGGTGTCTGAGGCTCCCCTAACAGAGGGTTGAAGGGGGAATTTCAGAATAACCGGGGAACTACATCAAATAGGTGGGGAAATTCCCCGGCTCCTGCGTCTTAGGGACAACCTTGCAGCAGAGTTCACCAACTTCTTTATCTCATTAATCATTATATTGTACTTGTTTATTAAGTCTTACAAATAGAAAACTCAACCAATTGGGAGATGAAAATTTAATTTTTTAATTTACATCTGTTCAGCTATCCTCAATTTTTGATCAGCAATGGAAAACCCATTCTGAGGAATCAAAAAAGAATGACTTACAAAGTTGTCAGTCTGGAATTTCAAACGTGCTTCAAAATAATCTCTTCAGGACTATTATGATAAGTTTGCTGACTACTCTTTCAAAGTAATCAAATTTTAACAGACAGAAATTATAACAGACACACAACAGACAATTTATATCAGAAAAGTTCATTTGAACCTATGGCTCAGATGAACTAATTAAAGACCAAGAATGCCAAATACAAGATCTCACAAAACATATTCACTTCATTCAGAGGATAAAAGTATGTTGCAATTTTTCAAAAATGTCACAGTTCAAGGGAAAAAATGGTACTGGTTTGTCTAAAGTAATACTTAGAGGAATCTTGGTCATGCTCTCAAAGCAGTTGTGTCAAATATTGGTCCGAAATAATTTGATTCATTCAATGGATTCATTCAATAGACAGGTATTTTAGGAAGAAACCTTTGAGTTCTAACACAGTTTTTTTTTCTTTTTGTCTTTTCCTTTTTTTTTTTTGGGGGGGGGGGGGGTGTCTAGGGAGAACACAAAAACTATATACATGTATATAACTTGCAAAGTAACAACCAGATAGGTACAAATGTAGAAATATATACTGTTGGTAAAACATCACAGCACCCAATTACATATATTACCTGATTTTCCTGTTAAAGAAAAAGTTTAATTTAATAAAAAAATTAAATATTTTATCTTTATTATCTCATCCAAATTCAGTTTACCTTTGTTCAAATGTAAACTACTGAACTACAATGTTATGAAGGGGATAGCACTCTCCAAGATCAAAATATTTTCAAAGACACATTATAATTCTTATTATAACAATTATAATTTAAATGTTGAAAATTATCAAATGTTCCAAATCCAAATATAATATTCTCAACTGATGTTTTTCAGCTTTGTCTTTGTAAAACATGCTCAAGGTTAAAATTGAGGACTGTTGCATGAAAAATGAAAAAGTTGACATTCCAATGTTACATGATCATGTTTATCTCCTGTAAACAAAAAAAAAACCCTGTGAGCAAAAGCCTGAAAATTTCCCCTCGTGTACCTTCTACGAAAACAGTGAAGCTGCTAGAGGTGGAGCCAGCCTCATTTTCAGCCACACACTTGTACATTCCACTGTCCTCAGGGAACACTTCAGCTATTACCAGTCTGTATGTGTCACCATCGTTTTCATAACGGAAGTCTTCGCTGTCCATGATTTGTTCTCGACCTTTGTACCATTTAACCTCAGGTGAGCCTAAAACAGGGTCACTTACCATAAACAATCTCCAGAAAATGCTACTGCTATATGCTTTCCCTCACCATTGCAAAACCACTTTTCCTGTTGGTCTTGATATTTTTTTGCCTGACCTAGTTTCTGAAAACTGTGCCTACCATCATGGTCTCCCATTTTATGAAATCAGTGTTTATTTTTTGGAAAACTCAGGATTTAGGACAAGATTTGAATTCAAACAGGAAAGGAAAAGAGGGTTTCAAAGGTGAGGCTTCATTACAATCCAGGAATAGATTTTATATGAATATATACATGTAGTTCTGGCATGTTATATAAATTTTGATATACATTTACCTTAAATTTACATTTGTTTTAATTTTTATTTGTCTTTTTCTTTCTTTTTTTTTTTCAATTATGATTTTGTTTAACATTTTCCATCAAATTTGCAAAAAAAAAGAGATTTTCTGTAGTTCATGTGTACCTGAAATTTGACATTCTAATGTGGCTGGGTCGCCATCTTTTAATCTTAGACCTAAGGGGTGGGTAATAAACCGGGGAGGTTCAGCTAATTTCTCTTGTGGCTTGGCTGTAACAAAAATTGATAGGTAAAGCATATCACAGATAGTTTCTGCAGTTGCTGAATATTTTTGTGGTCCAACCAAAATTTGCTTAATCTGAGAATCTCTCAAGCATTTGTTGTGGTAAATTTGTGAAACTGAAAAAGAATTGAATGCTGTAACCTTTGAAGGTTTAGTTTTTAATATTTTGAACTGCAGAAACTACCTATACATGTTTTATTTCGATACATATCAAAGGTAGCATTTTGAATGGACACAAGGAATGGTTTTCAGTGGCTTAACATTCGATCAATTTCATGCTTGTATTTTTGGTAATGGATTTCAAAGAAAACGAGGAAGAAAGGAATGATTCAGAAAGGGCTGACCCACCAGTGACTTGTACACTAGTTTTAGTGGACGCTACTCCTGCTGAGTTGAGGGCTTTACACGTGTAGGTTCCGTCATCATCCATTGAAACCTCGTTAATTTCTAAAGAACAGCTACCAGCAATGTTCCTGATCTTCACAGAACCACCACTCTTTAACAGCTGAAACACAAAAATATCAAAGCATAAACACTGTGATGTACCATCATATTTCATCACCTTCAGACTGTATGGTTAACTCCTGAAAGGTGATTTCAAACATGGAATGGTCTGCCTTTCAAGAGTCACAGCTCTGTGGCAAACAAAACTGTTTTATTGAGGGAGCTATTTTTTTCTAGTATGTAAATGCCGGTACATGAATTTACTTCAAAAATGAAGCAGATCAAACAGCAAGTTCTAGTCTATAAATGCTCTCTCCTTCTTGAGGCTAGAGGTTCTAAGGTATCTGTGCAATACTCCCCCCCCCCCCCCCCCCCTTCCATAAAAAATTCCTAGAGGGAAATCTTCGCAATATTCCTCTCTGCAACAATCAATTTTCCTAAGGAGGAAATCTTCATAAGGATCACATAACCCTGTTAAGTTTAGTACCTGTCCATTGAAGTACCACTCAATGTCTGGGTCTGGGGTTCCTTTGACTGAGCAGGTCAGCTTTAAGCGATCTCCTTCCTTAAGAATTTCTGGGGACAGGTTTGATGTAAAGGCAGGGGCTACTTCTTCTGGTTCCTCTCTCTCTGTAAAATTGTTAAATCATTGTATCATCATAGATCATAGATAAATCACAGAGTGTTAAAACATTCTCTTGTAACTGTTTCACTGAAGAACAACTTAACTACATGTATTAAAAAATAAATAAAGACAATGCACAAACTTGCTTAAAGAGAAGCATTTATGAAATACATGTGTATCAGACATGGCTTTCAGCATATCTGCACACAAATGAAATTTTGAATGCTTTGAAAAACATCATTGAAAAAATAAATGATATTGAATATTAGGCTTACTTTTCCTCTCTGAGCGGTCAGATCGCCTGGAGGAATAGGAGCTTTCCTCGACAGTTTCTTCAGTGTATTTCCTTGAGGAGCGACTTGTCTTCGTGGATGAGGAGTAGGAAGATTCGCTGTAGCTGGAATCCTCATATCGACTGCTGTAACCAGATTTTGTCTGGCGTACACTGCGAGATTTAGCACTCTTCCTCAAGTCAAGTCCCTCATGAGCTCGGTCTGAAGGGAATTTTTTTTTTTTTGACATTTCAGTTTCAAAATTATATTTTGCAATATGAACAAGTCAACTGATAGTGTAGAACATGAAATATCAAATTCATATCTGATTACACTAAGGACAAATGTGATTCACATACATGTACACACACACACACACGTAACACATGTGGGACTTCAAGTTTCTTAGGTGGTAATACAATCTACACGTAATGTGTCAAAGACTACTTATTATATTTCACACATAAATATGAAAAGGTAAATAATCATTCTAATGTTTAGAAGGCTAGAATATGTTATAAGTATTGTCAGGCATCTATCTGTTGAAACTATTAGAAGACATATTATGGTGTGAAATATTGTCCATTACAATGTATGTCTTGTTGTTTTCCTATATATAGATATACAGTATTCTATTTGTGCTATCTATAAGACTAGCTACAGTGTTGATCAGAATCAACCTAAACCATCTGTATAATACCTTTTCTGTCTGTTCCTGCACAACAAAATCAAGCCTAAAGATTTGCTCATTGTGGTCATGTTTATGTAAGTGTAACCTTCTTTGAATAAAATTTATCAATATACACATATCCTCAATCATAAATTCACTTATAAAAAAAGCATTAAAATTTGTATTGAAAAAATTCCTTCAGAGTTTTGATTTTTCATGGAAATTGTTCAATAAGCTTTAAATGTTTTTACCTTCTACAACAACGTAGCTGGATGTTTCCTCTGTTCCAAGTTCATTGACAGCAATACATGTGTACGTTCCGGTGTCTGACACATGTGCACACTGTACTTCCATTGTACACACACCACTGGAATATGTACACAAGTAGTGGTCACTGTGGGTGATGTCACGACCATCCTTTGTCCAGGTCACCTGATATAAATAAATTTTTCAGTTTATACCTTATATGGACAAACAGTAAAATTTTTTCTTCATCAAATCTAACTTACAAGTGTTTAATGAGTGTTTTACATAATAATGTATTTCAACATTGTCTGTCCATCTTTAGAAATTTATTGCTGGAAAAACTTCATGTACCAGTAACTTTTCTTGAATTTTCTAAGATACTTGTCAGAGGCCATCGTAACAAGTATGATCTTTACCATTATTAAACATCTTTTTACTGTGTAAATTTTCTATAGATAACATCTACCTTTGGTGTTGGTGTACACTGAACACAACAGATAAGTTTAAACTCCTGTCCAGCCTGGATCAGACGAGGACGCAGGCCAAAGTTGAAGTCAGGCCGTTCCTCTTTTGGTTTCTCTATCTCTCTCACCATGGACGGTGGTCTGGATCTAAGTACAAAATCAATGGAGGTGATTTACCATTCTTCCATGTAACATTTTTTTATCTGTTGATACTTTTTTGTTATTTTGTTATAATACAGAAAATACAGTATCCATGTATCTAAGATAGCAAACTAATAATGGAAGGAAAAAATGTTGTTCTACCTGCGCATTGGTGTGGTATCCCTGCTGAGGGGAATCTCTCTCTTAGGAGCAGCTGAAATTTTAACAAAGAATACACTGTGATATTAATCTATTAAGATACATGACAAAAAACAAATGTCATTGTTAGGTTATTTACCAGATTTTTAAACAAAAACAAATTGGTAATACATGTGTGAGGTCAAAAAAAGCACCAAAATCAATGTTAACACCTTTATAAAGATCTTAAAACGTCACCAAAATCAAGTATAAATCAGTTCTAAACAAAAAGATCATTAATTACAGACTTACGTTCTACTTTGAGTGATGCCTTCTCTTCACGTTTTCCAAACGAGTTCTCGGCTATAACAGTATAAGTTCCAGCATCCTCCTTCTTGCACCGACTGACCTTTAACTCGTACTCGGTGCCCGAATATTTCTGCATGTGCTTCACACTCTGAGAAAGAGCACCTCCATCAAAATGCCTGAAAAAAAAAAACTCCAAGAATTTCAAATCAAATATTGAGACTAGAATCCATATAACTTACTGATGCAGTATACACTACTGACACAACTACATACAGTTTTTGTTTGTAGACAGATCTTACCAGGTGACAATGGGCGCAGAGGCAGCAATAATTCTACAGTCAAACTTAGCAATATTGCCTTCTCCAACAATAACATTTCTTGGACGCCTGATAAACCTTGGAGCAGCCTCCTTGCGATCTATATAATAAAACATACATTATTTCATACAGTTTTTAAACTTACATTATTTATGAAATATGGGTTTAAATTGAAAATCTTCAGTTGTCAGTAGTTTTCTTTACATGAATCCAGATCATTTTCTCTCCCCTGCAACTTAAAATTAGATACAAATGCACCTATGTAAATGTTTTTGTAAAAAGTATTATATTTCATGTAATGGAAAAAAAATTACCAAAGTAGGCATCATAGATGTTGTATTCCTTGGGACGATGTTTCCTGAGGGAGCTGAAGTTAGCCAAGCGTCCGATAGCTGGCATAGGTTGTGGCCAGTCAGCCTGTATACAAAATAAATCAATCAAGGTTTATTTGCTGTACATCCTTCATTTTTTATTACATCACTGCATGCTATATCTCTTTAATACACAACAAGTGTAATTTTTTCAAGTTTTCCGAGAGAAATTTATTAATCCAATCAGCTGACTTACATATCGTTCCTTGATCCTGGCTCTGATTGCATCATAACGACTAGATGGAATTCTGGTAGTCCTACTGCTAAGATCACCCTGATAAAAAACAATAACATATAAATATCAGTCATATTGTGCTAATACATGTACTTTACAACAAGCTTTTAAATTAGAATTGGAAAAAAAAATTTACTATATCTGAAACCATGTTGTCAGTGCAAGCAAAAGATTTATCTAATGTTCCTATAAGAATAAAATTTATGAGCAAGCAACCACAGAAAAGTTTACCTTCAGCCATGCATGATCTAAGCAGTCATGGACAGTCATTCTTTCTCTGTTGAAAAAAAGAAACATGCATTACCACAAGTAAGAACTTAAAACTTTTTTTTGTATAATATTACTTGTAACCTGAATCAACTGATTTTTGGAAAAAATCTATTGTGTAACATTTTTGTGTAGTCCTGTAGCAAGAAAAACTATTTGTAACATTTTTTTGATAGAGATCCTATAAAGCCTTTTTTGTATTATTTTTGTGAGGATACTATACTTACTGAGGCCTTCTGACGAGGAGTCTCCTAATGAAGTCCTTGGCCTCAGGAGAGACTTGAGAGAAAGCCTCCTCAGCAAACTCCCAGTCACAGCGACCTACATTCTGTAGAGTCTCCAAATCATCTTCACCAGCAAAGGGAGATAATCCACTCAACCTAAACAGAAGAAACACATGGTACAACGTACAATTATAAAATAAGAAGAAACAATATTCTTTAAGACACTTGTATACAAAAAATGGGCCTCTAACTCAATGTTGATATTACATAAGACCTCAAAAAGAAGAATTTTCCTTATTCCAAATGTACTCACAGTACGTAAGCCAGCACTCCAACAGCCCACATATCTGTGTAGAAACCAATGGGTTCTGAGTCTACAATTTCAGGGGCAGCAAACTCTGCTGTGGCTGTGGTCACTTTAACTATCTCATCAGGATTCAGTTTGGTGGCCAAGCCAAAGTCAATCATCTTCACATTGGTGGACTTCTTTGTTTCACACATCACATTTTCAGGCTACAAAAAGTAAAAAGAAGTCAAATCACAATATGGAATATTTTTTATATGATTTACACAATTTTACCCCTAACAATATTCTACAAAATCAGTGTCTATTAATTTTACTTTACTGGTACATCCTTTTAATCTTCTACGTTTTTTGCAAAACTTGCCACTTACACCTAACTATGCAATTACTTTTGATCATGAACTAAATAAATTTAGTTAAATTTTCTCTCTTGTTTTGTAAGTTAATGTGAAATGCACAAAGGTCCAACAATTAGAATCAACTGACCTTGACGTCAAGATGGACAATGCTGTTCTCGTGCATGTGTTTGAGTCCCTCGCAGACTTGTCTCATGTAGTTTATCACCTCAGCCTCAGTCATCTTGTAATCCTCCGCAGCTATTCTGTCAAACAACTCTCCCCCAGACAGGCTGGAATCAAACAGAAAGAACTGTAGACTCTACATTCACAGAAGACTGTAAACATGGGTATATTGATGGATTGAAAGTCGGATGATTTCCTAATTTTAGAAAGTTGGCAAATGGAAACTATGAAGGTCTAGAAGTGTCTAAATGATTTCTTTAATGACAATGAGAAAACTGACAAGTGAAACCACTGACAATTTTGTCACTCTTTCTACTTCCACATTTACAGTATACTGACAGTATCACAGGCCTGAATTTGTGCTATCACTGAATGGATACATGTATCAAAAACTAACAAATGAAGTGCATTAAAGGTTAAGTTTCTTTTTTTTATTTAGAAATTGATCATAAATATTTGTGTAATAGTGTGAAGCACATTTTTTTAAAAAAAAACTTCTTACTTGTGCAGATTTAGTTTAACTTACAATTCTAAGATTAAGATCATTTCATGACGATCATCAAATGCATCCTTGAGTTGAAGGAGTTTAGGATGATGAAGCTGGTTCATGATGTTGATTTCATTTTTGACTGTAGCCTTGTCCAGTGGGTAAGGAGTGTTGATAAATTTGGCCACAAACACTCGGCCAGTGGCCTTCTCAACACAACGATGGACTACTCCAAAAGCACCACTGTAAAACAAATTGCAAATCATTTTAAATGTTGAAAATAAACAGAAACCTGTACTTGCAAGTCAATGTTTATCATATTAAACTATCTGTTAATAATTCTTTTATGTCAATGACTAAAAGCTTCTGGCCAAAGACAGAACTGCAGTGTGATTTTAATTTTCATTACCTGCCGAGTTCCTCCAGAATATCATAATAATCGTACACATTGTCTGTTCGGACCTGGACTGGTTGGGGTACATACTTTTTCCACAAATCCTCATCTGTAAGACATGACAATGTAAAATACCCACTCCTAGATTTCTGTTTTTCTTGTAAGTATGTATATATATATATATATATTTTGGGCATCTTAACTTATATTTACTTTAGACAATATTCAGAATTTTTTTTTATTGGATAGGGCATCAGGAATGCCTCTACATTTTTTGCAAATACCCTATGCATACTTACAGAATTTGTCGTAGTCATTAATCTTGGGACCATCATATTTTCCTCTGACTTTTCTTCCCATCTCATCTATAAAGGCAGAGAATTAGACATTCTTAGTTCTGGTATATAATTTAACAATCACTAAACAGCATTGATCTATAAACCCATCCTTAAAGACAAGAAGTAAATAAACTGGTGCTCTACCTTCATGCTTCTTTCTCTTCTTGTCCTCAGAGTCCTCCATTTTGATGGTAGATGTGGGCTCACAAGGGTCACTCTTGCCGTAGAAGTTCTCAGCGATGACTCGGAATTGGTATTCCTTACCAGCTGACAGACCCTGAATGTTGTGGAAGGTCATCCTACACACACAAATACATGTTACTAATTAAGTAATTCACTGCTTACTTAAGCAAGTTATCAATGAGGCTCTCATAAATATACCTTAATAGGCTCAGTATATTGCTGTTTACTACTTCAAGCATTGATGTTTTTCTTTGTTTCATTCATTCAAATGATACATAAAGCTTTTCACAAAGAAATTCAAAAATCCTTAAAATACATATTTGTCTGCCAGAAATTAAAATTTTCTTTCTCAAAGATTGGCATAGCTGTTTACAGTGTTTTTAATAAAGACATAAAAAGGTTGAAAACTCTTATTATTTTATGTAGAAATAACGATTCACATTCTTCATACCTTGTGTTAGCCACTCTGACCCAGTTAGTTCCTGGTGGTTCACATTTTTCAATGTCATATCCAGTGATAAAGCTACCACCATCATTCAGTGGTGCCTTCCAGGAGAGGACCACAGAGTCACTTCTAATGTTCTCCACCACAGGGAATCGTGGTGGGTCAGGACGATCTGAAACACCACAAAATTACACTTAGATATTGCAGATTTACAGTCACTGTGTTAACTAAGACTCAAAATAACATAGCATCAATACACTGACAAGTTACAAAGGATGTCAGTTTAGTAAACCAGATCCACAATATTGTCTGTACAACATGGATGTTCATGGATTCGTGGACTGCATACCCACAAATTAACATCCATACAAATGATGTTTTTGTACATATCAGTTCAGAGTCTTCTGTGTGTATGAGTTCCCACGAAATAACATCCCCATGAGCCAGTAAAATTTTGGTTTCCAATGAACATTGACCTTCATGACTAAAACAATTCCAGAGTATCCACTATATTACAGTTATGTTACACCCACCATTGACCTGGATCTTAATAACAGCTGTGTCAGTTCCAAGTTCATTCTCCAAGGTCAGTCTGTAAGGACCATCATTATCCTTGTTAGCCTCCTTGATGGTCAGAATGGCATGGCGGTCAGTCACTTCCTGAACGTAGTTACGGCCCTTGACCTCCTCTCCATCTCTGACCCATTTTACGGTCGGTTTGGGGTTACCTGTAAATGGTATCTTGATGACAACTGGCTCTCCCTTCTCGAATGTGCTGACGTCCTTAAATCTGGATGGTACATTAATTTTGGGTGGAGCTGTAAAAAAGTATTAACAAATGAAAGGATACGTAACATCTCTACAAACTATTTAAACACAGTGCTTATAGAACAAATTAATTTATTGGCTGATGTCTAAGAGTGAATTAACCTACCTCTGATGCTCAAATTGGCCCTTGACACCTTAGATCCACCTTTGTTGAAGACTTTAGCAGAATATTCATCAGCATCCTCTCCGTATACATCCTTGATAGACAATATATGAAGATTTCCTTCTTCAATGATCTCAAACTTCTTATCATCATAGATTTCTCGAGATCCTTTGTACCTGATAACAGAAAATAGGAATTGCACAAAGTTATCTATATATAGTCAGAATATCAGCCATTTTTGAAAATAAAAATATTTCAACATTTCAAGGAGCTAAGCACCTAGCAATATTTCATTTACACTAGCTTTGTATTTCTGTGCTCTTCAGATTTTCCATAAGGTTACCTTGAAAAAATTTGGAATAATCAGGATTGACTGTATTTGACTTACCATTGAACCTCTGGTTTGGGATTGCCAGAGACTTCCAGCTCAAAGGTGGCATTTTTGCCAGCCACTGTCTGAATGTCTCTAAGACCTTCTACAATCTCAGGGGCTACAGCAGCTGCAACAGATTATGTACACGTATTCAGTGAAACAACTTCAAAATTCATTATTACATTGATTACCATTAGTATTATTATAGCAGATGTCGACAGCTCAGTCAGTTAAATTTGTTCAGGAAAAATGTCATTTCAAGGCAAAATTAAGCTACTAGGATATGAACCTTTGAGTTATAAGTTATTTATTGTTTCAATTAAAACATGTATTTGAAAAAAAAACTTACATGTATTTATTAAAAACAGAGGAATGAAACTTACCATGAGGATCCTTGATTTTCACACTGGTGGATGCTAGTGATGGTTTACTCATTCCTGCTTCATTCTCAGCAAACACTCGGAATTCATATCTTTTATCCTCGATAAGGTTTGGAATATTGATCATGTTTGTAAGACAGGGAGTAAGATTGACACGATGCCAGTTTTCGGTTCCATGCTCACGTTTGTCAACCCAGTAAGACTTGATCCTTCCCCCTCCATCAGACTTAGGTTTATCCCATTTGAGGCTAACGAAATCTCCACCCACTTCTGTGACTTCAGGGGTGCCAGGAGTATCTGGTGCATCTAAAAATACGCATAGGAAAAAAAATTAATAAAATACATGTATGTCAAGAAAAATAAACATTTTGTGGTTTTTACTTAGTGAAGTTTTTCTGTATCTTTTTACAGAGGTAAATCTTATTCAATAAGTTTCACTTACCAAATGGCATTTTAGCTACAATAGGATTCTCAGCTTGCAGAGGTTCCGATTGTCCATGCTCATTCACAGCCATGACCCTGAACAAATACTTCTCATTTTCAAACAGGCCTTGGACATCTTGGTGAGTGTCCTGTCAACATAAATGAACAGGTTATTGATAAATATTCCTTTTATGTAATAAAAGGGTATATCAGGCAAATTTAACATATTCAAATTTGCTCCTGCTTCTAAGACCTTATTTTTGGTTCTTGTTCTTACCCTACAGTGGGAGGATACAGTGACCCAGTAAGGTTTGCCCACTTCCTGACGTTCAACAACGTAACCAGTTATCTTGGCACCGCCTGTCTCCTTGGGAGGTTTCCAAGACAATCTGCAGGCATTCTTTGTAATGTCACTGATTTCCAAAGGTCCAGTGGGGGCAGAAGGAGCACCTGTTACAAAGGAAATCAACACATTCACAAACATTGGCATCAAATTTCAGCCACTAAATAGTTGTTCACTTTACATGAAACAAAAACTACTAAATACATGTAATATTCACAAAACCAAAAAGTACGACTATTAGTATAGCAATAACTGAGTGACTTACTGACAACATTGAGTCCAAAACCAATCGAAGCACTTCCAGAAGGATTGCTGGCCTCCAACTGGTATCTACCTGTGTCATCTCTGGTACAATCTAAAAGTCAATTAAAAAACTCATGATTTAACCAAAGGAGAAGTACATGTAATGTCAATCAGACTGCACAGATAAATAGAATAAACTGCACACTTCAACAATTTTTCTACAATAAAAACTTTTTTCACGTAAATGGTAAAAATATCAGATCTAATGATTGATGTTAATATGAATTACCTTTGATTATTAGTATTAAGTAATCATCAAATGGTGTGATCTTCACCCTGTCACTTTCTTTCACTTCACGATTATCTTTCTTGAGTTTGATATCGAATGGTCCAGTGCCTGAGTAAGGAATCTTAATCTTGAGTTGTTCTCCAAGCTCTACATTCTGGTCTTTGATGTCTCTGTCAAATTTGGGTGGATCTGAAAAAGGTATATTTATAATTCAGTGATTAGTAATAAATTGTGATATTTATAAAATTTCCTGGATATAATTTGTTCTTGTCCATTTGAAAAAAAAAAGAAGAAAAAAAGCAAACACCTATAATTCAACAAGGTAACTGTTAATTTTTTTTTAACTTTCAATCCATTTGATTTATTCAAATTGACATACTTTGAAGTTCTAATCGACAAGTTGCTTTTTCTGATCCAAGTGGGTTTGAAATTTCACAGGTAAATTCTCCCTCGTCTTTATCATAAATTTCATTAATAACGAAAATAAAGACGTCATCCTCTTTAATCATTCTCATACGGCCACCAGTGCCCACAGGAATGCCATTCTTGTACCTGAAAAATTTAATTCAACAAGGATATATTAAACTAAATGTATAGAGCTTCTAAATATACATGTATGTATGTTTAAACTATTACAGATAAAAATTTTCAGGATTTACTGGTTTTGCTTTCAAATGGCATACAAAACAAAGCCAAAACAAAAAAATAAAAAAGAAAACAAAATGCTCTGCTTACCACTGACAAGTAGGGAAAGGTTTGCCATGAACCTCAGCCGTGAAGGAAACTTCTCCTCCAATAGGTGCCTTGCTGTCTGCAGGCTTCTTGATAAATTCTGGGGCTGAGCCAACTACAGAAAAGAATGGTATGAATTTACTTTACATACAAGAAATTCAAATCATGGTCTAAAAATAGCAAAGTAACTCCAAAGAAAAAATTATTAAGGTTTTGAGAAAAACAACGTTTGATTTGATGGTTGAATCTTTTTTGGATAAAAATTGACAACATACCAATCTTTTCCTTGATCTTGTATGCTGGTGAGCACAGACTGGGTTCACTATTTCCAGCAGCATTAACAGCCATAACTCTAAACTCCCACTCTGAGTCCTCGGGAAGGTTGGCGACAGTAAAAGCAGGGTCAGTGCAGGGGTAGTCATTACACTTGGACCACATCTCTGCTCCCTTTGGTCTCTTCTCAACAAGATAGCCTATAAAGTTCATTATTATCATCAATGCTTTGTTGAATACAATCACCATTTGTTTTTCTTCTCCTTTAAAACTTGTAATGTACATGTACCTGTAATTTTAGCTCCACCATCATGTTTAGGTGGCTCCCATTTAAGATCAACATATGTTTTGCCAGTGTTGACGGCCTCTGGTACTCCTGGTGGAGATGCCTTGGCTAAAATAAAAGTTTTAAAAATTGAGGAAAATAAGCATGTAAGATTACTTCATAACAATTTAGCCATTCTTTTAAATATATAAATATTTTTCCAAATATACTTACTGTATTTAGGCTTAGGAGTAATGGGACCGACCATATCACTAGGCTCGCTGAGGCCTGCGATGTTCTTTGCCCTTATGCGGAAATCATATTCCTTGTCCTTCTTCAATCCCTTCACTGTTACCAAAAAAAAAAAAATCCTCTCATCCAACTTTCGAAAAGTAGTACACATTTTAAAAATATTCTTGTAAAGCATCTTATCAGTTTCATATTTCATTAATATGCTAACCACACAACTACAAAGAAATTCACCTTGCAATTCACAAAAATAGATTCCTACATCAGATATCTTGTAAATCTGTACTCACCCTGATAAACACATTCATCCACTGGGTAGTCGTTAGCTTCCTTCCAGCGACCAGTGGTGGGGTCTTTGTATTCCACGACATATCCTATGATCTTCTTTCCACCATCATTTCTTGGTTTGGTCCAAGACAGAGTAACAGAAGCTTCGTCAATGTCTAACACACTGGGATGTCCAGGAGGATCAGGGCGTGCTGAAGAAAATGGAAAGTTGGTTCATAGAATTTTACAACTCCACTCATCAAACACAACACAATTACTTTAAATATATGCACCATTCAATGATGAAAAACCAATGCTAAAACTTTTAGAAATCTCCTGGTATTAACACTCATTCTTAATTTCAGAATAAAATTGATAGTAGAGAAACACTTCATCTCCAATATAAATTATCTCTAAACTACAGTTAAGCCTAAAAAGAACAGTGATCATTTATTCAACAATTCTAAAGCTCAAGAAATGTAAAACGCTTATTGTACAACTGGACATACTGTATGGATGCTGAGCCACAATAGGAAGAGAGGTTTCCAGTGGTTCACTGACACCAAACTGGTTCTCCGCTGAAACCCTAAACTTGTACTCATGTCCCTCAGTGAGACCCATTACTTCATAGTTGGTACCCCGTACAAATTTGCTGACTGGTTCCCACTTTCCAGTGTCAAGATCCATCTTCTCAACAACATAGTTAGAAATCGGACTTCCTCCATCATCCTGCAATGAAACGGACATTAACATAAAGATCCTTTTATCAATTTGACAGCCTCGAAGCTATTCCATTCACTCAAGTTTCTCAGATATTAAACTTTGTGGTCGTAAAATTTTGCTTATTTTTCCCAAGTATCTAATCACAGGTGTTTAATTTACCCAAACATAAAGTTTGTCTTCAATGTGTAAGTTTTGACCTTTTAAATACAGGTAACTCTCGATACCTCGAAGTCTGCGGGACCGAGGAAAAACTTCGAGAGATCAAGAGTTCGAGTTTTCAAGAGTCTGGAATTTTCTGGGTTTGTTGACAGGTTTTAAAATTAGTTTTACTGGATGTAATGATTTTCATGCAGCGCTAACCTTTTATAAAACAACCATATTTTTTCGTAATTCAGATGAATATTTCATTAAACTGAGTAAAGCAAAAAGCAAAAAATGTATATCGTCATTTCATGTATATTTATTTATTCTTCGTAATACGGACATCATACTATGCATTCGTTACATGAAAACAACATTTTACAGCATCGTACATAGCTTTGACTATTCCAAAAATGATCATTGAATGCAGTTCTGTAAGTATTTGTCCAATAATAGTCGTCATATTGACACTGAGGCTGTTTCTGCTTTTTTCAAATTTCATTTAACTTTGACATGACTCGAAATAAAAATTAAATTAGTGTTTTGCCTTTTAATCAATCACTACTTTTCAATGACACTGTGTCTCTAAATTATTGCAAGACAGTTGATGAAAATTATATTAATAGCATATAGGCAAAATATGATTAATTATAAATCAGTTATCACCTTGCAGCATAAGTGTCACCTGAATAAACATAACGTTCCTCGAGACCCGCGTCTTCTACCTGGGGCCATTTAAATGTCCAGGTAAAGGTGCTAATTATATAATCTTGTATACACAAAGCCACTTCGAGGTATCGAGGGTAAATTCTAATAGAATATGCATAGCGGGACTGCATTTTGACTTCGAGGGATCAAGGGTTTCAAGAGATCAAGAGTTTGAGAAATCAAGAGTAAATTTGCTTAGTTATATAGTGGAAAAATTCCGGACCGGAGACTCACTTCGAGCGATCAAGAACTTCGAGAGATCGAAGTTTGAGCCATCAAGAGTTACCTGTATAAAGATATACATGTACACGTACACTTAAATGCTGCAGTACAAATTGACAAACTTACCTTTGGAGCATTCCAGGTGAGGACACAGGAGTCAGGGGTGATGCTTCCAACCTCCAGTGGTCCCTCAGGCTTAGTGGGGGAATCTATAAAGCGGGGACATTTATTTTATGATTATACCAGAAATTCTTGAGAAGAGTGATTCTTTAAAACTATAGATTGCAAGCCATATACATGTATGAGATGGTATGCATAAATCTATCATAAGTATATACTAGAAAAGAGTAGGTTACTGACCGACGACATTAACGTTGATAGAGGCAGAGTCGCTGCCCTTGTCTGTTGACAGGAGGACACTATATCTTCCGGAATCTGATTTTTCAGCTGCTTTATTGAACAGCTTGATTTCTGTAGGGGTGTTCTCAAAACTCACACGACCACCTTGGGAGAGAGGTTTACCAGCCTAAAAAAATCATGTTAACAAAAAATACATTTACGTTCCAATACATTCATTGACATTTTAAGGTCTTGTGCCAAAAAAAACGTTATAACATCCATAAAAACAGATCCCCCCTTTTTGTTAAAATAGAGACTTACCACAGACCAGTCTGCTTTAGGAATAGGATTACCATCATAAGGAATAACAATCTTAAACTCTTCTCCTCTCTTGACAGTGATATCCTTAGGAAGGAAGTTTGGACTGACTTTTGGTGCAACTGAAAAAAAAAGACATTTCAAACTTACTTTAAAATTCAAGGAAATACTATAGATGGCGAAAAATTTAGCGCCCCGTTAACTTAGTTCAATTGTGTAATTACTTAGGTAAATTCTTGAATCCAAAATTTGCAAAATGAATTGTGTAGATTCAAAAATGAGCTTCCATAAAGAACCAACCCTTCTGAGCCCATGGGGAGCCCTGGGGGTCATGGGGCAGAGATCAAAATAAAAAAAAAAAACCTTGTGGCACATCAACAATGAATGGCCAATCTCATGCAAAAAAATATTTTTTCTACCACTTAAATTTTGCATGAGTTCTATTAATAAGAGAGTGGGACACACATGAAGTGGGTTCAAAAGACAGGGATGCAATAATATACTCAAACTTTCTTTGAAAAAATACCGAGCTGATAGATTCCCACCATACCTGGGAACAGAGAGGTTCTGGCAAACTTAATCACACAAACCTGGAGGTTGCTGAGCCTTGATAGCATCTGATGTTTCAGCAAAGTCTCCCAGTCCAGCATTATTAATAGCCGCCACACGGAACTCGTATTCTTTACCCTCAGTCAGACCCTTCACTGTGAACTCGTTGTCCAAAACATCAGCAAAGTTTGCTCTATTATAGCAAGTAAAACATGCACAGAGTATGTCTTTGAGCATTTTCTAAAATTTAGACTAACATGAACATGTATTGACTTTACGTTTAAATCATATTTCATTTTAACTTTTAAAAAATATATAACATACACTGTACATATAAATTTAAGGCCAAAAAACAGAGAATACAGTAAAATCTTCGAAAGAGACTTACTTGGTCCACTTTTTCTCCCCAACTTCCCTCTTCTCCACCTGATATCCTTTGATGGGGTTCCCTCCATCTTTCAGAGGTGGACTCCATTCCAGGGTGATAGAATCAGGGGTGTAAGCTGAGCATTTAGGAGTGCCTGGGGCACCAGGAGTATCTATCAAAGAAAAATAAACATTATTTATAAATGCAACCAAACTTTTTTTTCAATCTTGGACAAAAGATGATTATTATTTTTTTCCTAGAAATTAAAACCAGAAATAATGAAAACTGTTACTAACCATAAGGCAATCTAGCCAAAACTGGTTCAGATGTTTCTAAAGCATCACTGACTCCAAGCTTGTTTTCTGCCATCACTCGGAACTCATACTCAGTACCAGGCTCGAGATTCCTGACAATACATTCTGGAGTATTTATAAAACTGGACACCTTCTGCCATTTCTTGCTGCCAGCTTTGCGTTTCTCCAGAATGTAATTATTGATCTTTTCTCCTCCGTCATCATCAGGAGCATTCCATTGAAGAGTCAGTTCTTCTCCCATGATGTCAACAGCAGTCAGGGGCCCTTTAGGAGCTGCGGGGCGATCTGAAAAAAAGCAAGGGGACAAAAATAGAAACATTAACAAATAGATATTTGTACAATTTATGTCACATTATAAATTATTGATAATTTTTCGAAGGTTTCTGTCCAAAATGACCTGGTAAAACTCCTCTTTTTCTTCACTCTGTTAAAGACTAAATCATTTACCTATAACATTGACATTAAGAGAGCCAGAGTCCTGTCCTGATGGATTTTTCAGTGTCAATCTGTATCTACCAGCGTCTCCTCTCTCAGCCTTTGTGTTTGTAAGGGTAACATGATCAGCAGCCACTTTCAAATGTACACGCATGTCATCTTCAATCTCTTTGTTTCCATTCATCCATACAGCCTTTGGTTTGGGGAATCCTGTGTATGGAACTTCGATCTGGAAGTGCTGTCCAGCTTTTACATTGATGTCCTTCACGCCAGACATGCTCAAGTTTGGCCTTTCTGTTAATTTTAAGAGAAAATCTGATATAAACTACCATGTTAATGTATCATTATGTATAACAACCATATTACCTTAGAACTTCATTGTTGTAATTTTCAATGGTAATGAAATGCAATATACATGTATACATGTAGCTCTCTAGTTTGGGAACAGTTGTTAGACACCTGCATCTACATGTATATGCTCAGGAGGAAGTGTTGTAATACACTGTTAATATATTTAATACAAATATACTAACAGATAACTAGATCACTTGGGCAAAACAAAATGAAACTGTACATTCAGTAAGACAGACCTGGTTGTTGTTCCACAGTGATCATGTTGGTAGGCCTGCTGGGCTCCCCTTGACCGGCCTCGTTCACTGCGATCACACGGAACTGCACCTCGTCCTTCTCCTTCAGATTAGGTACCGTGCACCTCGTCTCATTACCAGGCACCTCCTTACAATCCTCCCAGTCGCCTCCCTTGGATTTCTTCTGAATGATGTAAGAAGTTGGTTTTTTGCCACCATCCTTAGCTGGTTTAATCCATGAAAGGTCTACAGAGTCCTTGGTGATCTTGTCGATATTTGGTTGTCCTGGGGCTCCAGAAGGGACTAAAAATACAATATGTAATGATTTCTTTTTTAATGACATGTTAACATTTTGATCTCTTGAAGAATACTAATCACAAGATTTTATGCTAATTCTGTAGGAAATGCTTCTATAACTGCAATTTAAGAAATGTGTGAACCATAAATAATCCGTTTATTTGTAATGTTATTTCAATATGATAATTTAAAGTAATAAATTTTGAGGTTCAACATTTATTGACTATCTTCAGCCACCAGGTCCTCAACAAAACGCAATCATTAAGGACATGCTCTTGTTCGGGTGAATGGACCATCTATACAGTCTTCATCCTTGACTCAATAGTTTTCATTCCCTGAGAATTTCTATTCATATGAGATGGTCATTGTACCAAATTTTACAAAAACTCTATTTAACTTCTACTCAGAGACATCCTTTCATTCTTAGAAAGAGATATACTTACAGACTTGGTCCCTGACTTGATGTGGGGGCGTCGCCTTGCTGAATTTTCCTGGTCCTCCATCATTAACTGCTGCCACTCTGAATTCTACAACAGTTCCCTCCTGAAGACCCATGACAGTGAACTTATTTTCCTTCACTGGGAAGTTGTTAACTGGTACCCAGTCACCTCCCCTACTTCTCTTCTCAACAACATACCCTGTATTGGAAAGTTTAACAAAATAATGTAGGGAAATTATCAAAAAAGGAAAAGAAAATTATCCAACAGATCTGTGGTACTTTTTATTTATTCTTTGTCTTGAATGCCAAAAGAATTGGTTATTATGAATATTCTTTACCAGAGATGGGATTTCCTCCATCAGAATCGGGTTTGTCCCATGTCAGATCACATGATCTCTTATCATAATTGGGAATCTGGAGATTCTTAGGAGCATCAGGAGTGTCTGGAAATAATTTCAAAAATATGTTTATTGTAGGTAAAATTTCTTTCATCTAATAATAAAGTTCTCTCACTGTAATCTGGTTTATAAATTACAGTTCATTAATATAATTACTAACCAAATGGATTCTTGGCAACAATAGGTCTGTGTGTTTCCAAAGGTTCTCCAGCTCCATAGATATTTTCAGCTTTGACACGGAATTTGTATTTTTTGCCCTCCTTCAGACCCTTGACTGGCATAGTGGTTCCTGATCCCAGTCCTGTCACCTTCTCCCAAGTTGGCGAACCTTCTTCTTGTTTCTCAACAACATAGCCTGTACACACAAAGGTTTAAAAATGCATTAAATGCATTAATTTTTTTCTCCGACTTTATAAAAGTACATACATGTATATATATGTACAAAACATAGATTA
Source organism: Saccostrea echinata (assembly GCF_033153115.1). NCBI lineage: Eukaryota > Metazoa > Mollusca > Bivalvia > Ostreida > Ostreidae > Saccostrea > Saccostrea echinata. The sequence goes on along the minus strand of NW_026889813.1, from coordinate 829,188 downwards.
TGTAAAGTTGTTCTCTAAATATTTATATTTAACTTTTTTTTACCTCATTATTTATGAACATAATTTTCAAAACCATTTTTTTAAAAAATTAAAGTAACATTTGAATTTTCTACATAATAATATACATGTATATGCTGAAATTGCAAATGTTTTTGTGAGATATGTATAAGCATAAATATATATATATATAAATGCACTAGTATAAGTGTATATTACCAGTAATTTCAGCTCCTCCATTGTCCAGAGGTGGTTTCCAGGAGAGTTTACAGGAATCGGCCATCAAGTCAAAGACCTCCAGGGGTCCCTCTGGGGCACCAGGCTTATCTGTCATCAGAAGAATATTAGTGCATTAAATGGTAATACAGTGATGTATAGTAAATGGGAAATTATTCTTATTGAGTAAAGTTCTAGAGATGATATTGAGTATGCATACCAAGGACCACTACAGGGATATCAGCGGACTGTGTGCCGTACTGGTTGGACACAGTGATGGTGTATTTGCCGGTATCCTTCCTCTCGCATTTTGGAATGTGAAGTTTAGCCTCATCTTCATTGCTGGTGCATTGGGCCTGTCGAAAACACCAAATCAATAAACTATACATCTCTGTTGTTAACAACTGCTCATCTTTAGCACAGTACTGAAGTGGACTTTTAATCTATTGCATAGTATTGTAGTGGATTCTTAATTAATTGCATAGTATTGTGGTGGACTTTTAATGTATTGCATAGATTGTGGTGGACTTTTAATCTATTGCATAGATTGTGGTGGAGTTTTAATCTATTGCATAGTACTGTGGTGGACTTTCAGATCTGATAAGATACTTACCCTGTTATCCACTGGACCTCCATTCTTATTCCAGGAACACGTTGGGGTTGGGGCACCAGAGATTCCTATTGGAATAGTCAGTGGCTCTCCAGCCTTGACTCGAATCTCTTTAGCACCAAACAAGGCATCTAGGTTAACTTTAGGAGCCTCTGTGTGACAAATTCAAAGTTACAGACTAACAATTTTCATCAGCATATCATTTTCTTCAAATTTTTGTACAAAACTAAAAATTTTAATTATTTGTAAAATCAGAGACTAACCTTTGGTAGGCTTGGCAGTGATTGGTTTACATGGTACACTAGGTTCAGAATTTCCAGCATCGTTGACGGCCAGAATTCTGTATTCATATTCCTTCCCTTCTGTCACCTTCTCGTCTTCAAACTCACAGTCCTAGTTTAATTAACAAACAATTACAATTACAATCCTTAATGATTATGTCAATGCTACATTACATAAAAATCATGCTTTTTTCATCAGTATTTAATGTATCTCATATATTGAATTACAAAAAAATAAATAAATAAAAGGGAAAATTATGCATGTAAAATTTCTATAAAAAGTAATGGAAACATTCAAAATTGCACTGGCATTAACATTCAGAATTTGATATTACGTACGGGAACAAGTCCTCTGTTGATTGGCGTCCATCTGTTGGACCTGGGTTCCTTTCTCTCCACTATGTACCCCTTGACTGGATTTCCACCATCATTCTCCGGAGGTTCCCAGGCGATGACAATGTGATCCTTGTCCTGTTCAATACATTTGGGCTGACTTGGAGGGAAGGGCTCATCTGAGAGTACAAAGGAGAAATATCATTGATAGTCAATACTTCAAAATTTTATCTTAATTGAGGACTTCTCTATTACTCTGACTTTTTTTTCTGTCTCATTTGCAGAATTACATCAGAATATATGCTTATGAAGATTTCAAAGAGTGCAGCAATGTCTGCAACCTCTATAAAGTATTAAAGCTTAATTCAAATCCAATCATAAATACAATTTACCATCTTTCTAACTTTTCTTAAATAAAACAAGCATGTTAATAACATTACCAAATGGATTTTTGGCAGTGATAGCAAAATCTGTTTCCAAGAACTCTGATTCCCCGTTCTCATTGACGGCAGACACTCTGAAGTGATAGTCATGTCCTTCGGTGAGTTTGGGGACGGTAAATGGACTTCCACTAATATTATCCTTGACTGGTTCCCATCTCCCTTTTTGTGTGTCCTTCTTTTCCACTCGGTAGCCACTGGAATTTGTTGAAACGTTTTTTATTAACTAGATAACAGAACGTTAACATGATGCATGTTTCTGATTGAAAGATATTTTTCCAGCCCCTCTCCCCCCCCCCCCCCCCCCTCCTTTTTCAAAAAATAACCATCTTTCATCTGTAGAATGCTTTTTACCTTTTCAGATTAAGTATTTTATACAACCAAACCTCATTATTTCAAACTTGATGGGACAGAGATAAAACTTATATTCAAGGGTTTGAAATATTGAGGATAATGGTCGCTGTTATAGAAAATAACTTTGACATATCCATGATGTTTGAGATGTCAAAGTTCAAAATACCAAAGTTCAACCATATTTAGTCTAGTTCCCTGATGAACGAACCTGATGGGATTGCCACCAGTGTCTGTGGGCTCCTTCCAGCTCAGGGTAGCAGTGTCCTTGGTAACATTATCCACAATCAAAGGTCCATTTGGCTTAGTAGGTGGACCTGAATAAAACAAAATGTCACAGAATATACCAAAGGTTTTACTACGTTTTATAAATCTTTATGATTTCCTCATGAATTTCCAAAAGGTTTTTCTGCAAAAATTTGAAACTTTATGTGCCAAACATTATCAGAGCAAATACCTACCAAGAACAACAACTTCAATGTTGGCGTCGTCTGAGCCATGTTTGTTGGCTACTATCACTGTGTATTCACCAGTGTCCTTTCGATCCCCTGATGTGTATTTGAGACTTGTCTTCTTTGGCGTGCTGTTGTCGATGCGTACGTTAGAATCGGGTGTTATCTCCTCCTCTTTGCCTTCCTAATTTATTCAAAACAAACAGATTTCAATGAAAACCAACTGAAACAATATGTTTGCCTTAAAACATGTCATGCAAAAAACTGTGTTAAATAATTATGTTAAAAAAATCTCTGTTAAAGAATTAGAGTATGCCGTTTAGCTTCAACATATTAAAATTTCAACATGAGCGCTTTCTTTCTTTTTTTCTTGCACATGATTTGTTTGCCATTGCAGTAAAAGTGCTGCTCAAAATTAAGCTGCTTGCCTTTAAAAGTTTTATCTTTGCTGCTGCACTAGTTTTTCAATAGCTCTGCTTAATACATGTAGCTTGTTACATGGCTGAATGTTTTATGATATGACCCATTATTTGATTCATGTGCTTATTAAATATTTTTATCATTTACTGTATACATTTTAAGGATTTGCAATGAAAAAAAGTAACCAGAGCAAGGAACTGGTTAAAAACAGTAAACAAGAGGCCCATTGGCCAAAATGCTCACCTGAGTCACTTTGACCCTGTTGTTTTTCACAGTTCACAGTTGATTTTTATTTTAATTTCCCCCTTTAATTTCATAAAAATTTTGACTTCATATTGTGGACTTAAACCTAGCCCTAAAAGAACTATGATTTAATCAAAGTTGAATCCACACAACATTGGGATGCTACAATATCAGTATGTCCAACATAGCCCTCTTGTTCTGGAGAAGGTGTTTTTTCCTATTCACATACATTAAGTAAAGTTTGAATCTCTACTTTCAGCCCAAACAAAACACCATAATTAAAAAAAAAAAATTATTCCACATAACTTAGGTATGTTTTGCTTTTTAATATGATTTAATGTAGTCTTGCCACTCTTGAACAAATTTCTTTCTATATACTCTCTTGTAAAACTCTGATTCCCATATTGTAGCCTCAACCTATTCTTGAGGGCCTTGATCTGAACAAACTTGAATATAAACCATGTGAGGATGCTTCCATATAACTATGACTATCAAGTACTTTGCTGTTCATAAGAGGAATGATTTAAAGATTTTCCTTATATATATAAAATTTTGATTGCCTAATGTAGCCCCACCCTACTCCCAGTGGGTATGATTTGTACAAACTTAATTCTACACTATGTAATGAAGCTTTCAATAACGTTTAATCTTTTCTGGCCAAGTGGTTGTTGAGAAGGAATATTTTTAAAAGATGCATTTAAATATTCACTAAGTTCTAAATTATCTCCTTTTGAAAGAAGGCATGGCTTTCATTTGAACAAACCTGAATTCCTTGCACCCAGGAATGCTAAATTTGGTTGAAATTTGCCCAGTGATTCAGGAAAAGAAAATGATTTTGTGGAAAGATTATGAGACAATGGATACGAAAGACAACGGAAAATTTTGATCAGAAAGACTCACTTGAGCCTTTGGTTCAGGTGAGCTAAAAAGGAACAGTATTTCTTGGCCAAGAAAAATGTGTAATTCATGTGATTTATTGGAGAAAATATGGGTCAAAGGTATTAAAATGTTGTCAGAAGCTTGTAGCAAATGTGCCAATGGAAACATGGTAGAATAGTTTATGTTAGGATGAAACTCAAGCTGTGTAAACTTTGATCACATTTTGAACTATTATCTTACCCTGTGACCTACAACCTGAAATAATGTTAACCAGTATATATAAGTGTACATCAGAATGTGAAATAAGATTAACCAGTATTTATGTGTACCTCAGAATGCTGTTTGGAATATGAAAAACTCTCAAGTATCGAGCAATAGGATATCGATGTTCCTTCTTCTAAGATACATGTACATTGCAAAAAATCCAATTAATCAGTTTTTTGGATGAATTTTCCTACCAAGCATCAATGTTTTAAAAAAATGTAAAAATGTATTTCAATAGCTATCATACATAGCTTGTAACTTATAACATCCTCAAAACCGAGATAATATGCGCAGTTGTTATTTCGCATGCGGCATACCTGTATACAGTAAAACTCGTTATAGCGAAGTCATGGGGACCTGTGAATTTACTTGGCTATATCTGTAATTCATTATATTCGTATAACGTATACATGTATATAACAAATTTGCAATATGCATCTTTTCCTTCAAGTATGACTACCAAATATGTTCTGGGAGGTATTAAATACAAAATTTTACTTGGGGTACTAAATATTTCTGACAAATGGAATTTAAAATCTAAATACTTAAATAAAAATAATGTCAGTTTAATATTTTGAATTTTAAGATATTGAAAATTAGTTATAAAAGATGTAATTTTTGTTATTTTTAACTTCTACTGGACAGAAAATCACTTCGCTATATCCTTAAATTTGTTATATCAGAGTTGGTTATAAACGTAATATTTTCCTAGGATTTGTTAAGAATTTCGAAGGGGATTCCAACAAATTTTGCTATATCAGTAAATTCGCTATATCTGTCTTAGCACTAAACGAGTTTTACCATATATTTCCAGGTATCATAATAGACAAGCTGTATGCTTAATATGGCTTAGTGTTTTCTACTAAAAAGTTACAAATAAATTAATAACTAATTCTACTTGGATATGCCTGTAAAAAAAATATTATAGATTAAAGAAAAAACTAACATAAAGGTATTCTATTAAACAAACTATAGATAAATATCAATACGATATAAAATATGAAATATAGAATAAAAATTGATTACTGTAGAGTGAAACAATGTAGTGCAAACCCAGGCAGAATTAAGACACTCGTAGTCCTTTAGGTACAATTAAGCACAGCTTGAAATTTTTACATAAAATGTTTAGTATACAAGGTTTGTTACTCTTGTAACTCTTTGCAGAATGCTAGATTTTAGCCCAAAAGAGCCAGTCCAAATTTGATGTGCTGAACATCACTGAGATAATTATATATCTATTCCTTAGATGATGTCTATGCAAAAAGTTTCTCTGCTTGCCTTTAATGTCATTAAAAATTCATACAGTCATCAAACGCCAGATTTCAAACCACTGAATCTTAGATGTACTAATGTTTGTGAGCACATATGTCCAGTGCTGCACTTTATAAATTAGATGGTTTAATCTGCAATCTGACTGTTTCACTAATTTGAAAAGTATACATTCATTGAAGTAATGCATTTCCACTGAAGCTGTTAAAAAAAATTTGCACTAATTGTCTCAGTTTACAGTGTACTTCAGAGAGAAAGAGGTCTCTACAAGTAATAACCGTGCAGGCCTAGATGTATAGATCTAAACACCAAATATAAACCTTAAAGTCTATTTCTGTATCTGAATCTGAGTCTATATCCTGTAAAAAAAATGTAAATGTTTCTCTGCAGATCGTATTCACAAACAGCTTAGAAAGCATTTGTTCTTCAACTTTTAAATATATTTACAGATTTTCATTGTCATTATTTATACTTTAGCCACTCAAAGCATTCATAAATCAGCATACCAGTGTCTTTCTCTTCCATGTGATAGTTGGTGTAGGTTCTCCAATGTAGCTGACATCAATATTAAATGGCTGACCTCTCTTGATTCGGATTGGTAACAATTTGTTTTTGTCCATAATTCTTGGTTTGACTGTATGGTTAAAATAAACATTTTTATTCCTGTTGACTTGGGTGTTTGTATTACTACAACATCATCAAAGCTTCTGAAATTTCATTATTCTAACTTTATCTTCTTGATCACAATATATAACAGAACAGAGATATCCATTTAAAGAGTGACATACAGCAATGTGTAAGGTATACTAGTACCTCTGCGAGCCTTTGTGACAACAGGAGGTGACACTGTACTGGGCTGTGATAGGCCAGCACGATTTTTGGCCAGGACACGGAACTCATATTCCTTTCCTTCTGTCAGTCCCTCTACAGTCCCTGTAGTATCATTGCCATCCACTTCTACGCCCTGATGATACAACGAAATTCATTACATGCTGCCTACACTAATATCATACTGACAATAGTTCAATCAATGATCAATAATACTATCATTAATAAAATTCATAAACAACAAAATATATTCTATTTTTCAATAATTACTGTACTTTCACAGCTCTTAAGGCATTAAAATAAAGAAAATTTCGATTCAATGGCTAGCAAATCATTTTGTCAATCACTCCAAAGAAGGATACTCAGCTTGTGAACAAGTACAGAGTATCTTACCCACCTTTTCCCATTTATCAGATCCTTTCTCTTTCTTCTCAATGATGTACTTTTCAATAGGAGCCCCTCCGTCATTGCGTGGGGGTTTCCAGGAGATCTCTACATAATCCTTATCATAGTCAATAATCTCTGGTTTCTCCGGGGGATCAGATGGATCTAAACAAAAATTTTATCACAATTAATAATTTCATCGCATCTTTCAATCTGATCATTCCTTAAACCTATTGAGATTAACCAATCAGAACCTGGTATCTCAGAGTAATGTGAAGAAAAAATCCTATATGAATATTATATTAAAAAGTTTAACTCTCAAAAAATTTAAAGATAACAGTCGAACTTTGCTCCATTTAGACCCAGAGTCTACTATATAAGTAAAGAAGTAAAAAGTTTACCCCAAGGATCCTTGGCAATGATTTCACCATCAGCCACAAGAGGGTCACTAATTCCTTGAGCATTAACTGCCTTAACTTGGAACTGGTAGCGATGACCTTCCTTGAGTCCAGTGACATCAATCTCTAAGTCCTCTGTGGTGCACACATCCTCCCAAGTATCCTTGGCGGCATCTTTCTTCTCCACTGCGTAATGCTTGATGGGGCTGCCACCATCATCCTTGGGTCTGTCCCACAGCAGTGAACATCGGTCACAATACACATCCACAACATCCAAGGGACCCTCAGGTTTACCAGGACGATCTAAAAGAAGAGGATAACAAAGTGTTATAAATTTTTCATTCTTTTGAGCATGCATTTGTGTTAATTTATTTTCTTACAGTGATAAAATCCTGTCCAATTTATATGATTGTATCACAAAAAAAGTTCATAGTTAGTACTATGACTAATTTTTTAACTTCTTTTAATAAGATGTCTGCAGACTTAGCATCTTTTCACTTCCAAATTACACAGTCAATCCAACCATAACTCACCTTTCTCCAGCCAAAATAGACTTCGCAAAAAAAATTTAAAATACATGGAGTGCTACATAAAAAAAAATTCTATTTTTAGAATCTTACCCAGAACTCTAACGGGAACAGGAATGATTTCAGATCCCACTTCATTGGTGAGTGTCAGCTCGTACTCCCCAGTGTCACTTCTCTGAGCATCAGGAATCCTGAGTTTAGCTGATCTGTCTGTTGTTTGTATGTCAGTATCAGCTTCACTGAGGCCTGTACCATCCTTCTTCCACTGAGCAACAGGTTTAGGTGTACCTAAAGAACAAACATTTACATTTTACACATTACAAAGCACCAGTGTCAGGCATACTCACACCGCTATGAAGGACAGTGGTGTTATTCTAGGATACACTAAACTGAAAGCTTCTATTAACTTTTCAAAAATCGTTCTTTCTCTCAATTTTCATTATCTATGAATAAATTGGTATTAATTCTTCTCAAAAATGAATGTATAATACAACTGTAAAATGCTTAAAAGCAAATTTCTTGGCTCAATTAACACAATAAAGCTCTTGTACACACCAACATATGGAATTTCCAATTCAATGCACTCTCCTTTTTTGACAACAATTTCTTCTGGGATGTATTTGGGATCCACTTTTGGTGGTTTTGGCACTGTAACAGATAAATACATAAACTATTAACAGATAAATTCTGCTTTCAATGTGTACTATGATATTCCTATACTAGTACAGTGTCTCTCTTTCATGTTGTACATGTATTTTAGAGGTAATCATGTTTTGGTGCCTTTTATGCTAGTTCATGTCCTCTTATTCATGTACACACTAATATATGATTTAAACCAACACTGGTAGTTTTTAAGACTTAAATGTACTAATTTATGATTGTGCTGATCAGTTGAAGAGAAACATCACACTAAATTTTGAGTCTGCTAATTTATGTACGCTTCCAGTACTTAAATAATTATCCTAGTACTAATTTTACTTCAATACTAAATTCTACACTCAAAATAGAAAGGAAGCTGTCATAAATCTGGATTAAAATCACTTCAGTATCCATGATTAAAATTCTCTTTGAACTATCCATTACATTTCTTTTAACTTACATTCTTCAACAACAACATCAGCCTTGGTTGGTCTCTCTCCAACTTGACATGTGTACTGGCCAGCATCATCGCGATTCAGATTTGTGATGACAAGTTTATGCATCTCACCCTTCCTGGTTACCTCTATTCTCCTGCAAAACATAAAGGCAAAAACTAGATAAAAAATTATTTAAAGAAGTGCTCTTGACGGTTAATTTTTGAAAACCTCCCTTCCATAGGAAATTTTATTATGGGTGCAATTTTCATCTCATGATAATATATTGAAAATTCTAACATTCCAACACTGAAAATAATAAAAATTACATGTATGAACAGTTTTCTTTTCTCAAAACGATCTTTAAATTTTAGATTTATCAGGACTTACGAATCATCCTTGTTTATGGGGAAGCCATCTTTCAGCCATTTGACAGGCTGGTTGTGTGGATTAGAAGCTTTACACTCTAACACTAATGTTCCTGTTTCCCTCTCTTTCTTGTTTTCCAGCTTCTTGAAGAATTTGATGTCAGCTGAAACAGTCATAACATATCTAAGTACCGGTACTAATTTAACTACGTAAGTTGAATCAATCTTCTATGTTGAGAGATGTCAAATCATGCTACCAGCTAACAAGAAATCAACCTACGTTCCACAAAGAGGTTGGCAGTGGTTGATTTATCCAAGACTTTACAGGTGTATTCTCCATCATCCTTCATGTGACAATTCTTGACCACGAGTCGACGTTTGAAGTTGTCTTTCTGGATCTCATATTTTCCACCTCCACTCAGCTCCTGTTCAACACAAATACATCCTTTAGTTATAGATAGTACAGCAATGTTGCAAACTTAAGCAAACAAATGGACAAGATTCCCCTTATGTATGATTTTTAGGCATGTAAATAATTATAACAGTATTTTGAAGTGAATTCTTTGTTTTAAAAGGGTGTACTTTATGCACAACTAACCTTGTTTCCTTTCCACCATGTGACCTCAGCCTCAGGGTCGTTGACGTCACACTCAAACACGGCCTTATCACGTTCCACTCCCTCTACATCCTCTAACAGCTTCATAAAGTCCCACTCAGGTTCTGTCAGGGACACACAAGTATGAAGTACACATTGATTTCACATTTTGTTTTTGTATAGTATTTGTTTTATTTATGAGGATTTCAAAATTGAAGCAATTTCAACATCAGGACTGCAATTTTTTGTTTGCCAAAAAATTGTTTTAAGCTTCATTTCTCTATGATTTATTCCAATTTTCTAAATTTTGCAATCACTATTACAACATTTTCCAATGAATACATTCATTTGGAATAAATTGTTAACACAGTATCAGATCTCTCAAAATTTATAAACACACCATGAAAAAAGTCTAAATTAGGTTTCTAACATTCTGTACTGACCTTCGACCTTGAGTTTACAGGCAGTGGTGGCGGCACCACACTCGCACATGAACTCGGCCTCATCCTCGGGCTGTGCGTCTTTGACCCTCAGGATACAGCGGTTCTCTCTTCTTTGGATCTCCAATTTTCCAGGTGTGTACTGTAGCCAAGGAAATAAAAGTGATGTGTAGTTATTGCTTATTATGTTTTCTGAGTTGTTGATTAAAAAAATAATGAAGGAAAAAATGTCTGTCAGTTTTCAATGAAAATGACTTGCTGCATGTAACTTGAGGGTTTTGTGCACTCAGGGTAATGCTTGATGCTTCGTCAAAATTTACTGAGAAATATCAACATCATTTTAATAAAAATTACCAGTATACATGATTATAAGAAATTACAGAATAAGAAACACTAAGTATGATAAGTGACTTCTGTAGACTTTTATAAATTGTATCATATACATTATCTATATCACTGACAGTTAAAAGAATACACAAAATTCAATTTAAAAGGCAACAACACAGGTTTAAACATTTAAAAAAAAAACTTTCAAATATGAAAATTGATATCTTTCTTACTTGACCTTAAATTTCTTTATGCATGAACAGATAAAAACATTTGATGGATAAGGGGAATGATTATAAATAAAAGCTTTGTCATTATGAACTGAAATACAACTGAATGCTTTAAATCTTCAGCATACACGAACACAAACTATAAATTTAATACAGTGGAAGTGGTGGTGATATTGATATCTAAAGGTAACACATTTTAACATTAATCATGTTAATCTAGTACCCTTACATTAAGAAGCAACTGTTTAAAATATGGGCCAGGTTAGATAAATGCTTTTTTACAGAATTCAATGGCTCTGCATAATACTGCTATCAAAATCATTTTAACCTGTCAATAAAACTCTTCAAACAATGGTAGATTACTACTTAATAGTCTGAAATTAAAATGTTTGGTAAAACTGACAAGGAAAAGTTTTCAGCTATTACATGAAAAGCAGATTAATGGCCATAAACATGTGGCAGTTTGATAAACACATGAGTATAATTAAATAAATATTTCATATAAGAATTATTTTCTGATCTACAGATGTGTATGATGACACATGCATAAGTTGTGTATTCTGGTGAAGAATAATGGACCAGTTTTATGAGAAGCCTGTGATACAGAGTGATATTATTTTACCTACTTTACCACCAAAGGTAACAAATTCTCTATGATCAAATTAAATATTTCAAACACCTAGAAAATTAGTTTAAATACATTGTAATGTTCATCTTTAGAAATATAAAATAAAATTGTCTCTCAGAAAAACAAATACATCTTTTTTTAAAATATTCCCTGGCCCTGTAAAACAAATAATAAATTCAAAGTTTTTTTTTTCCCTCTACATGAAGGGATCGTCTATACTGATACAACCCCAGGGACTGAGCGGTTTTACCAGGGACCCTGACGACGACCGGAGTGAATCCTCTTTCTCCAGTGATTCATCAGAAACCTACAAGAATGAACTCATCTACCCTGTCCTTAACTCCAAAGGTCCAACAGCCCAGACAACTGCAGTCTGGAGTTACCTCAAACCTGACAGCATCGCAATCTTCCCTCCAGGAGAATCAAACCTCATGTCACGGATAGTGAAATATTCACAAAATAATCTCGGCTATGAAAGACACCAACACAAACTGATGATGCTGACCCCCGGGCAGTTATCTCCCTTAGATCTTAAAAGTGTATACAGTGTCAGACCAGGATCAGTTGTCATGATTTTTCCACGGAGTCGTGATCATGTGACCATCGATATTGCTCAATTGGATGTAAATTTCACACTGTCTGTTGATCCTTCTATGACGGTGTACAGTCTCAAAAAGCACATCAGGAAGATGCGAGGGATTCCAATTGATAGACAGGAACTGCTTTATATGGATCAAGCCTTAGAGAACAATCGCCGTCTGCTGGAATACAAGGTCAAGAACAGGTCCATCCTGTATGTAATGATTCAAGCTCATTTTGATTTGTTGATTAATGTGGATACATTTTGGGGGATCACCTACAGATTTTATGTGGATCCCTGCAGCACTGGCACTGACGTTGTCCACAATGTGTTCAGTCGTACATTTAGTCCCTCAGGTCCCAGGGAATATAATGGTGTTCATGAATTCTTTATCCCACTACACACTTTAGTTCTGAGTCACAAATCCAGATTTGTTCTTTGGGATTACTGCCTAGCTGGAATGGCCATCAAATCAGGTGACAGACTTTCACTTACTACTGTTGGCCATCAAAACCACATGAAATCACAAGCCATTTCAGTAGTTACAGACAATGGACAAAGATATGAAGTCAAGGCTTCTAGATATGACCGATGGTCAGTGGTAGCATTTCTGATGCATGGATTAACAAATGTTCCTGTGGATTTCATTAAACTTTACAAAGATAAAGAACTGCTGAATTTTATGAGAATGATTGGTGAAGTCCCTAAAGGTACTGCAATTGTCATGAATGTTGTCATGACACATGTAGATGGGGACCTCATGTTTGGGGTACCTTTGAGGGTGAGTCTAGGGAATGGAATAATAGAAAACGTAAAAATTTCTGCAAATAAGACTGTTAGGAGCATCAAAAAGAAGCTAGAACATTTTGGGGTCCCAAATGCCTCGCAGTATCAACTTCTCATTGGAAATAAAAAACTTCCAAACAGCAATATTATTCAGAATGTTGTGTACGATCTTAAAACACCCCTCGCGTTAAAACTTGAGGAGTTTGCCGTGTTTGTCCATACACCTGATGGAGTCATTTACAAAACTTATGCATCAGTGATGCAAAGTATTGGTCAGTTTAAAGAAAAGATTCAGACAAAATCTGGTTTTGATATGCGTCAAAGTCGTCTTTTAATAGCTGGAGAAGAACTTCATGAATATGACTCCGCCATCTTATATGATGCAGGAGTTAGCGTAAGAACATCTATATTTGTCAAAACAGGAAGTGAATATGAGGTATTTCATGTCCTTGGAAGTTCATTTGTCACTAAGGTCATTCTTCCAATCAAACCTTTGACCTCTGACATTGAGAAAGCTCTGAAAAACAGGAGAGACATTCCAGAGGGCAGTGTAAATTGCATGTTGACATTCATGTACTGGTTCTTTGTTCATAGATTGATTAAAACGAACAAGATAACTCACAGGAAACGTATCAAGAAACGTTTGCCAAAAGCTAAGGAAATGTTGTTCATATTCAAATCTGGACGTAACCTTCAGGATGTTTACCAACGTGGCAGCCTCAGAGCTGAAGCTCTATCCCCCGCCTTCTTTCCTGGTGGCATGGGCAGTGAAAAAGTTTACCCAAAACTTCAGCACCATATCAAGTTCCAAGCCAATCCGTCATTTGAACCTAGCCAGTTTTTAGATGTTGCAGGTGATATTGTAATACAAGGACAAAATCTGAACTCCAGTGTGGTTCCCTTTCCAGACATTCACCACATTCCCACCACTATAGATCCACCACATAGGGCTAGGACCCAGACCTTCTTAAAGGGTCCAGATCGATTTAATCACAACAGGAAACAGTTTATTTACATTGGGTCAGATGATGAAGTTGGGCGGGAAACCCCTGCTCAACCTTGACAGATCAAGATTGAAAAACACTGTTTGTTTTTTTTAATACAGGTACAGAGCTATAATATATCATAGATCATATAATAAAAACAGTTGAAAAAAACATCTTTGAAAGAAAATGCATGTTTCTTGTAAACAGAATTACAAAAATAAGACAAAATATTAATTCACTGTGGAATATTTGGTGTGGCTGAGAGATTTCAATGAGGATCTGATAACAGACGTACAATTATATTACCGTAAATCTTAAGGAACTTGACTACAACAATTTAGGGAGGGGTAACCTGCACCTGTGCAGTAAATAAACAAAAATAAGTAGAACAGAAGTGGGAGATAAACTGTTAGCTGATACAAGAACATGTACTTAAACAGTGCTGGGTATGAAGGCTTAATTATACATTTATATGTCTATGTGAACTGTAAAAGAAGTCATAAGGTTCTTATATTAAAGTGCTTGAAATATTTTGAATTGTATTAAAAGGAAATGGTATAAGAAGGCAACCTACCCATCTGATGCTTGGAAAAACATTTCACTAAATATCAAATATTCAAGATAAAATGAGAAAAGATTCACCAAGCATCAAGATGTGAATAGATTGGTGCAAAAGAGGCACGTTTGTAACTTACAAAGAGATTGTTATTTTTAGAGTTTTGTGCAGTGTCTATTAATGAGAAAGCTCTTAGTTTACTTTGAGAGGGAGTGCATTTTGTGACTTTTCTTACCTTATCAGGATTTTCTTTAATTATTTTTCTCTACATTTATACAATGAAAGTACATGAAGACTCTGTACAAATCTTCCAAAAAACGCTTTATCTGATATCATAATTTTACAAACTGTTCATTAACTCTAAATCAGTTCTTAAGAAATATCTAGTCAATCCTACACTCTTTTTACCTGATGTCCAAAGAAGCTTTCAGAAAATAATAAATATAGATAATAAGATACAAAGTCAAATATATATCTAACCATATAAAAAGATTCAGGTGCCAGTGTACTATTTTTAGAATTATACTTACATCAATATGTTCTCCATTACGGTACCATTTGACCTTTGCCCTTGGGTCAGAGATGAAGCATTCTAGGACAGCTTCTTTTCTTCTGGTGACAGAGTATTTCTCAGGTAATTTCTGGGTGAAAAAGTACTCAGGTTCCTTGGCTGCAACAATATGTAAAATGGAATCAAAACACTAGCCAGAAAGAAAATATCCCAGAAAATTCTGCTGTTAGCATTAATTGTTGCAACTAAAACACACCATGTATATTCCACTGTTAGGTGGATATTCATTTAATAATATAATTGAACACTTACTTTTCCAGAAAAATTTTAAATCAATTTCTTAACTTTAAAGAAAACTCATTTAAATGCAACAATTCAAAACTATAGGCAGAAAAATCTCAAGATATTATTTGAGGAGATTTTTCAGAGTTTATTTATTCCTCATATTTGCCTAAATAATGAGACTATTTCTAGTATTCACAAGCAAGTTTTTCTAAAAACGCTGCTAAGGACTGCCCTGTTTATACTAGCGCAGCTAAAGAAATCAATGCATCTCATTAAAAAGATGTATTCTCTAAAGCAATTCATGCACATAAATATGTATCATGCAGTAGATACATAATATAATAATTATGCAAAACCAACCAGAGAGGAAAAAAAGAGTATAGAAGAAATAGAAGTTCTGGTTGAATTTACCTGAAATTGTAGTGAAGAGTGACTATAACGGGAGGCCAGGGAAGGGGCTGGGAATTTGGGGCGCGGGGGGCACTGGAGCAGTATCAAGCGCTGCTTTCATATTGTGCAAATATCGCTGGACATAATTTTCCATACATTTCCCAGGGATTAAATTCACATACATGATTATCTCCCTTAACTTTGATTACCTACCTTCTACATACAACCAAGCGGATGTTTTGACACCATTACATTCCAATGTGTACTTTCCTCCATCTTCCAGTTTGACATTATTAAGTATAAGTTTATAGATGTTGCCCTCGTTTTTGAAGTGATATTTGTGACCACTGAAAATTTCCAGTTTGTTTTTGAACCATTTGATTTTGGCATTGGGTTTACAGAATTCACACTGGAATACACATTCCTTCGTGCCTTCCTTGATTTTCATGTCCTGCAGATCTTGTATAAACTTGTCTGGTTCCTAAATAATAACAAACATATATTACCATTCAAGAACTTTACGTTTTCATAAGGTTTTCTTTTTCATACAGAACATTCAATTATCTCTCTTTTATTTTTAAGTAAAAGAATAATTTAAAATCATAAAAATAACAACTTCTATACTTTGCTTTCTCTTTAAATAGATTGAATCTGTAGACAAAATGTCTTCTAATATTTATAAATAACTGAAGAAGAAAGATAAAAGATTTTTTTTCATTGTTATAGGCCATCATTAAAAAAAATTATTGTATTCCGACCTGCATTTTTCAAGTTGGGTAGGTAGGTAGGGCTTTTTTTTTTTAATATCTAACACATTGATAAACATAAAAAAATCTAAGTCTTAAAAAAAAATTTACTGATGTTTTCATTATACACCTGACAACTAGACAGATTTATTGCTTCTTTCAATCTTAAAAGCATCTTAGACAGATGATAAACCAAATTTTAAAAATGATAGAGGCAATCTGTATTTTTGCAGACCCCCCCCCCCCCCCCCAAAAAAAAAGAAATTAAAGTTCTTAAAAAAAGATCAGGTAGAGGTAATTTTTACAGGTCCACTGGAATAAATCACACAGATCTTTTCTTTTTATTGTTGGCCTTAAGATTTAGTCCACACTTTCACTAAAGCTAAGAAACCTGCAAACCATGCTTCTATCCTAAAGAAAACATCTCAGTTTACAGTACCTTGTAAAGTGGCTGAAATTCTAAGTCTTTCGAAGCAAGTGCAGAGTATCATTTAACCGTTGATTAAAATAAATCAGTTTTCTACCAAAGAAGTTTTCAAGACTAAAAAAATCTTCAAAAGAGAGTTTGTGCAGAGAAAAAAAGCATGTGTTTCATTTTTTTCAAGCAAGTGTATGATCTTGAAAAAAGTAGTATTGGAATAGGAACTTGCTGAAAATAAACATTGAAATAAAAGAAGGTTGAAGGAAATATAACTTTAAAAACTGGTGTTTTGCTCAGGCATAAGTGAAGGATAGAGAAGTCTTAAAAAAGTTAAGAAAGCATTATAAGCTAAAGGTTACATATTTTGTTAAGGATATAGCGCACATGTCTGATACCTCTTTTTTGACCTCCCTATGCTGAAGAGTTGGCCAGTCAGGAATGAGCTCTACCAAAGAGGCTCTGCGCTGATTCATTGAGGATCTACGTTTTTGGTCTATAGCCTCCAGTTTGTCAGCTGATGGTTTTTTAATTGGAATATCGAGTGTTTCAACCGACTGTCTCCTACTTCCTTTATCCTAATGAAAACACACACACAGACAAACTTAACACACTCCTATAACTACAGCTAAGGGGAGAAGCATTTACTCTAATGGTACGTACATCCTCACGTCTGGTCTTTAGACAGCATTTTTTCAACCATTTTAAAGGAAATGGCATATTACTTAGCTTATTTATACAGTCTAAAAACCAGAAACCAGAAGATCTACCTATAACATGAAAGCATATCATACGTGTATTACTAACTAATATGACACTTATTTTTTCAACTGATGAAGCAACATTGTAGACTACACTACCAGCATTGATTGGTAAGCAGAAGCAAAAATAAAACGTTCACTCCCTAACATCTAATCAGTCTTGCCAAATTGTTTTGACTTTCACTGCAAAAATCCTCTAAAAGGCAGTCTCGTGTAGTAGAAACAATAGAGAATTATTGTGATCTCAACTTCTCTACCACACCCACACGAGGGCACTGGATGCAGTCACACAAGACCTGCCTTATCAACAGTTTTTCTGTGTTTTAAAACAACATGAAAAGGGTCTCCTTGTGAATCTGTTGAGGCATTGGACCAGCGGCGTTGTGACATATCTTTGCGTGAGGAGGGGTAATACGGCTGATCATCCGAGATCAGGGAACCTCTTCTGGAAGGCCCTCTACTGGGGCACTGATAATTCAATTAACAAATAATTAACTATTCTACATTAATAACAATAAAACCAGCAATATGACTTCCTAAGAAACAATTCAGCATTCTGCAAGTCTGTCCTGGGGCTGTTGATAAATATGGGGTATGATGTGATATTCAAACTGTTAATAATGTAACTTTTGGCAAAACAATGTCATATAATTAGTTCTATGGTGCAATGGCAAGATGATTTTTACATGTATGTTCAATATGAACTTGTTAAACAACTGAATGTAAAAATTAAAGGTTGCTTCTAAAAACAACAAAATAATTTTGATAGAAATTTGTGCAGCCTCTGTAACATTGTGGCCAATGGATAAGTTGTTACTCTCTAGGGTGCAGCTTCAAGTGTTCAAAGTGAAGTGGAAGCATCTAGGAATAATCTCAAGATTAAAAAGGATTAATGAATTTGTTAAAGGGACTTTAAATATACCTCGTCTTCCTCATAAATAACAGCATTGCCACTAGATGAACGCAACTGTAACAGAATAATTTATGTACAAACTAATGCTTTTTTTTTTTGCAAGTCTATGAAAAAGATTTTAATTGCTCATTAAAAGGTTCAATTTAAAATAGTCTCTGAAAAATTGTTGGTCCTTGATCTGTGTTGCTGGGGTTTACCTTAAATCATTACTACAACATTACTATATCTGCCTGAAGCTCAATTCATATTGCTTAACAGTACTGGTATTTGAAAAATCAAATACTGTACTTCAAAGACTTCCTCTACTGTACCGTCATGAACCTGATTCTAGAAAATAGCTTCTTGAAAACTCCATGTTCTACAAGCTACATGTAACATGACAGAGAAATTCACCTTTTCATCTTCACTGTCACTTCCTGGCACCTTCTTCAGCTGTTTTTTCATCATTTCTATCTCTGATGGGCGTCGCCCTTTCTTATCCACTGTAAAATATCATTTCAACCAAATTATAACCACAAAGACACTAAAACTACTACTTCTTTTCCTTAAAATACTCTTGAAATGCTGCTAAATGTTTTAAAAATGATTTTGTAAAGGGAAAATTGCACAGACAACATAGGAATTTTACCATATTACATGTGTGGATAGGGGGAAAGTGTGAACAAACACCACAGTGGATGTGCAGATTTCATTTAACTTTACATACTATTTATAGAAATTACGTGTCTGAAATTTAACATGAGTTCCAAGGTATAACATGTCTAACTAAGTACAAAAATATGCAGGGTAGATAGAAATAAATACATGTACACTAATGTCTATGGAACATATCTGACAACTTGTGATGAAATCTTAAGTGCTAGCACGAAGATAATCACAAGAATTTCTACCTTTTTTACAGAATAAAGTTGTCAAAAATGTTTGGTTGAAACTATACAACTACCATAATCTAGGACTTTGTAAGCTTATCTAAAATAAGTGAAATTAAGAATACAGTCACTGCAAACCTAATAAAATGAACACAATTAACATAGAGAAAAGGATTCCCAAGACTAGAATTTTCAACAATTTACAAACTTTTTGCTCAATTAAGTTTTGCAAAAAAATTTTCTACTCTACATAATAAACACCTATATTACCCGCTGGAAAATAAAATGAACTACCTGGTATACATCAACACACTGATTTAGCAAGGAGCTTGAATTTTCTAAGTACATATTATATCAAATAGTTTGAAGCATTCATATAATAATCTACTGAGCAATTTTCTTTGTCATTCAATTTGTTCTTGAAATCCATAACAGACATAAACACAAAGCCTATGTCACATAAGCATTGTACTCGAGACATATATAGATTAATACTGATACATATTGATACTAAAATATTATAATTATCAATATATGTATATTTTCAGTAAAATTTATGCACAAGAAAAATAAGTTATATTTCATTTCCTATAGATTGTCACCTTACCAATGGAAAAAATTGTGTTTCTTGTATAAGATTTATGATTTACAACATCTGAAATTATAAAATACGGAGTCTGCTTGTTCAATGTTACCTAGAAATTCAAGCTCATTATTCTGTATATAAATCCCTGATTGTCTTTCTACCTGGCTTTACTTGAAACCACACAATCAAACCCACACATTAACAAAAAGAAAATTTCTATCTCCAAAACAACCATCCTGATACAAACCCGTGGTTTGGGGTTTTGACTGAAGAGAAGGGTTTTGTTGATTACTGCCTAGATAATTACAAAATAAAATTAGAATACTGCTCCTTACAATATTGATTTATTTAATGAAAAGCCAAGGCTGTGTGTCATTAAGAAAATCTCAAGTAATTTTTTTTTTCATTTCTTTAGAAAAGTTGACTTTTAAAAATGTAAAATATGAAATTATTTTATACTGATTTACAAATCTCGATCAATTCAATTTTTAATAGGTGAAAATGGCCTATCAAAGTTTTCGCTATATATGCTGTCAAGATTCAATACTTTAAATCAGATCATTCTATATGTACTTTTGTCCTAAATGACTAATGGTATCTACACCACTCACTCCTAACTAAAATCTTAAGAATAATTAAAGAAAAACCAAATTCAGCGGTGCCAACTACCAAATGTCCCAGTAAAAAACACATCAAAAGACTATGCCTATAATATTTTATATTTTTTTTTATGAAATCAACGTATATTCAATCAAATTTTTGCAACATCAAACTACATATCCTGAGTAAATATATAAACATTTAATATTTGTTTAATAAAAAGGAAAAAAGAAGAAGAAAAACTTTACAAAGAGTATAAAGATAGATATATTTGGCCTGGCCAAGAGATTAACAGCACAAAAGCTAATGGATTAAAAAGACAGAAAGATAGAAGAACTAGGGTACAACAAATTCATGACAGCAATAGCCTGACAAGATGGGCACTTATTTCAATGAAAAGGATGTTCTTTGAAATCTGCATTAAAAAAAATTATGGTATTTTTTTGGTTGAGAATTTGGAGTACCCTGTCCAGAGAAGTCGCATAAGAACAACAGCGCACAAAGAATGCTACATGTGAATATGCTTAGTCTACTATGCTATGCACCCATTATATTGTATATAAATACTAAAGGCTAGCGCACAAAATATTGATTTGCAGTTTGTTACAGCGCAATGCAAAAATGAACAGCACTTATTTTCCGCATAAAGACATACTCGGCCCATCTGAAATTAAAATTAATTATATGACATATGGCAACCAAAGTACGGCAGAAATATTGCTTTAGCATTGGAATTGGCAAGTACTTACAGCATGATAAGCACAGATGGTATTATTAAATTATTTTTTTTTAAAACAAGATGATTCATTTTAAATTGGTCTTAATCACAACAAAAACAGCTTTCATAAAACTGCTTGGCTTGAAAATTTTAAAGAAACACATTTTTAGTTGTAAGCCAGCTGTAATGTTTATTCAGCTTCAGTGCAATAAAGACTTTTTGTCTCGCAATAAAAATAAGCTGTGAATTTTCTTCTAGATATTATATATCTAACACATGTAACAAAAAATACAAAATGTTTGTACCTGGTTTAAGTGATCCCCAGTCAATGTCTTCCTCTTCCTTTTCATTTTTCTTGTGATCTCTGTGGAATAATTTAAAGCAGATTTAGTTTCTCACATCAAAAAAATTTTAGGAAGCTGTAATTAAAACATTTAAGATATTTTTAATCCACTGACTTCATTCAGTTTTGGCTAGAATGGATTGGAAACTTTTTTTTTCATCATGTTAAATCTTACAGAGTAATGATTATTTCAGATAAAAGATACTTCTAACAAGTAAATGATCATATATTAAACCTGTGTTTCAATAAATTTCTGTAATCCAGCTGGGAGTCTTTGGGATCTGAAATTACAAGGAAAAAGTATTGTAAGGTAGGTTTCAAAATATACCAGGATATCATTGACTCTGATCAAAGTGATAATCAGAAAGCAGAAAAATACAGACTTTACATGTACATGAATTACAAGCCAGCTGATAAGAACAATAGAATAAAACACCTTTACCTTTGACAAACACGCTCCAAGTTGCCTCATCAACTGGAACTCCATCCTGTTCCAAAATAGCCGTATACTTGGCCTCGTCTGTGAATCGTGATCGTCTGATTTGGATGGAACTCTTGTCTCCCTTGGTGACGATCTTGGTACGACTGTCGTTCTTTAGTTCTCGGCCTCCTCGAAGATAGCGGACTTCGGGAGCAGGGGCATCAGGCAGAACTTCAATGTCCAACTTACACGAAATGTCATTTCCTGCATATCAATTAATAATTTAGATAATTAATTTACACTTCTTTCATATTGAAGTGTACTTGTATTTGGGAAAATGGTTGAAATAGAAATCTTAAAGTACATTTACCATGAAAGGGTCACAAGGTAAGGTATATATTAAATTGAAAATGCTACTTGTTTCTTATTTCTTACATAATACTTCAACTTTTTTTCTCTTTTGCACAGTATACTAAAATCTCTTTTGCACAGTATACTAAAATCTTTGATCCACCTACCTTCTTCCACACTCTGATTGGAGGGCTTCCCTTTGAATTTGTGAGTTGGTCCTTCAATCTTTTTAGGAGGTTCTGCACCTTGTTTCTTTTTTACCACAATTCTCTTGGGTCCTTGTGTTTCATATTCCCCATTCTGTAAAAAAAAATATCAATTTCATTCCATGATAAGTTTTAGAATAGGTTAAAAAATTCTCTATTCAGCACTTTTAAACACATAAAGCCATACATTTCAATAGAAATTTATTGTAAATATAGAGCATAATAAATATTTCATAAACTTGTTCTTTTGTAAATCTGAAGGAAACTGTGATGCCATCTTTCAAATAGCATACAGCAACTCTTGCAGTTCTAAACTTTTGCTGTTTACATGTGGCCGATATTGAATGACTGATAATAATGTGTGACATAGCTGTGACATTGCAGTATAACAATTCTTATGTTGAACTGATAGATCAGTCAACATTGAAATTGTTAGACCGATGTGAAAAACATTTAGATTATTGGAGTTTTTATTGGTCATAAAAATTCAATGTTCGATAAATAGATAGAATTGAACTTGCCTTTTCAGGTGTTCCTTCTACAAAGAAAACAAGAGAAAAAAACTTAAAACTTTGTATTGTCAAAGACAAATATCAAATACAAATGTTAATATATATATTAGAGGAAATGTACAAAAAATTGTGGGGGGTAAAAAGAACAGAAACAAAATACAATATAAAATAAAAATTTATTAATTTGTATCGATGTGGGACAGGTTTTATAAAGTAATATATCATGCAACAACATTTATAAATGCAGGTAGGGATACTTTACAAACTACAGGAATTTTACTATATCAGCAATTATCAAAAACACAACACCTATACCTAAAATAAATTGTAAAATAAAAAAATGGATACTTACCTTGCCTCGGCCATCTTTTATAGTATGGTTTTTAGTGAGATACTTAAGACTTTGTTTTAACAGAACTAAATTCATATTGCATTCCTTTTCTCATGAAATAAAACTGAAGCATGATTGAGTACCAAGCGATCCACAACAGAATGATTAAATTCCACGGAAGCTGCACAACATTGAGTCGTAATTTTTGTTTTCCTCTACACCTACCGTCATTTGTGATGATGAGCGGAATATCGGGTTTATCATCATCCGCTTCGTATCCATCTTCCTCCGAGTCCACTATGCCATGGACCTCGTCTTAGGAACCAAAATTCTATGTCAGCTAATTTTTTTTTTACATCACATCATGTATATAAAAAACTGCTGTTATATCAACATTAAACAAATGACATTGAAATAACTTACTTTTAGTGTGCACGTGTGATTAATAGAAAGACATTTATGTTGTATATAATTTTTTAAATTGTTTGTGACATAAATTTATGGAGATTACTGTGCAAAGATATGTTTAGATATATGATAATATTGCAGATCAAAATATAAATGCTTTCACTACTGTGTGGGTTCCATTTTTTATACATTAACTATAAAATATATAATAACTTCTGTATACTTGAAAAAAAAAAAAGAAAAGAAAAAAAAGACCTGGACTGATTTCAAATTTATGAAAATTAATTCTAGCAGACACTTTTAAAAATAAATAATTGTGATATGTTACACATTCTTCCAACTACATGAAATTAGTAAACTATAAATAATTCTATAAATACATTCAAGAATGTATGCTGTGTACAAAAGAAAGAAAATATATACAAAAGAAGCTTAAATGTTTAAGTTAGAAATGAACACAAGTTACACCTTGCTTTATTTTCTGCTTTTGGCAGTACTGCAGTGCTGAAACACATCTATAGTAATGTGCAAGAGTTATTTCCCTTAGTACAGACTACATTGATACATGTACTAGACAGTATTTAAGTAAGAGTGACATTCATTTTTCAGTATTGATATAACAAGCAGTGTATACATGAGTGTTACATTTATTTACAGTTTATACACATTTCATGCTAGTCAACAGGGTGAATATGACAGATTTTGCTATCAGTCTTTGCTTTGTTAGTATATAAATGTAGTGTCTATGATGAAGTACCATGGCAATTGACATGGCTGGCATTCTGAAAAACTCCATTTCTGTGAAAAAATATTCATGTTCTGTAATTTCTCATTCATTTCTTGATTGAGGAAAGAAATGAAAAAAAGAAAAAGTACATTTCTTTTTGTGAATATTTCAGTGTCCACCACATGTCTTATACAATGTAAACAAGACACAGCACAGAGAGACAGTGTACATCATAGTGAACAACATCAATTAAAAAAAAAATCTTGTCACCCTGTTGACTTTAAGCTATTTTGAGACTTACCCTCTTCCAATATGGTGGTAGGTTTCTTCTGGTATGGTTTTATTTGCCTTGGTGAATTCTTATTGGCTGTTGACAAATGACATCATTTACATGGAAAATAATTGACATGACTGTACATAGAATGATGGACCACAACATGAAGGGGGCAGGGACACCTTACCCACAACAAGCCTACAACAGTGAGGGGAAACCTTGGAGCGATTTTCTCTTCGAAAGGCCCTACCAACCAAAATTTACCTTCATCATCAATAACAATTTTGGGGGCTTCGGGCTTAGTCTCCTCTTTAGGTTTTTCTGGAGCCTTAGGCTCTTCCTTAGGTTTTTCTGGAGCCTTAGGCTCTTCCTTAGGTTTTTCTGGAGCCTTAGGTTCTTCCTTAGGCTTTTCTGGGGCCTTAGGTTCTTCCTTAGGCTTTTCAGGAGCCTTAGGTTCTTCCTTAGGTTTTTCTGGAGCCTTAGGTTCTTCCTTAGGCTTTACTGGAGCCTTAGGTTCTTCCTTAGGCTTTTCAGGAGCCTTAGGTTCTTCCTTAGGCTTTACTGGAGCCTTACGTTCTTCAACTATAGGTGTTTAACAGGTTGTTTGTACAAAGAAGGAAAGGAGAAAGACAAAGAAAAATTGCATAAATAAAAATAAAAAAACAGAATAAATAAACTGAATTAAACTATAGTTTAAATACAAAGGAGAGAAAAACCTCAACAAATCAAAATAATATTTTTTGAAACTAACATGCTGGTAAAATAATATATAATATGTTTGTGAGAAAACCAAAAAAGAAAAAAAGATTAAAGACATTTGCAGGCATGATAGACTTCCACACAAGAAAAAAATAACCCAAGCAATCTATGCTGTTCTAGTGTGGTAATTCAAACTCTACGGTATAAGTCACCGCTATCATCTACCTAACAATATCTTGGTAACGTTGTAAGAATAATTTGTAGTTTCAATTACACTAAAAGTCTCGTCTTTTTAAATTTACCTGAAGAAATATGTCATGAATTCTTTTGTTTTTTGCTTTTTTCTTTTTTTTTGCTTTTGTTTTGGCTTTTTTTATTCTCTGTTCATATATATTTTTGATTTCTAAACAATAATCCTGTGTTATATTGACTGATTACATGTACAAAGGTACAAGCCTACCTTTTTGTTGTTCTTCTTTTTTCTACAAAATAAAAGGCTAAATGGTAAAATACCTGGCATTTATTTCAATCTTAGTTTTATCAAATGATCTTGTGAAAACAATGGATTTTAGCTTAGTTGAAAGAACATTGGTTTAAACCCCCCAACCCGATTCTCCCAAGTTTTAAATCTGGTGGTCTGGTAGTCACCTCAACTTTCTTTTCTTCTGGTTTCTTTTCCTCTGGTTTCTTTTCTTCTGGTTTCTTTGGTGCAGCTGTATAAAATTACAACACAAAATATCCATTAAAAAGCCAATATATATGTATGTATCAGTGCACGTCTTTTAAATCAAAATATCCATGTATATTTATTTTCTGGAGCAGATTGAATGTCACACATTCATTGGTTTAGACTCAAGATATATTCCATATTCTTATGTCCGACAGTTGAGAATTAATATCTGGAAATATGGCCTATGCATTGCATTTACACTTCGATGTTATTAAAAATAAAAAGAGTAGCAGATTTGTTGTGACTGCATCACAAATGATGGTAGTGTCAAGACTGGCTCAAACAAGATCAACTTCAAGATAGGAAAAACGTTGTAAATTAGAATCTTAACAGAAACAATTTTGTTAAATGTAAATAAAGGTGCCAGAAAGATTTATCAAGATTACTTGATGGCAAAAGGCTAAGATTGCTAATTTTTTTTTTTAATTTTTTTTTTTTGGGGGGGGGGGGGGGGGGTCCCCACTATTTTAAGAATGGTGTTTTGTTGTAGACTCCATTGTATGTATCATTCAAACGCCGTGCTCCCCCCCCCCCCCCCCCATTTTGTGCGGTAGGTCAGAAAGTGTACCAAGTTATTGCAAAAAAATATTTCCCCAATATTTAGATGAAGATTCTGCTCCCCCACTCCCTTTTTGATAAACATTGCTATGGGCCTGTCTTGTGTTTATGTCTCTCACTCTATGATCCCCAAGAAAATAAATCACTTATATTAGGATTGTTACTGACTGTCTATAGAAATATATCAGGTTGATCAATCTCAAAGATGGCTTGACTCCATCTCACTGTCTATGAGATTGATAAACCCAATATATTTCTGTAGACAGTCAGTAACAAACCTAGTAAGTAATAGTATCTTTGCATCCTACTAATAATGTAACATTGAAGATGTAATGATCTTCATGGAATACCATGAACATATTCTGAAATTCAATTTAAAATTTACCATCATGCAGACACTAATATACAGCCATGTATATATACTGAACAAACTCATAAAAATTACAAGAAAATGGCCCCTTTTTATAATTATATGTTTAGAATGAGTCTCAGAGATTTATCTTGTGCTTGAAAATCATGGGTAGGCATGACTGCATAATATTTTCCAAAGCAAAAGTTTCTAAAGTTTATGTAAAAGTCAGAAAAACATCCTCCAAAATGAAAATTTTAAAACCGTCTGTATCTTTTTGTTCATATATGAATAATAAAATATACTGCATTTTAAACCAGGCATCAATTTTGACTTTTTAATAAAAACTTTCACAATTTTGACCGTGATTTTTGATTTTGTTTGTCAAATTATGGGGATAAATTTAGGCTCTCGTCGTACTTATCCTTCCTTTTCAGAAATACCCTTTCTGACAACTCAGAAGTACTGACCTTTGACTCCCAAACTAGCAGAACAGAAGGCAGACCCAAACTGGTTCTTTACTTCCACCTTGAATTCACCAGAATCAGACGGCTTGACATCTGCTATATAAAGCCGACAGGTGCCCTTTTCATAGGTTATCTTGTATCCATCGGAAGGTTTGATTGGCTTACGATCCTTTGTCCAGGTGGCTGTGATTGGTTCAGTTCCAGTCACCTTGGCGATCAGATCCAGAGCTTCACCCTCTGTCACTGTTTTAGGGGTCAACTTCTGTGTGAAATTGGCACCCTCACCTTTTATTTGTGGTTGAAGAGCTGTGATGAAAATTTTTTTCACTTTTTATTTTTATCTCTCTCCCTCTCTCTAATTATCCTGCTTTCTACATATTAGATATACAAATGTGTTACCTTTCATGTTGATTTTAGCAGTAGATGTAATTTCTCCTGATGGATTCTTGATAACACACTTGTAATCACCAGAGTCTGCATCAGTTGGCTAAAAAACAAAATCATTTGTTAATTAGAACTACACCTTAGTCTATACATAAAGACCATATTTCTTTTAGAGATCATATGCACTGAAAAATTTCTGCATTTTCTAGGAAAATCAATCATTTCTATCAATTTAAACATGTAATAATAATTTTTAGAATTGCATTTCCCCCCCAAATTCAATCTTATTAAAGATTTATCTGAATAGTAGATTATATGCAGCCAAGTGTATATTTGTCCAGATGTAAAATATAAATAGATTGAAACTAACATTGGCAATTTCCAAAAAGATGAGGAAAACCCCTGGAGATTCCTCCTTCACATCCAGCTTGTAGCGACCACCAGACTTGAGAGGGGAATTTCCAAAATACCACATGGCAGTGGGTTTGGTCTTGGAGTTGATTCTCATGTCACAGAGCAGTCTCTTGCCATTGTCTAGAAGTCGGACATTTGGCATGTCCTTGATGGAAGGCGGGCTCTCCTTGGGTCTGCAAGTGCACGATTAATTAACAATCATATATTCAAGTATGTACCAGCCAAATAATTGAAGATTGATTGATGGCCATATGACCCTGGACTCAAAGTTTTAATGTCATTTTATGCAAAATAATGTTGCCTATTCTAAAACTGTTATAAAGAAACAAAAGTTTTCAATGAGGGAAGAATGATTTTCTTGAGAAAATGTCTGCCAGAAGAAAAAGACAATTTAATCGCACTTAACCTGGCTTATCTCTTAATAAGTTCCTGTCAGTTTGCTTTGTAAAGAAGAGAGAATTTCCATTCATGTTGCAACAAAGTAGCAATTAAACAGACATAAATAACTCTCATGATAGCCCAACTAAACGACCTTGACCTTATGAGGCTTAAGGTGGTAAATGTATATTGCTTTATCTGAGTTTATCTCTATAATTTTGGTGCAAGGCAACACTCAGCACTCATCAAGCTTCAGTACCTCATGTGGATCTTGATATTACTTTAGTGAAAACTTCATCAAACAGATCAAACAAAAAAGACCTAATTTTTCTCTCAAGAATTCAATTAATCTTTGCTAAGTGTTAGACAGTAAAATCTTTATTGCTTGTCTAGATAACTGGGTTATGAAAGCAAATAGTATTAGATGAGCACCAGCAGTTTCTAGCTTCAATAAAGGGTTTAAGCTCTAACTATTACTATCATAAATATAGAAATTAATTCCCTTTGATATACCATGATTACTTTAATAGTCAAAGGGGAAATAACTGCATTAATCATATGTATCCCAATGGTTGAATTCTCAAGGATTATCTCAAATTAGTTTTCTTAAGTTGATATCACTAATCATATGTTTAAAAAAATATTTAATGGTCTTTTTGAACCCCAATTTAAAGTACTGAAGATACTTGTGAAAGCAAAATCAGTCCCTCCTTTTCCACAATAACAAACAATCAAAATTTATTTTGTCATCCATTTATATTAGAATTATATCAACTACACTTTAACATCTTTTGTTTTGTCCAATAATTGGGATCTGAAATGAGTCAGGAAAGTAGCTGCTTATAAATTATTAATATCCAAAGATATTTAACAGCATCTAATTTACCAACTGTTCTTGATAATAAACTGGGAGAAAAAATATAATGAAGGCAAAAAAAAAAAAAAAAAGAATTCAGAATACACCAGCTTTCTTGGGATGCTTACGGTTCTAGATTGATGTTTATGGTGGCTGTGCCTTCCCCAGCATCATTCTTAGCAATAACCTTGTAGTTCCCACTATCAGCAGCTGAGAAGTTCTGAAAATTGTCCAAAAAAAAAAAAAGAGGCATTTTGTATGACATTTCTTTATAGATTGAATCAAATATACACATGGGATATAGGGAATTTAAAATCATGAATAATGCTTTTTTTCCTAAAATAATGACAGTTATATTTAGTTAGGATCTATTACTTATAAATCATAGATACAGGTGTCATAAATACTGATAAAAATAGTTTTCATTTTTAAATTTGCTTCTTATACATTTACTTACCAAAATATCAAGGTAAAAGGTGTAATCATTTCCTTTTTCTGTGGAGCGCATCTTGTAGCGTGGGCCCTGGTTCAGGACCTGTGTTTCCTTGTACCAGGTCAAGGTCGGTTTAGGACTAGCATTACAGTTACATTCAATGATAAGGTTCTTGTCCTTCTGAGTGACCTTGGGTTTCTCCTTAAAGGTCGGAGGTGTTCCTTTTGGTTTATCCATACCTGCATTGTAAGATTGTTTATTTTTAGGGAAGATGTCTTAAAACTTTGCATCTGTATGAAAATGATGTTGTAAATTTAGAATTGAAATTCAAATTATAAATAATATTTAAACTTTTGAGCATATCAAAATTAAGAGAAAGATGAAAACATAGGATGTAGGGAGGTAGAAATTGACAAAATCATTTATATCAATATATAAAAGATGGGAATAAAGTGGAATGATTTTAGAATTGGTGAACATTTGGAGATATATCCTTGGTGACAGATTGGAAACTGGAAGAAAACTGGAAAAAAGATGAGGTGATTGTACAGGTGTATACAAATATACAAATATCATTACAACATCATTACGACATCAATTGTACTAAACTATATCTACTGTATAATGTATCATGTAGACAACAATGCAAGTAAATGGTATGAAATAAAAACTGAAACTTATTTTTAATTTAGACTACTTATAAATATGGAGCAGGATGACATATGGACTAGTATGAAGATATTGTGAAATGAATGTTAATGAAGCTGGGTAACATATGATTATGGGGCAGACTTTTGTGTGGACACACTGTGGGTTTGTGGTCACACTTGAGTAGTGACAACACCAAGGATTACGTAGATCTCACCGATAATCATCGCTACTGCCAGGCCGTGTCGAACTGAAAGTGAGTCATGATGTAAATACAGAGTAAAAAAAATGTATTACAGAAAAAGAATTAGGTATTCCAAAGTTAAGCATGGAAGATATTTTCTTAACGAGTACTTTCACAAAAGATGAGTTGCTTTTCTTCTTGCCAGGTGGGATCAGGGAATATCTATTTTTAGCAAAAACTTTGGCATTTATGGTCAATTATCCTCAAGTCAGAGTACTTAGTATAAAACAACTAATTATCCTTGTGCATAACCATTATCCCCCTCCACTCTTTGTTATTGCTATTAAGTGGTATTACCAGTACTTTCAGTTTTTTTATTTCTTGTTCACATTTAATTACACTTAACCTTGGTAAATCAAGCCTCTCCTCTTCTTGCTAATTGTTGTCTTTGGCTGCTTGTAACTGTTTTGTTTTGTCTAATTATTCTACAGTTCTGTTTTGAGGGCTATTTGATAGTCGTACAAAATGCTCATCCAAAGTTCCCATGACACCTGCACATAACAAAACACAGCCAGGGAATTTCCAGCCAAGTTTTGACAAGAGTATCAATTCTTTATGGGAAAATGCCTCTTCTTGTCATCCCCAGATAAGATGGTGAAAAAATATTATGAAAAACTTGACTGTATCTTGTTGCCAGCTGCCTGTAAATGTAGCCTAATAAATCTCCCACTGAAGAAAATGTCCCAATAAACTTCAGTTTCCCGACAACTTACATTTACAAGGCATACCAAAAAATGTGTGGTAATGTGTATCTTTATAAATTTCCCCTTCACAAATGCTTTGATAATTTGATAAAATATAATTTCAAAGACCTGGTTATGCTAAATCTAACTACCAGAGAAGCTCAGAAACTTCAGATCAAATGGTGCAACCTGCATCTTGATGCTTGATCTAATCTCAAGTATTTTTAGATCATAAAATGAATTAGGGAATGATTTAGGTTAATATCTCTAAATAGCTAAAGAGATGCAAGGAATCTACACTCTGAATGCCTACACTGATGTTTATATCTAATGTGAAAAAAGAAGATATTTTAGACCCTATAAAATAATTAAAATAAAAACAACCATACATAATCTATATTGGAAGTCTATATATATAAACACTACATTATGCACTTCTTCTTTATAATTTCAGTATTTTAGAAGATTATATAATTAAGACATAAATAACAAGGTTAAAAATTTCTCTGGGAAATGTACTTGGTTGATCATGTGATCAAATCCTATAAAGCCCAAAGGGCTTCTCAGTAGATTTGATCATGTACCAACCAAGTTCATTTCTCAATGAACTTTTTAACCTTGTTATTTATTACTTATATTTACATTTGGAGATGAATATTCGAATAGAAATATTACACGAACGGCCTGCCGTATCACTAAGTTGTGACAAGCAGTGACCAAGAAGTTATTTGGTCATGAAAGATTGCCTAATTTCAATATTTGAATGTTAACGTTAATGTTAAATTAGCAATCAAGTTATGGAAATCACTGTTTAAAATGATAGAACAATGAGTGGTATTGAGAATAATCTTACTATTTTCTGAGTTCTTTAAATGTGAAGTCAAAAGCAGTGGTATCGTTTTTTTTCAGTTTTAATACCTTCGAAGGAATTTAGAGTTAAAAAGGTGCTATTTTGATACTATTATTCAAACCATTTGAAGATCTAATAGACATCTGTTGATAGAAAAAAATATCCATATTTTTCAATTATTTCATCTTCATCATTGCTATCAATTTAGTTCTCAGCTGAAACCAGTTTCACTGGGACAGAAATATGTAGGCAAGATATCATCTCACTGTATGATACGGTCATGCCATGACCTCTGACCCCTTGATAAGTTCATACAGAATTGAACATACCAGTATTTTCTCTTCAGTAAGTTTGACTGGGGAAAATAATTGCAAATGTAAATATTAAATATTGACATGTTCTTGTGTACAAAACCTGGGTTGCATTTAATTGATTACAAAAGAACTTAGGATCAAGACAAAGATTTATTTTTGCAATGTACGTATTTTATTTTTTATATTGATTTGTGATTTTAGTGTAAATAAGAAGAATTTAGTTATGTAAACTCATACATGTATATCTCACAAAATCCTGAAATGAAAATTTAGCACATGAAATTTTCAGACATAGTATTAAGTTCTTTTGTAAAACAAAACCCTGACACAAGACCATAAACTGACAACAGACCTAACTTAAAATTTTGATTTTAAATATCTTTGATTTTATTTTCTACACACACAAGTTTAAAAAAAAGAAAGATTTATTTTGTAAAATATTCTTATACAAATACACAATTAACAAAAGGCCCATGGGCCACATCGCTCACCTGAGCGCATTGGCTTGAATTTTAAACTACCTGATGATGCTTCCATGTCAATATAACAAATGGCTTTGCCGTACTTGAGAAGATTTTTAAAAAATTTTCCCATATATTCCTTTGTAAAAATTTGATCCCCCATTGTGGCTCCTCCCTATCCCAGGGGGTCATCATTTGAACAAACTTGAACCTACACTACCTGAAGATGCTTCCATATCAATATGACTAAACATAACTTTTCTGTTCTTGAGAAGAAGATTTTTAAAGATTTTTCCTATATATTTCTATGTAAAACTTTGATCCTCCATTGTGGCCCCGCCCTACCCCCGGGGGTCATGGTTTGAACAAACTTGAATCTACACTACTTGAGGATGCTTCCATATAAATATGACTCATCATGGCTTTGCTGTTCTTGAGAAAAAGATTTTTAAAGATTTTTTCCTATATATTTCTATGTAAAACTTTGATCCTCCATTGTGGCCCCGCCCTACCCCCGGGGGTCATGGTTTGAACAAACTTGAATCTGCACTACCTGAGGATGCTTCCATATAAATATGACTCATCATGGCTTTGCTGTTCTTGAGAAGAAGATTTTTAAAGATTTTTCCTATATATTTCTATGTAAAACTTTGATCCTCCATTGTGGCCCAGCCCTACCCCCGGGGGTCATGGTTTGAACAAACTTGAATCTACACTACCTGAGGATGCTTCCATATAAATATGACTCATCATGGCTTTGCTGTTCTTGAGAAGAAGATTTTTAAAGATTTTTCCTATATATTTCTATGTAAAACTTTGATCCTCCATTGTGGCCCAGCCCTACCCCCGGGGCTAATGGTTTGAACAAACTTGAATGTACACTACTTAAGGATGCTTTCACATGAGTTTCATCTTTCCTGGCCCTATGGTTCTTGAGAAGAAGATTTTTAAATGATGCCATTATTTTTTCACTAATTCCTTATTATCTCCCCTTGGAAGAGGGCATGGCCCTTCATTTGAACAAACTTGAATCCCCTTTACCCAAGGATACTTTGTGGCAAGTTTGGTTGAAATTGGCCCAGTGGTTCTTGAGAAGAAGTCGAAAATGTGAAAAGTTTACAGACAGAGGGACAGACGGACGCCGGACAAAATGTGATCAGAAAAGCTCACTTGAGCTTTCAGCTCAGGTGAGCTAAAAATATTATTTCATTATTAAAATTATTTCAAATATATCTCAATTTTAAAAATGTTGACTTTATTCTGTTCTCAGTTAATGGTCTGGAGACCTGTCGTCTTTCAATTAGTAGTATGAACAATCTTATACAAAGGACAAAATATATTGCTTGGTATATGACTTTTCATTCCTGACATAAGATTTACCTTGGAAGTTAAGGGTGATTGTAGCATTGGATTCTCCCAATTCATTGACAGCTGTAGCTTTATACTGACCGCCATCATCCGCTTTTGGATCCTATAAAGAAGAGACATAAAACATCTTATATCCATATTACCAAACAAAGCCTTACATCACAGATTAACAGTAAATTATCACACATTCTTTACTTTCTAATAATGACTACTTTTCCAAGTTGCCCCAAACATTTTTACTACTTCAGAGGTATATTAATTGGTATATGCCTTCAGCATAATTAAATCAACTCCAATTCAAATTGCACTTGTTATACATGTACCAAGCTTGATAAGAAACAAAATCTCCTTTTCCCAATAATGAAATCAAAAAAGAAAAAAAAAGTTCCACTTTGCACCCAAATCTTACTTATCTGTGATATAGATAAAATTCCCTTCGAATTCTTTCATTTTCATTTAGTACCACCCTTCATACAATCAATTAAAATTTAGAATGACGAGAACATTCAAAAATCTGTTTCATTTACACAAGAACTTTATAATAAAATGGAGTTTTATTGCAACAAAAATTGTGTATTTTTTTTCTTTATCTCATAATTGGCTGTGTGCAGTAAACAAATACACTTTGAATGGCATTTGAGATAAATTGGAGTTGACTGCAGATTTCAGAGTGAGATGTGAAAATTTTTTTTGGTCGAAAAAGCATTTTATTGTAATGGAACTTCCTCTTTCCATTGGTTTTCAACAAGGAAAATATTTTAAGGCTTGACGCCTATAACAAATTAAATGCATGTCAGATGGTTTCTTTCAACAAGGAATTTATCTGTGGAAAGCTTATCGCTACTATCTGGGTTCAATTCTAGTGTAAAATAATTAAATATGTAAACAATGGGATACCTGCAGTTCTGTATCTGGCATTCATGAATTTTTAGATACAATGTCCTGTCTAAATCTTTCTTATTTTTCCATACATACGTTACCAAAAAAATGTACTAAGTATTTTGGCAGACTAGGTAGTCTTGCATAAACAGTTTACTATACAAGTCAGAGCAATTTTGAAAAAAAAAAAATAAATAGGCTTGTGGGCTCGACTTAGGACAAGAAGTACAGAAATGTGTAGCATGTTGACTGCTATACTTGTGGAATGCATTCAGAAGCCAATCAACTTCTAGACAAATTACAGGAACAAGCCCATTGTGACAGCTTAAAGTATATGCTTGTTCAACAGAGCAAAGTGTGTTCAATTCTCCAGCCCTGTCTAACATCACCGTCAGTCCAGCTGATTTAAACTAACAGATTTTTCAGAGACATTCAATAAACAAAATCACTGAAAAACAAATTTTTTAACAAACAAGAGTATATCAATTGGACATCAGTCAAGAATTTTCCCATTGACAAGAATAGAAAAGATTTCCTATTTATACTCCATCTTTAGATGCTTCACATAAGCCGGTTCTGTAAAAGTTTCCGAATCCATTTTGCTGCAATTTACTGCACCATGGAAACACAAAGTAGAAATGAGATCTATACATAGAAACCAGACATATCATAAACAGGTTTTTATGGGTTTATATACGTAAATTCCTCCTCCCTATTTCTTCGTATCAGTGATATAAAGTTTAAAGCTTGAACTGCTGGGATTGCATCTAACTTGAAAACATTAAGTAATAAAAATAAAGATTGATAGCCACAAATTTCAACAATAGTCTATATGTTATTTAATAGGTTAATACCTTTTTATTTCAAGGGGTTTATTTATGTTGCTTATTAATTTTGATATCAAATGAATATTATAGCCTGCTGTTTTTGTCAATTATATAGCCATAAAATTAAAAAAAAACAACTTTTTTTTCCATTTCATTGTCACTTTTGCTTTATTTCATAAGAAATTCATCTTAATTTCTCTATTTTTCCTTATTTTTCTATCTGTTCAAAAAATTCCACACAATCTTCAGTCCATTCATGTTACACATATACCGGTATGTACCGTATATACTCGCCTATCAGTCGGTTTTTGGGGAGTTAAACTTAGGTCCAAAACTCTTTATCTGACTTATACGCGAGTTATAAAAAGATTGATATTTTAGCGAGTCAATCACTCCAATTTAAGCTTAAAAAATACAACCAACTTATAGGCGGACCGACTTATAGGCGAGTATATACGGTATGCATATTGAGGAGATAAAGGAAGTCCAATACCTGCATGAGGATAAAACACTGAAGTTTAATTTTTTAGGCACTATTTTAGAAGATGATCTTTAAAAATGTTTAGTTAGCATGTAAAAGTTCCTTACGACATCACAATGATAAAACACACCTAATATACATAGCAGTTTTCCTGCACAACTAAAAACAGCTTTCTTTATCATCATGCTTGAGTACAAGCATTCACTGCAGTGTAAACTCACCACAATGTTATGCTTTCTCTATGCTAAACAGGTTTCCATAAATGACTGTGTATTCCCCTATCTTGGCAAACACGTAGTCATGTCTTCATTGATAAACCCGATTGTGTGCAGATAACCTTATTTCCTTGTTTTTTCTGTAAATCCTGATAAAATTATGATGCATCCTCACTGCTGCACCTCCCACTATTACTCAAATTCTCCCTCTTCATCTTGATAAACTAATTCAGTTACAAAGTGTTTATTGTGGGAAAACATAAATGGAGATAATACTACAAGGTAATTCAACTGCAAGACAATTACCTTTAGTTAAATAAAAATGAGGCATTTAAACTCCATTCCACTTGGTAATGGTATTCATTATTCCTGATTCAAGTTTATCAAATAAATGTTTACTTAATGGCTACTTAGAAATGCGATGAACTCATCAAACTAATCAACTTGGCAATCACTTAAAATGTCCACCTAGAATTAATTATATCATCTTGCCACTTTATCTTCATTTCTGAGATCTTTTTGATCTTAAAAAATAAAGTTACAGTGATGTTTTTTTAAATCTTCTTTAAACTACTTTTTCAACCATTTCTCTTCCAAATTCTTTCCAATTCATTAAATGTACAAAATAACTTCTCTATATTTCTTCATTTAATCTTATTAGTTTGGATGCCATTTAACATACAGCATGTCTAGGATGAAAAAGTTTGCTTACAAAAGTGAGAAAAATTACACCAATAGACGTAAATTATGTAGAAATAATATTCATTATAGTTATAAATAAAAAAATAAAGAGACCTAGAAATTGATTTTCAAGGAGTATAAACCCTTGCACTGAACAGTAGCACAGAATATGCTCATAGACACAAGTAAGCTAAGTCCTATTTTAATTCTCCACTGATTATATGAAGCAAAATGCAGGGCACCTTAAATTGGTACTATAGTGTACAACACATACATGTACATCCCTGATTAATATATCAAGGTCAGGACCTCTATAGATGCTCTTGCCAAGCCTTGCCAGAAACCCAGTAAATGTTTAGATACCAGGATACTCTCCACTGCAATACCAGAGACAAGCATCTTTATGACTTTTCCTACTTAGTCTGCTTTAGCTTTTTGTTATTAATAAACTGCTGAGGAAGCACAAATTAAGCTGTAGAAGGGAAAACATGGAGACTTGCCACAGCAAAGTATCAAAGTGACAAAGATCATTTTGGGGTTTTTAGATACAAGGTAAAAAATCAAGTCTTGCAGTGTTTATTTTTTTCTGCACCTGAAGGCAATCAGAATCTCACTGAGTTATACATAAAGAATTGATACCACTGGCAATGTTTATCTGTAATGAAGTAATATATTCATGTGTACATGATGATCACTTAGCAGAGAGAGATTAAAGCTTTCTTACTGGCCACCTCTGATTTACATGCCCTGCACACAGATGTCTGCCTATGTCAATAAACATTCCTCTACAGTACAGCTTTGAACCTACTGATACCTACATCTTTTGAGCTGATCTGACTCATTAATGTGCAGCTAAATGAGAAAACAAAAAGCTTGAGAAGAAGAAAAATTCAGTCAATGCTTCATTCATTGTTAAATCTTTCACAGGTGTTTTGACCATTACATTAAAAGTTTAAATAGAAATAATCTTGTGTGTACTTTTATTTTATCTCTAGATTCCAAGATGTCTCATCTACGAAGTAGAGCATGAAAAAAAAGATAATAAACTTCATAAAAAAAAATACACAAGACAAAATTTTGAATTCTTTCCTATCCCCTACAAGTTCTTGATCAGCCCTGTGATAAAAACAAGGTGACTGAACTTCACACGAATATGATAACCTCCTCTTGGGAACTCACCCAAATCATGAGAGCCATATCAAAATCAGTCATAAAATTCCAATTAAATTTGAAAATCTCACTTGACTTCCTATCATTGTTTTAATCCAAATTCTGATTAGCCCTCATAAAAAAGTGATCATTTTTATCAATTTGAGACAAAACTCCTCATAAATCTCCAGGTACTTAGTTTAGAGCATTTTACATAAAGTGAGAAAAAAAAACCCCAGATCACTTTAACCTTCTTGAAGATTAATAAAATCTTTTTCAAGTAGCAACATTAAAAATTTTACTGACTTGGGATGCATTAGCTTTAAGTTTATTGAATAAGAAACATTTTTTCCTGAGTGGAACTAATCAATTTTGGCAGTTGTTTAATTACCTGATCAGTTTACATACACTAAAGCTTGAACTACGGTACCTCACGTAAACTAATAGAATGCGTAGGAGTAAGGACGTTTATTTTTCTATGTATATGACACTATACCTCGGCAGTGTTTGATGTAACTCGTTAATGCTTATGGCATTGATAATATGATGGAGTCATACTATGGAGGTCTGTAAGAAGGTTAATTAATAACAGAACATCTTTATATCCATCCAAAATAGTTTAATAATTGCATTATTTGAAAGTTAATTTGTTCATGTCAAACTTGTTTTATAAAAATGGAGTTAATTATTAAAAGTGCAATTCCATTTCTTTTTTACGAGTAAATACACAAAAATACTTAGTTTTCCTGTTGTTCCATGTTACGTACACAGTAAATCATTGATAGACAATCTTCATTACTTCCCTGCTGAGAGAAGGGAACAGATTATTCTATAAATCCTAAGTAAGCACTCGAAAATTCACTATGTAGAACATTAATTATTACTTGTGAATATGGCTGCCAGCTAACCAAGAAATTGCATCATAGTAATGATCTGAGAGGTCTTTTGAGTTTCCTAGGCAATGAAGAGTTTTCAAAAAGAACAGAAGATTCCATCAAAACTAATGGTAATTGCCTATTGATTCAGATATTCAATGTTTATAACAAATATTTTGTGTTTTCCATTATAAATGAATTGTTTTTCTTCACAGTTTTTTTTTTTCAATGCAGTAAGTTGTGCCAATGTTCTTTCAGGATATTGAAAGAATGAACTTTACCAACAACCCAACATTGAAAATCTTATAAATTTATGCTTTTTGTATCAGTTTTAAATCTAATAAAATGGCACCACATATCCTATAACAAGATATATCTTGTGTTTATTCAACACCTATCGACACTGAAAAACATGCATTTATCACTTGTTAAAACACAAAAACCAGCAGAGACTCTCCGTGCCAAAATGGCAGTGACTATAAAATCCATGTAAATACGAAACACGCTGAAAAAGTTATAGCTTTATCAGCTGTACCAAGGGAGATGAGAAGATACTGCCCCAGGTAACTGGTCACTTAAAAGTTCCCAATGAACTGTAAGCATGTGAAATATGTGAAGAATCTTTTTTTTTCAGAGAAAAGAAAGCTATGTTATGCTTATCAAGAATAGGCAGAATACCATTTGAATTTCTTTGATCTTAGGACCTAAACAAATTGTTTAAATTACAACAAGCAGACAGGGATACATTTATATAATGGTCTTATTCTACCCCAAGACTCAGTTTTAATCTTTCCACTCTGGATTCT
This sequence comes from Saccostrea echinata, assembly GCF_033153115.1. Classification (NCBI taxonomy): domain Eukaryota; kingdom Metazoa; phylum Mollusca; class Bivalvia; order Ostreida; family Ostreidae; genus Saccostrea; species Saccostrea echinata. The sequence continues at coordinate 788,608 of NW_026889813.1, read as the reverse complement.
CAAGTCTTCAAACTGAAAATGTTACCTTGATGGTAAGTGTGGCGACATATCTGTCTGGTCCCGAGGCGTCTTTTTTCAGAGCAATGATGTAACGTCCCCCAGGGGTGATTTCGGTATTGTCCCTGAACCAAGATAGCTTAGGTTCTGGTTTGGCCTCCACGTTACAGGTCATTAAGAGCTGCATTCTCTCTTGTTTGATGGTTGGTTTTGACAGGAAATGAGGTGCTTTGCCTTGCCTACAATAATGATTTTCAACTTGCACTTTTGATTCATTAAAACAATTTCTTTCTTCGCATTTTTTTCAAACAATTAATTCTTTTGACTTTTTTTGCAAAAACAAGTCCTCATAATATAGCAGTACATGTGAAATAAAATATTCAAGGATTTTGAGTGTAAATCTTGTTCACTGTTTCAATTTGTAAAAGATTTTTTCTTTAAATCAGTTACTTTACAGTAAATTTACATGATTCTGTCTACATGTATATGTGTTACACATAAAATGCATCTATCATGCAAATCTGTAACTTCTGTACGTCTAGCCACCAGGTAAATTATGTATATACTATCTCATCTTTTATCTGATGATTCTTTTTTTCACCTAACAATATGAAGTCAGTATTTCTACATTGTAAAGCTGCCAAAGCTATCCAGGAATCATTTACGTGTTTTCCCTATGCTTTTAAACCTTTCAGACATGTGATTAATGTAATGTTTCTCCTTGTATACTGAAGAGATTCTTGTAAACTCTATAGTTTCCATAGATACGCGATGAGCATGTAAACTTATGCAACTATATCATCCCCTTAGTGTGCAGGTGTTACCATTCAAAATTCCCACAAAAATACTCACGGAGGCTTTTTTCCTGAAAAAGAAATACGAAAATTTAAAATTCAAATCCTTTTCCAATTCAAACTTATGCAAATTCAAATATTATTATTGCAGTATCATTCACAAAAACTTGTAATACATTTCTATTGTTATTCATTAATTTCTTCAAATTTTCTCAGTCTTTAACTTTCAAAACTTTCTTTCAAAATTATCCTAAGTGTCCTGATAGACATCCCTTATCATTAGAGAGTCATGTTATTTTTTTAACTTTTCTGATTCCCTAAGCTTTACAGAAAAAGCCGTGTCTTCATGACATAAAAATTTAGAGCATTCCATATAGACAGCTGGACAATAAATACCTTCAAAGTTCAATGTAATAGTTGCTGTGGATTCTCCAAGGTTATTTTTGGCCACTGCCTTGTACTCCCCTCCATCTTGCATCCCCCCACCAGATATCTCCATGGAAACACTGTGGGTGTTCTTGTCTGAGGTCATTTTCATGTTGTATCGACCCCCTTCCTTTAGAACTTCACTTCCCTTGTACCAAGTGATGGTGGGTTTGGGGTCTGCTGTGAGTTTGCAGTCAAAAATGATCTTGCCACCATCCTGTCGAATTGTCGGCTTGGTTGTAAATTTAGGTGGCTGTCCTTGTGGCTTCTTTGATTCGTCAGCTGAATTTCAAACAAATAAATTCTTTTAATAAGTTAAGGTGCAATGACAATCCCAAAAGCTCTGTCACTTGTAACAGAACATGGTGATACATGTATCGTCCATACCTTTGTGTTTGTTTCGAAAGAGAAAAATACTTGGCAAGTAATTGTTTTTTTTTTTAACCAAAATTTTGGTGATTGTAATAATTACAAAATTTCAAACCTCAGATGTAATGGAAAAAATGGATATAAATTCAACTGCAACCTCCTCAACACTACTTACATAAGAGAAGTGAAACATAGTGAAAATGAGTAGAACAAGGATTACAGATATAGACTGGGTCTTGAATAGAAATTCTGAAGTTTCATGTGACATAAAAAGTGTGGTCATTCACGAGTTTCACCAATTTGTTGTTGGTTGTCACATGTGGTCACTCATGAAATCTTTGTTTACACACATGCTCTTGTATTTGCACAGTATCTCTACATACATGTTAAAATTAATGAAGTTTTCTCCAGAGGGTCATTTTTAAACACACATTAACCATATTTTGAACTTCAATCACAAACTTAAGAATTTACAAAATTATGGACCATGTAACTTTAAAATATGTGCTTTTGGTCATACATCATTACTTTTCTTTATTCTCTAAACAGTTGATAAGTTTACATTTCCAACTGTCAGTTAATTAATGAAGTTTATGAATATGGGTATTTTACACATCTAAATTCTTTAAATCAGTATACTAACTATCAAAATTGAGTCTGATAGTAGCATTGCTTTCTCCTAAAGCATTCTTTGCAGTAACTTTGTAGTTTCCAGCGTCTTTTACATTCACATCATTAATTTCTAGTACCAAGAGGTATTTCTTGTTAGGTTGTGGATCTGTTCGAATCTTAATGCGACCTGAAACATACAAAAAAAATCAATAAGCCTCAAGAAAAGAATATCAAGATTTATTTTGAAAATAAAGTTTCTATTACTGTCTCATTACTTAATTTGAAGATGACTTAATTTTATTAATATATGCTTATGCATAGAGCAGATGGATATGCATGTAAAAATTACTGATGTTCATTACTATAAACATACAGTTGAACTTCGGTATCTTGAACATCAATATCTCAAATACCATGGATATGTCAAAGTGATTTGGAAGTTCCAATCATTTATTAATTAAGAATTTTACCATCGATAATCCTCGGTTTTTTCTCAGTCCCATCTCATTTGAGATAACAAGATTAGACTCTACTTGCATTTGTTTAAAGAAAATAAATTTGTACATCACTGAACAAGTTACATCAGCAAAAGTTCTTTGAAAAAAAATTGAATTCATTCTCTACTTCATTATAATCTGTAAAATAAATATAACGGTAAATAACCAGTAATGAAATAATTAATAAAAACAAACCTCCAGGTGTAATTTGCTGTTCGTCCTTGAACCAAGTAATCTGAGGGGCGGGGTCTGCCGTGAGTTGACCTTCAAACAACAGCTTTTTACCATTATCTGCTTGTTTGGTGACAGGTTTCTGTATAAAGTTTGGAGCAATTCCATCTTGTCTAGAGAAAGAACAAAAAACAGACTTCACACAAGCATTAAATCATGGATAAGAATCTATCTATTGGAATATTGGTTTGTTAGTATGTTTAGACAAGTTTACAGTCAGTTTAAGAAAAGCAATAATGTCTGTTATTACTTTCTGGTTTGGGTGTCATTTATCTTTTGCTTTCTTCCTTGCTTGTGTCTAAAATATCTGGTAAATTTTCCACTCTGAAGGCTAACAAATTAAATGATGCACTTCAGAAATGATTGTAACAGTGTATTTCAGTCCTTCTGGGAATTGAAAATAAATTGGAAGTGGCAGAAAAATGCAGGTGGATGAGAAAAGATTAAATATTTCCACCCATCACTATGTAACATTGGGACCGAAGCTGTTGGCAAAATGAATGGAATCTTCATGATGGTAATTCACAGCTGTTATGATATGGAAACTATTGCAAGAACAAACTTTAGCAGGTGTTGATTTCAGAGGATCACGATTTAAACTATAAACAATATGTGAGGTAGCCTTACCATGAAGCTCTCACTTCCACTGTGGGGGGTTCCGATATGGAGAAAAATTATCAAAACACACACTTTGTAACTCAGTGCTTCTTGTCTCCTAATTTATACAAAGCACTGATGATACAGGATATTTTTATCTAACATCCAAATTTACTCAAGAATGATGGAACTTACATGTCAACTCCCCGTTCCAAAACAATATACTCTTAGTGCTCAGATTATCAGCTGATGATGTAAATCTTAGACACTGTATATATAAAAGTGCTTGCACTTTGGAAAGAAATCAGATCATACCATTTTTCATTGTTTTAATTAATATGTGGAAATTTTTGCTACTGTAATTTTGTAACCTAGTACATGTATATCTTTTGTTTGATGTACAACTGCATAGGAAATGCAGTTCACTTGTACTGTTGTTTTTACAATACATTTATTACATTTTCCTTGAATGCAGTGGTCAATATTCTGCTTCCAATTACATTTTATACCTCTTTAAAAAAAAAAAAAGGTTGAACTCCCATTATTTTGAATAGTCTTTTAAATTTCTATTGGTATCTTCAAATTATTGGAAGATTTTAAAAGTGTAAAAGATGTATTGTGAAACAGGACATTTTCTGGATCTGCAACTCAATTAATGAAAAAAGACTTTAAGCTACAATTCATAAACTGGTATAATCTAAGCCATGTTAATTGAAATGTTAGAAACATATCACAGAAATGATTTGCATAAAATCATTTTCACAAGAACTCGACCATATTTTGTATTCAAACATGTACTTAGTACAAATACATACAACATGTACATGTTGTTTTGATATAGAATGTAAAACCCTTCATGTCTGGAAAATTTTTCCAACAATTAACTCTGATTGCTCTCTGTTCTGAATCTGACCCACTGGTGGATGTTAGATATAGAAACAGCTATCTTTACAGATCAAAGGCTCAGGAATTTACAGCAAGCTGATTTTAAGAATAGAATAGAGATGAATGAAATTACGCTAAAACAAGAATAATAGTTGTGGGCAATTTGTACATGCCATCAATCAAATCAAATCATGAAACAAAACTATGTATAACAAGAAGTGTTAGGTGTTGCTGTTTCAATGTTTGTGAATTCATATATGAAATACATGTGTATGGCACTAACAACTGAATTAAAGAAAATCTAGCACATGCAGACTAATAAATTTAATGTTTGAAATTATACTCACTGTTTTTGACTACCTGTAAGAAAACAAAAAGAAAAAATAACAAAAATTAAAAATACAGTGAAACTTTTCAAATTTGGGTGTAGTCTATTCCGAAATCTTGTCTAATATGATTGAAAGTTCTAGTCCCTTTCAGTTAATATTCTAGTCAGGGTTGTCCTTAAGAATTGAAATAGGAGGGGACATTTAAAAAGTAGAAGGGGTTCTGGGGTTCTTCCACTAAAAGGAGGTTGCTGGGGTATACCAGAATAACTGGGGGATGTCATTATAGGAAGGGAAATTCCCCGGCCCCTGGGCCTTAGGGACAACCCTACTAGTGTTTAAAATGTTGTATAATCCAGAATATTGTCTAATCCGCTCAAGTGGTGTTTCCAGATTAGACAAGTTCTACTTAACAATGGATAGAACACTTATTTAAATCTTGCATTTTGTACATGGTGATCTTAAAGGACTTATACTCTTATATAAAAGTTGTATGAAAATAGAAATGTATGGTACATTTGCTGTCTGTAACATTCAATGATGAATTAAAAATTGGACCCAGAAATAATTACATGTAATATCATAATCAAATATATATAGCATTCAAAGGATAAAAACCAAAATTGAATCTGAGCCCCTTGAACTCTACACTTGTACTCTAATAACTTCTCTATGCAACAACCAGCAAATGAATCCATACCATCATTTAATTTAATTAGCCCTTTCATGGTAACTGTGATACTGCTCCTTTGCAGGGCAAATTAATAACGCTTAGTGAAGTTTTTTAGGTAATAATTAAATGACATTTATTAAACAATTGTTGCTATGTCATATTTCACCAAACTATATTATCGTGAAACAGTCTATTATGGCATTAGAGATGGGACAATATACTGATACACCAATATATACCAATATTTCTTGCTAAGATATGGTTTACAATTCATGCATTGAAATATTGGTATGACAAGATACACAAACGACCTATTAAAAAATTGAAAATGAAAATAGTTGTCTTGGAAAAAAGGCAATGGGTAATGAAACTTTATGAAGCAAAGAGATGAATTTCAAATTGAAAATGTGCTTTATCACTAACAAGTCATAGATATGGGGGAAACATTTTCACTTTTTAGCATTCTCGGAAGACTGCACAAGTAAAGTTTACAAAAGCCAAGCAATCTGTAAGGCGTGTTATATACAGAAAATATCTTTTTCCACAACAAGGGATATTATTATTTATTAGTGCCCATCTGGCACTAACAGTTTTGAACAAAGCATAGATTCTCTAATTTTCATTAAAAAGAAATTTTAAAACAAATTGTTAATTTATTTGTAAACTCAACTTAGTTATAGACTTTCAGCAATTAATAATTATGTACATGTGGTACTGTTTTTGATGAATTTTTAGTCAATGATATTGATAAACTACATAATTATTTGAAAACTCAACTTATTTATAGACATTTGGCAATACGTACATATAATATTGTTTTTGTGAATTCTTAGTCAATGAAATTGATGAACTACTTGTATTAATTTCAAAGCACATATGATTTGATATAAATTTTGTGGATTTATCGTCTAGAAGACAAATAAAATACTAAGTTTATTATAGTTTTTCTAATATATCATAATATCGAAATATGTGCATCATATTAAATGTATCGAGATATGTATCGTATCACAAGACCTGTGTTACTTAAAAATAGATTTTAGTGTCTTCAGTTAATTATAGCCTTATACCAGAGAGCGATATACTTAGTATATAGGTCCCTGCTTATACATTTCACTTTTACCGACACCATTTTCCCTACAAAAACATTTTCATTTATCTTAATTTTTTTCATTAGATCTTACTTTATTTATGTCACCGGGTTCACAGGTGCGTGAAAGTCAGTCAATATATCTGGTCTCAGTAGCTCAGTGGTTAGAGTGCTGGCACGGTATGCCAGAGGCCCTGGGTTCGAGCACAGGAGTTCGCAATTTTATCAATAAAGTCAATAAAAATCACTCGATTGACCAAGCCATGAGCTATGCGTTAGCATAGCGAACAGGAATGCAACACGTTTTTGGAGAAATCAATCAATTTGCTGTTACCCACCACTTATTCAATACAGCTCGTCAGCATTCGTATCAAACAACATTTCTCTACTAAAATTTGCTTTCTAACCCTTCTCGAATGCTGTCAATACCCACTTTCTTCGATTTCGTGTAACATTCGTTTTACCAAGAAGCCATTGCATGATGTCACATCAAACCCGAACCCGACAGGTAATTATTCGATTGTCTTAAATAAAAAAAAAAAAATAAATACATTGTCAATTATTGTACATATTTTATTTTATAATTAAATTGAATAAATCATAATACTTAATATCCCCCAATTATTTTTTTATGGTGAGAAACCATGTCAAGTTGTTCAAAAACAAAGGGCGATAATTTCAGTTGCATGTGCGCGCAAATTGAAATATTGAGTAAGTAAAAAGAAATTCGTCGTGTCCCACAACTTTGTTGATATACTTTGGTAAGTTGGTGATAATACAAAGCAACAGGAAATAATTTAAAGTTTATTCTCTATCTTTTTTTAATTTAATAATTATCTTTCAGGTTCGGGTTTGATGTGACGTCACGCAATGGCTTCTCGGTAAAACGAATGTTTACGCGAAATCGAAGAAAGTGGGTATTGACAGCAATCGAGAAGGGTTAGAGAGCAAATTTTAGTAGAGAAATGTTTGATACGAATGCTGACGAGCTGTATTGAATAAGCGGTGGGTAACAACAAATTGATTGATTTCTCCAAAAACGTGTTGCATTCCTGTTCGCTATGCTAACGCATAGCTCATGGCTTGGTCAATCAAGTGATTTTTATTGACTTTATTGATAAAATTGCGAACTCCTGTGGTTCGAGTCCCGGTTGAGACTTGATTTTTCACCACCTGTGACATTTATTTTGCTATTAGTGTAAATTTATCTTCGACTATCATATCTAACGTTTATTATCTATGTTCAGAGACCAGAAATTAAATTTCGTCATTGATTCCATAATCTCTATTTTTTATAATGAAAAATAGCTCTAAATTACCATCACAATCACAATAACCTTCACTAATTTCATTGAATTCTAAATCCTTACATCAACGTTTTAGACGTATATGATTTAGGTCTGCTGCTGTATAAAATAATAAACAAAACTCAAAATTCCCGCTGCAACAGGAAGTAAAGCTCGAGTAATAATATATAAAACACTCCTGACAACTTCGAAAATTCCGGTATGTGCTAGCGGCATCTGACCTCAATTGTCCGCAAAATTAGCTATGATAATTGGGATTTTCTGAAACAGCTACATTATGATTTTTAACACTCTGATTTGTTTTTAAATAATGTTTACGAATAACAAGAGTAAAAGACTGTAAAGAAAATCCGCTGCTTTTTTAAACAAACAACATGGCAAATTAGAGGTAGAGAAATAATGTGACCTCTAGTCGAAGTCAGACATCTATTTCTAATATATAACTTTTGAAGATTTTTTCAACCATTGAATTATCTCTCTAATCAAAAAGAGGAATGCGGCAAATTTGCTATAGGCAAATGTGTACTCTGACGTAAATCACAATTTATCTGCCTTTGCGTTCATATTTCCTTTTTTCAATAGGTTTTTCAGGATGTTCTACAAAGGTAGCTTGTTATCTAATTGATTCCAAAATTGCCTATGTACACGGAAACTAATTGCAAGGGATAAATTTTCCTTATAATTCCAAGAAGATGGGCGAACAAGCCGAGAAAAATGCCTATAGTTCGACAATAATTAAGAAAGTGAAAAATAAAATTTCAATTAAAACACTATTTTCTTTGGTATGTCAACACAGATGTATACTTCATGTAAAATCCCCAGAATTTGAAACAGTCTCACAAGTATTAAAATTATTCGTCTGTGAAATAAAATGCACATACCAAAGAGGGCAAAAATCATTTAGTCATACTATAACTGAATTTTTCTGTATAAGTGAGTCTTCGCTCCATTTTTTGAAAGTATATCTTTAACGTATTGTGAGAATATATTTTTTTGTTTAACAAAAACATGGAGCACATGGAGCACTCTGCCTTAAAAATTCACTCTTATAACACAAAAATCGTATCTTTCCGAGCAATATTTAAAGTTCAGCTATTCAGAGGTCATATTACAAACAAGATTTAAATTCCGCTACTTCTTATGAGTTGTATGTCAGTATCTAAGAAAGAAAATTGTTGCTCGGGAGTTGTATTACTTGGGTTTAAATCTCAACAAATCTTTAAGGTCTGACGACACGTTCCTCAAATACCCGTTTTGTTTCTCTTCGTTATTATATAAAAATATTCACAATATTAACATTATCTTGTGATTTCTAAACCGTTTTCAAAATGTCTAAAAAAATAAATACGACAAAAATTGGGCCCAAAAATTGTGATATTGACCATTCAAGTTATTTCAAATAGAATAATAAAGGAAATATCACCCTCTGGTATCTTGCACAAATGCCTGGTAAGGTACCTCAACTTTTTGTGTAGAAACTTGTTAAAGTAGCAATACTTCAATCGACAAATTCTTGGGAAAAATTATATATTATTGAGGAACGTGTCGTCTGACCATAACTTTCTTTATATACCTTAGAAGAATTTTTGCCGAGAGAATTTTTCCACAGAAAAGTTTTGTTTTATACCATTAAGTATTTAGAACTTTGTTCTAAGTATTTAGTTCACAAATTGAATTTGATTTTTATACACATTTGAAGCTATAGGCCAGTCTAATTAAATTAGATCTTCCATCCGCTCCCCGGTTTTCTATGCGCCGCATGCGACATATAGAAAAGAGGACAGCGGGTGGAAGATCTAATTTTAATTAGATTGAGCTATAGACATTTTGCACGCCTTGTTCGTCCATCTTCTTTCGCATCAATGATATCAAAGTAAATTTTAAAAAAAAAATCAAACAATATCTATGTTCATATCCTTCTTCGTTATTTTCATTGTTTTAACAAAAAACGTATTCGAAAATATTGAATTACAAATGTTTGCATGAGAACTAATTGCAAATAACCAGAATATCAAACTTGATCATTGTGTAACAACACAAACTGCTGATGCATATATATGTATTTTATCACTTATTGAGAGAGAGAGAGAGAGAGAGAGAGAGAGAGAGAGAGAGAGAGAATAAGGAAGGAACAGTGATAGGGTGCACTTAAAAAACGTAACTGCATCTTTTGTATTGGCAGTTTGTTCAATAATGGTACTGATATATACAATGGGTCCTCAATCATAGACCATTGACCTGCATCAGTATACAAAAATAATCCTGACACCTTCAGGCCTAGTCCGAAATATCTGACGTTTTCCAGGCGTTTTTCACGGTTTTGTTTTCCTGTCACGTCAAATATTAAAATCGTGAAAAACGCCTGGAAAACGTCAGATATTTCGGACTACTTCAGACCAAACTCATCTGAACCATATCTCGATAAAAAAGAAAGAAAAGAAAAAAAAACCTTTGTTCTTACCACTAAAGTTAAGGTTGATAGAGGCCGACACTTCCCCTAATTTATTTTTGGCCACCACTTTGTACGTCCCAGCGTCCGCAGCAGTGACACCTAAAATGTCCATCATCACATTGTATTTGTTGCCCCCGGCGGGTTCCACGCGCATCTTAATCCTATTGGACTGCGAGATTGGTGATGTCCCTTGGAACCACTGAATATCCGGTTTAGGGGAAGCCTCCAGAGTACACTGAAACACCAGCTTTGCGCCATTATCCTCCTGTTTAAGAACTGGTTTCTGGGTGAAACGTGGTGCGATGTCGTCACCAACCCCCATTGTTGCCCACTTTTAACTAAAAGTAACAAAAATATATATTACAATTACATTTTAGTTAAACATTCATACATATAACCAACGACTTCCCGAGCTATTGGCTGATACGTTCGCACTATATACATACATCTGCCTCCTCCACAGAATTTGAGCCGGTTTGCAAAGAACAACTATCAGAATAAATGCATTGCTAGGGACCGCAGTACCCCCTGGGGTTAACCAAATACCAGTAAGTCACATGTGCATAGTATAATCAGCTACACGTGTTAATGAAGGATGCTAATTAATTGCGCGTGCAGTGGACACCAGACAAGAAAAAAAATCAACTGAAGTGGTTATCACCCCCATTTAGATATGATCCGAACCCCCCACCCCCACCCACCCCCTATCCCTTTCACACACCACATACACCCCAAGGGCTAGGGATTAAATAATGAAAAATAATTTCCCTTCATACAGAGAACCATTTAGGATTCTTGCCGACCTGATTTGCTTCTATATTTCAATGTTTTCTGTTACATGCCAAGGGGATTACCAAAATCCGAAGTTAATTTCAAAACAGATAGACAGATTTAACACCCCTCTCTAATTTAGGTGCTATTAACTCTGTACAGTCTGACGTTTATAACGATTTAGTCTGTAGGTTCACTACAAAAGTTAAAAATGAAAAGTTTTTTTCTCTTTTTTTTTGTGGAGAAAATTCTAAAAATGTGAACACCAACTCCAAGTTTAAAACTACCAAACAACATATCAAAAGTACATATTTAAAACCCTGCATTAAGAACAATTACATTGATTTTTAATACACTTTAAAATGATGATTAATTAACATAATTACACAAATTCTAGGTGAAAATATCATTGCAAAAGTTGATTTAATCAATAAAACAAAGCTTGCACACAAGATACTAGTAATGTTCCAATGTCTTCGGATTAATTCAACAGGTACATTTGATGGTAGGGTTGTGAGAAACAAAATCTATTGCCGAATTACGATTGCTTAAAAAGAAATCAAATTGTCATTCATTTTAACACCAATATCTGGCTCACACAACTCACCTAACCGTTTAAAACCGCATTTCCCAAATCTAAGAGAAAATATGCAATTAAACGATCAAAATGGCTTGACTCCACCAGTATGTAATTTTCCCAATCGTGCAGATGTTAGAGGGAAGACCTCGAGAACATAAACGAACGATCTTCGTCTAACATGCACTCGGTTCCAATCAGCACAAGCATAAACATCTAGAATATTAAATTGCTAAAAATGTAAATTAGTGTTGTTCTATCCACGGGGTGTATGTTTTCCGGTTTCCAGCCACAATCTGATAAATAATTTGATCTCTCGCTGCAAATGAGATACCGCCTGCTCAGTAATGTTTATTTTTCAACTAATTTTCTTTAATTTGTAAACAACCAAAATTGCCAGCACGCAATGGACTAAATACAGTTGTGTCGTTCTAACAGAGATTAAAGACTTTTTGTAAGATTGGTGATTTAACCCGGTTCCAATGTCGCATTACTGTATGTTTTCATCATACGACCATATTATTTTATAGCTGAAAAATTACGAAATACCAACAATAAAATGCAAGAATCAATATAGAAAATAAAATAAAAAACTATGTATATTGTTTCAGAGGCTCGAAAAAGATCACTTTCTTTAAATTCATAATTCAGGCTCAATGAATATTATTATAAATGACCTCAGAGAGAATTCTCCATATTTTTAGCACTCGGGATAAATCTAAATAGAATATGTTAGAATAAAAGTGTATCAATTTAAAAGCATTGTAAAAAGTGCTTGCATTGCAGATTGTTTCATTTGCGCATCGTCGTCTGCTCCGATGCTTTGCCTCATATATACTTTGCAATTGTGCTATAATATTTCGTTTGTAAGATCTTTTCTTGGCTCCCATAGATAGCAGCTAAACTTTCCAGAAAGCTAAAGAAAAACGAATGCGAGATTGATGGCGCACGCGCTGGTCGTCTGCCAAGCATATGCAGAAATCTGTCATTGTTTCCCTTCCTTCGTGAAAAGAAATATGGACAAAAAACAAAACATTTGGTAAATTAAAATTTTCCTGTTTGCAAGTACACAAGAAATCTAATTCTGAAGGGGAAAAAATGTAATTGCCAAATTCTAATCCAAACTCAAAGAACCAATACATTTTCCAGAAATCTCCTGCTATGAGCGTATTATGTACAGAGAAATGCACTGCTGTTGCCCTCTTTGTGCACATTTTATCTTAACAAAATTTCGAGTATAATTTTCCCGTTTATTAGAATACAAAATCCGTCAGCAGCGATTATCTACATTTCCTTCCATAATATATGTATCATAAGAAATATAGAAATTTTATTTCAAATTCCTTCACATTAGCTTTAAGATCAAAGAGCATACTAATTGAAGTAACAATTATCTGGGAACATGTCCAAACGATATTATTAAGAATTGATCCTATGTAAATTACTTTAATCTAGAGTCCGAAAGTATGCAATGTATTTTTTGTTCTTCTCAGCACAAACTGCAATTTCATTTACCTGCCTGGGAATAAGCTGATGAAGAAACAGGTCTAATATACTCAAAGGTATCCAGCAGAGACATCAGTCATTGTCAGGTTTAATTAACTACAGAGATTTGCCAAGGAAACTGCTGTTCTTGTCTTTCTAGGAAATCATAACCTTGAGAGAGAGAGAGAGAGAGAGAGAGAGAGAGCTTTTTTACTTTCAAGGCAATCTTTCTCTCGGCGTTTAAATCTTGCAAGAAATTTCTGTTTTATCAAAGAATGCACGATTCCAATCATAAACGGTTTTGACAAAAAGAAATACAACGCTTTCCCGTGTTCTGACAAACTGATCGGGATCACTGAAGATCTGCACTCAAGTCAAACATCACTTGTAAACTTAAGGATAACTGTACCAGACAAGATAAATAAATAAAACTGAACAAAAACCAACCCCCGCCTTGATACATTTAGGTTTCTTGTAGGCAGGGCCTGTATTGTAAGTGCTGGCCTGCAGTCAAGTAAGACTTTTGATGAACATGCAGTGATAAAATGAAGACAATAAAGGAAATTTAATATTTGATACATCTACCTAGTCCTATCACACATACAGAGAGAGAGAGAGAGAGAGAGAGAGAGAGAGAGAGAGAGTAAATGAATGTCTTCCATATAGGATGAATAATATAGCATATCTTAAATATTCTTCTTTTGAACACAAGGGAGCAAAATATTATAATACTCTCTCGAATAACCTTTACTCAACTGTCTCTTTACTTAATTGCCAACTCTCGTGATATTTCAGGTATATATAATCTTAATGATATGTTGTTATATAAGATTTAGGTATGAGGAATCAACCCGATACTACGCATAAAGCACATTGCTCCGGAGTGATAACAGATATTGTTGATTTGATCTGATAACTTGTATTTCATTATTCACGGGTCAATCACCTACGTCTAATTACTTCCACTTTGGCATATTCACAGAATATCTGTATACATCATACAAAGTGACAAATTACAGACAATGATCTCATAAAACTATCATTTCTTGATAATTTTCAGGAAGTGATGATGTAGCCATTGGCTCAGTGGTTAAGGTTGATCAACTTTGTAGTTCGAATTAGGGAAGAGTTCCACTTATATACAGGTGGCAATGGTTTACCTAAAAAGCTAATTGGATATTTAAGTTTGTCTACAGCAAGGAACAATTAAAAGCTACCTTCCATCTTAAAGCCGAATTAGGCATATAAAGTGTTGAAATATACTCGCATTTCTCTTGGATTTTCTTTAAGATATCAAATATATGATGGAAATTTATTTGCAATGATGGCAATGATATCTTTTTGATAGATAATATGCAAAACAATCAATTACTGCAAAACGTTTTTATCACAAATTTACTGAGGAAATTTAAACTCATTCTATTTCAAGTATAAGGGTAATGTAGTAGAGTACAACACTTACAAAACAACTACAAAGTCATTGCGTAATATGCTTACGGTAAGGCAATATATGTATAAGCACTTAAGTTCAGCTTAATTTGACGTTACACTCAACAGAGGAAATTCTGGTGCGCCCATAGACTTAGACAGAGAAATATTGCAAATAAAGATAAACATGATTGTTTTTGTGCATTCCATATCGATGTCTAACATAAAACCAAACGCCAAGTTTGTTACGCTTCCCTGCAGGAGAAAAGGTATTTTGAATTTTTTGGACAGGGCGCAGCACTTTATAACAGTGAGTTTGCATCGTGTTGCAGAATGATAAATTTCAAATGATTTAAAGGAAAAAAAAAGTTTCATTTACATGAACAATTATTCATGATGATTATTAAATCACTCCCTAACATTTGATTAGTTTGAATTATTTCCATGACAACCAATTAAATCCCATCTCTGGAATTGAAAAAAAAAGAAGTTTTATTTGTTTTAGTTTGTTATCAAGAACACATGCATAATGAGTAAAAGCATTTTCGTTGAAGAAACTGCGAGGTTTACCTGTTTGTTGTGTTTATCTAACGCTTCCGCTCTGAAAATGAACTCCAGTAGCAGACGATACCACTGTTTTCTGTTTTAACGTATAAGGTACTTGGACACAAGTGATTGGATAGCACTGCATTCACTGATTAATAAGCAAAAATTAGTGACATTTCACAATCATAAGAGAACGTACTTCTAGAACTTACCAATATCCAACTAGTGAAATTATTCCATAGACTGAAAAAGAAACCTGCATTAAAAGAGAGAACTAAAGAAGAGGCGATAGTCGTAATCTCAGACGGCAGCCATGAGGCTTTCAGAGTGGAAGTAGATATTACAAGTATGCAAAAAATCCCATTTTTTCTCGAAGAAATCTAATATCACCAGCAACGGTTCCCATATTTGTATTAGCCAATCAGAGTGGGTGTCACTTCTAATCACGGCACGCGTGAGGGGCTGGGCTAGACAAAATTACGGTTTGCGTAATGAGTAACTGGCAATACATTGATATTATCTAGAAAGTAGGTTGAGAGTAGCTGTGCTTTTTTCGCTTGAAGTACGTGTATATCTATTATATGCATCAACTCTTGTCGGTGACTCTTTACGCAACAGTTCGTGATGGTGGTAGTTAGAAATAATATTTGGGGTATCAACACTTCTTCTCAAGCCTAAGCAAACACTAATCGAATTTTCATCATTCTTGCATCGTTTCTGCAAACCCTGAATAATGCTGATAACATTCGTGAGGAAAAACATACTTCAGATGGAGAAAAAATTGACGAATTGCATTATAGGAAGGTTTTTTTTCTTAGGGAAAAGTAAAACCAGAGCACAGCAGATTTTGGTATAAAGTTTGTGACTGCTGTCATTTTTACACCAGTATTGATAGCACTTTGGAATGACATGCTTGTCTCTTGTCCAATCAGATCTAAGAACACTATATTATTGTGGTTTTTGAAAATTTAATACAAGGAAAATTGATATGGACGTAAAAATACAATAAATTATACAAGTATAGGTCTTTCATGTAAAATAATATATGCATGTATGTTATTTTGTGTAAAATGGATGGATGTTTTCATTAAACCACAGTGGCTTTGGTGCCGACTTCAGCAGAAAAATAATATACTTCTATCAAGCTACCTGTTTGTGAGTACGTATAAGAGTGTTTGAATGACGATTCTTTCAGGTGCATGACTATGTCAATCAGACAGACATACACTAGGATAAAGAAAAAGGTGACGTTATATATAAGTTAATTTTAAAATTAGCAATATACCCATTTACTACTTCCAAGAGGATACACATGTGCTTATAATTTTATTCCGTGCAAGATTTCATGGCTCAATTAATTATGCACTAAATAAACAGTGTTTGTTTTTAAATTATTGAGTGGTTTGAAACAGTATTTTTTATCACCATCCTTGGTGTTCTTGCCTCTGACAGACTGACACTGACGTATTTAACAGTGTGAGCAATAATAGGTTTATACAGACTCGTTGACCCTCCCGTCACAGCATGCCGGTGTTGTTATCATCCTGTATACCCCAGACAGTATTGTTGTTGCCTGTTGTTGTTGGCTTACGTCTTCAATCTTGTTCACTGATTTTTGTAGCACTGGTCAATGTTACTGTCACCTTTCCGTGTAAAAGTTCAGCCGTTACAATTGCTTCAGTTCAGTTCTTTATTTCGTGGGACAAACATCCCGCATGCAGGTTTGAGGTATCCGATCCATAAACGGACCTAATTTTCTAACCTTATATATCCATCTTGTATTAAATAGTTGGAAATTAATTCAAAGCATTTTAGAGTAGAAAGGATTTACCAGGAGAATTTTTCAAAAATATAATTACCTAAGCAGTAATTAATTAATGAAGAATGCATTGAGGGCTATTGGGACAAGCAAATTTTTGAAAATAAAAAATTAAATACTAAGAATATAAAAAAAAATGCTGTGGTGGAAAGATGTATTTAATTATTAGGAATAGAAAAATGATTGAAAACTAATTTTTTACTGGATAGATTTTTTTTAGAATTGATTTTTATTGATTAAAAGCAAAGGAGGACAACTCTTCAAGGACAAGACAAGGTCAAAAATTAGGACACATTCCGCTCTTACATACTAATACTAAAACATGAAGATTATGTCTACATATACTGATTATTCAGCCAATATATATCTGTTATGCATTCAAATTCATTGAATATGAGGCTATTATGGGTCGGATACCTTAACAATGCATATACAGGTATATCAAACAATAACATGCATAATATATCAACAAAATAAGACATTGATTTTTTAAAAACACTAGTCGTATTTTGATAGTAATGAATAAACATTTTCCTAAAACTTTTTTAGCATTTTGTACTATAGAACAATTATATTGCTTTCAAGACGCTTGGTCTTCGTGAGAAATAATGTTGAATATACAGTGTTCTTATCTCTTAATTCGAGAAAACTGATCAGATTAGTAAAATAAGATATACATCTTCGATAAGCAAAGATCTAAGCTGGAAAAGCCAATTTTGAAGTTGGAATTACCACTAATACGCTTCCGTAGATATCATTTAAGTTGTTAAGTTATCATACCTTCCGGTCTCAATCTTTAAGTCATGTGACGATAACCTAAAATTTGTGGTAGCTTTAATATATATTCTTGAAAACCCCTTACGAACAATTGTTTATGGTGTTCCACATATTTTAGTTATAATTTTCTGTTTAATAATATCGTACATTTTATATGTTAAATATTACGTAAAATAATAATTGTCTGATTAAAATACGATATAAGTCAGACCTAGAGTATACTAGTACATGTATTTGTAATACTCGTAATTTAGGTACCATTGTTGTCCATCATATCTTGATATCATGTCCTCAATATAAAGTAGGTTCTTTTTCTTATTTTTAACCTACATTGAAATATTTTGAGCTTCTTAGATATTCAACCTATCCATAATACCCTTTCTTCTTCAGTTGCACCGTAGCATAACACGCTTTTAACATAGTACCAAATACATTAATCAAATACATTAATATGGTTGTCAACATTTAAATCTTTCATTTTGCTATGGACACAAAACATCGCGTTATTACCATGTGTTACACAATGCTTCGACGCTTAGATAAAAAAAAATTATGAAATAATTAAATAACTTCCCTAAATAATCCAATTGATCAACCACATACGTCAGCGAAAAAAATAAAACATTTGCAGTTCAATTAATGTGCAATCACTTTTTTTAAACAAAAAAATGTCTTTCAAAGTCATTAAGATGCATGGAAAATAACACAGAAAACATTATTTCTCCTTGTGGAACACCAGCTAAAATACAAAATATGTCTGTCAATATTGATTGATGTTGCTTAAATTTTTACAAAGTGACTGAATACATGTACATGTGTAATATCTGTTAGTGCTTAGATGAAATGCCTTTGTACATGTACGTATATTCAACAAAGCAACAGCACAGTCTTTTTATTTTTGTTTCTCAAAGTTATGCTTATCAAATTTCGAAGGACAGATACATGTAGCGTTAATTGTATTTCAACAACTTACTGAAATTATACCTTGTATTTCACCCTTTTAACAAGAATTGGCAAAAAAAAAAACCCCCTTACCAAATATTTGGATACTCAGTATTTACCAGAATCAAAGTTATTGTTAATAATCTATATTAATTCAAACTCTGATATCTTTGGCAGTAGTCAACTAATTTTTTCGAATATGATTTATTTGTGGTGTCCAGTAGATGTGCAATATTACTTTGGAATTTTCAGTTTCGGGATTAGGGGCCGAAAAACAACGTTTATCACAAAAACTAGGTTTCAAGAACTCCTCTTACAATTTATGCAATATAGCCAAATCATCATTTTATATATGTTAACTGATGTGCTGTAGATGTGCAATAAGGTTTGTAATTCTCTCCAGTACTCAGTATATGAACGTAGTATTTTTAAAATTCGTTTTTATGACGAAAATGGTACATGATTTTTTTAAATCATCATGCAGTTTGAAAATCAAAAATAGTATCTATGTTTGTGTTAGTCAATAGACTTTCCATGATACTCGTGCCATTTGCATTATAAAACCTGATACTACAATTACAATCTTCTCTTTTCCTACCATTTGCAATTCGTAATCCTATTGTTCTATACAAACTGATCAACTTTTTAAAATTATTAATTTCATATCCAAATTATATCTACAGGGTTTTTTTTAAACAGTATCATACAATGTGGTCTATGATTGATTGTTTGTTGTTTTACGTCCCATTCGAAAAATTTTCATTCATATAGAGACGTCACCATATACCGGTGAAGAACTTCAAATTTAGACCTATACTCGGCACTCAGGGCCATTGAACAGTGAGGGTTCTTTATCGTGCCAAAGCCTACCGTGACACGGGACTCGATTTTTAAGGTCTCATCCGAAAAACCGCAAAGGCATTTGCTTTCCACTTCTTATGCCGGGCGCTTGGCGAAGGAACAGTCACAGCCGGGCGGCTCAAAACAGTATCTACCTACGTCTTAGGTTTGACGTGGCGCGGCGAACGAGAATTGAACTCTGGTGTTTCGTAAGATCGCCCTTGTGCTTTCACTGGCTACGCGTATGTTTCCATAGGTTACGTATATGTGCCCATACGGCACGTGTGTTTTCGTGGGTCAGGCGTAGGCATAATGCGGTTCTGTGGTCTCTAACTGCTGTCGAATCTCCTGTGTTTGCGTTCCATTGTGAGGTGTACTGATTTCTTGGTTTTGCATTCGATTTTTTGCTTCTATTGCGTATGTATTTTCCCGTTTACATATAGACAATCTTTGACCAGCCTCCGTGTTCTACAGGTATTTCCTTGCTTTCTCATATCTTTCGTCATCGGGAATATAGCTATTTCCTGCATGCATTATTCAAAATCTGTTCGTATATTCCAAATACTGTTCCTTTTCATCGCTTTACTCTTTATTTGGAATGCATGTGATCGTTCACTTTTCAATTGTAAAAAATAAAAAATTCTGCCACGATTGCCCTGTTTTGATAAAATTGTCCAGAACAGTTTCCATATTGCAGTTGTCAGTGAATCCCTAGTTCAAAATAGAAGAATTCTTGCAATTTATTCTCCTAGGCATATTATAGTAAAATTTGTTTTTCCGTAGAGCATATTGAAGTTCAACAACCGAGTCCTTGAGTTGTCAATTGAAATATCTTCTTTTTTTAAATTTGTAATGATCTTACATCTCTCCTTACTTCTTCAAAGAGCTCCTTTTGGTATTTTTCCATATTCAACATGCTGGCTCTCATTTCTTGAATATCTTTTTGAAAATCGTCTACCTTTTAGACACGTGTACAACACACCTATCTAGTTCAACTGCTTTCTCTTTAACTCTTGCCAATTATCTGTCTTCTTCCTTTGTTTTGTTTTCTTTTGTTTCCCTCTTCTTTTTCCTGTGATAATCTTGAGTCGAGCTTTGTAATCTAGATTTTCATTTATGTCTTTTATTTTTTGTGTTTTTTATCTTTGTATTTCCAGAAAACTTGATTAGTTTTGCTGACTGAGATTGCCATATTGTCACCATAAACATACAGTTCTCTTTAGCTTGACCTATGACTTTGCTCAGTAGCAATGCAATCTAACTCTTTTACTCCTTATATATCGTAAAGAGACATAATATCATCTATATCTGAGGTACACGTTGTGGTTTTCAAATTAAATATCAATTTATAGACGTTTTATAAGGTGAGGAATTTAGAAAATTAATATATTTTATCAACAATTCCGATAAGACAGTATACACCTGACAAAAATCATATTAGGTCTAACAACAACAACAACAACAAAAATCCATGTAGATTGACCAATTCTCAGTTTTTTCTTCCATACAATAGGTTGAAAACTCTTTCCACGTGTGTCCATCTTGCGCTATTATCGTCATACCTGAATGCAAAGTTTTTTGGCAAAGCGATATATATTCACAGGGCACAGGAAAGAAAAACAATCTTGTCTGATTTTACATAAGGTTACTATTGGCCTATACCTAAATCAGTTCCCAATTGACCTATAGCCAATGAAGTCATGCTGCTTGTACAACGCCACTTTAAAGGTTCGTCGAATTAAACAGCATCATTGCTGTGAGATGTGATACAAATTGATAAAAAAAATTGCCAATGTAAAGGTGCATGTATTAAGTTCATACACCAAGTTTTACTGCATGTTAAAATAAAATCCAAACGGCCATTTGAGGGATTGGGTTAAATTTTTTGGTACAATCTGTACAATATATGGAAAACAAGTACATGACACACCAACAGACAAAAACCAAAGTACATGTTCACTTTCTGATTTTCCCATTTTTGTGGATTTGATCTTTTCTTTCGTGAAAACAGCAAAGACAAAACTACCGCGAAAATATATAACTTTGTACGTGATTCTGTTACATTTAAGGATGGTCCTAACATGTACATACAAATATTGATAGATTGAACAAAGAATACTGACTTATTTGTAAAATTAATTAAATATCGAAAAGGGGTATCAAAAGTCGACTTTATGCAACCCTACTCACTCTCAAGTTCTGACAAACTACAGTAAATTATACATCAATAAGCGCTTCATAAATGCGCGGATAATGCTTACAATGACAAGATTCTAAAGACGAGGAACTATTTGCACCTAGACGTTAATTCAGCAAGATGTATGATGCAAATACTGTAAGTCTACCAAATATTTAAATATCAGTGTCATTAATAGTCTTTCACAGCTACTCCAAGAAAAGAGAAAAAAATACTGCACGTAGATCTAGATATTGTGATCAGTTGGAACTGAATACGGCTGCATCTGGAGTTTAAATTTCAAACTGAGAATTAATTCGACCATGTTACAGACGATCAATATACTAGTATCTAGAATTCATTTGTAAAATTTGTGAACACCTGCTTTAAACTATCTCAAAATTAACCTTATATACTTGTGAACGAAAAGAATAGGAAAAAGGGTCTTGGAGGTCGCACGAATTCCCAAAGCTATGTTCCATCCAACTCAGGCCTTAAATTGCCCAATTTTGTTTCGAGAGAAAACCTACTCATAATCAAACAAGAAGTATGCTTTCTAGATGTCCATGATTAAAGAGGATTTTCAAAGAAAAATACATCTTTTGGTTATGTATTTACAATATACAACCAACTTACATGTACAGTGTAGCACCTCCTTGGGGCCTGAATCCTAAATTTAGGGAACATAAATTTCACAATCTATATGGAGAGAGAATATTATTATTATTATTATTATCACCTAAACTGTTTGTACTATATTCGAGGAGGATAATAGGAAAGGATTTTAAAGACATAATTAAATTTTTAAAGTAATATATGACTCAGTAAGCCTCACCGTGATATCAGCTAGACTCCTGAGCCATACAGGAGACATGAATGTCCATTAGAAAAATGTTAAGTAGGTTCATAGTACCGGTGTTGTAGAGTAGGATTTCTCCCATAGCCAGCTTCCCCCCCCGGAATTTGAACTCCAGAGTAGTATTACCGCCCGAGAGGAAATCTCACAATAGAGCCAAAATTTTCCTCTTAGTTTCTCTGAGTAGGATTTCCCCTCTTTTATCAATGCTTAAATCTTTTGGCTAAAAGTTTATATAAAAATCAACTGATTTTTAATGGAAATATGTTTTTCCAGAATTGTCAAATTTTATATGAAATTTTTTAAAATATTGTTCAAATCATTGAGTCTCAACCCAAAATTTTAACTCAAAGGAAATAGTAAAATTAGTCACTCAAAAAATCGTAAGACTTGATTTATCAACACCCTCTCTCAGCGCAGGTGTACCTTTTTGTTCAAGAATTTAAAAATATATATCAGGCCACCTTTGATGATTTGATAATTTGTTTGCCCTCTTAAGGCCCAGTATTTTATTTAGGGACCCATCCTTTTTACAAAGAGTGTGCGAGAAATATTCTATAATTTTTGTTATTGATGGGTTTCACATACCATTTTGTGAGTATTTGAATCGAAAAAGTGGCCTGATATAATTTTAAAATTCGCGAACAAACATGTACCGCTGCGCCGAGAGAGGGTGTTGAGATATCAAGTCTTACAATTTTTTGAGTAACTAATTTTACATTTTCCTATGAGTTTAATTTTGGGCCAAGACTCGATGATTTGAACTATATCTTTTACGAATTCATGCAAAAATTCGACAATTCTTGACTCGCAAACATTCAAATTTCCATTAAAAAATCAGTTGACTTTCAAATAAACTTTTTGCAAAATAGTGTCGATATGATTTAAGCATCAATAAAAGAGGAAGAATCCCACTATCAGAAAGAAAGAGGGGGAAATTTGGCTCGAGAGTGAGATTTCCCCCAGGAGAAGGTGTACTCTTAGAGTACAAATTCAGGGGAGAAAGCTGGCATTTACTTTAATTTAGTGTACAACGAATGAAACGTGAAGATAAACAGTAATTATGTTCAAAATTCCAAATAAACATTACAAAACATCAGAGTGGGATCAGGTGCCATGGAGGAGTAAGCATCCCTTTTCGACCGGTTACACCCGCCGTGTAGGCATTTGTCATGATCGGGTAAACGGAGACTTCCAAAGACAATTCAGTATGAAAATAACGGCCTAATAATTTGTATGAAAGACGTTAGTCAACATTCGATCTAATGATCGATTATAGAATTTGCGAAATGTCAGTATCATGCCTCTTATTAGAAATTATGTAGATAATACTCTTGCGTATCGAATAAACCCCTTATACATGGTATACTGCTACATAAATAAGGGAACTTGACGATAGAAATATCAAAGTCATCACGTTTATCATAAAGTTTAGCTGTCATCAGTTTGTCATCAATGTCTTTCTCCAGTAAAACATCCAATTATGAAACATATGTGTCAGACTCTGTGATGTTATTTATTTTGAGTTCTTTGGAATTTATCGAAATCCTATGAAAATAAATATTGATGATTAATAAATATACTACGGTACAGCAGTTAAAACTGTGATTCTTTGATGTACTACAGTAAAAACTTCCTTTGATAACTATAGTAACTTGATCCCGTTAGGTGTCATAACCTTATTTAAAGCATCGTACCATACGAATGAAGAAAGACAACTGTCGGCTGCCTTCAATAGTATTCGATGTTGAAAAGAGCAGAATCTGAATGGCGCACTTTCCTTGTACTAATACAGCACACATAAGCACATTTTTCTTGATTCATATCTCCAACTATATAATAAATTTTAGTGGCTTTTATCGCTTTTATTTTATTTGACTATTTTATCTAGACAAGCTGAATTTGTCTAAAAAGACAAAAATTTTGCAGATTCAATTATGTAACAAGTGCATGTTTTGGGCAAGAACATTTTGATTCTTATAACGAAAAGAAAATCTTGTGCAAATTCTCGCAGATAAAGTTCTTGAGTATAAAAAAATTATTTACAATGACTAAAATGATTTCAATAAGTAAAATGTTCTTTTATTATCGATTTATTATATTTTAAGTTATCTTCCACAAGATGAAAGTTATTTATTATACTTTACAATTTACTTAGTTTATAATTTATATAATTTACCTGAATTCTCTTACGTCCCTGATCTTTGAAATCGACCAGTCAAAGACTTTGATGGCGTGGCTTACTTAGACAATAGGAGCATTCATCTTAGACCCGAACAGTCAATCTGCGATGTTGGGGGGGGGGGGGATCCAAATTTTATACTATTTTTGTGTCGGTATAAAAAAATCATAAATAACAAAACAAAAACAAACAATCAAAACAAAAAAATTAAATAAAAAGCAAACAATCAAAAAATAAAATAACTCAAAAAATAATATAATAAATAAGTAGAATACTAGTAATAAATGGATAAATAATTACATAAATAAATAGATTAAATAAATGAAGTATAAAAGAAATTTAAAAAAAAAAATTAAAAAGCAGTGAAAGATAGTATGCCATTTCATGAGTTAGCAATATTCTGGTTCTCCGAGATAAGAATAATTTCCTGGGGTGAAGCCAAGTAAATCCCTGAATGGTATACTTTAATACACAAGTTCCGCTTTTCCATACAGTCAACGCCTCATATTTATGTAATAATATTCAACTATCAACTGCATATTGTGTTCATGTCTCCAAACTGATTGGGTACGGAAGAGCAGAACGATAATTTTTTTTTAATTTTTGAGGCAGGCTACTGACTAATAAGTTTATGTCGCAGTTCTTTCAACGAACTCCGCATTTTGTAAATTCTATGGACGTTTTAATGACCATGTTTGCAAATTTACAGGGCTGTTTATGCCAATTATTCAGTGAAGATCATTACTTTTACACTTATTTTGATTACGGATTAAATCATTTACCTTCTCGAGGCGAATATAACCAGTTGACAGGGGATGTTTATTCCTCTTAGCCACCAGATCTCATATCTGGTGTTTCCAGAGATCCGTTTTATTTTACCGTTTTCACAACTGATGTTGTCTACAGGATTTATGAGACTGATCATCGTTCTTTATCTTGGCCTTTTATTGAAGAGTTTTGTCCATTGATTTGAAAGAGGTAAAATAGAGATTTTTTTTTAATTTAAGTATCCATCAGATTACTCACTTTTAAGATCAATTATAGAGTAGACCAAAATAAATTAATGTTTAAAAAAATTATAGAATAATATAAAATTAAACTCAACATATATATTTAATAGTAATTCAGTGAGCATTTCTGTTAAAACGTAATGATATGACTTCTTTTTTAGCATAAGCATCGGGTCAGGTATACTGATTACAAATTTTGATTTTCATGTATGATAAATCAATTTACTGATAAGGCTTCAGTTATTATTCTGGGATAATTATCTTCTCTTTGTCTTGTTTTTGTGTACAACATGTATAAGGATGTTACTGTAAATAATTTACATGGACAACCAATGTCAAGAAAACCCACTCACTAGCTTGTACCTATGTCTTATCTGATCATAAGTAAGTACTAGTCATTGTCGAGTGAGCAGGTACTGTGGAAGAGAAACTTCGTTATTTGATACACTGTCTGAGGCTTAGTTACTTCACAGACGAGGAGAAAATATTCAGATTGTAGCCTTACTTCCTCCAATGGTCGGTCGAGGGAACCACATTATCTAACCGAATCTTTAAAGATTTGTGGGTACCTCCTGCCCTCCACATAAAATTACGCACTTTGAAAAAAAATTTCAAAGTGCGTTAAAATTGGGACAAAATCAACGCACTTTGAAAAATTTTTTCAAAGTGCGTTAAATTTTGGACAAAATCAACGCACTTTGAAAATTTTTTTCAAAGTGCGTTAAGAGTGTACATCAACATTTTTTACCATGGAAACACTTAACGCACTTTGAAAAAAATACGTATAAAACAAAAATTCTGGTCTTGTATTTTAATAATAGATAGCATTAATTTGTTATATTTCTTCCGAAAAACTGATGAATTGATCTACCCTCATCGAGAACGAAGAGAAGACAGGTAGAAAGTCCCTCAGCCCAACTTTCTATCTTTCCTACACAAATATATGTATTTACATAATTGGTATGGCATTGGTATCATTTCTCTCAATAAATTTGAGTTAACGTAAAACAGATGAAAAAATTGAGATAAGCTTTCCTGAAAAAAAAATTATGTACCCTATTATATTAAAGAAGACAGCGGCATAACCTTTATTAAAAATGTATCCATAATGATTCCCCAGAAAAAAAAATGATTTACAAGGTAATTAAAACATGCTATTTGACATGTCTAGCGTTTTTATGATATCAAATTACAGATTTACTATCAAATAAATGGGTCAACCATTATTTCATATATATTCACAATAGATAGATGGATGGATATGATAGAAAAATAGATGAGAGAGAGAGAGAGAGAGAGAGAGAGAGAGAGAGAGGGATTTTCATGGTATGGAAAAATCATAATTGCTCCCTTTTCCCTAAGAAAAATGCGATGCTTTAAGTCACTTATCGACACCTACATCTACCGAACTTATTAGAAACTGGATAAAATTTAAAAAAGAAAAGAAAAAAAGAAACAAAACTGTGCTAGTAAACAATCGTTCCTCCAATATTTCTAAGACCCATTTCCCTTTTAAAACAGTTACGAGAACCTTTGGAAACAAGACAACTCCTAAAAATATTTAAAACGTCTAGATATCTCAGATCCTGACGTCACCACCGAAAAGTTATCCAACCAGGTTCAAATAATTATTTATCATACCTAAAATTTGCAAGAATATTGACCAAGCCGTGCAATTTTTTTTATTTCAAAGTGCGTTGATATGGTCGATATTAACGCACTTTGAAAAGAATTTTTTTTTGAAGTGCGTTAACGTTGTCCCAAAATTAACGCACTTTGTTAACGTTTAATTCGTCACGTCATAAATATGTTATAAAATGCATTGTTCGTTCAGTTATGCTCAAAGTAACGATAATAAAGATTATTATACTTTGTACAGGTGTTATCATTCAAGATGTTTATAAATGCGCATAAAAGGGTTTGTCTTGGTATTAGATATGCTGCCAGCATTGCTAGTGTGGTATTCGAGGAGTGGAATATGAAGCTAAAGAACACTAATCGAGATCAAACGTCTGTTGGATCAATACACATCGGGAGCAGAGCAAACACGGACCTCTAAAACATCAGAGGTGGGATCAGGTGCCATGGAGGAGTAAGCATCCCCTGTCGACCTGTCACACCCGCCATGTGCTCCTTGTCATGATCGGATAAACGGAAAAATTCGTAGGTAATTCAGTGTAAAAATAATGGCCTAACAATGTGTATGAAAATCAACCAAGAAGTGGGGATCGCCTATCAAGGCCTCCCTCGCCCTATTTATAATTGATAAAACTGTGTGTTGTTTTAAATTTGATATTTGCCATTTGAATACACGTACATACTCAATACGAATGAACTGTTGGAGCAACATCTCTAGCCAAGTTAAGACCTTTAAAATTGACAAGAGCAAGTCATTAGAATGGTTCTTTTCTGTTCCACATCTATTATACACAGAAACTACTAGAAGAAACCTTCTGATCTAAACACCTAGAAATGTAGCATCTTTGTCTACTAGTATCTGCCATATTCTTGACCTACTTGTTTAAATTCTGAGCATTGAAAGTAGAAGGTAGTGGACTGATTGATTGATTATTGCTTAACGCCAAGTCGGCACCTCACCATTTTTTTCGGCGGTAAAGAAGATGGATGAACATGACGAGCGAAAAGCCTATAGTGTGACAAACATGAAGGTGAAAAATCAAATCTCAGTTATATCAAATTTTTCCTTGATTGATTGTATATTGTTTTACGTCCCATTCGAGAATTTTTCACTCATATAGAGACGTCACCATATACCGGTGAAGGGATTCAAATTTTGACCTTTGCTCGACACTCAGGGCCATTGAGCAGTGAGAGATCTTTATCGTGCCAACGCCTGCCATGACACGGGGTCTCGGTTTTTAAGGTCTCATCCGAAAGACCCGCAACTTTCACTCCAAAGTGCCGAGCGCATGGCGAAGGAACAGTTGCTACCTATTTTTTATCGACTTAGGTCTGTCGCGGCCGAGATTCGAACTCACGACCTCCCGAATTTTTCCTTGATATTTCATCTAACATTAAAATATACTTTATGTAAAATCTCTGCAATTTGCAAAAATCTCACAAAAATTGAAATTATTTGCTTATGAAATGTTATACACACACTAAAGAGGGCAAAAAGAATCATTTTCTCATACTATAAAACTATATTTTTTGATATAAGTGGGTCTTCGCTCCATTTTTTCGAAAGTTAATCTTCAGAGTTTGCATAAAAAAATATACATTTTTTGGTTAACAAAAATATGGAGCAACGACCCACTATACCTTAAAAATATACTTTTATGACATAACATTCGGTTCTTTTCGAGAAATACTTGAAGTCCATTAAGTCAAGGGTCATATCACAAACATGATTTAAATGTCACTATTCATCAGGACTTGTGTAGTCTAGTGGTTAGCGTGCTAGTCTCGAAAGAAAATGATACGCATAATTTCATAAATTTCAATAATGAGAACTTTACTCTAAATACTAAATTCAAATTGAACATGATATTTATATATCTGAAGCTATAGGCTTTCTGCACGCTATGTTCGCCCATCGCCTTTATTTTTTTTTTTTTATCGGTTTTTGAAAGTTTTTTTTTTTTTGGGGGGGGGGGGGTTGTTGCTGATTTCTTTATGGCTGCCCCAGAAGGTAATGTTAATATGATACTTGATAATACCTGCACTATATCTCAAGATTAGTTCGGATATATTGTTGTTATCTCGGTCCATCCGTTCATCTGTCACACTATCTTCTTCCTCAAACTCCACTTACATTTTAAGCTGAAATAAATCGATCATTTGGAATATGATTGATTGTGTCTTGAAGATGTACAATATGATTTTTTATTTTCATCTCGGGACCAATTGAGGTTGAAGAACGACGTTTTACGCAGTAGCTTTTTTTAACATTTTTTTTTTTTAAAAATATCATTTATTTGAAAACAAAAGCATCACATACATGTTACATACAATGCATTGATTAGATTAGTTGAATCAGTACTATCTGCCATTTATAGAGTCATATAGAATAATTTATCACAAATTATCAAAATGAGAGAAAAAAAAACACAGACACAGAACAGCTAAATATTATAAGTATAATTGTATAGGTACCCTGTTATATCTGGGAGACATCTACTAGTATATGACTCTATAAATGGCATATAGTAATGATTCAACTAATCTAATCAATGCATTGAAAGTAACATGTATGTGATGCTTTTGTTTTCAAATAAATGATATTTAAAAATATATATATATTTTGTTAACATTTGGAATATGAATGCTGGTGTCCTGCACATGTGCAATAAGGTTTTGGAATTTTTCTTTTTACCCTGGAGCTAATTGGGTGACAAAACACTTTTTTACTATCAAAATCCTGTTCACAAAACCACTTTCACATATTACCCTGTACCCATACATGGATGGTGTCCTGAAGATGTACAATAAGGTGCCGGAATTTTTTATTTTTGACCAGGAGGCCCATTGGGGGAGGGAAAATGACGTATTACGTTTTTCTACAAAAACCATGTTCCCAGAACTCTCATATTTTAAGTAGCAGACCTATCGTAATTTTCGAATATGATTGGTGAAGTCCTGTAGATTTGCAATTTTATTTCTGAATTTTCATATTCATCCGGGGGTCCAATTGGTTTTTCTTACAATATTTATTTATTTATTGCAGGTCGAAAAATAGCAATGTGTTTCATCAAACACGTGTTTTTATATTTATAGTTTGTTAAAGTAAGTTAAGTGTAGTGACATTGCATGACTGGTCATGTAAAGCTCTACTGTTCTGTGTCACAGGCTTCAAGTTCAAGACTTTTGCGCTTTTCACACGCTTTACACCCACCCACCCTTCCTCTGTATAACAAATAGATACTCGGTATTACGTTTTCATTGTTGAAAATGTTAATTACAATATTCGTCTATTGTTGTAGATATGATATCAAGGCATTTATTTTTTTTTTTTATCAAGGCAGTGATCAGATGATCGCGTGTTCTATGTATGAATAAATGGGGAAGTCTTGGAATCATTACCCATAAATGATACTCTTATAATTTTGAATCAAGGAAGTAAATATTTTATGGGTTTTTTTTGGTCACCGGGTCGAATTAGAACATTAATTACAGGATACCTTTTATGTTTCTTTTTTTTTTTAGCTATTTGCACAGTACACGTGTGAGTAGTACTGTCTTATGACAGCATCTATAGCTTGAATTTGAAAGCGACCGTAAACCTTCCTTGCCAAAAGATTGATCATATTCAAGGGAGAAAAGCACTGTCTCCTCTCTCTCTGAGAAAATAATCATTGTTATAGTTTTATCAATTCATCACAATCGACGGAGACGTATATACAGCCCGGATCAAGCTAATCCGAGACTCTTCTGACGCTACCCCTGTAACATCAAAAGACAAAAGGAGGATGATTGCGTCAGAGAAATCTCGGTTTAGGATCATGACATAACTGACATGACACGACTCGCATAACTTCCCTGTAATGGAGTATGCAGTTTCAAATATAACTTAATAAAGTTAGCGAGTGTAAGTCTGATAACTTTATGGTAAAGGATTGTGTTGAATGAAATTGAGTGGCGGGAAAATGGTAAATGTACACTACTTTTCAATTTTGAGGAGTGCTTTCAAATCATATTGCAAAAATAATATTTATTTTTTACTTGGGATAATTCCTTGATTTTATACATGTCACTCGATCATGGGTGTACAATACAAAATTGTCATTGGCAATCTGGTTCTAGGAGTCTTGAGATGAAGTCTGAAGAAAAAAACGGCTTTTTTGCATCAAAAGTATGATAATAAGCATTTAATATTTCATGATATTGACTGAAGAAGAACGCAATCATTCTATATCCCAATATAAATGATGACGTCATTGGCTTCTTCAGAATTGAGGAGAGGATTTATATCCGGGCAAAACGGGATACAGCACAAATTCTACTAGTATTTATAAACATTTATCATACACTCATATTGCAACTGCGCGAAGATTATGATACAGTTGGTGAAGACATTCTTGATAAAGCATATGGCCTTGTGATAATTGCATGCAAATGCTCCGTCTGATAGCACATCTTAATGAAGCTGTCACAACCGTTTATTGTTTGTTATTTCTTTATTCAGCTCAAGAGTTAACAACCAATATATGCTTCACTCTATGCGAACAGTAATGCAAAAGAAAAATCAATGGTTTTTAACACACAGTTGTCATGTTTAACGAAGCAGCTGCAATAAAATGCTATATTAGTTTATTAAAAATACAAGTTGCACTGCGAAGAGGGAGAAAGGTGCAATAAACATGGATAATATAAATTCATTAAAAAATGCCAAGAATATAATGTATGTCTCTCTCCCTCTCCGACCCCAGTACAAAATTCTTCAAACAATACTTTTGGCGACAAAAATTGCAAATGTTCTAAGCATTTATCGTCGCTGATCACAATATGTGCCATAATGTAAGATACACTTTGTCGCCCTTCTGCAAGGAAGAAAAAAAGAGTCTCAACTCGATAGGCACATATTTTCGCCAATGCCAGTATGTACCGGTGGACGACAATATGTACAGTGAGGGTAGGTTCATATTGTTGCCGATGTCAGTGTGTACCGGTGGACGACAATATGTACAGTGAGGGTAGGTTCATATTGTTGCCAATGTCAGTGTGTACCGGTGGAACAATATGTACAGTGAGGGTAGGTTCATATTGTTGCCAATGTCAGTGTGTACCGGTGGACGACAATATGTACAGTGAGGGTAGGTTCATATTGTTGCCAATGTCAGTGTGTACCGGTGGACGACAATATGTACAGTGAGGGTAGGTTCATATTGTCGCAATATGTACAGGCTAAGAAATTTACCGTGACGGTCCCTTTCCTTACAAATAAATAAATGAATAAATAAATTAACTAAAGAGCGTTACAGTATCGATGCAATACTCTTTCGAACCCCCAATCCAAGCAGGGGGACAACAACTGTAAAAGTCTGTATGATACAATTGCTTTCACATTATGTAACGTGTACACATTCATTTAATTGCAGATTGTGGGAAATAATGTGATTACATAATGAAGTTGCTTCCTTGATATTTTGTTCCTTGTGAAGCGCAAACGAAGGGTCGCAACAAGAAACTGTTTTATAAATCATTAAAAAAAATTAGCACAGACTTCAGCTTTCAAAACAATAGCAGTAGTGAAATACATTCTAACTTGAATGAAATATTTTCAAAAGAACATTAAGAGACGTCAGCACAACAAGGTTTCTTTTGTCTGTTATATTAGATAACATGTTATTTCATCAATTCCGAATAAAACAAAATGTTCACTATTAGTAGTATACTTCTGAGAAAAAAATATATATGTACAATAAAACAACAGCTTGAAGACGTTGATTTCTGCAAGTATGAACTAGTCTAATTACATGTACTTCATCAATTGTTTGTTCTTTCAATCTTGCGATGTT
This sequence comes from Saccostrea echinata, assembly GCF_033153115.1. Classification (NCBI taxonomy): domain Eukaryota; kingdom Metazoa; phylum Mollusca; class Bivalvia; order Ostreida; family Ostreidae; genus Saccostrea; species Saccostrea echinata. The sequence goes on along the minus strand of NW_026889813.1, from coordinate 755,465 downwards.
TTGATAAAATTCGATGTCGAGGACAGTGTTTGGAAGACTGAAACAGAAAAAATGTAAACGTAAAGACGTGCTAAGTAGAAGAATCGAATACCAATTTCCGTTAATTATAAACGTGCATTAGATTGGCAGTGATATATGCATGTACCTTGTAGAGTTGACGTGAGGCTTCGTCGTCTAGATTCACAGAAATTCCTACGAGAAAAGAAAGATAACCTAAGTAAGGTCCTGAAAGTTCTACGATTAGTTTTGATATAAATTTTTTAGACACATATTTACTTTTTGCATGCGTATGAAGATTACGTGTTTTTTTCCTCTCTCTCCAAATTATACAAAATCATTAACGATGCTAAACTGGCTGGTGATAGGGCTTAATGTATTTGTGGTAATCGTGGAAACATTTAAAGGACCTCTTTATTGAATATTTTAGTAAAATAACTAATCTAAAGAGATTGTATGAAGTGTAGACCTCACCTAAAGAATGTGATTCTTTATAATATTTGACCGCATCCCTGTTACTGGAGAACTACAATAGATAAAGAAAATTACATACTAAAATCCTCACAACATCAAGGGTCCTGCATGAGTTCACATGGTCATGAGACTAATTGGACTCGGAACCCTTGATGTTGTGAGGATCGATCGATGCCACAGCATGTCAGTACAAGCAGACCTATATCAGCTTGAATTTAAGCCCAAGGGGTTGGAATAGGACTCGAGGGCTGATATGACATATGATATAGATTTAAGTATGTATATACTCTATATTTATCATATTATGTATTCAAAATATTTGATATGTGATTCCTCATTTCTTTTTCTTATGTCAGTAAATTAAGTTTGATGTGTGTATAAGACCACCTTCTGTAAAATTGTACATGTATATGAGAACCTTCCGTAAAATTAGATCCACTTATATGGTCATTCGAAAACTTACTGAGTCAACAAATTGTATAGTATTGTGTATCAATAAAATAAAGATATGTCACTCGTCAGCTTTTGAGAAAAAATTAGTCAGAACCTCTAACTTGGAAACTATTTAATAAATTCAATTTTTTATAACATATTTGAATTAAACAATGCAAATTCTACAATATTCAATTTAAAAACTGCTCACAAAATTATAAAGAAACAAGATTTTGGGGACTATTTTTTGTGGTGGAAGCATATTTAGATGGTTTTTTTTTTCAAATCTATACATTTGTAAAAATTTTAATAAATATCTTGGAACTTTAGTCCTACATACATGTACTTTTACTCTGAGAATATGTTTTCATTGTTACATGTATATGATAGGAATATTAAATATAGGTTTCAGTTAACATCTTGAGAACAAATTTTACACATTCACTCAACAGACTTTGCCAAGAAATGAAGATATATTGAAGTCGACATAAAATTTACATTGTTTTTTTTCCTTGAAAATCGCATATTTTGACCAGTATCTCAAAATTTACATCACTGGCCCCAACTTTTTCTTCATTATTTAAAACTACACGATACTTCCAACCGATCATCACTAAGTCTTAAAAAGCTTGATACAAGAAAATATTTTTTTGCCTATCTAGATTTTCAATACCCCAAATATGATTTTTTTTTTAATGCGAAGAGGTCACATAATAATTAACACGCATTAATTTGAAATAATTTTAAAATAATAAATATTATTCAAACTATTTTACATAAAATAAGATTATATATATTGCCATGATTATATCTGATAAATATGATAAAGATTAAGTGATTAACCTAAAAGTTACAATTTAGGTGCAAAAAAGGTCAAGTTACTTGTACATTGTATTGTTGTTCAGTAAGATGCACACTGACCCCCAGTTTTCTTTTCAATTTTGAGTCATGCTATATAGGTAGTTATCCAAAATATACTTCTCAAAAAATACGTGATACAACTCATGTCAGGGGTGACATACCTTATTAAATCGAAAACGTAATTTTCAATTTGATATCCATTTTTCCACTCCGGTCTGAATTTCGGACCGGTCTTGTAGAGTAGGCTTTCCCCTATAAAATTTTTCCACCGGAAAATAGGCCATTAAGTAGGATCCCCCGTAAAATACGTAAAATATACTCTAGAGTAGGATCCCCCCCACAGAAAATGACTCTAGAATAGGATTTCCCCTACGGAAATCCAACATCAGATTCGATTTTCCGGGGGGGGGGGGGGATCTTACTCTGTGTAATAGTTATAGAGTGCAATTTCCCTCAGAGCCAATTTTCTTTCTTTTGACAAAGATAAACTATTCTGAAGGAGTAAAAAAGACATCACTCTTTTCTGTGATTTACTGCTCGAAAGACGTAAACTATATCGGTTTCTTTTATAGGTCAGCTGCAATTTTTAAAGAAGAAATATGTCATATTGTAAAGTTTTTTTAAGTCTCCTGAGCTCCTTTTTGTAGGTTATGTGCAATATAAAAAATATATTTTACCTCTTTATTGCGTCCAAAGAAGTATAAGATTTCCCGATGAAGTTGTCGTTTCACAGGGGGAATGTCACGTCTTACGAAAGGATACACTAAGGATGGTGTCGCTCTACGGGAGTAAGGTGACTGAGTTCGGGAACTCGATTGAGAATCGAACACGAACGGCAGTGTTGTTGACGCTCGTTCGATTGGTTCGAGTTTACAGGGTACCCGAATTTCTCTAACATAGTTTGCTACCGGGTTCATAAAAGTAAACATGACGCAATATATGTACAGCAAGGAAAATCACATCCTCCAAGTTTTTTTCCTTTGGGGGGGGGGATTTTGACGGAGTCCCTCACTGGGGTCAGTTGGCTATCCTCCCTAAAGCACGTTCATCCTTAAACCTCACAGAAAAAATCCACCTGAAATACGTGTAGAATTATTTAAAGTCAACTATATCCAGATTTTGATTCAAGTGTCAAAAGAGCATAAAATAAATAAAAACTAATCTCGACATTTGCAAGTACCATGAAATTTAAAACTCTTTAAAGTGTATTTGTACAATTTTGATTCGTCAACAAATTACATCAAATAATCACCATGTCCTCTGAAATGAACAAGTACAAGTCAATAGAATATACTCTGTAGTAAATATTGATGTAAGGAAATCATAATTACTTACCACATCTCTCCATTCAATAAAAATTGGATTATATATTTTTTCTAAAGTTCGTTCCACCTCACTCAGCGTCAAGTTTGGTAACAGTTTACATTGAATATGCATGGAGATGTAATAGGGTAGTTCATATTAAATCTATGTAAAGTATTTTAAAAACACAGAGTGGCCGTGATAATATACATTTCTTCTCAACTTAAAGTTCAAATATTTGATAGGGATTAAGAGAATGTTCATCAGAACACCACCTCGCCGTCCAGGGGAACAAAGAATCGATTTGAATGCAACCATCAAACGTCTCCAAAACTTTCCTTAATTCGGGTGGTTATGAAACGCCTAATCAAATAAATAAATCATTTCGCAAAATATCACATCTCAGTTCCCTAGGAACATAAAAGAGACTTTAAGGAGACACGTGTCTTTGCTAGGTTTCAATTCTCTGGAATTGTTTAGGGTTTATATATACTCAATACTCTGAGCTTATGAACTGTCCATGTATCCACGATAAGGAACTTTCATTTAGAATATCTTATAATCAATGTCATTCTAATAGCTTTCATAAGAAAAGAAGTGTACTCCGGTAAAATTAATTGAGTCTATCTATCTCAAAATAGAATTACATCAATCGATCGATTTCTTCTAGAGTAAATAAATTTTCTAAGTGCAGGGATCATCAAGGGAAAACTTTTTAAAAATTTTTTTTTATTTTTGTACAGAGTGATATTTTGTACAATTTTAATATGCTTTTAAAATATTAAGAGAAAAGAATTAAGATTTCAAATTCATTAGAATATTTAATAGCGAATTTAAGACGCTTACCTTTAAAGAACAGACTAGGCATTATAATGATTGTCAATAATTTGTCTTGAGTGTCACAGACCGCATAAAAATGGGTGTTTAAATGCAATAAAACAAGGACTGTCAAAAATGCATGCACTAATACTTTGTTTTGTTAACCAACAAATGATAAAGACCATTTACAATACCCTGACGCTATGAAAGGGATCAAACTTTTCTTCAATTGTGAGAAAGTAATTTTTTTTTATCCCTCATATATCTAGACATTTACATCTTTATTGAATTAAATTGGTCTGGGCACATATATATGCATTTAACGCCCACATCTTAAATCTTCGAGAAGAGCACGGATCTCTATCAAGATTTTGAAGCTAAAATTTCGTGAATTTTACTGTCATTTTTTAAAAATTATCATAGAATGATATTGTTAAATTCATCAAATATAAACGCTTAAATATCAGAACTATCAATTCTTGCAAAACATGTATAATGAACATAAAGTTTACAGAATCTGGCATCATATGTTAGAAAGTATTAAATAAGTGAAGATGAAACTTAAAATATCTTTTTGTTTGTTTGTTTGTTTTTTGGTAATAAATGGAATCATGGTATTTCAATCTCGTACATTGAAAGCATGATTCATAATTATACTCCCCAAACTCCTTTAGGTTTCAACAAAACAGTACAGATTAGGTGTAATGGGTTCCTACATTATACAACTATCAAAATTGAATGCAAGGACATGCATGCATGTGTGCTCAAATCTGATTCACTAATACTTTATAGATTGTATCGCTCTTACTACTGAATATAATTCTTTGAAGTTTAAGACATTGGCGTATAAGGCACTATAAGAATATATATATATGTGAGAAATCTAGAAAATACGCGCAAGGACGTGTGCTGAAATCTGATTGGCTAAGGTTCTTAGTATTTATAACGTTCTCAATGATGTTACTGAAAGATGAAATTTAGAGTACGTATAAATAATACAAGTTACTACATTATTCAATCATCAGAAATAAATACACGGACATGCATGCACGCTCGCTGATTTCTGATCGCTTAATATTGATGTTGTTGAACTTTCTATGTTCTCAGTGAAATTCTTTGAAATTTAAAATGGAACTTTTTATAACGGCTTTTTATCATATTTAGTACATGTATATAGTAATTTTCGAAATCATGTGCTTGCATGTGTACTTAAATCTGGTTTGCTTAAGCTCACTGTGCTATATTTGCATTGCTATTTCTTCAGAATACTTTTGAAAATAAGTTATTAAAGTCTATAATGCAAAGATTAAGGTTTTACTTAACCAAAGTAAGTGGGGGGGGAGGCGTTTGGAGAACATCTGTAACGGTCTCCGATACAATTAGAACTAGTTTGTTTTTGAATTCGCTTTTAAAGGGTATTCAAAGACCAAAACGTTTGTTTCCTATCGATTTCCAAACATAACAATATTATAGTGTCACAAGAATGCTTCTGAATTAAGCTATGACCTTCTGAATAAAACTCCAATATGACACCTCTTTCTTGTGACACGTTTCTAATTTTGTGTCAGTTGTTTTAAAATAACAAACGGTATCACATTTGAACTTAATTCTTTTTACCGACCTCATTCATGTCACATTCACAGTTCATTTATTACATAAGGGGTGGGGGGGGGGGCGTTGAACCTAAACGGTTCAAATTCATCCTCATTCTTTCAAGAGCTGCGGAAGATATCACCCTTGTCATACGAATTCTATTCACATTTTATTTTTATTTACATGAATTAAACAAGATTAATTCTAATCAAAACCATTTTATTTTGGCAACATTTTCTTTTGCTTGTTTGAAGCTCCCCCATCCTCATTTAATAAAGAATTTCTAAATTTTACTTCATGTCTGTGCACCGATTTGACACGCAAAACCAATTACATTACTGAATCTATCTAAAGAGCAGACCTTTGTAATATCCATTGCACAAAATCACCACAAATTTGAACAGTAGCTCGTAAAAGTGAAAAGTGAATACTACGTCTAATAGGCTCTAAAAAATCCCCAATTAATTTCTCTATGACGCAGATCTGTTTTCAACCCATTAAGAGCCATCTCTGGATTAGAGCAATGTTGTGTGTTTTTCAGATGATCGAGAAGAACAGGTTCTGGAGTGAAGGGTTTTATTTGCAATTGCAAGCAATACTGAGAAGCAACACAATATGAGCTCTTAACAAAAGCAACGAAAGGATCCCAAAACGAGAAAAAAACTCAATATCTCAATAATTCCACTAAAAGGCAACGTTCAGCTGGTCTTCAAGGACACCAAGTGATACCATAAAAACACTTCAAATCTGTTACCTTAGGATGTCATGAGGTGCTTTATGTGAGATGAACATTTTTAGGCGGCGTGCGGAAGTTTATCATTGGTTTAAATAAAATAAGTTAGAAAATTAATACTGTATACAGGAAAATTTTCACCCCTTTCGCCCTAGGGCGAATTTAAAAATGGGGACGAATTCCAAGAAGACAGTGTTAGCTCTTTAATACAACTATCTGGGAGAATTTAAAACGGGGGGGGGGGGGGATAGTTCGAAAGTGTGCTAGGGGAAAATAACCGCTATGTTTTTGCTTCTTGCAATGTCAATTCCTCTGAATATATCCTTTAAGCAACCTCGGGCTCAGTGTTCTGGAAACCCAGCACATAGCTCAATATTCCAAAAACAAGCCACGTGATTTATGCGCAAAAAGATTCAACTTGAGATCTCCGATGTATATAATTATTTTATTCTTATGTCAATGGTTTACAAAGTAGGACATCCAGTAACTTAAACGTTTTTGTTCAAAGAATTTAATATTGTCCAGTCTTTAGAAATATTTAAAAAATGAAACTGTGTGTGTGTGTGTTGTGTGGGTTTGTGTGTGTGTGTGTGATCACAGAGGGAAAGGGAACAGCCACAACTATGGAAAATATTTTGCAAACACATTTTTAAATTTTGAAATATGAAACTTTAATCCTAAAGTCAGACTACATCTGCAATTAGTTTGAGTGAAAAATTACATCAATAATAATAATAATACATTTATGTCAGTGAAAATTTTCAAATAGGCCTACATTCAAGGTCTAAAACTAGATGATCCACATGAGGGGCATAAGACTTCACATGTTCAATGTGCAAAATATTTGTCCTCCATTGTTGTGGTAAATGGATTTTTTCCAAAATATGTTTAATGCTTTTGGAAACTTCTTCAGACCAGTCCATCCATTTGTTCTTTGTTGCTGTCTTCAATGACTTTTCTGAAAACGTTCCATCAGGCACACCATTGCTTGAATATGAACATAAATTTAATTCTGTATCAGGAAAGTTTTGATCTAGGTCTTTAAAGTCATGAACAGTTTTGCCTTTTGAACATTCTCCAATACAAATTTCAGGGGAGTTTATTTTCACTTCTCGACTCTCTACGTTGCCGTGAATATGGAGAATTCCACCCGAACCAATCTTTAAAGCTGCACAGGCTACTTCCCAACCCGGCTCTGACGACGGAATCAATCCCAAATTAACCCGATCCGCAATGTTTTTTGGGCAGTGCTGTAATAATAAACAACCAAATACAATTGATACATTTCATTAAAATGTTTACCATAGTGGTAATCACGAACAAGCTAATTCTAAATATAAATTTTGAAAGTCATGGTCATGTTTTGAGAAAAAAAACTGTTTGAGCAGGAGAAAATAAATGATCACATCTGTTCCAGGAAAAAGTTCTACAAAACAAGAGTTGCATCTTTAATTACAAAGTACTTCGTATTTTCAAAATGGATGAACTAAATACCGATCGAAATCATCACAAGATCAAGAGAGTTACATGTTAATGGACAGGCATTATAAATATAAACACTTGTCTGGTTACACTACCTCTCGGTTGTCTCCGAAGTGGATCGTACATCTATCTTCCACTTCATTCAGACTAAGATTTCTCTTCAACGCCTCCGCAGCATCCGGGTTCCATTCACAAGCATGAACAAAGCGGGCTTTGCTGTGAACTAAGTAGGGCAAAGTGAAATATCCAATACCTGTTATAAAAGTAAAAGTGTGCACATATTTAAAAATATTCAAGTAAATAAAGTGTGAAAGAAATATAATATAGAAAACATGTGAAAAAAAAAATTAATATAGTAAACGTATACGAAATAGGAAGATCATTGAAATACGTAATGTTCTTGTTAATACAAATCAATCATTGTAACACAGTAAAGCTTCCAAGTTATTCTTATCTAATTCATTTTAAATATTTTTGTCACAGAAGCAATAAATGAGATATAGTAAGGCAAAAATTGTCTACTAATATTGAAATCAACAATAAAATTAAGGAAGTATAACATTTAAAATTAAAGGGATATAATTAATCTGAATCAGTATCTATTTTCATCCACTATAAACAAACATGTGACAAAGAAGGTGACAAAATAGTACAATTTAAAGGTTTAAAGTTCAAAGATCAGGTCTTTCAACAATCTGTTTGAATTACGCTGGGAACTAATTGTGCTCCTTTATTAGCCGACCTGTTTTTATATTCTTACGAAGCAAAATTTATTCAAACACTTCTACACTAGAAGAGAAAACTCTTGCTATGGCCCACAACTCAACATTTAGATATACTCGACGACATTTTATCAATAAGCAATAGTTACTTTCATTCATATGATGATTCGATATATCCCAATGAACTCGAAATAAAAGACACCATAGAGTCTGCCACATCAGCACATCTATGAAAATTTCCTTCAATGTAAATAATACATAGGGCGCATGGCAGGTGTGACCTGTCAAGAGGCACCTGATCCTAACTCTGAAATTTCCGGGGGTTCGTGTTTTGTCATTCGTGTTGCCCCGTTCGTTCATAGATTTGTATTGTTTGTAGATTTTTTTTTTTTGATCGATCACTGTTCGTTATCTTTCACCTTTTACATTTCATATTTGGATATTTCACTGACTAAAGACGATAAGTGACAACTAATAACTAAACTGTATGACAAAGGGGATGACTTCAGCTTTTCCATCGTCAACAACCCATGTAGTAATATTCCAGCATCACCTGCATATGGTGTTTATGTCTCCCAAATGATTCGATGCGTTAGAAAATGCTCCGAGTACGATCAATTTTTAAACCGAAGCAAGCTACTGAAAAAAGTTGATGTTCCAAAGATTTCAACAACCCTGTTCAAAGTCAGGTTTTTGCAAATCCTATGGTCGTTATAATAACCTTCCTTGTAAATACAACCTATAGTTGGATCGTATTTTGTCTGACATGCTTCATACCTTAAAACATAGGACTCACCGTGGATGTGACCAGTCAATAGGGGATGCTTAATCCCCCTAGGCACTTGATCCCACCTCTGGTGTTTCCAGGAGAGTGGGGGTTTTTTTGCCTTCGTTTTGTTTATTGGGTTTTTGAGATTGATCACTGTTTTTACATTAACAGCTTTAAAAAAAAACACTTTAATTCAGGAAACAACTACAGAGTACTTCAGAGAACAAACAATGCAAGACTTCACATTCACATGACCTTTACATATGCCATTATTTAAACTTTACAACTTTACAACAAGCATAATTTCAGATGTTTGATTAGAAGTATTGCAGTTTCTATGATTACCTTTAAAAACATCCTTTGACTACCTTCCACTTCATCTTATTATTTATAGAATTTTGTGAAGAAAATAACTTTTAGACGAAAGCTTGAGATGACTATTTTACACCAATGAATGATGATAGTACATGTTTACATCTCAACAAATTAGACGATAATAAGACAAATGCAAAGGGATTTTTTTTTCTAATACAACTTGAATTCAATAATCTGGTACCTACTTCATCGTCGTAGCTTCAAGCTATAGTAAAACTGAAGAGGGCAATGAGCTTTTAATTACGATGATTTCAAATTACCAGCAAACGGGCGACAAGTTCCTAATGAGGAGGTGGGAATTTGCAGCAAGAAAGGAAAGTCGAACCATTATTTTGAAAGGCGGAATATACACACAATTACACTAATTTGCTTGATGAAACATTGCACTTACAATTGTGGCTTCATCCGTTACTGACCTGCATATAAATCTACAACAGTTTCTCCTTCACAGCAAAAACTGGCAATGCGAATTTTTTCGGTCACATTTCCAGATGAGAACATACATTTCGTGACATCATATGTGTACCTGTTAAAAAACGTCCTAATACTAAGAGAAAGACAGAAAGGTATGCAAAAGTACATGTCATATTCTCGTCCTGTATATTTTGTCGTCGGCGACAATATTATGCACCTATACCTGTAACCTCACTGCACTTATCGCCGTCCATCGACACATATTGTCGCCGGCAGAAAAATTATATATATACATATTGTCGCTGAAGACAATATGTACCCCTCACCACACATATTGTTGCCCCATATTTGGGGGCATGTACTTTTTTAGTTTTGTGAACGTAATTGGTTTGCAAATCATACAGAATTGTTACGTTGAATAGCTATATATTCATGAAGCGCAATGATGAAGGACAATGTAGGGTAACGGCCGAATTTGACCCCTTATTTGATGTAAAAATCAGAACACAGTTAAAACTGTGATAGTTTGTTTATAAGAACTTAAAATGATGCTTGTTTTAAAATCAACACTAATTTTGATTCAAAGATTACAAGGAGGCCATAAAAGGGTGTGGAAGTGGGACATTTTTCGAATTTCCTAAATTGTGGTGGAATTTCGTCAAATTTAAGATTCTTTTCACTTCGGGGAAACACAGAGCACAAGCTTTTCTATCTGAGATATTCATACACAAGATGCATCTGATACTAGTGTATGAAATATATAAATTTGGTAGATAGGCAAGCTTGTGCTCTTTGTTTTCTGAAACAAAATGTGCTGTAAAATCGATGAAAATTTGCATAAAAATAAGAAAATTCGGAAATTGACATATTTCCTGGCCTTCCTGTGACCTCTCTGTATCCATTAACTTAGAACCGGTACTCATTTTTCGACAGGGGTGACAACAGGTTTTCATTGATAAACTGTTGCGTCATTCTAAAAGATATCCCAAACCAGGGGCCAAAAAGGGGTCTTAGCCTATCTTGTCCTTTAAATCGAAAATTACACTTACATCTTTAGTTGTCATGAGATTGCAAATTCACTAAAATAAAAAAAATCATCTTTTTAACACACAATTGTCATTTTTATCTCTTATAAAGCAGTTGGAATAAAATATCTTTAAGATACAAGTTACGCTGTCACTCTCTTTGACCCCAGTAAAAATACTTTGCAAACAATACTTTTGGCAACAAAATATGCAAATATTTTGCAGCATAATTCGTTGACGAGCACGATATGTGCCAATATGATAAGTAAATTTTGTCACCCATTCTGGATGGAGAAGAAAAGTTCACTTTGGCACATATTGTCGCCGGTGTCAATATGAAATAATGGACGACAGTATGCGCAGTGAGGGAGGTATATATTGCCGCCAGTACCAATATGACTGTACTGTCACAAGTTATATTGTTTAGTAAATTCCCTTTAGTAAACAACACTGTCCTAACAAAATTGTCTTGTAATGAACATATGTACTGTAGATTGTAATTAGTACTATTCTGCAAAACAGTTGAGAAACAATATTAGATTATAACAATTATATTGTAGTTAAGCACTGACCTGATTCCATTATCGACGTGCTCCACATATCCGTTTTCTCCCAAGAGAAGGGACACACATGGGGTACGGTATCCATTGGAAACAACACTTCCTTTTAGTGCCAATTTCTTGCAAGATAGAATTTTTGCGATCAAGTGCCAGATTTCGTTACCTGAAATAGAATTATATATCAATACCATTTTTTTAAAACTCTTGACGTCTTCTTTTTGTTATACCGGTATTAACCCCATGTTATATAGATTTCCCCTGATGCAAAACTATATAAAAGATTTCCCATGATGCAACAAATTATCGCGCATGGTCAGACTATTTTTTCATAAGAATAACAAAGTTGCTGATCAGAAAAAGAAACATGAAGACGACTTATTGTCCGAGGTATGACCTGATGAGAGGATGGAGGTTCAACATTCGAATATCGAAATTAGCGTTGCATTAGTACTGATTTAGTTATGTATTATTTTGAAATATACCAGTGCTAAATCTTGTACCGGAAATACCGGTATACAGTCATGTAACATTTCCTAACAGAAAATGTAGACTGTTAAAATAAAATCCATAAATGATTTTTTTAAAACGTGTGACTCATCAAATTATTCTATCAATCAAAGATTACACGTAACTAAAATAAACAAATGACTGAGGGACATTATTAATTCTTCTCTTACATTAAATCCGAGGTGAATAGTGACAAATTTCCAAAATATTCCTTGGAGCTTTTAGCTTTCAATGTCACTATTCTACATTTGTATCTATAATTAAAATATGCCTTCTTATTTTAAGCTGGGCCTGGAAAAATTACTTTTTAATACCCTCATCAAGATCTTAAAGAGGCTGTTGATCAATGCAATGGATGACAGAATTAGGGATGTCACCTTAATTATGAGCCGTAGAATGCAATCAGTCATGAGCTGAGAGCTGCTGGACAGTGAAATCAGCGGTAATGTACCAAACATTACAGCGAACCAGTGCCCCAAAGGAGACTTATTAGGATGTGAAAAGAGAAACAATGGGAAACCATTATCTCAGAAATGGAAGGGTCATCTGCCTCGTTTCATACAACCCTGTAGAAGCTCGATAAACAAGCATAATTGGACAGCTAGAGTTTCCACTTTTATTACATATAAGCCAATTTAGATTCCTGGAATTTAATATACGGATACGTTTTTTTCTCTTGACAAGATTACAAAACAATGTTTTAACCCATTTGCTAATGTTTCACTTTAAGACTGTCGGGTGTACAGTATTCTTCATTAGCGTTGTGTAATCTCAAGCATCTATAACATATATTTTCCCCATTCCCTGAAACATAACACATTGTTTATTACATATGTTTTACAGTTTTTAATTTCCTCCAAGAAAGAATTATTCTTTTGCATGTTTCACCTGTTTTACAACTGTAACTCAAGTGCAAAGGATTTGGAGGAATTCCTACAAGTATCCATTTATTGCAATAGAAAGGGGAAAAAAACAAACTGTGCACATTATTTAATGAAATTAATGTTTTATTTGGATAAAATGTCAGAATTCGTCTATCTATCACTGGAATATGAGAAATTATATCTTGGACCTCGCCAGAGAATACGGGACTTATCTACAATAAGCCTATAGTTTGCCTGATTAAATACAGACCATGTTGATTTTTTAGACTAATAGTTTTTTCATTTGATTGTCCTCGTTTTTCTAATATCTTTTCAAAGTATCATTGTTTTGATTTACAGAGATATGACATTGACAAATAACATTTTGGTTACGAAATAAATCTAAAAGGTAGCAACCGTAATACATTGATTTTGTTCTCTTTCTCCTCTCTCGGCTAATTACGAACTAGATTTTATCTCTACGTACCATTCTATTTCTTTCGCTCCATTAGAGACACAATCTTACCGAACTGTTTCCAGAAAGGATCTTGAAAGTAGCCCCCAAACATAACCAAGTCACCATGGCGTTCCCATTGTCTCGGAATATCATTTCTATATTCTTCCGCGAGCACTATGCCACGGTCGCACAGGAACTTCTCTATACCAGACACCATTTGTTGGTATGGAGTGGCAATATGGTTCTTCTTTGAGGACGGTAGTTTGACATGGACTATTTCCCAATCAGCAATATTCTCGGTAGTAAATGCTTTTCTTATTATTGGTTCCAAGCATTTGCCTTGATCCAATATCGGAAGTATTACTTTGCCATCTTTTGAACTTTTCGATCGTCTGTTAGAGTCGTATAGATCAGAACTTTGCAGACACTTCCTAAAATGAATGAAAGTGTATTTTCATGTTTTTGAATTTGTCAATGGATTACTGAATTATACTAAAATAATTTTCCTTTCTCTCGAGAACCGTTGGCGTTTGACCAAGAATTATTACTTGCGTCCATCAACTTATCATCCCTATAGACCCAAAAACTAAACAATTATTCATAATACTTACAATTTTGCAACAATTAATAAATGTTAGTACATGTATTTTCATGTTGATAAGATTGACTATCTCATTCTAGACACCAAAATATTTTACACTTTCCTTATATTCGGTGTTTTCAACTCATTTTAATAGTCCCCAACCCACTCTGACCTCCGTTTTCCTAACAAAGGGATGTAAAGGGTACCAATGATGGAACTCCATATTTTCATATTTTGAAGACTACTGTACCAAAAAAATTATCAAAATAATATCAGCGTCATGCAGTCTCATTAAGATGGTATAACCACGATTTTTCTGTCATTTTTTTATTGACAAAACATTGGGCCATATTAAATATTTCAAAATAAAATCAAACTTTATCAATACAGTGATAATATTCGCGTGAGTAATTTATATTTGCGATCGCCTCTTCGTCATAGAAAAACAACTGAAAGAATACGTCCATTAAGTCACATGCTTTGTTGTTGATCTATCACAAGAAAGACGGATTTCTTTTTTTACTAAGAGGACTATGGTTGAGAACATATTAATAATGCCCTGTTCACACGGAGAGTTTAATTCGCAGTAAATTAATGCGAAGTAAACTAATGCGAAGTAAAATTTTATTTCTACAGTAAGACTTTTCAGTAAGGCTATTATGACGTCATTTTCAAATCACGTCACCTTACGCAGAGCAAATCCATTTGACATAATGTCATAGTGTCTATACACATTTCAGTGATTAACGTAATTTTCCTTTGTTTTGCACTAAAAATGGCATAGGTACCTATAACCTATAATAGCACAAAATTTAATTCGAATTAGCTTCGCTTAGCGTTCACACGGAGCTAATGCGAAGTAATTTAATGCGCAGTAAACTAATTCGAATTAAACTAATTCGCATTAAATTCTCCGTGTGAACGCGGATCAAATTTAATTCGCAGTAACTTACGTTTAATTCGAATTAAACTCTCCGTGTGAACAGGGCATAAATGTAAATATTAAATATATAATCAAAACTTTATTGTGCTTTATTGTAATTAAATATTTGTGCTTTATTGGGTATACTATGTACGTGTGTCTTTATATCGATGGCCATGATAAACTAGTATTTGAATTCTTATCTGGACCAAGAAAATTCTCTCTCCATTTAAAGTATGCACGTCATGTCATTGTAAGAACCAGTTGCTGTTTTTTTTTGCTTGTTTGTTTGTTTGTTTGTATTGCTTTTTGAAAAATGTTCTGGACAGACAGACAAACTAGCAAAGTAATCTTCCCTCTCTATGATCGTAATGATGTGGCTAGATTCTATTTCATTTACTGCATTCACACTGAAGGTTCTTAAACGAAATTAAAGCTTTATACCCCAAAACCGGATTTTAAATTTGTAAATGTATGTATAATTTAATTTATTGTCTCAAAGTATTTTCATTTCATAAACTGACAAGAGTAGTTTAAAATCTTCCATGCAACAGGACGGATTAAGAAATACCTAAAACATTTCCACTGAAAATTATAACTTACCTGAACTGTGAAATCACATAACTGTTCCCCCGCTTTCGCGAAAGCGAATGGACATTTTATCTTATTCGTCTGTCAGTCTGTCTGTCACAAAAACTATAACCTTAAATTGGCCATAACTTTTGAATGACAAAAGTTTAGGCTTTCATATTTCACATGTACATTACCTGTGACCTTTCCAATTATACTATGATTTTTAACCCTGTGACCTTGACCTTGGAGTTTGACCTATTTAAAAAATTTTAACATTATTTTCAATTGGTTATTATAATTTTTGAATGAGAAAAGACTTAGCTTTCATATTACACAAGTATATTATCCGTAACTAGACCTTTCTAAAAATAATTTTTGACCCTGTAACCTTGAATTTGATGTTTGACCTACTTTGAACTTGGTGTTTGACCTACTTTTCACAAATTTTATATTTGCTTATAACTTTTGATTGAGAAAATATAGGGCTTTTATATTTGACATGTGCATTACCTGTGCCAAGACATTTCCGAGTATGCTATCTTCTTACCCTTGACCTTGACTTGCATATTTGATCTAATTTTCAAAAAATTAACTTTGGTGATTTCTTTTCAATGACATATGATAGGGCGTTCATATTTGACAAGTGCATTACTTGTGTCAAAATGTTTCCGAATGTGCTATGATCTTTGGCCCTGTGAACCTAAGTTTGACCCAATTTTCAAGCATTTTGTCAGTGTTGCTAATTTCACATGGTTTTATACAAATACCTTAATAATTTCTTAGTAACTTTGCTAAACACATTTTTTTAAAAATAAGGTCAGGGTCAAAAAAAAGGTCAAATCACAAAATGTTAATAGAGTTGAATAGTTCTCTCCAATATGTATCAGCATATAAGGTTTTATAAAACTATCTTGAATAACTCCTTGAAAAAATAAGCTAAACAAAAATGTTGAAAAGTGAGGTCAGGGTCAAAGAAAAGATCAAGGTCAAAAAATGTTAACGCAGTTAAATAGCTCCCATCAATTTGTTCCATCATATAACGCGCTTTACTCAATTTGTTTGCACACACCGTTGCAGTTATGAGACATTATCTTTCAAAAAATAAGCATTCAATACTTATATTTGCATTTTTAACTCCTTGTCTTGACTACAAATGTGATTTGTATTTCAAAATCCCTATATTATCCTTCGGGTAAGTTACAATTAATGGAAGAGCCATTGCAACAGTTTCTGTTCAATGTGAGCATGAATTTTGATTTTCGCTTATGACGTTGCAATTCCACGGCGTTCAGCGTTTGTGACGTCAAAATAAACGTATACCTTTTGACCCCCTGTCCCTGTTATGGTGTTTTGAATGCCGTAGTTTTTCACACAGTTTATAAGCAAAAAATATGTGTAATGTAAATATTAAAAAAATTCTTGAAGAGTTTCTTTGAAATTGAGTTAAAGAAATTTTTAAGTGAGGTCAAGGTCAAAGGTAAGATCAAGGTCCAAAACTGTTGATGCATTTGAATAGCTCTCATAAAAGAATCAGCATATGAAGTTTGATAAAAACATCTTGAATAGTTTCTTAGAAACTGACGTAAACGCAAAGAGTGACGGAAGGACGGACATGACAAACACTATATGCCCCGGTCATATTCATGGCGGTGCATAAAAATTCGGAAATAGGAAATTTTCAAAGTCTAAGGGCAAAAACGTTTTATTAAAATGGGTCAATCGACATGAAACTCGAAAATGATCTTATGTTATCAACATAAAGTTATACACCAAACATCAGCTCATTATCTACAAGCGCAGCCAAAATAAAGTCTGCAAAACTAATTATGACGGAATGAGAGACTGAAAGAGTTTTTATTTACATAGTCCCAGCCATTCCATGGCGGGGCATTAAAACTTTTGATGAACAGATGGACGAACAACGAACACTAGTTCTCTCTGTACTTTTAAACTTGCCCTTCTTGTCTTCGACTCACACTAATACAATGTAGAACGTGTTGCAAAACTTTATAAAATTAAGATATAAATATACTGTATCTTTATAGAAAGACAGAATACCATAATAAAATATATATACAGTGTATATATATATATATATATATATATATATATATATATATATATATATATATATATATATATATATATATATATATATATATATATATATATATATATTCAAACCTCATATACAACACCATAAAACTTGACCCATCAATCCTTTTATTGTCAGAATCATACTTTTTGCACGTTAGCTCATGTCTTAGATGACATCATAAAAGATTTTCATAATAGACGAATCAATGATCGATCAACACCTACATCTATGAAATCTGG
The DNA here is from genome assembly GCF_033153115.1 of Saccostrea echinata. NCBI lineage: Eukaryota > Metazoa > Mollusca > Bivalvia > Ostreida > Ostreidae > Saccostrea > Saccostrea echinata. Next base: position 737,665 of record NW_026889813.1, on the reverse strand, counting down.
CTATGGTTATTATATTGGGAACAATGGATGTTTCTAAGATCAACAGTTGAAACACTAAAGCAATCAAACGCCTGTCTAACAAAAGGGCAGACACCAGAGTTAAATGATAAAATGTCAGACTATTCTACCAAATGATATACAACAATGTTTAGAAGTCTCCCCATTCCCATTTCTTAAATATATATATATATATATATCTTTATATTCTCTAAAATATTAGTGTGCCTTGTTTAACCTCGTGTCGCTTCAACCTCATATGTGAGCTCATCCGGCCTTAACAATGCTTTCTGGGAAAAGCCCGAGAGTTCCGGATGACCGAGCCTAATTGCGACACCTGGATAAAAGTTCTGTGGGCGGGTCTTTTACAAAGAGTGATTACAAGAGAGCGGTCATTTATTTGACAGCTAGGGTCTAAGTACTGCTTCCTGTCAGATATGAGTTCTTCTACAGGTCTGTCGTGGTTTGACACTAAGCGTCTTTACATCAACGAAGATGAAACAAAACTATTCGGCTTATCAGGGGAAAAAATCCATCGATTCATTAACTCTCTATAAACACGATGACTACAACCTCAGTACCCCTCACTAAATCATAATGACAACCTAAAAAGGATTTACATTTTTTTTAAAAAAAATAGAACATGGAATATTTGCGATGTACAAGTAAGACAACGATCTAAAAACAATTAAAAAAATACTTAAAAATTATTTCTGGGAAGAACATTTTTTTAATTCGAGGAAGACTTCGCCCTCAATTTTAACATTTCTTTTTTAAAGACTAGAAAGGAAAAAGGAAATCCTACAAGTAATTCTATGGTTTAGACTTATAAATGATATCTAAAATAGCTTAACAAGGAACAAAACAAATAATAGGACAGTCCTACACGTATATAAAGCAAAATCACATTTTTAACACTGGCGAAACATTCCTTCATCAGTGTTCAAACATTTAACACAGGACATTGTCCATCCAGGATTAGACTCAGAGCTCTGAAATAATCAGACAAGCGCATTTCTATCCCGTATCAGTCAGTCTGTGAATCACTTCCGCCGAGCTAAGCGGAAATTACACGTTACTAAATATTATTAGTTCATGTTTTTATCCGCGGCTGCTGTTCCTCTGCCGTTTCACTTAACAGGTATGTGGGAATTTTTGTGCTTGTTTTATTTTTGAAGGTGCTTGTATATAACGCAAAAAATTTGCACCAAAATAAAAAAAATGATTTTTTTGAAAGATTTGTTTTCTGCTTATTATGGGCGCGACTGGTGTCGTTGATCTTGTCTTGAAATAGAATTCTGACATGCTATAACTTTAGAAATATTAAAAAATATGCAACAAAGAATCATTTATTTTTATACTATACTTTTTAACACTTTGATTCTAATGTAAACGGAAAGACATTTTGTTTTACATGATTGAGCAACGTTAACAGACGTACATTTGTTAAGATATGTAATTTTTAAATGGAAATTATAACGTTTTTTTCAATTCTTCTGATAATACATGGAAATGAAATTTCTTTAATTCAACAATACCAAGTTGTCTTTTCTTACTTTCCCACCAATAGAGCAAATATATTAATAAAATCCACACAAGAGCCTATACAGTGGGTGAATAACGCTTTACGTTAAGTGTTTGTGTATATTCACTTAACGATGAAAGTATCATCAAAAGTTCGGAGGAAATCTGAATTAGTTACAGTAGGTACATTACATTTTAAGTAGACATATTTATGTCTACAATATACTCACAACATCGTTAGAATCATGCCAAAATACATGAACGATGAAAACGTCCTAATGCATATTTAGACAAGCCACTTATAAATCGGGGATGGGGGCAAAACACTTTGAAAAGTTTAATATTTTGTAAAAATTGAAATATATATTTTTTTCAATCACTTTTGGGTAACGTATATATGCATGATTTAATTTGTCTCTCTCTTTACTTCAGTTGATGTTTCAATTTCCCCTTAAAACTTCTTTTTGAGAACATCCTAATGTCCAAATCAGATAAAACGTTACCCACCGACGCAACTTACATGTTCTTAAAGATACATAAAAATTCTAAAGTTCTGGAGTGTTATCTTCTTTCTGATGTAAAATCAGTGCGGATAGAACATTATATAGATCTTGATAGTGTATACTCTGAACATACAGAGAATCTGAGAACCTCGAAAATTATTTGCACATTTTGCAAAATAATATAGTAATTCATATTTTTTCTTTCATGTCTGGACGAAAGGTGTTTTTGGTTTAAGTCGATTGAAATGCGCAAACTCAAAGATGAAAAAAAATCTTATGTTTCGGAAAACTATTTACGATCCCAAAAAATAATTAATTATGCATCCTCACAGCAACCCCTTCAGAAAAATATAATAACATTAAATCAATTGTCGGAAAACACAGTTTCTCAATTCCTACCACAAGCTTCTGAAAGTAAGTGCGGCCCCTCAGAGTACTGCACCGGAAGGCCTTTATGGTCTTGCCATTAAAAGAATATCCACTTTGCATACTTGATTGTACTTTACAAATTCGTAAAAAGGCGGTTTCAATCCACCGTCATTTGTGAGAAAGGCTGATGTTTTAGAATATCTGTCTACTTATAGCCAGAAATGACAATGAATTGTCTAGTCATAATGCAGATTTTTATTGATAAATAGAAAATATGTCAGAAAGACACTATTCTAAATGAAGACAAAGACAGACACTGCCTTTATATATAAAGGGAGAGAGAAAGAGAGAGAGAGCTTTTGATGATTAATTAAGTTCTTGATTTTTTTCTCCCCTGTCGTATTGTCCTCTCATCAAATTGGCACTGTCTCTTAATATATCCTCATAATCGATTTTCTTTAATTTGTGTGTCTGCAACATTGAAAATTCATACGGAATTGTGCCTGTTGGCAAACGCAGCGTTCAAATTACAAGGCTATCTAATTTTACAATATCTGCGTTATATACCGTGGCTTTGGGGGGAAATCCTGTGATTATTGGTGGATGAGTGAACCAGGTAGCCACGTCATATCCATCCTTATATCTCTTTACAGTGTTCACAGCCGCTGTGGGCCAGTTTCTTACACTTCTACACATGCGCAGAATTTGACCATTGAGGACAGAACGCAACAAAATTAAGCAACCCAAGAAGAAACTGTGCTGTTTATAAACTAGTGAAAAACGTAAAGCTCTGATTTTTCTCTGGATGTTGCTGTAATCTCATATTATTAACGCCATGCCTATCAATCAAGTCCAAAACCTTCAGAAACAATTGGCCCAGTTAAAGGAGGAGGCCAAAGTCAATAGGATACCTGTGTCTGAAGCAGTCAAAGAGTAAGTATATCTATACATATAATTATATATATCTATACCATACATACATTTTCTTCTTGTCTATATATTAAACATACCTCAAGTTGATTCGGTCGGAAGTAATAACATGTTTCGAGGTATTTATAATTTTGCCGGAAACTTAAAACCAAATGGTTATGTAGTGCCTAAAATATTGCTTAGATGCATATTCTACAGAAAAACAAGAATGATTTCTTTCTTATGGTGAAAAATATAACAGCTGTCTATGGATGATGAAATGAATAATTCTTCTTGTTCATTAACACGTTCAAGTATCTTGAAACCTTGCATCAAAAAACAGATCAAAATGAGGTTTCCTTTCGTTAACCTTATGTCTAGATGAATCCCTCCCAAGAAAGATCGTAAAGAAAATCAGCTATTTCCATGTTTCATTTATCAAGCGGAAGAATACATTTTGTTTCTTAGCGACGTTCTAAACATTATCTCTAATTGAAAACTCTACTGACGTCGATTAAGATAGCATTATTAATTGGGACAATTCATTGTCTCCCAATCTAAATGAATCAATTTGCTCCAATCCCGTTCAGGGAATCATTTTACACCAATCAGAAGATTTCTTGCTTTTGCATTACCAAGGTGTATGAGTGACTAGGACGAAATAATAAATATTTTAATTATAAATTAAGAATTTTTTTAAAATAATTTAATACTAGTAGTTAATGATTGTATATCACGATATTGCGTATTTCCAGAAACAACCAAAACAAGAAAATTTTCACAGAACAACACATGCATAAAAAACAATACCTCATCCGAGTTGATATTTTAATAGAAAAATAAATGGATATTAAGTGAAACATCTCAATTTGCATACATTTTTACCAACTGCTGAATATATGACGTAAAAAGTAGGCTCGTTTTTGCGCAAACATGGAACTACGTTTTCGGTGTTACGAGATGTTCTAGCATATTTTCTTCTTGATCCAAAAGCATGAAGAATCTTTTTTTCTCTCTTAAACACAAGAGAGGTTTGGGATACTATTTTAATAAGCTTAATATGGCAATGTCTGAAATGAGGGTCAATAAGAACAATTTGTCTCAGAACAATCTTAACGAACATTGTCGCATGTACGTTATCGTTAGCAAATCATTTATTTCCCGAAAAGGCCTAAATTATCGCATTCCTGCTTCCGTTGTCACGTGAGAATACGTGAAATCACTACTTCACAAGTAAATACATTATTAAAGGGAATAGAAAAGTGAAAATTCTAAATTAAGCGACAATGACTTTGTTTTGAGAACACGGAAATAGGATCCAAATCACAGCTGTATACAGTAAGGGGTTCTAAGCCCATTTATTTCTGTGCTGCAGATGGTTTGCTTTTTTCAGCCCATGGACTAATTAACAGGATTTAAATATATGCAATAGTAACATGATAGTGTGGAAATACTATATGGAACTGTTAATTAACTAGTAAATAATGCATCTATTGGTTCCGCTTTGAAGGGGTATTTGAGATATTTTGCACAACAAATAGCTCTAGTTAGTGTCATATTGTGATATAGTATGAATTTTTATTATTAGACTATGCGGACATAATTTGTTTTCAATAGGGATGTAAAATATGTTTTATAGTTTCCTTCCCCGATTTAATAATTTATATCTAGTTTTGTGTCTGAATTTAGGACACGTCACTGTGGTACCTTGGTAAAAATCGATAAACAGATTTCTTTTAAAAAAAAAAATCGGTTGTATATATTCTTGGTCTTGAAGTTAACCATTGTTTTAAGAAATGCACATGATAAAAGTATCTAACTCCTTAACCACAAATCCATAAGAGACGTTCTATTACCATGATTACATGATAAAAATTGTCTAAATCTTAGAGCAGCTGAGGAATTTACCAAGCTTTAGCATGAAATGACGTCAACCAATAGATAAAAAACGTGTCAAAGTCAGTGAGCAGAACTGTTAAAGCCTTCTGCATAAAATCTCATCAACAGGCTACAAATCAATGTCTGCAAACTGAAGAACAAACCAAAGTGCTGCACAATAATGCATATTGTTATAATGCTTCCTTTGTTTTCCATTTCAGTCTTTTAAGCTACATTAGCCAAAATATACATGAGGATTCTCTGGTTAATGGCATTAACCAATCCAATAATCCATTTATACCCAAAAGTCCATGCAGCATCATGTAATGGTAAGTTAACTTATAAACAACCCCTCCCCCCCCCAATGCAACAAAACAAACAAGCAAACACAACGTAACAAACATTCTGTTTTAGATTTTTCAACACATATCATGTATACTTAGCATAGGTTTTGAATTGAATTAAATAATTGAGATATGACCTGAAAAAAGCAAAAATATTCTATAAATGCATGTAAGGCCAAACAAAAAAATATGTGTGGTTCCGGTTACACCTCCAAAAAAATTAGGGTAGGTAGGTAGGGTTTTTTTTTTTTACAAAATGATTTTCTTAATTTTTCTAAATAATACCTATCACTCCTTTGCAAGTGGCCTTTAGATGTGGTGTGATAATATACTAGTCAATATTGGTAGGGGACACCTACATGTACATGCTAGCTTGCTTTGGATTTAACACTATTAAACACTTGCACTAGGTTTTGCAAGGAGGCTGTCATTGCTGAAACTAAAACTTAAACCGGAGCCATTGATAGAAATCTGGGAAAATTCTGGAAAAAAAATATGAAAATTGCTGAAAAAAAGTTTAGGGTCGGGGGTATAAAATAGGGACGGTCGGGTAACCGGAACCACACATATTTTTTTATTTGGCCTAATTTAAATGTGTTCATCCCCCTCCTTGAATATTCAAATTTATTTGTTTTCTACAATAAGATGAAACTAAATTTACAAACTGCAGAATATCATGTGACTACTATTGCAGAATAACATATGTCTACTATTCAGAAAATTTAAGGAGGCTGGGTGGTCACTGGCCAACAAATTATCTAACAGATCCACTTTAAAATATGAATGTAATTTTTCTAGCCATAAACTATTATTAAATTAAGAAAAAACATGTTCCAATTAAAATATTTAATGCAATTTTCCTACATTTTTATACCAAGTCTTTCTTTTCCAGGTTTAAATAGTCTAAAAATAGTTATGATCTTCCAGGTTCTTTTCTTATGATACTTCAAATGAAGAGACCCCCCCTCCCTTCCCCCATAAAAAAAGGTTGATATAAATTGTTAATATACTTACCACATTTATAGTGAGGAATATAAGCTTGAAACCGGGTGATAAACAGAATTTCAAAGTTTTTTAAGAAATAAGAACAGAAAACTTATATTGCAACTAGTGCTGTTTTAAGTGTTACTTGAAAATAAGACTATTTTTTAAGTTGGAAAACCTTGACAATGTACTATGAAATTACCATGATAATGAAAATGTCTTTAATTAGAGCCATTATCCTTTCCTTTCTTCCAGTAACTTTTGTTTTATTAATTTGTGTAGCCTTTAACTAATAGGAAAAAAAAACACATTATTATGGAGACACTTTGATGAATTTAAATATGATGTCCTTTATTAGTGATTACACAACAGACAAATGCCTCTATGATTATCTGAAAAGTTGCATGGAAGCTGGTGACAAACTATGATTGCCTGTGGGAAATTGTACCATAATACTTAAAACAAACTTGAGTTTTTACAATATTGGGTAATGCCAAGCATTATCATGAAACAAAATCCAGGGAACAGAAACCAAAGAATAATCATCTGAAAAATTTTGAATAAATTAACAAAAGATTTTAATGAACTGTGTAATTTCAGATAAAAAAATTATCTTTTGTTTCATTTTATTTGTCTGGATTGTGTGTGTATGTTTGTTTTTGTTTTGTTTGCTTTGTTTGTTTGTTTTTTGGGGATGGGAAACATCTTAACTATACACATGTATTGATTATCATTTATATGGTCGCACAAATTGCTATGAAAGTTCCAAATTGGCCCTTTAAAGGCTATTTCTCTTAAAATAATGCAAAAAAAGTGGTTTTAAAAAAGAGGCCCATTGGCCACAATGCTCACCTGGGTCACTATGGCCCCTGTTCTTCATTTGCAGATCTTTTTTCAAACTTTGATTTGGAAAAAAAACATGAATTTACACTACTTGAGGATGCTTTCATATCAATATAACTACTCATGTCTTTGCTGTTTTTGAGGAGAAGCTTTTTAAAGATTTTTTCCCTACATATTTCAATGTCAAACTTTGATCACCTATTTTGGCCCCACCATAACCTGGAGGTCATGATTTGAACAATATATAACTAATCATGCCTTTGCTGTTTTCTCAAGTTTTTTCCCCCTATATATTCCTCAGTAAAACTTTGATCATCCATCGTGGTCCCTATCTACCCCTAGGGGGCATGATTTGTACAAATTTCAATCTACATTACCTGAGGATTCTTCCAAATAAATATATCTATTCATGCCTTTACTGTTCTTGAGAAGATTTTTAGATTTTCCCTATACATTCCTATGTAAAACTTTCATTGACCATTGTGACTCCACCTTACCCCCTGGGGCCATGATTTGAACAAAATTGAATCCACAATAAAAAATGAAGGTTTCACATAAATTTCAACTCTTCTGGCCCCACAATTCTTGAGAAGATTTTTGAAGATTTTTATATACTACTACGTAAAACTTTGATCGCCTACTGTTACCCTACTCTAATGACATGATTTTAACAAACTTGATTATACCTATGTAATGAAGCTTTTACTTATGTTTCAACTCTTCTAACCCAGTGGTTCTTGAGAAGAAGATTTTAAAAGATACCATTAAATTTTCATTAATGCTTATTTACCTCTCATTAAAAGAGAGTGTGGGCCTTTATTTGAACATACCTGAATCCCTTTTACCAGAAGATGCTTTGTGGCAACTTTGGTTGAAATTGACTCCTGAGAAGAAGACAAAAATGTGAAAGTTTACAGATGGATGGATGGACAGACAGACAGTTAGCCAGATGTACACTGTAAAAGCTTACTTGAGCTTTCAGCTCAGATGAGCTAAAAACAATACTAGCAAATTTATTTAATTAATTGGAGGCTTAAGTGAACTGGGCAGAGATTTGGAGTAAAAAAGAAGAGGACATCCGTCATTTCGTTTGGAACCTTTCATCATAATCTGTATACATGTTAATGTATTACAAAAATTATATTAAAACATTGAAAATTCAACTATTGGCTATCACAGGAAACAAAATTTAAAATAAATTGTATCATACATGTACCACAATAGCCATTGCTTTATCTCATTGATTGACATGGCACTCCGAACGGGTCATGTAAATCTACATGTAGCTCTTGTCTTCTGTTCAATATTTAATCAGGAAATACAGACCCTTGAGTTTGTGTGAGGAAATCCTTCTAGGGCAGTTGGTCATAGACACTGATAGTCAGTTAGCAAAAGGATATTACTGAGAAAAATTAATGAGACAGTTTTCTAAATAATTAAATAACATAAAGCGATCATAATGCCACTAACTGTTGACTGATCTTTGCACCAAGTGCTCTGACATGTAAAATAAGTGTACATAAATCAATAAGGAAGGTCATTATAGTATTAATAGGGTGAGATTAATTAAATTTATAAAGTTGTAAAAGGTATGTTCTAAATGAAATAAATTTATAGGGAGAAAAATCATTTCTTTGCAAAGCACTTGCCCTTCTTTTTCATATCGAAAATCACATAACAATGAAAATTATTTCTACTGGTATAGCCTGGAAATTATGTAATCATAACTATTCTAATGAGACAAGCAATCTTGATCAACAGCATTCATGCAAAATACTCCCCATAACCCGAGTCTTTGAAACGCCCACAAAATGCTGGTCAAAGCGTGTTCATAGCTTTTTGTGTAATTATGCAAACAAGCAGCAACATTTAAAACTCCATGTCCGTTAGAGATTACAATCTCTATTAAAGAAATAATCTCATCATATCATTGAAGCATCCTATGAGAAATGTTTCAGAAATAATATTTACACATTTTACATCTATTTCAGGATATCTGGCACCATCTCCAAGAGTGTATTTAATATAAAGAAGAACCATTTTATGTGATCAGTGTGGACTTTTAAAGTGTCTGTGATTCGTATATATTTTTTATTTCTCATAAACAATGATAGACTTCATTTTGATTCATTTAAAACTTTATAACTACTGAAGATTTGTTTTCCATTGTTTTTCAGCCATACATATATAATCTTATTTTAATCCAATATTTTTGTCATAAATACAGAATGAAGACTTTAATTTCTTCATTTTGGTTCATTTTCAATAAACTACATGTATAAAGATAGATACCTCTTTTTTTTTAAAATTTGAATTTAATTTTTTTTTTTTGGGGGGGGGGGGGGGGGTCAGGTACAAGAAGTCATATTTTTCATATCTGTCAATATAAGAGAATTACATTAAAGCAAAGTCTGCCATGGGTGTCAAATTGCTGGAATTTTAATGTCTCTGTAATTCTTGTACTACCAGTGCCTTCCATTCCAAAGCATGTCGTAGTCTTAATATTGTATCAGCTTAAAGCCTTGGAAAACTGCACTGTAACATTTGAAAGTTAAATGATCCACTGGTATAACTGAAATGATACACTACCAAAGACATCTGAACAAAGCCAAGGTAACAGTTTGTCTAAATCAAAACTTTATAGTATAAAGAGCATTTTGTAGAGTTAGAATTTTGCAAGGGCAGATTAACAAAAAGAATATCAAAATGCATTTTACAAAGTCACCAATCATAAGATAGTCAGACTCTCTTTTTGATTGGGTTTATGGTGTAGTTTCTCTGACATATTGACATGGATACACTGCACACACTGCAGGGAGTTTTGTTACCAATCTTTGCAACAATGCTGCAAAAGGAACATGTGTGCAAAAGCCTAGCGTGATATACCATTTGGTATTTTCTTTTTTTTTTTGGAGTTGGCTTGACAGGAACTTCTTGGGATAAATATAATTTGAGACTGTAGAATTCTTAATTAAGGCTTCAACTGAACCACACATCAAAAATGGTTCCAACATGATTAAAGACTCTGATATCTATAAGATACTGTGATATTGATACAGGTAATGCTAACAGAACAGTTTGCTTATGAGGAAATTCAACATAGTACCATACATGTCACTATCTACAAAACCAATTACAGTAATGAAAATTTATGAGATCAAACAAACCAGATGTTTGGTGAACATTTAGTCCAACATGACAGCAGACAGTCAAAACAAAACAAAAAAGGAAAAAAAAAAAAAAAGAAAAAAGAAACCAACATGTCCTAAACCATTGTTCCCTTTCAAAGATAAGCTAAATAAATGTACTAACTAACATTTCAAACTCTGATGAAACATAAGCTTTGCTCCTTCATGTCCTTTGGTAATGAACATTATTAGCCTTTAGATACAGTGCAACTAACAGGACAAGCAATGGACCTCTGCTCTTTCAGTAAAAGTAATTTCTATCATACCAATGCCCAATATGGGATATATGTTTTTACGTTTAATTATGGGAGGAGGGGCACATTTAGTTTTACAGAATAATTATGTTCATATTGCTGTTTTCCAAATTTGTACCAAGAATTCGGTCAAATCGGATGAAACATGCAGGAGACCTTGCATTTTGAAATACATTAATTGATCATTATACCCCCTGCCTGAAAAGAGAAGGGTATACTAGTGGGGTGTCCATCTATCCGTACATCCTTCCATCTATTCACTACACTGAGGGGTAGCCATCACTTATCTGCAACTCCTCCTTTACCACTGAATAAAATTTAATGAGACTTTCACAGAATCTTTATTGTGTAGTGTCATTGTGGACCTCCTTAGTTTATGCATGTCTGTCTAATTTGTAGACAATTTTTTGAAAGTATATTAATCCTACATTTGTAACCCTGTTTCATTAAAACACGGTACATAAACAGCATACACACGTTGATAAATAACATAAGTATTAGATTCTGATGATTAGTAATCTATAATAATTTTTTCACAGTGCTAACTCCTCTTTCAGTTTGGGCTGATTTCAATAAATCTTGGTTTACATGTATACTACATCACAACATATGACAGTAACACATGATGCTTGATTTTATGTGATATAAAACTAATGTTAAACTCTACTGGCCAAAGTCAAGGAGGGCTTACACATGATTGATACCAATGAGTAAGCTCTTAATTCTTGACTTTGATGAGTTGAGCTAAAAACTTAAGTAACATCAATGGCAACCATTACATTTTTTTTTCTGCTCTTAGGACACTTAACTTAATGAGTATTTCATTGACATAACCAGGTCATACAACTCATTCTAAATGACTTCTTTAAAAAAAATGGTTTATATACCCTTCTCATCCACATTCAAGTTAATACATCTGAAGGGACTGTGACTCCAAAGGGACCAGTATTAAACATATAATGTTTATTTAATTTTATGTCATCTCTAAATATAAAAAGGGTTTGTTTATTACCTATATATTAATATAGGGAATCATGTGAAATCAAACATGTCACTGGCCTCTGTGTCACGTGTCATCTTTGACATCTGTGTGCATTACATGATGTTACATGTAAATGAAAGTAGATTTTAAGTAAAATAGTACAAAATTTATCATAGAAACATTTTCTTGTAATTTTCAGAGCAAGCTCAGTAATTATCTATAAAATCTTGGTTAAATATCACTGGTTTAATGGAATAAGCGAAGTTCAAAATTTATTGTATAGCACTCGGCATTTAAGAGCCCTCTATACACTGCACACTAGAGAGTTCTGATTTTTTTGGTATTTTTATGCAGATAGAGTGATCTGCCCTTTGATCAAGAATAAAATAAATTGAAATGTACAGTTTATTACTTAATTTGTGATCAAATCAACATTCATAACAATTTAATGGGCCAAGATGAATAGATAGAACACTTCATTTGCAGGTATTTTGCCCACATAAGTAAATAACAGTGATTTATGTTCATCAGTACTTCATTGTTTTTGAACATTTTTCCTGGGGGAAAATACAAGGCAACCTATGTTGAAAATGTGATAGATAAGCTCAATACTTACACCTTTACACACTATAATTTTCTCAATGTCCAAAAAATATTTTCCTCTAGTCTAAGTGTATAGAGGGTCCTTAATTAAGATTCTTTAGCATGTACCTATAACCATAGCAATCTATATAAACTTTTAAGTCATATCTAAGGAATCCTCAATACTGAATGTATGAGTTGTGATTATACAGCAATCAGAAGTACATTTGATGGTTTCATAAAGAAATATTCTATAATATGTTAATGAGTTTACTGCATCATATACAAGGAAGAATCACGTATTTCAACCTTAGAGAGGAGAAGTTAAAGAGGAGAATTATATTATCAATGAAACTGCCAACAACTGACTCAAATAGTGCATGCATGATATGAAACAGGAAAGGGGAAAAATGGAATGGACCAGACCAGAATTTGAATCTGAGGGCCCCACAATCACTAATCAGGAGCTCTACCAACTAAGCCATCTGGCCATCAGCAATGAAACCTGTCTGACCGCCACAGAAAAAAAATAAATATTGAAAGTACATCTCAAAAAGCTGTCATCTCATGGACAGCTCCAATCCTATCAAATGAAAGAAGAAGGGATTATTTCTCAGATATTTATTCTAATTGCCCATGTTTGGCAATCAATATTTCAAATCCCAGAGCCATGTCGATAACATGACAAGTAATCTTTTTTGCAATACATCTCCATGGAATCTTTATTAGGGAATTATAATCTTGACCTTTTTGGGCAAGGTTTTATGCTCTTTTACATAAGATTACATGAAAATGAGTCCAAGTTGCATATTTCAGGTGCATCTCCTAGATGAAAATGAGTACTTCTGAAGAAATAAAAACACATCCATTTAAGAAAGAGCGATTATCTTTAGAGTTTCATGAAGAATAACAAATTTTTCAAAAGGAATTTAGAGAAGCAATTAAATTTTGCATTCAGTTGTCAAATGGTATCACTCACCCACTCGCAAATGCAATAATTTCTTCTGTGGGTGACCAAATCTTCAGGATGTTATTGCCCACATGGAGAGTAAGATTTTTATCAGAACTTTTCATGAACTGGGGTTTGATTCTACCATACATGTGTATAATTATTATGCACTTTAATTTTAAATAAAAGACTGTGGACAACAAAGTATACTTCTCAAAGATTATGATATGACAAGAGGCCTTAAGCGTCACCAGAGTATAATGTAACATTGTAACGGATCCAAAGATTGAAGTATAAAATAAAACAAAATAAGATGATAAATGAAGGTAGGTTGCCCAAAAGCAGGAGGAATAGGATGACCAGAGATCAGCAAAATAATTAATTTAGTACTCAGTAACAAATCTTAAAGTTGTTCTGTGTACTTGCCCCTATTTGTCACTATCCCCATGTGGACTAAACAAAATAATAGTTATTGAGCATTATCAGTAAACCCATTTCATTCCCTCTCACACTGGCCTCTCTTGGTCTTTGAAGAACATTTATGTACAAAGATGAGGGTTTTTGGTCCCATTTTTATTCATCTATTATTTACAAGTTTACCTGACCATTAAAACTATGAAAGTACTTTTTGTATTAAATATAATAAAGTTTCTTGTATAATCTGTTAATCAACTGACATTTTAATTACATTTTTTAAAGTTATTAATTATCATAGGTGAATAGCAAAAGAGAATAACTTCTTTCAGTAGAATACAAATTAATAAAGTGACCAAGTGGTGCACAAGAATTTCAAAAATCTGGTACCCTTACGCCCAAGGGGGCAGGGACCATGAAATTCACAATCAATTTTTGTAACCCTTCACCCATTCAATGATGCATACCAATATTCATTGAAATTGGTTGAGTGCTTCAAGAGAAGAATTTAAAAATGTTCAAAAGTTTACAACCAATGCACATCACATGACGACGGACAAAAAACAGATAGCAATAGGTCACCTGAATGACTCAAATGACCTAAAAAGATTTTTAAAAAAATTTTAATGAGTAGACTGAACAGACAGAAAATTGTGGGCCCTAAAATATCAATGTGGGCTAGTAAAGCTTGTAAAGTTGAGGGCCCACATGACTCCTAAGGTTTTAATTATTATTCGTAACCCTGCAACATCAACTTTCAAAAATTAGCAACAAAACAAATTTTATTTATTTATTTATTTTTTTTTGGAGACTGAAGATTAACTGGTAACTCTATTTGGTAATAAATTATGACACAAGCAATGAGAAATATATATTAACAATGAGTCACTGTAAATTGTAATTATGTTATTACATGTAATAAATATGATAATTACATGTACGTTACACATGTTACAATGGTGTTATCTTTTTATAGGGATACTAGTCTTGACTTGTTCGTGTGTCTAATGTTTATTCAATTCTTAATTTCTCTCTATCACTGTTCCAACCCCATGATTTTTTTCAGTTACTTTACATTAAGCTTCAATTTTGCATAGCATGAATATTATATCTAACTAAAGGTTTAAAAAACTATTCATGAAAAAGAAATAATCAGAAATTCTAATCTGAACCAGGCATGCAAACAAAGGTCTCTTCATTCCCAGAATTCAATGCCAAGATTTGTTACAATCACCTATTTCATGGTAATCAAAATTATAGACTCCTAACCTTTAACCCTTTTAATGTGATGTTTAGAAAATGAATTGTAATAAAACAAATTTTATTTTGACTACACTGTATTACTATAGTGGGTACAATAAACCAAACATTAAAGTTTTGTGATAAACACCGGTAACTGACAGCTGAATCATAAAATCATAACAAGTTATTTATGTCTCTGCTCATACATGATAGAATCAATAAATAGATATCATATATGTCTGTTTCACAGACACTATTGAAATTTCCTGTACTTGTATGCCAGTAAAAATTGTGGAAGATACTATCAAATACCTTACACTCTACTCAGAGTCACAAGCAGGATTAGACTGAGCATCTACGGTTGAGATTGTGTAACAGGAAAGGAGAAAAATGCAACAGATCAGACCAGGATTTGAACCCAGGCCCCATGAATCACTAGCCAGGTCTCCTTCTTATAACTGAGCTCTGTGGCCACTGGCAAATCAATCATGCCTGACCACCACATTTCTCCCTCCTTAAAGGTCTCCATCCCTGAAGACACCAACAGGTCCAACACAATCTCAAAATTAACACATGTAGCTATATAGCTTAAGGAGGACTGCTACATCAAAATTTATTTAAACTGTGTTCCAAAAGATATGTCTTGAGGAGGGACTTATGTCGTTCCACATCAGAGCATCTGTATTTGTTGTCACAATAGTGGTGTGTCTTGTTACATACTTCTTCATAAGGAGTTTGCAGTTGACTTTTGCACTATTGTGCATACATGCAATTGTGATATTACAAATCGAGGTCTTCATGTTAGTAGCTTAGTAATAAGTATATGTTCATGTATCCAAATTAAAGATTTGCCAAAAATATTTTGAAAGTAGAATTTGATATTATATCTTGCTGATAGAATAACATTTTTAGCAATTTCAAATGAGAAAAAAAAAATGCACTTCAATGACATTTAGTTCTGAGAAAAATCTGTCATAATTAAGAGCTCAAAATGGCTTGGCACATAAAGGTATGCTTATTAATTGATCGTATACAGTGTATTTACACATTAAACTTGCTCGAAACAGTGTGTGGGAAAAATAAACTTTCACTTAATAAATAGGTAGAATATCTATTTCTTATGTTTGTGTGTTTGTGTGTGTGCAGGTGTAGACATGGTGAAGGGGGGGGGGGGGGAGGGGGTAACCAAATGCGTGAAATCAAGTAGGATAAAAAAAAAAATTAGATAGTCCTTAAATCTTAAAAAAAAAAAAACAAATAATTTTCTCATAATATTTTTTTTTTATTATTATTTTGTACAATTATGTGTTCATCAATGCATGTTAACTTACTAATGTCTTACTGCAGAAAGGTCAACTTTTTAGAAAACAAAATAAAAAAAAAATAAATATTACTCATTTATTTGCAAATAAAGGTATACTTTTTTCTTTCTCAAAATAAAGACAGGATTTGTCTTCGAAATGCATTGATTACAAAAGTTTAAATTCACAAAAAGACTTTTTTCAATGTTCACTATAATTTATGACAAATTTGAAAAAAAATTAGTGCAGGGAAAATGGAGTTATACTTATGTTGTGCTCGAGAAAAATATATGTGCTGATTAATTTCAATAAATTTTAAAGCTGTAAGTCTACTGATTTTAATAGATATTGATTCATGATTTTTTTTTATCATTTCAGCTCAATTTAATGCAGTTTTTGTAAAATTGATGCTGTCTCAAAATCAGTAGTTTTTTCGCATTTGACACTAGAACAGACTGTTCTTGCATGGGCTGTGGCATGAAAATTAGCATAAAAATGTGTATTTTTTATTAACTAATATTTATAAGTAAGTGGTAATAAAGAGAATATCAAGTTTCAAAAATTTCACGAAGACTTTTCCTTAGCCCCCCCCCCCCCTCAAACATCCATTAAATAAAATGTTGGTGTAGCATTCCACCCTAATTTAGTTATATAGCTTGATTTAGCCATTGTATCATACTTTAATTTTTTTTTAATTTGAAAATTTTTCAGCATGTAAAAAATTGCAATTTGGTGCTGTTAAAGTTTTAAGCTTAACTTTGAAATTCTCAAATTAAAACAATGCATAAAAAAATCATTCACCCAATTACTCCTTCTTATGAGACTTTGAACTCAAAGTTCGAAAACTTTTGGGGATATATTAAGCAAATTAATTTGTGACCACACGGTAGTTACTTCTTAAATAAAATTATAAAGGGGGTCATGTCAATATGTGGTAACAGAATTGATAATTCAGAACAATGTGAAATTATCATACTTAGCCATGCCTCACGGCACACATGATAAGGTGGTATACAATTACTAGTACAATGGAAAAACATCTTTTGCTTAAAAGTTCAAAAGCAGCAATGTTCTCATACAAAAACATATTTGTAAAAATCTGTATTGAAATAGATATACCAAGCCATTTTGAATAGCTTTATAAAGCTGTATAGGGGAAGAAGAAAAATGCGACGGACCAGACCAGGTTCCGAACCCTAGCCCCCTGAATCACTAGTCAGGTGCTCTACCAACTGAACTATCTGGCCAATGGCGAGCGATCCTGCCTGACCAACACAAGTGAGGAAATTCGAACTGAAAAATGCATCCTCATTAAGGTATATTTATTTTCTTTTCCACTAACTTAATATTAATGAAACTACGTAACTTGTACATACCTAAGTAGTTGTCCATGTTTTGCTGAAACACTCACAGCCAAGTCACTCATACTGTTCGTGATATTTGTATTTGTATTTCTTCTTAAACTTAAAGACTGAAAGAGTAATTATTGTATGGGCGCAGCCATATTGGATATCGCGAGTGCGAGACTTGCGCGCACAGAGAAGCCATCATCGGTTTGTTCTGAAACTGTTGTGAATTTGATTGTTTATTACATCCTTTAAAGATGTCTTCTCAAGTTCAGAGTTTGCAGAAACAATTAACGCAACTTCGACAAGAAGCTAATGTAAACAGAATTCCTGTATCGGAGGCTATACAAGAGTAAGTCCAGTCGAATGTTTTCCTGAAAATGAAATCAATACCCTCAATACGATTTACAGACGCTGATTCTGACTGTCACCCTTTTTTGAAAGTGATATAGACCTTATGAAGCAATTTCTTGTTTAGTATTTCTGTTTTCCTAGACTGTGATTTATTCAATGTTTAAAAAATTACTTAATTTTTGGGAATGATTTGGTCAATGTCAGTACTTGAATATGCCCCACCCATTCAGCATGAGCAAGGAAACTCAGTGTATACCCGAAGCGAGCGACAAAAAAGCGGCGGCGTAAATCGAAGGTTTTTACAACGCTTGGATCTGTAGCTCTCTGGTTTATCTGTCCGAATTTTCTCAACCAGAGAGCTACAGTTCTGCAGCTAGGCATGATCATTGATACCTCAGCAGTCTGTTACTGTGGCATCATTAGAGATTATTTACTGAGAAGTTTATGAATCGGCAGCCCTCATCATTGATGATTTCTATGCTGATTTATCAACTTGTCACATACAAAATAATTCATTAGACATTGAATTTGAATTCCCACACACAAACTATCAAGATTATTTTGAAAATTGTGAACATTTATTATATAAGGCGTAATAAAAAATATGTTTGTTTACGGTTACATGCTGAAATAAAATAGGGTTGGTAGGTAGGATTTTTTTTATATTATTGAATTTTTTTTATACACATATTCACATGAATTGGTTGAAACGCAAAACAGTTTTACCATTGTGTGGTGCTTTACTTTTGTTTGGGCTTGCCAATGGGCAATAGACACGAACATGTTGATGTAGATATTAAACACGCCATTTTGTTTCTAGTACTTTAATTTCAATTTCAGACGCTTGACCGATTAAGATGCATGTAAAAGTTAAACTGACAGGAGAGTGACTTTATGACGAAAAAAAATTTGGGTTGGCGATTAAATATAGGTTCGGTCGGGTAACCATAAACAAACATATTTTTTATTACGCCTAGTAAATATATATCCAAGGATGAATTAAGATCTCATGTAAGTGGTTTGTTCTGATGGTACTGTAGCACTCTGTACATTACCAATATACTTCCAGTGGTCCAGTTTACTGAGTTGTGATTCAGAACAAGAGGGAAGTTCAAAATGGAATGTTGTTACAAAGGGACAGCATATGCTAAAGGGTCACCAATGTCACATTTCTATTTGCAATTTTTTTTTTCTTTACAGTTTTCCTATATTCTATAAACATGATAAACCTTGAGTATTTTAAAAATTCCAAATTTTGCTTACAACTCTTAAATTAATAATCAAAAGCAGTGATTTTTAAGGGTTGATTTGGGGCAAAAGTTAGGCCCCAATCGGTCAACGTTTTTCCAAAATTGAGTTGAAGTTTTCCCAAAGAAAACTTACAATTAAAATGTGGGATCAAATTCATTTTGTTTATTGCATGTTTCTAGTAGCTGCAGAACTGTAGCATTATGGTTTTATATATTAGTCTTTGACCATTCCTCTGGGTCAAACTAACTGATATGTGATTATAAGTGTAAAAACGAATGTAAATCATTCTTTTCAGTATACTGAGTTACACAAACCAGCATGCACAGGAAGATGCATTAGTGATCGGAGTGAACCAGTCAGAAAATCCATTCAGGGAGCCTAAACCATGTTCCATACTCTAAAAGGTAATTCATTTATTTTAAAATCAGTGTCTTGCTCAGTGGCTTCATAGAAAAGCTAGCCGTGAGGACATGTGTTTGATCCAAAAATTATCAGTTCTCATAAAGTGTTCTACCCTTGGACAAATTAAAGCACTGTATCTGCATTGTCTCTGTCAACTCAGCTGCAAGTTGAAACTACCAAGACTACAGTAAGACTGTATTAACTTATACTGGACTGAAATCCAACTGATATCATGTCCAGGAGGAGAGTGTGTCACCTTCACGCTTTATTGTACAGAAACTGGAGACAAGTACTATCCTTATTAGGCAGTATTCAATACTGAATTTATCCTTTAAAAAAAAAACCACACACACACCTTTTTTTAAGCTGAAATGTAATTATGCTCCTCCTGACTTTTTTGTATTGATTTACCATTTATTCTACAAGGATATGAAATATTAATGAAATTTGCAGTGAAAAACTATATTGAGATTCACATATTTGGTAAGGTCTTCCAAATTGGCAATTTTGAGGTATATTTATTACACTGAAATCTCTGAATAATTGATAAGTTTGAAGGCTGTACATGGAAAATAAGTTGATTTATTTCATAGAACCATAAAATTTATCTGTGTAAGCGATTTAATCTCCAAGAAGGGTGGAGATTTTATTATACCCCACAATTATAGCTTTAGCTATATAGAGATCATGTAGATGTTTTATTTACCAGTAACAACAAATGAATTTCATAGGAACTTAACAATATGTAATCCAAATTTACTCAATAAAGGTTTTGTTGTGTATAGAATATGTAAAAATTTTGTTTCCTTTGACATTTATACCTGATGGATTTTAATTTCTCTTTACAGGTATCAAGCAGAGGGACTTGTACCAAATGTCTATTTTTAGTAACAGTGGGCAGTGTGCAACCTTTCTTAATGTCCCCATGTTATTATTTGTGTAGACTTAAACCCGTAATGTTGTAATATGTTATTATATTGGTTTGTGATTAAGATGTGTAATGTTTCCTCCTTCATTTAGAATTTTACTTGGGTACACTTTCAAACTGGCATCACAAGGGGGGTTGGGGGAGGGGGGGGGGGGGGGAGAATGAAATGATACACATTTTGTACCGACCATTTTAGCATCAGGTTTTTCCATAACTAGATAAGGTATTGGGTAGAGATTGATTACATGTAATTGATTATTAAAATGTCAAAAATGTTTTGTCTATAGAGCATTTGTTTATTCCTTTTTACACTCGACAGGGGTTTCAAATGAACATTACAATTGTTTATTCAGTTTTACACTTGACAAAGGTTTTAACATAGAAACTTTTAAATGCACATTTTAAATACATATATCTAATTATTATTAAATGACAGGTAACACATTTTAAATGCATATATCTAATTATTATTAAATGACAGGTAATAAAGAAGGTCAAGATAACTAAAAATGATTTCAGAACTTGGTGGATCTAGATAAGAATCCTACCAATGCTTTGTCCTTAACTGAATACTGCTGTTAGCAAGTGTATATACTTATATTTGTTTAACTTTTTGATTAAGCTTCTTTGCTCTCACATCAGAATGAGGACCAATGATTGGCAGTGGACTATGTTATTGTGCAATATATATAATAAAGCTTTAGACATTTGTGTGTTCACTACATTGAAGTGCAATATGGTTTGTGTTAAGACAGGTATATAAAGTATTCACTTCTCTGTCAAAGATGATGTACAGTCTCAAATCTCACTTGTTATTTTAATACTCGTTTAATGTATTTCTCCAGCATTTATTTGTTTTTAAAATACAGGGTGTATACTAAGTTTGTTGCTCCACAATTTAAAGAATGAGTATCGAAGAATTTACACAGGACATGTATCAATTTCTGTTTATTAGTATTGATGCTTTATAATAACATGATGCATTTCCTTTTTTTTTTCCAAATTTAAACTTGTCATTATTACCCTTTAATGTTTTTTTTTTTTATTTTTTGCAGTTTTACAAAATGTCATAGTACTAAAATGCAATAAATTTTGATAGGTTTTTTGTTGTTATTCATAAATATCGAAAAGTAGATATTATTTTAATATATGCTGTATTGTTTTGAACATCCCCAAGACTGGTCCATCAGATGAGCATGCTCTACATATGAACAATTTCTAAAACGAGGCAAACTATTGACAAGTTGATGAAACAAGGATATCAACAGTCTCGTTTGAAGTCATCATTTCGCAAGTTTTATGGTCGATACAATGACCTTATCAGCAAATACAACCTATCATTAAGTCAAATACTGACTGACGTTTTTTAAAACTAATCGTTAAGCCATTATTGACACACTGAATTGTCTACGGATTTTTCCGTATTTCCCGATCATGACAAGGAGCACAAGGCAGGTGTGACCGGTCGGCAGGGGATGCTTACTCCTCCATGGCACCTGATCCCACCTAATATTTTTGGAGGTCCGTGTTTGCTCTGCTCCCGATTTGTATTGTCTAAATGGAATTTCAAGTTGAGTTCTGTTCGTTATCTACATATTAATCCATGTCCCATGACCAGAGGTCCCATTTGTAGTAGGTTATGGCACAAAAATATCCTTTGCTGCTCAATTGCCAAAAGTATCGAGTAATTGAAATTTGCAGCTTTCCACTGGTAACCGTTGTCGTCCTAACATGAGTGAAATTTTTTCAAAAAGTTCGTAAAGCAAACAACATATCCCATATATATAGTACTGTACTAGATCACAATCTGAGAGCACAACGTACTAAAATTGAAATTCTAGTAGTGCAGGTCCCCCCCCCCCCCTCGGAAGATACGAGACATCAGTGACTTCAATACACCCAATTTACTTAGCAGTGAAAGGAAGGGTACAGTAAAAGCATGATGAATGATTTTAGTATTTTTCTCTTTGAATATGTACAGGACTATGAGTTAAGATTTAGCCACACCCCTAGGTCAAAGGCAACAACGTTCTGTATTTCAGTGAAGTGTTGAAAGAATTGCATATTTAGACACAATCTGAGCTAGATCAGGCGCGTAGCTGCCTATACGTAAGTGCGTACGCATCATTAAAAACAAACAACTAGGGGAGGGGGGTATTCGAAGAAAATATCTCGGTACCACCCAACAAATATTCGTGTCTCGAATTATTTTATGTCGTACTGTGATTTGAATTTTATATTATAATGACTGTATAATAAAATTTGAAATACTTTATTAAATCATTGCCAAATCCCAACTAGAAATATGTCCATAGGACATGAATGCCCCGCCGAGGGTACATTAGTAATGTATCATGAAAATTAGTATAAGTGTATGAATTTGATGAGAATATCTTGAATAGTTTCTTTAAAATTTAAATCTAAAAAGTTGGATATAAATGATAAATTCTCACCAAATTATGTATAAGTACATAAGCTTACATAAATATATCTTAAATGGTTTCACATAAATATATCTTAAATGGTTTCTTTAAAACTAAGCAAAATGCAAATGTAAGAAAAGTGAAGTCAAGGTCACAGGAAAGTTCATGGTCAAACATTTTTGATGCAGTTGAATAGTTCTCACAAATACGTATCAGCATATTAAGTTTGATAAAAATATTTTGAATGGTTTATTTAAAACTGAGCTAAACACTAATTTAAAATAAATGAAGTTAAGGTCAAAGGAAAGGTCTAGGTAAAAAAAAATGTTGATGCAGTTGAAAAGCTTACATCAGTATGTATTAGCATATGAAGTTTGATAAAAAATATTAATATAAAAATAATGATATGAATGGTTTCTTTAAAACTGAGTTAAACACTAATTGATAAAAGTGAGGTCAAGGTCAAATGAAAGGTCAAGGTCAAAAATGTTGGTGCAGTTGAATTGCTTACATCAATATGTATCAGCATATGAAGTTTGACACTAATTTAAGAAAAGTGAGGTCAAGGTCGAAGGAAAGGTCAAAGTCAAAAAATGTTGACAACAGTTGAATAGCTCTCATCAGTATGTATCAGCATATGAAGTTTGATAACACTATCCTGACTGGTTTCTTTAAAACTGAGCTAAACACTAATTTAAGAAAAGTGAGGTCAAAATTAAATGAAAGGTCAAGGTCATCAAAAAATGTTGATGCAGTTGAATAGCTTTTATCAGTATGTATCAGCATATGAAGTTTGGTTACACTATCTTGAATGGTATCTTTAAAAACTGAGCTAAACACTAATTTAGGAAAAGTGAGGTCAAGGTCAAAGGAAAGGTCAAGGTAAAAAATGTTGATGCAGTTGCATAGCTCTCATCAATATCTATCAGCATATGAAGTTTGATGAAAATATCTTGGATAGTTTCTTTGAATCTGAGCTTTGAACTGAGCTAAACTCGAAGCGAGACAGAAGGACAGAAGACGGACATGACAAACACTATATGCCCCGGCCATGTTCATGGCGGGGCCTAATAAATCATTAATTTGTAATTGTTCTTTTAGTACATTGAATTTTTTTTAAAAAGATCTTTGAGAAATTAAAAATCAAACACATTGTTGAATGCTATGATCTACTAGTATATGATTTAAAATACGATATTTTTTGTTAAAGTCATATATGGCGTATTTTTGATATGTTCAGACTAACTAAAATTAAAAAGATCTTTCTATTTGTTTTATTACTTTATATAATAATAAAGATACAGATACTTTCCTGTAAATTACACAATTTAAACCAATCATGTTTCAAAGATATTAGAAATTTAAAACAATAACCGATTTATTTACCGACTCTGCATTTAAATAACAGACACAGTTTAAAGTCAATTTAACTATGGAAACATGAGGTTATTTAAGTTCAAAATCGGAAAAAAAATTAATTCGAACGTAAATAACATATATCCTGTTTATCTACACTCAAATCTCGTATTTTTATTTTTTAGCTCAGATACGCCATATATAGCTTTAATAATTAACATTTAGTATTCGTGCTTTTGAATATGTTGAAAAAAAAGTGTATGATACCAATATAGTATCGTTTAAATATATGTGCAATAAGTTTCCATGGATGTTGCGTTAAAACAATAAATATTACTATGTCTTTTATTTTCTAAACAAAAGCTTAATGGAATAATTTTTATTTTGGAAGAAAATGATTGAATTATTTGGTAAAACTCGGGAGCTTTGGGCCCTCACCAGCAGGCGAGGGGAGCAAATGGGTGGCCTCCCTTTATTTCCAAACCTACGCAACCTAATGTTCATTGAAAGGGTGACCCTCCCCCTTTTTTGGTGTAGCGTAGTTAAATTATGGTATTTTGGTAATGTATTAATAAAATTTAATTCGATTTGTGAAAGTTGGAACCCAACATCTCCCACCCCCATCCCGACCCCCTGCCGTTCTCTGCGTACACTTCACTTCCATTCTGCCTACGCGCCTGATAGATCTCCACTCCAACCCTGCATGGGATGGATCAGTTACATCAAAAAGTAATTAAATAATTACAATCACTATGTTTTTCCTTAAATTGAATTACAGGACTTGAAAGCTATTAAACCTACTCTATACATGTATGTATATACACCAATTACCTGCGTTTTGAAAGAACTACTCCCGCTAACTCTCGATTCCCGCCTACATTTTGCGCACATTATAATTCAACATTATGCCGATCTAGTCATTAAAACTTTTTTGAATGTAAAGTTTATTAGTAATTGATTAATATTTCATAAGGGGAAGCAAATTTTATCCATTGAAATCTCACTCTAATTGTCAACCTGGAGGCAAATTTGGGCCGGAAAACCATGAACCCATGGACTGAACAGCCACCTCATTGTAACGCAAATCCGCGAGCGTTAAATATACCAATTTTATGTCAGATTTTAAAATCTCACATAAAATAGGCATATATGACATATGACTCGTTTAAACGAGTGAAAATTCAACCATTCATTAATAAAATTATTTGAACTTTGAAAATCCATGAGTAAGGCTTTGTTATCTGAAAGAGTTTTTAAGATATATTGAACAATTATTGGAAGAAGTGAGTGAATACTTTTGTAGGAAAACGTTCGTTTTCGATCCCCAATTGGTTTAAGAACAAAAATGAAAATGAAAAAATGAAAATACTGAAACCTTGTTGCACAAGAACAGAACGCCATCAATAATATTTTAGATGATGAATTGTCTACTGTGTAAAAATTTCGACCTTTCGGATGAAATTAAAAATTCTAAAACCTTACTGCACATCTACAGGACACCATTAATCATCAAGAGATGATTTGGCTACTTCTTAAAAAGAGGAGTTTGATCGAGGAAGAAGATACATGTAGTTTGACAGACGGACAGTCCTATGGTTTAGGATAACAACAATAATATACCTGACCTTTCTTGGAAACTGCAGTTATAGAGAATTAGAGATGCGTTTTAATTTTTCGACAGACGAGAGTAATTAGTCCCGTGAACAATGTAAATTCCGAAATGTTATTGCAGATCTACAGGACACAAGTCATAGTCCAAAATAAGATTTACTAGTACTAGCAGCTACTGCTTAAAATGTAAAAGAAGTTTCGAGATTTTGTAGAAAAACGTTTGTTTGATTTTGATCGTGGAAGAAGATAATTTGACAGACTGACAGATGGTTTGGGATAACAACGTTATAGAGATTTTAAATCCCCCCCCCCCCCCCCCCCCCCAATTAGTCCCATGGATAACAATGAAAATAAAAAAAAACTTATTGCAGATCTACAGTACACCACAAGTCATAGTCCAAAATGAAATTTAGCTACTGCTTAAAATGCGAAAGGAGTTCTGAGATCTTGATATTTGTAGAAAAATTTCGTTTTTCAGTCCCCCCCCCCCCCCGTCCCCACACACACACACACACATACACTTGGCCTACTGGTTGAAAATGAAATTTTGCATGAGCCAAATCTTCTTTTGGAAGTTTTCATTCTCATCCAGGAGGCCAAATGAAGTCCCGATGTTTTTCTATCAGAACTATAAATCTTGTATCTTGTGTTTCTTCATAGTATGATAGAATGAAAAATAAAATGTTCTGGAATAAGAAATGAAACTGTGATACTTTTGTACAAAGTTCATTTAATTGTTTTTAGAATACTAATTGAGCTCTGAAGTTACATTCAAACACATTCTCTGCTCCAATTGTTTTCTCCTGCAACTTGGCTAACGTTTTCTTAACACGAACCATGATGTTAACGAGATCGTATCTGGAAAAAAAAAAAGACAATCAGAACATCACCATCTTGTAAATATCGACGTAAAGAAGATCATAATCTAAGGCCATGGCAAATTAAGCCTTAGGTTTACTTCCCTTAATTTTTTGAAAAGGTACCCTCCTGTCCGACCAAAAAAGAAACACGTTTCAAAAAATTTCAAAAGATTCTCAATAATAAGAAAAAATATTGGTTTATAAGTCACACATTAGCATTAATATGATAGAAATCATTTGAACTTATTTAAATTTATGTTCTCCAACTTAAAGATTTTTGATTTGTTCCTTTTTATCTCAAAGATTAAAAATACTGTAGCCTTAAAATATATACTGGATTACAATATTTCCGTATAATATAGGGAGAAAATGTTGGGAAAAAATGACAAGCCTGCATGTGTTTCTTTTTTCTACATGAGATTTCCTGAAGACCTACCTGAGGACGCAAAACAAAGAATTATTTTACCGTGGCCTTATTATAATTTCTTATTCTGAAATCTCCAGCATCACGCAAATTCAACACAGGGGTCAATTCTGGGCTTTGATTTTACTTAAAAAACGAAACTGATACTCTGTTCAATATGTGTTTACATGTAATACAATTATATGGATATCTTTATTCATGTTTATACTCCTTAATCAGTTGTCTCAAAAGCAAATAAAAGAACAATGATACAGAAAAAAAGAAGGGCTAAGCACAGAAATATAATTCATTTCTAATTCTTGTGTTATCCCTCTGATCAAAGTGATAGAAGTTATCTACCTTTGGGAGTATTTTCTGAAGTACTTCAGAAATGTTTTGTACAGAAGACTTTCACTCGTTCGTACATGGAATTCTGTACAGTCTTTAACCATTGAATAACCAATCAGGAAATCGCTCGTGAGAGGAATGTAATGCTGCTCACGTGAAACACCGTTGCCTTGTCCACTTAGTATGCCTAATGAAGAATAAAGATTATAAATGACTTCAATATTTCATATCAATTATTAAACAAAAAAAAATTAAGATACATGTATATACATGCAGAGAGAGAGAGAGAGAGAGAGAGAGAGAGAGAGAGAGAGAGAGAGAGCTCTGTACCACGACTGACAGACTTCTGAAATCACAAAATGCAGTTTACAAATTTTGATTTGTGTACATTTTACTGAAAAATTGCAAAATCTTATAAGAATAAGATCTTGAAAAAAGGCTAAATCCCAAGAGTTTTTTTTTAATACAGCACAAATCAGTAGCTCACAGTCATCAAGAATATAAATATGTTTTCATTCAAACAGGAAATTATCATAATTTTTTAAATACAATGTAACATACTCTTTTCCAAAAAGCATTAAGCTTTTTGAAATCTAATTTATTTTACATTTAATGACTCTATTGCTTAATACTTACATACCTTTCAAACTATAATGGTCTCCCCGACAGCCTTGAATGAAGAAACATTTCGGTTTCCCTGAAAGAGAGACACAACGACTTCCGGTGAAGAGGCCGGTGACGTCTTCAACCTTGATTTCTCGACAGTCGCTCCCGAACAATGTCCCTCTCCTGCCGTGACTTGCAATGCAGCAGACAAACGCGTCAAACTGGGCATGGTCCGCATTGCTGACGTCACTAAGAATCTTGATCATGTCGTAAGCAGGTACGTTTGCGTATCCCCTGACAATGAAATGCAGTTCGTCCCTGAAGAACCGACTCAGCTTATCTTTAAAAAAAAATTAAAAAACGAATTCTAGGAATTTCAATTTACTTGGTACAAAACATATATGTATTTCAAAACAAAGGTCCTCGATTTGTGCCATGATTTGGACAAGGTCAAGGTAACAGTGAAAAGATAAAATTGTGGTGTCTGATCCATAATTTTGCAGAAGATAAAAGAACGAGTAAAAACGCATTTTGACTCAAAAGTAGCTTAGAACTTGAGAACGTGTCATGTCCTTTAGTCAAGGTGATAGGCAGGTCATAGAAATTTTCATTGTACAAATATGTTCTTTGATTTTTGCATTACTGTATGCGAGATTTTAACATATATGTCAAACTGCATTTTGGATGTTCATGGAAATGTCTCCAAAACTTGTTTGGTCAAAGTACACATTACACTTGAACTCGCTCAAGTGCATAAGTGTCAATGAATATAAAATGTATTTTTGATTTCTTCAACAGAAAACACGTTCATTACTATAAACCAAAATGAAATCTTTACTTAATATTTCATGTATGACATCAATTGCGTAGATACCTGCATCCTCTATTGAGGCATCTCGCCTTAAACCTTTCTGTATCACTCGGAGTGTTTGCGGGCCACTGTGTGTTAATGCTATCATCTCTTTGTAGAACTCATAGTTGTTTATTATAACTGCATAACCTAAAATGGAGTAAGATATCTTCATTCTAAAAAGATTTGTTGACTATGTACACAGCCGCCTGATGTAACTTATTTTTTGACTATGCACTATTAATATTATACTACATGTATATATACAAGTACTAGTAGTTTATAAATAAGAAACCACAAAGAAAATACTTTAATACACAAACATGTACACAACCAATTCTAGCTTCAAAACTTGAATGGAATCGCAACTGAAAAAAGTGAAAACATGTTTATGAGTTTTTAATTTGATGTGGGGTATATTTTGATTAACTTTTACAGTCCTGTTAAAATTGTTCAAAAAATTGCGTAGTTCTAAAATAATACTGTTTTTTAAATGTTACATGTACGTTAAATTTGCGAACTGAAGTTCACTAACATTTAATTAACATTTTTATTGAATGGGTTCTAGGGCAAAATGCGTTTTGTCGGACCCAAGAATAAAACGATTTACATGAGGCCATTAGGCAGGTCTGGGCGGCCTCCGTTTTTGGAGGATAGCTAGATTCAATATGGCGGCCAAATTTTTTACCATATATGGAAACCGCATTGCATTGTGGGATAGTTTATCCTCCGATTTCAGAGGATAACACAGGTAATTTTCAAAGGCATCGTGCCTACCTTTAATCAAAAAGTGCAAGCACCAGAGTACATGTAAATAAAATTTCAAACATTAAACTATCGATTGTATGTGGCGATTTGAGATTCTATGTCTAGATATTTTGTAATTTATTTTCAAAGTTGGCACTTTTTGCGGTCCATTATTACTGAATATTTCTTGTTATTTTGTGTTATTTTTCATTTTTTTCCCTACTTAAACAAATAAAAAAGGACTTTTATATTTCTTCGATATTTTCTTTTAATTCAAAAATGGAGGACAAAAGGAAACACAAAAGGAAACATATTTTAAGCGTATTTAAAATGCAAAATATACTCTGCCTTATGATTTAAGCAAACAAAACTATAATTAAAATGGATTGAATGAATAATTATAAAAATAAATAATTTGAATAGCATAAATAAATAAAATAATAATTTAACATGTTTGCGAAGAAATTAACATTTATTTATACAGCCATGTTTATACATAAACAAATAAAATATTACAAAGTGATGTGCTTAAGAATTATAAAGTGAAAGAAATAATACATGATTAAACCTTTAATTTTTCCAAAAAAAATTTGATTATCAAAATTTCTAAACTGCTTATTACATAATTACGGTACTTGGAAATAAGCGTGGTTATAGTTTACCTCAGTCACGGGCAGGTTAGTGTAATATTTGTTTTCCAAGCTGTATACGGAATTACTGATTGACGGCAATTACAAAAATATAGTTATATTGATTTAATATCTAGAATTATCCATCATTATATGAAATTATACCTTTTATTTGTTTTGATTGCGAAATCAGCGCACAGTTCATAAGTGCAAGAGTTGTGGTTATTTGTTTGGTGAAGAGTTAACTGCCCTTGGTTTTGAAAATTCCGGTAGGTGGCAAGACCGCTATCCTCTGTTTTCAGAGGATAAAATCTATCCTCCAAAAACAGAGGCCGCCTAGACCTGTTAGGCCTAAGCCAAACAGTTTTGCTCCGAGGGGTCGACCAACCGCATTTTGCCCGAGAACACTGTCAATAAATCTTTTGTTACACCTTTTACTTTTCATTTTGACATATCTTGCGCTGGCTTCCACAGGGTTCTCCACAAGGGGTTTTACCATGGCGGCCCGCCATGGTTAAATTTATGTGCGCCATGGTTAAAATGGGCGGCCGCCATGGTTAAATTTTTATTGCATTTTAGTATATACACCTACTTTTTAATGAATTGAGTAGTTAATTGTGTTTATACTACGACTGCCATGCATCTGGCATGCCTCGAGGGAAAGCGGACTGTGCAAACAAACACGGTCGCTGATCGGCGACTATGCCGGGAAGCGTGACAATGGAGGGTCAATCAGCTGAAGATCAATATCTTGAGAATTAATTATCCTGTAGTATACAAACATGTAATTTCGGGAAATTCCAACGTGTTCACTATTTGATAAAAGATCATAACGAGCAGTAGGTATGCCCAGAAAAAAATAAGCCCTTTCAAAATTTCCTATTCTTTGTATTTAATCAATTCCCCATGCTTTGTTTTCAAGTATTAACTTTATTATCTTTCTGATAAAATGTACGTAAGTGCCAATCGTCGTCTTAGTTTTAGAGTTACCTCCCGTTTTTACGAAACTTCGCGTGGCGCTATTCTTAGCACGGGCACGTGGAGGAATAAACAATGGAGGAAACTCAGCAAAAATGCAATATATAGAGAAAAAATAACGTTTAGAGAAAGACAGAATAGAGAAAGCAAAATTACATTAATGCAAATTAATGCCCCCGGTTATACTACGTTACTTTTACCATGTATGCCACCAGTAAGTTTTCAAAGATCATGAAGTTAAAAAAAGCTTAGGCATTAGTAGGATGTCGGCTTTCGTTTGTTTGTGTGTCTGTTAACTTTTTTTTAAAGTACTACCAATTCATCAGTTTTTGTCATATTTAAATAAAACTTTTTATATAACAGGCAACATCAATTCTGTATATCAGTTTTTGAAAAACTGTTGCCATGGTTACTCTATCAAAACATTATTTTGAAATTCCTTCAAAATGTTCCTACAGTTTTGGACCAATTTTGGTACATTTGTAGAGTAATTAAGATACATAATCCTTTTTATTTTTAATTTTTTAGCTTAAAAAAATTATTGGTTATTTCAACTTTTTGTGCTGCAGTGGTTAAGTTTTGTGAATTAACCAATTGATTAATGAAGGTTAGGAAGTCTAACATGCATTCGTGTTTTGATCGCATTGCGCCTTCACGCAGCTTCCTCCATGGTTAAATTTTCAAATGTGGAGAACCCTGCTTCCATGTTTGCGATAATTGATGTTTATTTCGTTTACCCGCACTGCGTATTTAATCGGTCAATCCGTAACCAACGAATGCAATAAAGATATTACAGCTTATTCCGCCTACTGTGTGACGTAAGAAACGTCATAGTGGTCCAATATCTCATCGACATGCCCAATATTTAAATGAGCAGTTCAATATCGATTTTTTTTTTGACAGCTCGGGAAAAAAAAAATTATATTTACATATAAGGAAACAACATTTTCAAAGGTCACGTCTATAACTTTCTTAAACCCAACCTCGAGGTTTTCTGGTCGTAGAGTAAAATGCCGAGTCACAAACATCATTCAAGCTCCTCCATTTTGGCATTTTCAGCTGGCTTTCAAAATAACCGGTTTGTACGGTGGAAGAAGTATTGAAACGACTTGTAGGTGTAGTTGTTTTTGTGTCCGAAATGTTATGTATTCTGCCATCAACACTTTGGTTGTCTGTATATACTGTTGTATTCACTACGTCGGAAGTGTCCATGACGTCAACGGTAAGATGGTCGTCTGCTGTACATGTTATCATTGTGGCGTTGTCGACTTTATGTTGAAATTGATCCAATGACTGGACAGCTACTGGAAAAATAAAATTGTGTGGTTGTTAGCTCACCTGAGCTTTTCTGTTTACTAGTACCCGTAGTTCGGTGTCCGTCTATCCATCTAGGTGTCTGTTTCGTCCATCTGTAAACTTTTCACATTTTGAACTTCTTCTCAAGAACCACTGAGCCTATTTTAACCAAAGTTGGCACAAAAAATCCTTGGGTAAATGAAATCAAATCAAAGCTTTACACTGAATTATATAAGGAAACTCTATCAAAATCTCTTCTGCCAAAAGAGATGAAACTTAGATGAAAGCTTTCTGATGTAGTGTAGATTCTTATTTGTTCAAACCATGGCCCTTGGGGGAGGGTGTGGCCACATTATGGGATCAATGGTTTACAGTGACATATATGGAGAAAGTCTTTAAAAATTTTATTCTCAGGAACCATTGGATCAGAAAAGATAAAACCTTTGTGAAAGGTTCCTGAGGTAGTTAGATTCGACTTCTAAATACTAGTAGTTCAAATCATGGGTTGGATGAGACCACAATAAGGAATTTTTTTAAATCTTCTTAAGAATCACTGGGCCTGAAAAGTTAAAAGTTATGTGAAAGGTTCCTAATATAATGTAGATTGTAAACTGTTCAAATCATGATTCCTGGGGGTAGGTTGGGGTCAAAGTGGGGATCAAAGTTTTACATATGATTTTATGAGAAGAACCTAAATAAAACCATTTACTTTAATTTACAAACATCCCCAAGTTGTGTGCATTCATTTTTTTTAAATAATGGACCCCAAGTTAGAGTTGGCTAAACTCAGGATCAAATTTAACATAATGCATGTATTTTCTTTTCCAGAACTGTAAGGCCTTGTTAGTCATATTAATATGAGACATTCCCGTGTTGTATTGATTAAGAGACCCCTTATAGAGTTAGGGTGGGACCATAATATGGGGGCACAATTTTTCTTGGGAATATAAATATCTTCTGAAAAACAGCATTGCTAAAGTTACCTAGGTGAGCGTTGTAACATGTTTTTTATGTCCCCGTAATCAAAGATTCGTGGACATATAGTATTTGTTCTGTCCATTCATCTATCTGTCTGTCTGTTTGTCTGTTAATCTGTCTGTCCACAAAATCCTTAACCTTGCCCATAACTTTTGAATGATTAGTGCTATGGCTTTCATATTTCACATGTGTATTACTTGTGACAAGACCTATCTTTTTTGACCTCTTGACTTTGATCTTAGATTTTGACCTACTTTTGCAAAGATTTACCAAACTTTTACCATGACAATAACTTTTGAACAGTTGGAGCTGGGGCTTTTATATCACATGCATTCCATGTGTACAGACCTTTCTTTGGGTACCAACATTTGTGAACCTTTCGACCTTGACTTTTGAGGTTGACCTACCGGTACTTTGGACAAACTTAATCTTGTCCATAACTATCGAACAGTGGTTGCTAGGAATTTCATATATCACAGGTATATTCCTTGTGACAAGACTTTCTTTCAGGTACCAACATTTTTTACCTCATGACTTGACCTTGGAGTTTGACATACATGTACATATGAACAACTAAAACCTTGCCTATAACTTGAATGGTAAATTGCTGCTTTGGCTTTCACATTTCACTTATGCATTCCTTGTGACAAGACCTTTCCTTTGGCACCATTATCTTTTGACCTCGTGACATTGACCTTGAAGTATGACCTACTTTTTGAAAAACTTTTTCCATTTTTTCTGAATGGTTTGTACTAGGGCTATTACATTCACTTGTGAAAAGATCTTTCTTTGGGTATCAACATTTTTGAACTCTTGACTTTGGAGTTTGACCTACATCTGAAAAACTTTAACCTTGGCCTTCAGCTGCCATAAGGGGCATCGGCATCAGTGTTTCACAAAAATATCTTGTTTGTTTTATTTTGCAAGGGTAGCATTACTAGCAAATACATGTTCACTGTAATGACTGTGTTCAGTCTGCTTGATATTGTCAAGGCATCGGGTTTTAACAGCACGCGAAATATATTTTGTTTTTTGTTCGTGCATTTTGTGAATGTATATTAAAATAAATACATATATGTAGTATTTTTACTTACATTGTTTTGCACGGGAGAAGAATGAGTCCTGAAGGCGTTGCCGAGGTGATTTGTTAATTCCCATCTGCATGTGAGAGTGGGGATGAAGTCGTCTGCTTTTGAACTGGGAGAGAAGCTCTTTTTCTAATGACCTGGGATCTAGCTCTGTATATAACGGAAGTAAATTCAAATGGCGGGGGATTGTAAGAGCCAAATTCTTAGCCCCTCATGCATTTAAAATAAACATATAGTTAACTGTGTGACATTTTGTAATAAAGCATGTCTCGGATTCCATAGATACATAGATCTAAGTTTTTGGAAGATGTTATATGTAAGAGTCCAAATTGCCATCAAAATACGTTTTTGGATGTAGGAAACATCGAGCGGAAAGCTAATTTAAGTTACACGATGTATTGAAATTGTAAATGTACTTATTTTAGCGGTGATATATTTTATATTCATCAAGTTCATTTAGAAACATGGCCCAAAATGCGCTAATTTATCATAACGCTATTCAGTAGATGAGAAAGTTTGTGCTAAATTTTAACTACGCTCTTTCATATACTTGTATGTTTACAGTATTTAGTCTATAAGTATATAAGGTTTCCATAGCCAGATGAACTACTAGTAACTTCCGCTGTGTTTTCCTTAATATTGTGGGCTTAAAAAGTTTTTGAGCAGGCCTAATGAAAGACGTTTGGTCATGAATTTGGTTTGATTTCGATCACGTCCGTCCTCAAAAAAAAGAGGTGAAATAAAAAAAAGGTTCTTAACTAACCTTGTTCTTTTACTTCATTGTGCTGATTGCATGAATAAAAAAATGTATGATAAAAAGAAGTGTTGTTTTGTCTGTGATTTTCAATTTCAAGTAATTTTACAACTGCTTTGAACTTTTGAGTGCATTTTTTTTAAATAATTAATCAAATCTTGTTCATACATGAATGATAATATTCAAATGTTACCTTGATTTGAATCCACTTTGATTTTTGCAGTAGCAAATACAATGAGCAAAAATATTGTATTTAATTTACTACACAGCTGAATTCTTAAATTGCCAATGCAAATGTTATAATGGCAAAAAAAAGTGTGCATTTTTCTGGGAAAGTGGCATTTTTTTTCGTATTACATTTGTAGATCTATAGTTAACATACATATATATACCAGTATACAACATACAGTATACAACATATAGTATACAACATATACAAAAGAAGGAAAAAGTACTCACTTCTCACAGAGGAAGTGGGTGTAGGTAGATCTTTCTTAAATGGAAATGATTTACTCCTGTTTCCCACTGTAAACACCGTCATATCTGAAACTAGTAAGGGTTGTGTGTATAAATATATGTCGTTTAACTTCATTTTTTTGTGAAAATGTCTACAAATACGAAACTAAGCAGCAGTATTTGTTAATCTCTTTGTTTTATCTGCCCTCATCAATCTTTTGTTTCATTAAAGTTTGACAGGGAGACCTTGAACGACATTTCTGCGTATCGTTCAGAATATATTGCACAAAACTGTATGGACATTTTTAGACCGTTTCATTATTAATTTCTGTGCAGTTTGAAGATATCGGAGTCTTCCATCTCGACAAATTGCTCAGGGATACAGACCCGTAGAGACCTTTTTCTGAGAAATCTTTTGTTATGCTGATAATTATGTATATATGGAAAATTTTCTTAGTTAGGCCTGCATGCAGCCCCCCCCCCCCCCTCCCCACTTTTTGTTGTATGTTGGAACCCATTCATACAATTTTACTGAAAATATTTTCTGCTTAAAAGGAATGATCCCCCCCCCCCCAATTCCAACTTCCGAACTATGAATTTAAATTAAACTAGAGGTAATGTGAGCACTGGGCTCACAAAATGATTCCCTCCCCGAGCTCCCATATGAGTATAATGGCAAAGTCCTTTTTTTATGTCTATGGAAAAGCCCAAATTATAGATTCTGTAACGGTATCATTAAAGTTTATTCGCTGGTATAGGAGGAGTTGCGGATAATAAATGGGTACCCCTGATATTATAGAAAGAATGGCATTGTCCATGTTTTGCTATGGGAAACCTGAAATATGTGTCCAATCAAAAAGTAAAATAGGAGATGCACATTGACACTATGTAAAAAAAAAATTCTGTGAAAGTCTCATTGAATTTTATTCAGTGGTATAAGAGGAAATATAAGAGGGAGTTAAGGGATGGGTACCCCAAAGTGTAACAGACAGACGGACACCCCAATCACTATACACCCCTAATTTTCAAGCGGGGGTGGGGGTGTTATAAACAATTTCCTTCAACTTTTTATCGGAGGTAAAAAGGGTGCAATTTAATGCAGTTGTTTGCATGAACGAAAATCTATACCCAAATCCTGAATAAGAATGACTGAATAGATGTACCTGGTGATGATCTTTTGGATCTGACTTGTGGTAGATGATAAAGATTCTCATGGCTGCCTCCTTTTCCGGAATCTTTAAATAAATTTAAATTGTGATAAATTATTGTGGAGACTTTTTACCTTTCAATTACAATTACTACACAACTTGTGAATTGTAAACTCGTAAGTTACAATGTATGTGAAAACATGTTAACCCTTACAGCTTTCTTGAACTTTGATCGACATTGAAATGCTTGTGAATCAATAAAGTATATACACTGTAGTAAAATACATTTTACTGTTGAAAAAAGAAAGATTAATACTTCCAAAGTCGTCCTCCTCTTGGTCACTGACAACTCTGCGACCACTGGAGACGTCTGTTAACATGTCATACAGCTCGGCACTATTCACACTAATTCTACCATGTCTCTTTGTCTGTACAAAACAACCAAAAAATCTGGTGAGACTGTAGCTGTACTGTGCTATCAAACTGCGCTATCTAGAGAAAAGTTGAAGTTCAGGACCCTCTCTACACTGCGCCCTAAATTTGGGGTACTTGTGTGTAGTTATTTATCCACCATTTTAAATAAAATAGAATAAAATGCATCATGCATGACATAATTTGTAATTAATTCAAGTATTCTAAACATTATATTAGACCAAGATAGAGTATATATAGGATCTCCCATGATTTGTAGTTGGATATGATTTTTATCCAACGAGTTGTGTGTTTTTTTTTTTATCCCCGAGCCTTGGCGAGGGGATAAAAACACACAACGAGTTGGATAAAAGTCATATCCAACTACAAATCATGGGAGATTCTTTTTATCCCATGTTTAATACTTCACAACCAATGTTTTACACTGTTTTATATAGGACTCCACTTTATTTTACTTCATCGCGCTAACGCAAAAACCATTGTGACGTCACAACTGTGGATTATGAAAAAAATATCCAATGAGTCATATCCACGGGATAAAGGGGTAAACATGGGATAAATCATTTTATAGTATTTTCTTCAATTGAATACGCAAAGGCATTTTTCTTTATTAGTACTGTCGTTTCTGAAGATTTTTTTCTGGGTAAAAAAGGCACGCATCCTTTGTTGAAAATGAACTACATAATTTTAATTTGTCCTCATTTATGCTATATAATTATCTCAAAGTCCAAAACAGGTCCGTAGCAACGGTTTCATGGGGGGGGGGGGGGCTCCTAAAGAAATCTTACAAGCCAAAAAAACCCCTTAACTTAATGTACAAATCCTGGAATTTACCAGTGCTCGACATTACAGTGTATGTGTGTGTGTGTGTGGGGGGGGGGGGTCTAAATGATAGAAAATAGTATACTTAGAAAAAAGTGGGGGCAAACCCCCTACCCCCCCCCCCCCCGGGGGGTTCCATTGGCCTGCAAAACATTTTTCATCAGTGTGTAGAGGATCCTTAAACTGGTATAATTTCCTTTTTGCTATCGCTCAGATTTTAATGTCAATCGTTAATCTTTTCGACATTAAATTAATAAACTTCATTGATTTGTTCCATCTTTTTTATTCTAAACGGCAGAGTAGATGAAGATGTATATAAATATTTTTTTTTCAAAAAAAGTATTTTTTTTAAATTTTGATAAATGAGAAGATATTATATATTTGGAATCCATAGTACAAACTTTTATCAAATTAAATTTGATTTCAGAATCATGTAATATTGATGCAATCTACTTCTTTACCAAGTTAAACTGAAATGTCAAAATTAAGATGTGTAACACTTCAAATTCAAATTTCTGCTTTTTTTAAAGAATTCAATCAACTACGTTGGAATTTTTGTATCATTTAACCTATTTTTATGCAATAAACATTATACATATACGATTAAACGACAGGGACTACCTACTCTCCATGGTACAAGGTCTTTTGTTTGATTGGATTCCAACAGGCACGTAGTATCAGGGGAGCATGGGGTGGCCCCTTTAACTGTTAATTTGTATGAAAATATTCATTGAAAGACCGGCTGCTTCCCTTATTTTGTAGTATGGTGAAATCCTCATATCTTAAAAAAAATGGAACTTAACCTCCACCCCCCTCCCCCACGCCCTCGAAATATAGTTTTTTTTTTTATTTTGGACCTCTTTATTTTGCTTGTCAAAGATTTTGTTAGGTAAGCTGTCAATTATTTCTCCGGCTGCCCCCCCCCCCCCCATTCCGCGACCTTTTTCAAAATCGAACTACGTGTCTGTCCAAATCTGTTTAACGTACTATTTATGTACATATTTAACTTCTCAACTACCTGGTATATATCTTTAGTTACAGAAGGATTTCCACGTTTGGAAAAGAAGAGAGAGAGAGAGAGAGAGAGAGAGAGAGAGAGAGAGAGAGAGAGAGAGAGAATAAAGTTCAAAATAATTTTGAAAGAAAAACCTTTAATTTATATCTAGAGATTTACATATATTAAATGTATTTCAAATTACCAGACATTACTTTTGAAGTGTTTTCTTCAGTGAATGACTAACTACTTACCTTTGGTGCTGACATCTAATTAAAATTACAGAATCTTCACTGAGGTGTGATTAAGTACCTATATATATGTTTAAAAAAGAAGGACAAAGACATACAGGAAATTTTCAACAACACGTTTTAGAAATTTAAATAATGTTTTTTACCGAATTAAAAAAAAACAATGGGTTGTAAACAATGCCTTTCCTCTTTTCAGGGGGGTCAAAAAGTTTCGACTCATTAATCTCGCAAAAGATCACTGCTATTGTCCTGAATTTCGTTATTGTTTTAGATATCGTTCATGATATTCAGACACAAACATTAAATTCATTCAGTTGATAATTTCACCCTTTGTTTAAATTTTCTCAATAAAGCTTGACTATCTTAGGTACATAACTAAATTTGATATTTGAGATTCTCAACAACAGGGACATTTTGGCAATATGATCATAAAAGGGCTAGTGCTAAAGTTGTCTAGGTATCTGAAATTATCGAATATACGTTGACAATAAATTGATCATTACATTTATCTATTTATTTTCTAAAATATTCAGACATGGGTTTAAGAACAACGAACAAAAATCACGCTCAAAAGTCCAGATCAGGAGCAGAGCCAACATGGACCTCTAAAAGCATTAGAGGTGGGATCAGGTGCCATGGAAAAGTAAACATCCCTTGTCGACCGGTCACACCCGCCGTGTGCTCCTTGTCGTGATCTGGCAAACCGAAAAATCAGTGCAATACAGTGTGTAAATAATTCCTAACAATTAGTATTTGACTTAATGATAGATTATATAAAATTTTGCTGACAAGGTCATTGTACATGTATCGATCAAAGAACTTGGTGTAATGTTGACTTCAGACGAGACTGTTGATATTCTTGTTTCACCAACTTGTTTGTCAATAGGTTGCCTCGTTTTAGAAATTGTTCGTATGTAGAGCATGCTCTTGCATATCGAATTAACAGGGAGACATAAATTCATATGCAGGTGATAAAGGTATATTGCTATATAGATAAGGGAGGTTGACAATAGAAAAGTTGAAGTCATCACGTTTATCATAAAGTTTAGTTGTTAGGTAGTAAAAAATGAAACAGATGTGTCAGACTCTGTAGTATCTTTAATTTCATACCTGGCATTCAGTTACGGGTTTACAGAACGGAGAAAGATTAAAACAAACAAACAAAAACTAAAACCAAAACAAAACCAAAAAATTAAAAAAAAAAAACAATAACAAAAGGTGTACCCTTTTTGGTCACCTGAGTACCTGGGTCACTAGGGTGATATTGCTGTTTGTTTTTGTCCGTCTTCCTACGTCGGCCATCCATTCTCTTAAGAGAAGTTTTAAACCCCTTGGTCATTCACCTATGGATGATGATTAATCGCTGTAAATACATGTAATGTACTTGATAAGTAAATCGAATAAAGAATTGCACTGGGTTTCTGATGATAATCAGGCTAACTATTTTGTTGATCCCAGATCGTCCTATTCCTCTTGATTTTGAGCAACATATCTTCATCTGTTCGTTTATTTTTTTTTTATTATATAATTATAAAATTACCATTCCATGGGCCCTTCGATTATATACAGGGTTGCATTAAACTCAATGTGGCCGTTAAGGTCCTTGGGCCAGGCACTCGTTTCATAGTTAAGGTGTATATTTACATGCTGTATCTCATGCGCGTATGTGGAGTCCCCTTCCGGGGATTTATTTAATATGACCTTGGAGGCTTTCAAGAACATCCCTCCTCCTCCGGGAAACATGGAACCTTTAAAAAATGGTAAGGAGAGTTATAAATAGGCCTACGTATAAAGGAATTAAACTGACTAAGGAAAGGGACTTGTATCCCCAGCACCTCCACCATGATTTTTTTTTTCAGGTTGAGGCAAGTTGTTTACGCGTTATAATTATTATTTAAATTTCACCCCACCCCCCTCCGGGAAAAAAAAAAATCCTGGATCCGCACATAAATGTATCTTATTCGTTTATTCCATAATGCATACAAGTTTTCAAAAAAAAAAAAAAAAAAAAAAGAGAGAGAGAGAGAAAGAGAGAGAGACCAGCATTTAAATTAAGGTCAGACGACACATTCTTCAAAAATATGTAATTTTCCCCAATATTTTGTCATTGAAGTATATCTACTTAAACAAGTTTCCTCACCAAAAATTGAGGTATCTTACCAGGCATTTGTGCAAGATACCAGAGGATGATATTCCTTATATAATCCTTATGTGTATTCTTTTGAATTGCCAGTGTCACAAGTTTTGGTGTACTTATATTTTTAAAACATATTGAAAACAATTAAGAAATCACAAGAGAATGACAATGTGAATAATTTCTTATATAATACCAAGGTATACAAAACAGATATTTAAGGAACGTGTCATCTGACCTTAAATCAACTTCGGAACGTAACAACAAATGATTTAAGGGTAAATAGCAAACTTTCTTTTTCAGAAATCAGCAATATTTCTCATAGATTTATATTCGAATAGGCAACCTGAATCATGTTTGCCAGGAAGAGTGGGAGAATTTTGTACGATTTTGTCACAATGTTAAATATGTGTGCAAAATTTTGTATAGAATTACATAGAAAACGATATAAAGTCACATATCTAAGTGCCCTTTACAAAAATTTTGATATTTCTAATGCAAATTTTGTACATGTACAAATTTTGCATTTATAAGAAAATAATATCATTTTTTTGTAAAGGATACATGTTTACAGGCACTAAAGAAAACTTTATATTTTAGGGATTCATTATTTCTGTCAAATCCATTCCAAATCTGCCAAAAAATATATATTAATCCATGCATCAAATTTTGTTTTTGTAATGTATCCTTAAAAGAGATTATTTGCAGTTGTAAATATAAATGTGTTGCATTCTTTATGAAATTAATGGCTACTTAGCAGGGACCTATATACTATATTATATAGATCCCTGCTATAAGGCCAATATGAAAAGAAGCAGCCTTTTAAATTTTCCGTCCAATATGGTGCCTCTGTTTCCTTTTCCTTTTTTTTTTCACAAATTTTATTTAGATTGAAACAAATAAATACACTTCTCAATAGAATTATTTGAAATAAAACCTTTTGGGGAAAAAAAATCGGCAAATTGCTTAACAAAGCGCGATAACTCTTTTGTTTTGTGTGTGTCGTGTGCAAAAAAGGTGACAACAATTTGGCGGAAGTATTTAATTATTCGACGACACTTGCGAACGCGGTAAAGTGATTTAAACAACACAGAGGAGATATATACAGCAATAAAAGGTATGTAATAAAAACATCTACTGTCTGAGGGTGTACTTTCGGTTTTAACCGCACGTGTACACATTTTCTTTACTTTGAACGTTGATCGTGGATTTATTTTGTATACAAGTTTGGCAGGTTTTGGAATTTTTAAATCAGGACGATATCAATATACCTGATAAACGATTCATGTGAAAGTTTAAACAGCTGTTTCACGGTAGCTTAAATATTTCTGCCTTATACGGCAAAATCCTTTCTCGGAATGTAAAGAATTAGCGGAATGTCATATTCATGCATGAAACAAGACACGATGTCGTCATTTCATGAAGTAAACAAGGATTTAAACTCACACCCGTGTTCTATTAATAATAACAGTCTTTATAAATTGAAATAACTTCAATTCAGTGGCTTTAAATTTGGGATTCGATCTGATCAATACCTATTGATCTTGTAAACACGGTGCATATAGCAAGGTGGTTGTATTGTATGGTGCAAGAGATACACTCCATAGATAAATTCAGGTAAGATATTTTGCATGTCTCTAGCGTCATCAAGGTAAAAAATACAATAACAGCCTTGCAGGCACATTTTTTTCAAGGTGATTCCAGTCAGCAATGGGTGTTGTCGATAAATTATTATAATATTCTATACTCTGTAGACCAGAAGATCTGTTACAGTAAATTATAATTCAAGGGAGATATCTTGTTTTCCTGTCCATTTTGTACAGGTAATTATGTACAGATAACAGGTTTTTGATGTGTAACTGTGTTGTAAGATTTTTTATAACAAGCGGACATTCTTGATGTTCGTTCAGGTAAGATTGTAATTTGTCACACAGTGTAACAGTTGGACACAAATCAAGATTTTAATCACTGGAAATGTAGTTTTACATAAGTAATGTTATGTTTAATGTTGTCAAAATTGTTTCATTTAAATTTAAATGATTATGAAAACTATAGTCAACAATTGTTAATGACATGTGGATAGAATATTTCACACCATGAATAATAAGATGTATTATAGGAAAGA
This sequence comes from Saccostrea echinata, assembly GCF_033153115.1. Taxonomy (NCBI): domain Eukaryota; kingdom Metazoa; phylum Mollusca; class Bivalvia; order Ostreida; family Ostreidae; genus Saccostrea; species Saccostrea echinata. The sequence goes on along the minus strand of NW_026889813.1, from coordinate 693,832 downwards.
AAGATCATGACTGATCTCTATGTGCATATATTATATTACAGCAGTGGTAATCTTATGAGCCTTAGTCAAGTTTAGTGAGTTATCATATGAATGTCCTACTTTAGTACCAGGCGCTTCAGTTTAAAGATGTTCTTAAGTTCATTCTGTGAAGTATACTTTTGAAGCAGTTATATAAATGGAATTAGAAAATAAAATGGTGCATTATGTTGTGAACTGAATAAACATCCATGTCAGAAATACTACTCTGGTGTATGAAAAAGAGAGCATTTACATTTATGCTCTCACTGAATTAATGCAAGAAATTTGAATCTAAGAATTTGGAAGTATGTTGCCATTGAGGTATTCAGAATATATTAAATTATGAATGATCCTTAACTTGAAAATTATAAATTTATACTACATGACCAATTTAAGTACTTGATAATGTCATTGAATGCATGAATTTTGATTCTTTCAGGGTTCTCAATTGTAAATAATTTGGTCTATTCAAGGGTCCCATTCTCAATTCAAAAAAGGTACCTTGTGTTAATTTTCCCATTAGTGATTTGTCCCAAAAAAATTCTTAAAAAAAAGTATAATTAGATATATATAATAACTATAAACTTGCTATTCACATTCCTCTGTATTGCAAAACAAAAATTTAGTTCATAATATAATAAAGAAATTTTGAAGTATAATGGTTATCCCCAAATTCCCAAAATGGTCGCTTTTTTCCCAGTCTTTATGGCCCTGGCCCCATTCCCAAAAAGTGTGTGAGAGCCCTTTCTTTACAGAAACACAAACCAGAAATTGTGTAACTTAGGTATTGTACTATTGCATCAGAATCTGAATTTACTAATCATGTTACTTTATGTAATGCACCTTTATAAATATAATATAATTATATAAAAATATATAAATCATATCCTAATTAAAAAGGAACTTTGAAATACTACAAAATCATTGTGATGTATGTCTATCATTAATCACAAAACCATGGCACCTAAACCAGGTATCAATACTATTCTGATCCTTCCAAAAATCCCATTAATGACATTCCTACCATCCATACAAAATTCAGCTGATTTATATTTGTTGCACTTTTTCCTGCCAATGAAGGATGACCATACCATTAGGAAAGCTGATAAGAATTTTCTGAATAATCTGAAAGTTTCCAGTCTTTGCTGATAGAAATGAGAATGTGCAAGCGGTGCAGTTTTTCTTTTCACCATGTAATAGCACTGCACATGTTAAAAAGCACTTACAAATAAATTAAGTTTTATCATTGACAGAGTTTAATATTCCTTATTGAACAATGAACACACTGTATGAAGTCATGTTTATTCCTGACTGCAATGTTTTGCCAAAAATTAATTAATCCCTTTTGCTAATCCAATCTTCCTGCATGCAAAAGGTGTTAAAATCAATGCAACTCTTTTCATATAAAAAAAAACTTGCTGTCAATAATTAATGAATGGTAAAAATTAACACTGTAATTAAAAACCAAATTAAGTTAATTAGCACTCCTGGGAACATTTTCCTTACATCCAATTACCAGGAGTCTTTTTTCTAAAACAAGCAGATACAGTAAAATCAACAAAGTTTGGGAAATGTTGAACCGTTTCTGACTCATGCCACACCGTAAAACCAGACACCTTGAGTAATGCAGGAGAGGGTTGGATGAAACATCCTCTTTGTGCTGTTTTTTACTTTGAAGACTTGATAGGGATAAAATTTGACAGTTTATAGGAGTGAGCGAACTCCAGAGAAGCTGCACAAAGAAGGAGAGATTACCAATTTTTTTCCCTTCTGTCTTCTTCTTCCCAGTCATTTTGAGTATCTCTTGGGGCGAAAGTGGTAGAGATAATTATTTTTTAACAAGATGTTGACAGATTGGTATTATTATCCTAGGCGGCCTTCATTTGACAACAGGACGATGGCTGAACGGTGTCCAAGATGTCAGAATATGGTGTACTTTGCTGAGGAAGTGAAAGCATTAGGAAAGAAATGGCACAAGCTCTGTTTTAAATGTGGTAAGTATTTCAAGAATTTTAATTGAGAATTATATCTATCTGATTTAAATTGGTTGAAGTGAATGATTAATTAAGAAAGACCAAAAAAAAAAAAAAAATTCTCTCAGAGGGAAATGAGGTGAGCTAAAGAAATTTTCTGAAATTAAGTTCCATAATTTGTTATAGGGTACATACATGTCTCTTAATTCATTTTTTTGATTTACCTGTAAATCATTTCCTTTTGATCTTAATCATAGTTCTTTATAAAAATTTGCTATGGAAAATTAATATCTTTCAAAGTGATAAATGCTATCAGTTCATATTATGTAACACGAGGGAAAGAGAAACCAGATGTCAAAGGGAAAAAATATTATCTAATGAAAGAAGAAGCTGTTTTAAAATCTCAAGTGCAGTATCATACAATCATTGTCTCTTGTAAAATCTTTTGGAACCACAGGCAAGATCCATTTAGAAAGTCTCTGGCAGTAGGGAGTAAACATTTACTAACAAAGACCTGTGGCAATATGCAATGCAAATGTAGATAAGCAATAGGAGATCTGGTGAATTATATTCTGTTAAATATGAGGTTTCTCAATCCTGACAGGTGTAATCCTACAGAACATCAAAAATAATATTTCTGTTAAACCACAGAACAAGGAACTAAAATATCCTAATTCACATTGGTACTATTTTTGAATACAATTATGTCTGTTGAAATTTTAATTCTTAATTACATTTTTTACATAGAAAAAATTATCTGTAGAGTAGTTTTAACTCCAGCTATACAGAGACCCATTTCAAGATGGATAATTCTTGTTCATGACTGACTGATTTTATGACCAGGTTATGGCTCATTATCACTTCATTTATCATCTCTTTGTGCCCTTGTTTTTTATTTTGAAAACCTGATAGCTATTTAACAGGGAGCCTCTTGACTCTCTTTTGTTGAAACCTTGACATAGGTTTATCTATTTTCTTGATATCAAAAGATTAAGATGGGTTTGTCTTTATTATTTTATCAGGAAACTGCAACAAACTGTTGGATAGCACAACATGCACAGAGCATGATGGAGACGCTTTTTGTAAATCTTGTTACGGAAAACTTTTTGGACCCAAAGGGTATGGATTTGCAGGGGGATCTTCCGGTTTATCTATGGACACTGGGAATCCTCATCAGCAAACTCGAAGGTGATGAATCACTTCCTGACGTATATCTTGCACCTGTGCAAAATTTTATCATCATTGATTCATATCAAAATATCAGCTCTTCATCTTATCTTGCAATTGTATTTTTTGATTTTTGTAAGGAGGGGATGAAAATATCAGCATAGGCATTTGATTGTATACGGAGAGAATAGTCCTATATGATCCAAATTTAAATTTTGAATTTTTTTTTTTCAATTTTAAATTGAACTGTTCCTAGAGATGTAGATGCCATGTTTGATTTGCTGGCATTGAGCCAATGTACAAAACATTGGCTAATCCCTAGAATTGATTGACAGGTCATCTGATCTTGAAAATGATTAGTGTACATCACAGCTTCAAAGAAATTCCTTTAATGTCAGTCATTCTTTACTACTGCAACAGCAGATTCATAGATACCTGTACAGGTACGATGTACCTGTGATTTAATGTTGCTACTTTATCTTGATGAAGGGCCTTCATACATTAATTTGTGGCTTCCTCCTGAAGGAAATCTAATTTTGTTCATGTTGTTTTTACATTGTAGGTAAAAACTTTACATAAAACAGTAAAAGAAATTTATGTGTCAGTCTTTATATTAAAAAAAAAAAGGATGTCAGTTTCTGTTATCAGATACATGTACTCTTGATTACATGAGTACTTGTAGATTGATCTCCTCATGTAACACTTTATAGAATTCAGATGAAATAATAAAAAATAATCCTTGTGTATGCAGTTAGAAATCAATTTTCTTGAAATTTATCCACAAGGAAAATATAAATCATCTAAATTTGCAGTCTTCTGTTGGCATTAGTTCCAATTATACAAAATATAGCTTATCTTTACAGTCAGAGCTGTCTAAAAATAATTCTGTGGCTAATAGACAAAGCGATGACAGGGAAACGGCTCATGAAATGCGTCTCAGTTTTACACATTTCAAGGCCTCTGTGCTGCAAATTTAAAGATAAGAAATCTTCATTTCAAGCAATGTTTACCTAACGCAACTTTTTTTAATCCCTCAGAATAACATTAACTTTGTGGATGCTGCTGGTAAATATCCTATTTATATTAGAAGACATTTCTTTTGATTTTTTACAGTAATGTTTCTCATTACTCTGAGGCACAAGGTGCCCCTTTGGTGAATCAAGGAAAACCAAAGTGGGGAGGGACAGATGGTTGCCCCAGGTGTGGAAAGCCGGTGTATTTTGCAGAGGAGATGAGAGCTTTGGGAAAGAAGTTTCACAAACTCTGTTTGGCTTGTGGTAAGATCTTCCTCACAAGCTCCGTTTGGTTTGTATTAAGGTTTTGTTTGGATATTTAACGCAGCAGTCAAACAATTATTAAGGGTACATGATAAATAGACAGGAAATAATCAATGAGGGAAGATAATTAATTCCTGTTTCAGAAATGTGCCTTAGTTTCTGATAATAATTCAAATCTCTGAGCTTTTGGTCTCTCAAGTTAGATAACTCTGTATACAAGTGTGAATATACTTTCGGAAAACAATTGACTTTGTCAGCTACCATATAGATAAATGAATTTCTCAGATAGTACATGTTGTACAACAGATAATCAGTTGGCATAGGTGTTCAGAGCTAAATACTGTTCAGTGCTTTAATTTCTCTATTAGATAGAATTTTAAGCACAGATTTGCTTGTAAAGGACTTAAACATACCAAGTTGTCCTGCACAAGAAGAACAATATAGTCATCTGATCTAGTTTTTTGATCTGAACAACACACACACTGAAATTATTTTGACAGAATTCACATTAAAGTGCCTTCAACAGAGTACATTGTATATATTGCAATAATTCTTAGTTATTGACAAAGAATGAATTTACAGAGATGTGATATGTATGCTTTGATTATTCTGACAGTTCTAATTCATTATTTCTCTAATTAGCCGAAATTTTGAATATTACCAAATTTCAGAAATTTATTAGTGTAAGAGAAGTTATCTCCCTTTGTAGAAAAAAATATGTTCTTGATTAGGAGTGAAGAATAGTAAACCTAAGAAATGGAACAAAAGTTTTCAAGATTTGTTTTTCAAAATGTGAGAAATTATTGTGGAAATTTTTTAGATAATTTACTTGTATCCATTCTCAGAATATATAGTATATTTTGCTACACTTTATTTTTGACAGCCAAGTGCAACAAACTGCTAGATAGTACAACCTGTAATGACCATGATGGGGAAATCTTCTGTAAGGCCTGCTATAGCAAGAGTTTTGGACCCAAGGGGTATGGATTTGCTGGAGGAGCTTCAGGGCTGTCTATGGATACAGGGCGTCGAAATGAAATCACCACTGGGTATGTGTGCACCTATGAAACTTAACTAAATACATTTAACGTGAAGTAGATTAATACGTTTTTGACGTAAGTCATTGTGACATAGGAAACACAGGGTATCTGATAAAAACAAATTTTTCTATCCAATCAAAAGGCATGTTATAATGAAAGTTAAATTATTGATGTAATTGTCCTTAAGTATTAGACATAACTCATTTGTATTATGGTTATTTAGGTGGAAGCAATTGAAAAATGTATCAATATTCAGTAGGAGATTGAGGTGAAGATATAACAATGTATTGATTAGTATGTTTGCATTTGAGCAGTTTCATAATAAGTATACAAGTGCAGTTGCAGTTATGAATGCACACTTGTAAACCTATGTATTTTGTCATCAAATTCTTTTCATGATTATAGCCTTACGAATATTTGCAAAGTAGTTATCTACTTACATTGAATCGTATAGAGATATAGAAATGTTTATTACATATTGTATTTGAGCCTCAAAAAGGAAAAGAAGGAAAGTAAAAATAATTAATTAGTTTTAATTACATGCAGTCAGCTCAACAGTTATGTTGTTACGTTATATATTTGTAATAAATAAACAGTCAGTCTTGATAAATTACATGTATCTACCTGAAGTTTCATAATTAAAAAAAAAATCATTTAATAATTTTCTAAGTAATACTCATAATCAACAGTATACTTTATTACTTATATACGTGTATATTTACTTTAGTTTTATAATGTGTCGTATAATTTGATTGTTGAAACTGATGTAAAGATAATGCATATCATATTTTCCTTGTTAAGAAAAAGTTCCAAAAGAAATTTTTGGAATATAATGAATTTCAACACTGGATGGTTTTGTAGTAAAAACTTAAAATTTTTTAATCTTGGTAAAGTTTATGAAGTAAAATGCTAGGAAAATGATAAATACATGTATAGTAATTGATTTTATATACAGGTACATGGCATGTATATTTCAAAATATTTTTACTATGAAAATATTCAATTTGCATTGAAATATTACTTGCAGAAATGTTTCTCACTTGGCCCAAGCCCAAGCAGCACCATTAATGAATGGTGGTGGATCCAATCGTTTCGGGGGAGGAGACTGCTGTCCTAGATGTGGGAAGCAGGTTTATTTTGCAGAGGAGGTCCGTGCCATGGGGAAGAAGTACCACAAACTGTGCCTTAGATGTGGTAAGAGAAATTTACTGACACATGTTTTAAAAGCAACATTTTTGATATTGATAAATAAAACTCTATTAATAGGCAGAGTGTTCTATTCTAGTCAGATCAAAAAGTGCTAGTTGTCAGTCATTAGTGTCTGTAAACTTTTTTTTTACATCTTTTCTGATTATGAAAGTATCAAAGAGAGTTGTGCTTGCTGTTCATGTTAATAAATGTAAACATTCAAAGAACCATGCAGAATGAAATGTTTGAATTTAAAGATGATATTTTTAATGTGTTGAGGTCTCTATTTCCTTTGTTGATTTTGGTGATTAATTTCTGTTTTATAAAGCTTATTGTGACATAGATCTCATAGTGCTATTTTTATTTTATTATTAGCTAATTGTAACAAAGGACTAGACAGTACAAATTGTACTGACCATAACGATGAGGTGTTCTGTAAGACGTGCCATGGAAAACTCTTTGGACCAAAGGGATATGGCTTTGCTGCTGGAGCTTCAGGACTTTCCATGGATACTGGAAACCCGCACCATGTGACAAAAGAGTGAGTTCATTTTCACATGAAAATACATGTTTCTCAGACGAAAATTGAGTTTTTCTCTGATTTATGATCTATTAGTCTATTCAGGAATTCAATTCATTTGAAAGTTCCCGTTTCACAAAAATTCCAATGTCTAGGAAGTGAAAATTCCTTTCTTTGAAAAATGTTCAAAATTCTTACATAATAAAAATAATTTGTGGAATTAGATTTAGTAAATTTAAGTATCAAGTATTTGATTAAAAATTAATTCTCAGTGTTCATAGATGCTGTAAATTCTTTGTCCATAGGAATGTATCCTCGTATGCTGTGGCTCAGGCTGCTCCGTTACTGGAGAATGATAACAGGAAGTCAGCGGGCTATGGATCATCGGACATATGTGGAAGGTGCAACCAGGCGGTGTATTTTGCTGAGAAAATCATGGCAGGAGGTGGTGTAAGTACAGTGTATTGTAAAATTTTCACTATGGTTAAATTAGTGATGATGTATGGATGTAAGTCTATAATTGATGATAACTTGTGCATTTCTTATCAATTTAGTATGTAAATACTTACTGGATAAGTTGTGTTATCAACAGAATGATTCCACGTCAGTTATGTATCAGTAGATGGTGTGTATGTTTTGATCTAAGAGTAGACTTCCTTTTATTGTAGATCTATCACAAAGCCTGTTTCAATTGTACGGCGTGCAGTAAGAAATTGGACTCCACTACAGTGACTCAGGCAGAGGGCGACATTTTCTGTAAATGTGAGTATTGACTCATCTGTTTGTACTTTTTTAAAAGGAAAATGACCTTATTTAGTAAAGCTAAAGGAATTGTCAGAAAACTTGTCTATAATTGGGGCCATTCAAAGGCCCCATTCCCAATTCAAAAACAGTTTATTGAATGTATTAATGTTTTCCACAGAAATGAAGGTTGAATAGATAACAATATGTAATTTATAGTCCTCTTTATTGGAAAAAAGAAATTTAACAAACACCAGAAACCCAATAAATATATATATTTTAACATATAACGATTTTACCATAATTCCCTAAAAGGTCTCTAAGTTTCCCAGTTTTTTACTGCCCTGGCCCCTGTCCCAAAATGTGGTGGTAGATCCCTGTATGCATTAACATTCCACTTAGCAAAAAATTCTGTCTGTGATATTATGTAGTATATAACATGATTAGATGTAAAGATTTGGGTCTACAGAATATTAAATTGGAAGTGTAAATACATTGTTACATACAAATATGTGCTTGACTCAAAAAATAGCTACTGTAAAACACGCTGAAAGCGAAATGCCAGGGACAGACAATTTTGCTTTGTTTAATATAAATTTAATTTGTTATGTCCGCATAGTTTGCAATACATTTTTAAACTATGGGGAATGAAATTCATTATTATCATTATAAGCGTGTTTTACTGTAGAATATAAGAATATTAAGAAAAGGACTGGTGACTACGTCTGTTTTGACTGGTGTTTTCACAAATACTTAGATTCTTGTAATTATATAGTATATTTATCTTTGTAATGTTGTCTTGTAGCTTGTTATGGAAAACATTTTGGACCAAAAGGTTTTGGATTTGGACAGACTTTACAACACACAGGCTGAGTAGAGGTGGATCTAAGTAATGTAGAGGTGGATCCAAGTTTTTATTTGGACTGACCTTTATGGAAGAATGCCTTGTGACTTTTGGCATTGTTATCTGTGTTAAGGTCAAAATGTTGTCGGTATCTGGTGCTGATGTCAACATTTCCAATTACATACATGTAAATGTATTGCAACATAAAAATAAGTGATCTTTCTTTTAATATATTTTGTGTATTCAAGAGTGAGAGAAAATTCATTTTCTTTTTTTGTTGGATTTTTTTAAACCTGATTTTTAAATATTTTATTATTTTTAATATTTTTTAGCAACTTAAACAGAAAAACCATACAATTTTAAAGTATGAAATATTTTTTTTCCCGTTTTTAAAAACTAATTTTTTTATGGTCTTGAATACTGTTATCTATTTATAAAAAAACTTTTCTTTTTCCATTTTTCCAATTCATACTCCACCTCAAAGTGATATCCCAATATGAACTCGATGGCTGAAAAGAAGAAGGGCTTATATTGAAGAAGGATTTAAATTAGATGTTATATGAAAAGGGGATGTGATTTGATTTTTATTGCATGCTTATCTAGAATTCACTAACCGAAATCTTGTTTATTTTAAGTTTTTCTCTCTACAGAATTTTAATTTTTTTTTAATAATTCACTTACCGGGTATATACATTTTTTTTTAACCAAAAAACTTCTAGTGCATGTATTCAAAGTTTTTAAATGTCTGTTATTTTAAGTTCCAATTTTGAGAGGGACTCTTCTCACTTAAACCAGAAACTTCCTTTAATACAAGCTTCATGTTTTATTCAATTTGTGCTAGATTCAAAGATTATAAAAAAAAATATTGGCAAGAAAGAGGATGTTATATCCAGACAATTTATTTTATTGGAATAAATTTATATTCATTTGAGAAACCACCGACTCTCACTCATGTACTATTTTTCTCATTGTTAATCAAGATATACATATTGACTGTAGTTATATTGACATTAAGCTCTTAGGTTGTGATGTCATTTACACGTACCTCGTGTTATCCAGTGTGGAACACAATACGTGTTGTCAATTTGTCATATTTATACTGTTTACTGCATGATTATGTATACATCAAAATTGGACCATGTTATGATTTATTTTGTTAGATGTTGTAAATGGAAGACAGAAAATGAATGCATTGTTGAAAAATTTTACAGTTTTATTAACTGAAATTACTTTTTTCCCTTTACTTCTCAACAAGAAATTAATTTTTTTTTTCGAGGTGAAGATTTTTTCTGTGTTCACTAAACCAATATCTATGTAGTTATGTTGGACTTCCATTGTGTTTTTCGAGCTTAATAGGAGTCTGTAAATGAAAACACTTGCTGCTTCCAGACAGGACTTCTTGTTTTTAACAAAACTTTTTTTTGTTTCCTTCATATTGATAAATTATCGATTTATTTTATTCTTGTGTAGTAGGGTATTGCCTTTAAAGATTTTGTTACCGGTAATTGTTCCCATGTGTGTGGAAATTTTTTATTATTTACGTAAATGCATATTATTTTTTCAGATTTAGTTTATATGTTTAAATCTCAAGCATCTCACAGGTATAATTTATTATTGAACTTGTTGTATCTAAGACGTATAAATATTGTCCATTACAGTCAAAGATTTTTTTTCTTCAAGGAGAGATTTTTTTTCTTCTAAAAAACAAGATTGTTAAAGAATCTCATTTAATAATTTTCCTGTCCTGTTGCATTTTTGCATACTCAAAATTGAAAAGGGACCATCATTTTAAAGGATTTAGATTTTCTTTACTTTTTTGCTTGGAAAAAATTGCATGGGACCAGGAAATATTTCTAATATTGTCTGACTTTTGTAGAGTTAAGAGTGCATAAATACAAAGAATGGCATTATTAGTGTTGTCACAAATAAACTGGAAAGTACAACTACCAGGTAGTTAATGTTCTTTATTGTGTAAATTCTTAATGGAATTAATGAGAACAAACAATATTTTAGAAACATATATGTCCCCCATTTTGCAATTTTGAAAGAATCAGTTTTGAATATAAATATCTGTAATGATACTGAAAAAACTAGAGCGAGCTCGTTGCAAAGCAACGAATAGGTCTTCCGTTGGAGCTGCGGAAGGAAGAAGTGACCTTGAGTCAAGGTCATGCCACATTCTTAAGTTATACATGTAAGCAATCTTGTAAGGGGAAGCAACTTACAATATTTCGCTAGGAAAAACTGTAAAGGAATGTACGTGACCTTGAACATTCCAAATGCCTTGCATCAAACCATGACGCACTCTCGTCATAAAACCCAATCTGTATGTTACCGACTTGAAAAGTTCACAGTGACACGTCATGTTCTTTTAGTCCATACATACAGTCAAAACATCTTATCCTTAGTGACCTTGAACTTGAGTCAAGGCCATGTCACACTCTGCATGATACCAGCAATGTTTCACTAGTACAAATACGGTAGCGAAATTACAGTTTCTCTGTCAGTGACCTTGACTCGACCAAATGACCTTGCATCAAGGCCATAACACACACTGGTTAAAAGCAATACCAGTCTGTGAGTTTCTGAACGAATAAGTTCAGCCATGTTTTTTTCAGATCATACAGCGAGTCGGAATAATTTGTTAGGTTCAGCATAATGATTAAAAAATTCATTGAGAATGTTTTATGCCCAGTTTGGATAAGTAGTAAAACGTGGAGATCGATCCTTTGGATGAGACCGGTGCTTGTGGACAGGACCCCCCCCCCCCCCCAATATACACCCCGGGGTTCAAGAATATTTTTATTCAACTTTTTCCATAAATTAATCTTCTAGTACACATTTACAATGTATTCCATATGAAAAATCCATAAAAATAACGTAGAATTAACGTTTTATTAAAAAAATCATACCCGCGGTATTATGAAATAGAGAAGGTAAGTCACTTCCATTTGTTAACACTGGACCCCTCTTGGATATCGGGCCTAAAATATCATATACATGTACCTACCACATGTCACCAAAATATGTTATTATATCTTGTTTCATCGTCGCAAGCCACGGGTTTTGTGTCCATTCTATTTCCACAAACCCGTGGCTGCCTCCTTCAAATTTCTCTCGTTCTCATGAATATTAATAACATAATTCAACCAATTGAATAACATCTGACGCTTCAAGTCAGAACCAATGAAAATGATGTCTATCTTGTATTTGGATGTAACCATAACCACGAGCTGTACATCAACTTCGGTTCGAATTTCCTTTCTTAACGAGTAACGCTATTCAGCGTTCTCACACAACCTCTACATTTGAAACCCTGTATTTTAATGTAAAACTTTGTAAGTATTTTAGAATATACGTTACTCACATCTGTTCTTCAGGATCTATCGTATTTTTTTCAATAAATCTGCCACGCATAGCAAACATGATTTCATTATGGGCGCCGCCATTTAAGCGTACCAAAAATTGCTACAGAGTGATTTCATTGGTCAGGGTAAATCTTCAATGATTCAATCGCGAGAACGAGAGAATTTGGTAGGAGGCAGCTACGGGTTTGTGGAAATAGAATGGACACAAAACCCGTGGCTTGCGACGATGATCTTGTTTCGGTAGATATTTTTGTCTTAATCATGCTATTTAAACGGAAGACCTTAAATAGTGTCTGTGGCTGTCACTATTTCGGTGTTTTTCAGAAACTTGATTGTAGAATTAGTCAAAGTCCACAACTGGACAATAAACTGATAAATCGGCTACGGTATATTATCTGTTCACAGAAACGACATATTGAAACTGGGGAAAAAAAATAATCCAGAAGCAATTCATTTCATTGAAATTCTATCATGAATATTTTGTTTTAATCGATGGACTCGATAAATCAATAAACTGACCGAAGGAAAAACGTTGCACGTGCCGTAACATTCTGTACGTTTTTTTTTAAATTTTACATTCTACTTGCATAATACATGCACATGTACATGTACATATATATTAAACAGAAACATAAATACCAAGCCCGTCGGCATTTTAAAAAAAGTAATAAAACATAATTTGATTTGATCTATTTTATTTCATTTAAACTCTATAAATTTATTTTAAAAGTATGATTGATCTTTTTCCTTTTAATATACACTCAGGGTAAAAAAAAAAGTATATATTGACTCGCGTAACTTTCGTGGTTGTAGTTACATTTGAAAATGAAGAAATAATGAAATAATGAAACGTTGAAGGGACTGGTGTGTTGTATGGCTAGACAACGCCTTGCACATGCAGAGAAATTTACCACAGGTACTCTAGGACAGGTGTGAAACCCCTAGGGCATGCCGTTTCCTGCTCTTGCTCTGCTAATCCCTATACACAGGAAATGATCGCGACTAATACTTAATACACAAAGAAACAGAATATATTCAAGTAAACTTGGCACTGATTTTTTTCTTGAGTATTATTGAGAATAATTAGTTTTAGTGATATACCCCCCCCCCCCCCCGGTTTTAATTGCTTTGTGAAGTTCATCACCATGCACATTCCATCTTCTGTAATTGGAGAAATGTTTAAATTAAAAACAAACCACTGTTTACAAAAGAAGTAAATATCGAGGGAAAAAAAATTGTTATATTTTATTGATATCTTTTATAACGTTCACGCGCCCACTCACTGCAAACGCTCACCATCGAATATTACAGCTTTCCGGTCATTCGACAATTTCAGGGAAATGCTTTCACATTAATACAGTAAAGTGAAATTATTCAAATGAATTATATTGTTCTAAATTTGGTATTAAAAAAAAAAAAAAAAAAAAAAAAAAAAAACACCATGAACAGTATATAGATATATTTTTTTCCTCATAGGAATGCTGAAAACTGTTAATCGGAACTCGCATTGACTATTGTTTAGCACGTGTATGTAACATTGCAGTTCGCATATAATTTGAAAAGAGAAGTTATTAGAACTTATATTTCCGACATTAAAATTTGTCACGTTAAACTCTCAAATGACTCAGCTTATAAATAGTTTTCTTGATACTATTTAAAAAAAAGTGTCGCTTTAGTATTGATATATAACTTAACAAAATTAATAATAATAAATAAAATAAAAAAAAACGATTAAATATATTCTGCTTTACAATTTTTTTTTCTGTTCATTCATAATTTTCACCTTTTGCGAAATAAAAGAAAATACTTTCATAAATATACATACACTGCGGGATTTTAATTTGTTTTTTTTAAAGAGGGAATTTCGCAAAATTCCTTTTCGGGGAGATAACTCCCGTTTGTTTACGATACTAGGTGATCGATGATTTAACCTCGGCGGGGACAGGTAGGTGATGAATTTCCCGCGGAGGGAACGCGGTTTACCTGTCTCACCTGGCCAAATCCCGCGTTGTGTTTATACCGCGACGGGGCGCAGGAAATACGGGATCCATGTTGCCTGTACTGTACATGTATAGTCAATCAGATTAGAAATACAGCGACTATCAGAATTTCGGGCCGTAAAAAAGATCTGATTTTGATTAGATTTCAGGTGTAGGCGAATATGTGTGTACTGAGGGGTTAGTTAATTCATTCAAGATTTATTATATTGTTCGTTTGGACGAAGGCTTCATAAAAATATACACACTGTTTGTACAGGTACACATCAATGAATGTTCAGATTAATTCAAAAATCGGCGTACATTAATTTAATTTAGTTATCTAAAGGCAATGTTATTTCCAGAGACATTTATATTTTCTGTTTTTTGTCTCGGATTTTTCTTCTTTGTGATTTACCGGTTTACAAAGGCCTGTGTTTTAACAGCTGTTCATAAACGCTGTCAATTAATATATGATCAGAGAAAACGAGACATCTCCCGGTAATTCATTTCTTATGGAAAATATATGGATTGACATCTTAGTATTTACCTGTGTAATTACGATGTTACAAACCGTGACGATGACTGGCCAGGAGGACTACCCGTTATGAAAACAACTCATGATCAACTCAGCGGACCTATAATTGACTTTAATATATGCTGTAAATCAATAAAATCATTTCAGTTTAACCGATATTTTATTGCAAAGATAATGGGAAAAAAAAGACTTGGGATTTAGAATTTTTCTGAATTTCAAACGCTTGATATGCTTATATTTGGGGCGCTCTTGCATATGCACTTATAAAACGTGCATGTTCTGTACGTGCATGCGTGTACATTGTATGTATCCGTAAAACCTTAAGAGAGCTGATAAATGTGTTCTGATTTTCAAGAAAAAATAATGGGAACCTATAAATAATTACATGTTTATCATTTTGTTCGCATACAATAATAAGTTTAGTAGAAAAAAATAATTTGTTCAAGGTTAGGTGTCTAATAAATTTGTAATATTCAAATACAGTTACGCATGTATGTCTCATTCTACATATTTTGGAGGCGCGTGTGAATGTGGGATTTTGTATTTCCATACGCTTGATATGCATATATTTGGGGCGCTTTGTATATATACAGTTGTACATTTTAAGGGCGTCGACAAAAGAACGTATATTAGATTACATACATGTACATTTAAGTTTCAAAAGTTCCATTACTAGTAGGAATTAATTAAGGTTACATATTTTGAATTTTATTATGAATAAAACAGACAATTAACTCGATATCGAGAGATAAATTGTTTATAAAAATAACTATGCAACTTTCCTGTAATTCAGCGAATAAAATATTAAATAAAATACACTAGCGATTTAATCAAAGATATTCTGAAATAATCTGAAAAATTCAACATATTTATCCACTCATGACTTAGTTTACAAAATGAATTTTGAATGGCCATTCTATGATTTGTTTTGTGTATGACTAGGTCGCTGGATCACACACGCCGATTGATCCCCGGTGACCTCCTTTGCCACGCGCTATCGAGGGAGGTGTTACATAATTGTAAACACACAAGGTGAATGTAAAAGGCGCACACTTAATGGCTGTAAATAGTCTATGCTTCAAAGTAATGTTTTATTTTCTCAGTATATTGTTTGTTTTTATATGATAAGAAGAAAAGGTTATCTTTTTTCCCCTTTTTTTAGTAGACTGGTTTATTCGACTTTGAAAAAAATGAAATAAAACGAAAAGTTGTCAAAAAATAACTTGAAAATAAAGCACAAAACACTTCAAGAACCTTATTCTAAAGAATATTAGCATCTAATGTAGCCAGATTTATTATTTATAGTAAGTTTATTTTAGTTACACGCATGAAGAGCTCTCGTTTACTTGCTGAATGAAAACAGTTACCTGTATATGGGTCAAGCTTCTGGCGCATTTAAAACACAAGACTCGAACAAAATAACATTTTCATGATATCAATAAGATGTTAAAGAACAACTTTTTTAACGACAACCATTTCGAAATATTTACCGTTTTTGAGTTATAAAGCAAAAACTTTAAAGGGCTCCAGATCCCTAATTTGAGGGGCCAGCCCCTTTTTAGTGGTGTCAAATGAAAGGCCTTGCAATTGTGCACAACTTTTATTCTACATGTCTTATCAAAATATGTTTAGTTTTAAAGATACAAAGGAAAAAATGTCTAAATTTTCGCTCTTTTAGGTGTTCTAAATTTTGACCCCTAATAAGCACCATTTTGAATACAGAAATCGAAAAACAAAAACCGATGTGCACAACTTCAATCCTTCTATTATCTAAATTCGGTAGAATTTCTGCTCCAGCTTTTGTAGTCTCGGAGCCTTTGTCTGGAAATGAAGCCTAATAAATTTTCATTTAAAGGGCAATAACTCAAAAGCGGAAGTGACTTTTTGAACTGTTTGACAGCATTCTGATAGAGTTTTGTAACGTCTATAAACTCTGCAAATTTGAGCAAAATCCGTTGAGAAATGAGCTAGATATGAGGTCTCAAAGTTGGCGTCTAGAAAGGAGAAGAAAAAAAAAAGAACTAGAGCAGAGCTCGTTGCAAAGCAACGAGTAGGTCTTCCGTTGGAGCTGCGAACAGGAAGAAGTGACCTTGAGTCAAGGTCATGCCACATTCTAAGGTTATAAGCAATCTTGTAAGGGGTATCAACTTGCAATGTCTCACCAGTAGAAAGACAGTTAAGGAATGTTGTTTCTCCGTTGATGACCTTGAACTCGTACAAATGACCTTGCATCAAACCATGACACACTCTGGTTATAAGCAAACCCCATCTATGTGTTACCGACTCGACAAGTTAACACATGTTCTTTCAGACCATTCATCCAGTCAAAACATTCTTTCCTTAGTGACCCTAAATTTAATCAACATGGCCGTAGGAACCGAGGGAGGGCCCCCCAATAATTTTGCCGATATATAGATTACTATAGTAGACATAGATACTATAGCTTGTGCCACCTCAATAAAAACGTCTGATAACCTTCTTTTTTTTTTGCTTGTCAAGGAATTTTTGGTAGTTGGTGACCTTTTTTTTGCTTGTCAGGAAATTTATGGTAGTAGTGCCCCCTGAACTGTCGACTGAAAATGTATGGCAGCCCCCCCCCCCAAAAAAAAACCCTGAATTTGCTTCCTATAGGCCTGATCAAGGCAATGATACACTCTGTATGATATCAGCGATACCCTTTTGTGTGTTTCGGAATTGACAAGTTCACAGTTTGCATTTATTGCATGATAGTGAGGGAGACATGAAGATTTCTTCGCCCATAAAAAATCATATTCCGCGAGGGCAACATGAAGATTTCTTCGCCCATGAAAAATCATACTCCCCGAAGGCAACGCCCGAGGGAAATATGATTTTTCATTTGCGAAGAAATCTTATGTCTCCCTCACTATTATGCAATAAATTGTTTATAATACCGAATTAACCAAAATGCAGGAATTACAAAGGAGATCCAATGAATGAAGCAAACATGCATTTGATGAGAACGATATGAAAGAGATGTAAGTTACAAGTACACCAATAGCCTCGTTTCATTAAAAAAAAATTCCTACGTGACAAGTTTGTGTGATCACACCAGTAACATTCAAACACCATTACACTTTTACACATTTAAATCGACACAATCAATCAACGATAATATGTTGACGGTGCGACCGTTGGGCGAGTGCATTGTTCACTTAATTTTAAGATCCGCCTCTTCAAACAGCACGAGACATTTGGAACGTCTAGACTGTGACGTCTTATGACGTATGTTAGCTGTATTTCCATAAACGAATTTTGAAAAGTGCAAACATTTTAACAAAGAACGTTTAATCTAATATCTGTATGCAATTCCATTAATTAAGGTGATTTTTTGGGGTGAATTTTTAGTTGTTGTTACCGCGCGAACGAAGTTAGCAGCGTCGCTATAAACAATCTAACTCCTCACTCGTTTAATTGTGACGTCACAATCGTGAAACACGACGTTTTGTTGTAGGGCAAACATGATGGACACGTGACTTTCTCGGCCAATCAAATTCTATTTTACTAGTGATTTTTCACTTGTAAGCTAGTTTTCACAGAGGTATAATAAACGTTTTTTTAGACCATGCATCGAAATAAATTATCATAATTTCTATAGTCGTAATTTATTAGGTTCAACTCACTGCTTTAAAGGATCATGGTAAATGTTTTATGCCCGATTTGGATACTGAACAACGTGTGATTTTTGAAACACTGATGCCCCCATATGGCATCTTATGGCAAAAGTTAAAAGTTTCTCAAATGCAAGTCAAACTCCATGGTCAAGATCAAAAGATAAAAAAAAAATGTTATTACCCAAATAAAGGTCTTGAACAAAGAATATACTGTGAAATATATACTAGTATGAAAGCCACAGCAGCAACAGTTTAAAAGTTATGGCCAAGGTTAATTTCTTTAAAAGGTCAAACTCCAAGGTCAAGGGATCATAATTGTTTGTACTTGAGGGAAGGTCTTAATTGTTACAAGGAATACACATGTGGTATTAAAAAAGCCTTAGCACCAACTGTTCAAAAGTTAAAACCAAGGTTAAAGTTTTTCAAAAGTAGGACATACTCAAAGGTCAAGGTAAAATGGTCAAAATTAAAGGTATACATTGACAGGCCTTGTCACAAGAAAATTAACTATGTAATATAAAAGCCCTAGTACTAGTCATTCAGAAGTTATTGTCAAGGCTAAGGTTGTTTAAAAGTTGGTCAAACTCCAAGGTCAAGGTCAAATGGTCAAACATATTTATACCCAAGGAGGAGACTTATCACAAGGGATACAGATGTGAAGTATAAAAGCCATAGCACCAACTGTTCAAAAGTTTTGGCCAAGGTTATAGTTTGGTAAAATTTTGCGAAAGAGGATCAAACTCCAAGTTCAAGGTCAAGAGGTCAAATATGTTGGTACCTGAAGGAAGTCCTTGTTACTAGGAATACACATAAGAAATATGAAAGTAGTAGTTCCAACCAATCAAATTTTATGGGCATAGTTAAAGTTTTTGCGGACAAAGAGGCTAACACAGTCTAACAGACAAATAGACAGGTGGACAGGACAAAAACTGTATGCCCCCCGGATCTTCGATTACAGTAGCATAATAAAATGTCGGTGTCTTTGGGTTTTCGCATTGGCCTTAAATCTGAAAATCCAAAGGATTACAAGGTGCATTACGATACGCTTTCACATCATGTTCTATAACCCAGAGCATATTGTCTGCAAAGATAAATATTTAATTCAGTATTTAGTTAGCTATGCATAATTATCTATGTTGTTTTAAAAAGGAAATATAAAAAAAATATTTGTTTTATATTTTTCGATGTAGAGATATACAGAAAATGTTTTCCAATTTTAAGTCCTATCGCAATACACATTTTAAAAAAAAGTGTGTGTTGGAGGGAGGGGGGGGGGTCATTACATTTTTGCTGGGATTCGCCTATGTATGACCGTAGAGAAACAAAGAGTGGGGAGGGTGCAAGCAGCAACTAAATCAAAATTTACATATTAAAACTACAACAAAAGACTACTTTCAGAAGGTCTGCCCCCCCCCCCCCCCCGTACAATCCGTACAACGGACCTGTGAGAAAAATACTGATCCTACATTCAGAGTCCCAGGGCACCAGGAAAGAGTGGCAAAAAGAGAATATCGGTTTATTTCAGTCTATAAGTCGAATCAAAATATCTTTTCCTCAAGAGTCTTCTTTCTTTGAGTTCATCCCAGTGATCGTGTGATTTATTTCATTTAATTTACGTTCTGTACTGGACTTGGAAATTAAATGAGGACATCTTTAGGTTCCTGAGCTGGCCTTGAAGCCCGCAGAACAGATTTTCTGCTTTATGATAAATTCAAGTGATATGTAATTCGGTATTAATTTTGTGTTGATTTTATTAATGTTAATTTCATCAAGAAATATGAAAAATTAATGTTTTAACTATACATAGTGAGGCATTTTTTGTGTGGAACGATTATTTTGGGGTTTTCACGATTTTTTCATATGGTACACATGATGAGTAAGTGCAATAAATATAATTTGTGGAAAAAATGTCCAACAAGCCCCGGGGTTGAATATCGGGGGGGGGGGGGTCTGTCCACAAGTACCTGTTGTCAAGCCCGTAGAAAACAATTTCAGTTTTTTTGGGAAGGGGGGGGGGGGCAAATAGAAATTTCCACAGGTACTTGTACTCGATTTTTTCCTATGGTACACATGATGAATAAGTGTAATAAATATAATTTGTGGAAAAAATGTCCAACAAACATTGGGGTTGAATTTGGGGGGGGGGGGATCCTGTCCACAAGTACCTGTGGAAATTTCTTGATACATAAACAGAATTTAAAAGCATGTATTAGACATCTTTTGAAGGGGAGAGGGCACGGCCGTAATTAAAAGTTATATAGAGACTAGGAAGGAATGAACTGTCATTAAATTTTGGCTAAGAACTATTACCTAAACTCTTCACTTTCACATTTTCAATTACAGATTCTTGTTTTTAAAAAGCTATACATGTACATTTATATGTATCTATTAGATGCATAAATTATGTTATTAATCATTTTATCTTAAAGGAAAAGTAAAAATCTCAATCAAACTTGTTCCGCATATTATGCTCTCTGATTCATTACTCAACAGATGCTTCATATACATGTAAGAAGGGAAGACTGTAGACTGCAGGTGTGATAAATTCACAGCATGCAGCTCCAGCCTTAATTCCAACTTTGTTCCAAAATATTATTATTCAACGCGAAAAATTAGAATTAGCCGATAGAATATTTTGAATCACTTCGGAAATGCTGCCGTAACACCAGACTGAGTTCACAATATCGAGTGATTTTGATTGACAGGTGTAGCGCCGTTGTGCATGGACTTTGTGTAACTATACATGTACTGCAGATTGTGGTTGAAAATAATAAACAAACAGATCTAAAGAAAAGATAGTGTATACTGTACATATATTTGTTAAGAACCAGTTCATTCATGAAACGAATTTAGTCGTATTATGTGGGCCCATGTTAGATTTGACAGGTTGATTTACTAGTAGAAATTCAATGGACCACAGTCATTTAGGGTATTCCGAATCACCCCGCACATCGCGACTCTCGGTAATTTACCTTACCGCTGTACCTCACACGACACATGCACAGGTGTGACAACCAAACAGTTATTATTAGTAAGGTCTATACTTATTGCATACAACAAATAAAGAGGTAAACATAATGCGTTAACTAAAAGAATTAATTATTTTAATTCATTAACTTCCTATCCTTTTCGAAGAAAATGCCCGTGTAGAAACCATAGGCACTCCCCTGCTTAATTGTTAAAAAATATATATCTACTATACTATAAACATAACAAGGCATGAAACTAGCCTCCATGTTGGATTCCGCTTAGGGGCACTTTCTGACTAATAGCGAGAATTTCTCGCCAAAGTCGGACTTTTTTCAGACATCGGAAGCTGTCATTTATTGAAATAAAATCAAATCAGGTTGAATCTTGCCATACGTTCGCCGCATTCACGCATTTTCTAACATTTCTGTGCAAACCAGGTCTCCTCGGCCGGAACTTGAAGGTTTATGGGGGTATAGATAATTCGATCGTCGTTTACCTTCAATGTACGAGAACAACATTTCATGGAAAACTAACCTTTGATTTTCAAAAATGAACAAAATGTATTGTGAAATATATGTACATGTATTTGTATAACAATAAGACATACGATTTTTCTTTGCATTTTTATTACTTCTATTGGTAAAAAGAAGTCTAGCAGATACTTGAACTTATGAAAAATATATTGGCAACCGGTTGGTCTATAAGTCAGCAAGTCAGCAGTGTCAATGGGTTATATATATATATATATATATATATATATATATATATATATATATATATATATATATATATATATATATATATATATATATATATATATATATATATATATATATATATATATATAAAAGCAGTCTTGAAGACAGTGGCATATTATCCGGGGGGGGGGGGCACCCCTTTCAAAAAAGGAAAAGGGGGAAAATATTCAATATAAAAGAAAGTTTTGATAAAACTTATGCTTTAACACTTAATTTAATAACAAGTATTATGAGTTTCTATTGTCACTTAATTTTTTTTACTACCCCCCCTCCCTTGAAATCCCTGATTCGTCTATGGAAAGTGTGTGTTACTTACATACATGTAAAGTATTAAGTATTACATTTATTGCAAAATAATAAATATACAAGTACATGTATATATTTTATCCTGATAGCGAGACTTATTTCTTATAGATGGATTCATACAGATATACAATAATAAAATGGGACAGTTCTAAAGTTTAATAACAAGTTCAAAAAATTCACCAAAATATTATATAAGTGATTTGGATGTTTTGAATATTTTGTAAGGGTAATTATTTCTAAACATATATTTTGGCATGTTCACATCACCATTAATATTTACAAAGCTGAAACTAACTTCATCAGCTCACTCTTTGTGGATTTTATTACAGTGTTCCACTGAGAATGATAGCACGTATGGCATTAGTTTTGACCAAAACCCAGCTCCAGCCCAGTTAACAAATGCAAAGGCAGCTAGATTAGGAGTCATTTAATAGACTAATTTACTATGTATATGTCATTACAATGAAGTTCCTGAGCCCCGCCCCGCGCTGATTTCACAGCGACAACCACATATAAACACAAACATATACACAAAGTGATAAACTATTAATTTCTTCATGTGCATGATTACAAAGTGTGAATTTGTACATGACAACAACAGTAAAGGATTCAATTCGTGATGCGTAATTCTGAAGGGACAACTATTTGATTCTGATAGATGCGGCAGATTTTGGAGAGAAAAATATCTGTCCTTGAAAATAACTTTTTTGATTTTGAGTGGTAACCCCCGAACCCCTGCTCCCCGCACACACTCTAATTTTCTCATTTTTTCTTTATTTTATCCTACCCACTTTTTATGGTGTAGTAGAAATAAAAAAAAAAACTTTCCCTAATCATCTTGGAAATAAATAATCTGTCCTCAGTCAATGACATGAAAATAAACATTTTGACTAGAAAAAAATGCCATCCCCCTCCCTCCTTTAGAATCAAATTGTCGTCCTCTAAATTGTATGATTCTGTTTTGGTGTCTCTGTACCATCATTGAATTTTTTCAAAAAAGAAAAAAAAAAGAAAAAAAGAGCCCAGTCATTTCCCCGTGTATAGTTCCTTTTCTTCCAATACATCTCACATTTTTCATGCAGAACTTACTTCTGCTAATATCTGCTTTATTTTATTATATAATATTTTTTATTAACTATTATACATTTATCCCCCCCCCCGGTCAAATCCACCTCTGTATTGAAGACTCACCTGCTTAGACGTGTCCCCTCCTTTCGCCCCTATAATTTTGCCAATATATGACTATACTAATACTACGCAATAGAAAATAAATCTAACTTAGGATTGTCCTCCTTCAAAAATATTTTTTCTTGTCAAAGAATATTGTTGTTCAGTTGACCCCCCCCCCCCCCAACACACACATACATGTACACACAAACTGAAACAGCTTTTTATGGGCCTGATAATGTATATAAAATCTTGCAAGGTCCTACTGATATAAAATTATATTTATTTCACTGTGCATTTGTTCGTTAAGAAAAACAACGTTAGCTTTCTATGAAACACACTTTGAAGGTAAACGACGATCGAATTATCTATACCCCCATAAACCTTCAAGTTCCGGCCGAGGAGACCTGGTTTGCACAGAAATGTTAGAAAATGCGTGAATGCGGCGAACGTATGGCAAGATTCAACCTGATTTGATTTTATTTCAATAAATGACAGCTTCCGATGTCTGAAAAAAGTCCGACTTTGGCGAGAAATTCTCGCTATTAGTCAGAAAGTGCCCCTAAGCGGAATCCAACATGGAGGCTAGTTTCATGCCTTGTTATGTTTATAGTATAGTAGATATATATTTTTTAACAATTAAGCTGGGGGGTGCCTATGGTAGAAACGTATTTCTCATCGATGTCGTGGCGTTGTTGGTGGATGAAACATGGCATATAAGGTATCGATAGAACGGCAATTTTATAAGCTTTTGTGAGTATTATTTGTTTTTTATAACACCTCAAAAATATACTAGTTATGGCCGCATTTGTAGCCCCCTACAGTTTCGAACCACGTGTGTACATGCCCCTAGCCAAATAAATTGCACACGCTACATGTATACTTGTTATATATCAGATTATTATTTTTTTTATAACATTGTTTTTCTTAAATGCAAGGGGTATGAAAGTAATGATTTGACAAAGCAAGAGCTACAATAAGACTATCCCGGGTCCCGGTATACACTTGATCAGTGTTGATCAATGTTCATATGTACGAGTACACGTATGCAAATAATTCGATAGCTTTTGAAGATTTCAACATACATTTCTGTAACACGCATATTTGTAATAACCACTTTATATACAAAACAAAATTTCATTCTCTTATCTGGTAATATGGACGTCGTAATAGATCTGACTGAATGCTTGACATGCCTGTTTCAAAAACGTTTCCTAAGTTATCTTAAGATATGCCTAAGTTATAACTTTAGAAGTTCCTAAGATTTATCACAGCTGTATCGCGAAACAATCTTATCTAAAAAAAAATTTATAAGTCATTTCTTAAGTTGTGCCTTTAAGGACTAATAAAATAACATTCCCGCTCTATATACAACTCTCAGTATGGTATATATTTTTAGATTCAAAAAGGAAGGGTGCGAGGATTGGGGATTGCCCCCACTTTTAAAGGATTTGGACACAAGTATGCTTAACTTTGCGAAGTGTGTTGCTAGATCCAAGCATTCACAGACACACCCTTTCAAGCCATCTTCCCTCCCGAGCACACGATATTTGTATTTTAATTTTTAAACATTGTTCTAGGTGTTATACATTTACTTTA